>NW_024704750.1:2396842-3133769 GCF_018977255.1 Callorhinchus milii
ATCCAGCAATGTCCACCCATGCACTCACCAGGCGCAGATACTGGAAGTAATTAGGAGTTGAAACCTTGGCTAATCTTACTCTCTCCTTGCCAAACTAGATAAGCCAACCTGTTAATGCGATTGTTTATAGGATCATTTGTACGAATATTGATTCAGCCTGCCCGTACACCATTTGGTCATAAAGGCAATGATTAGATAAGGAAAATAATATTTTGTCCGCCATTGGAGATGCTCCCCAATAGCCATTGTTGTGCTGTTTAGATAATTCCTAACGAAAACACTTGACTATTTATAGCCACTTATAATACCAAAAAGGTCTCAAAGTTAATTGCTGTCACGTAGCGGCTGTATTTGTAAGTCATGTTTATTTTTGAATCTCTTTACTAATGAAAGGAATCGCATTTTAAAGTTTGCTTTGTTTATGGCGCCAGGCGTTACAAATTGTGATGGCTGGTCCCGATCAAGATTCATCACCTCATTGACTCCGCTGACTCCGCTGTCCATTTGAAATGCTAACTCGACAATTGTATTGATTTTACAATAATTTATTTTTGGCCTCCAATTTTCTATCCATTCATTCCCCTGTGCGTTCGCAAGTACTTATGCCTTGTCCCTCTCTTTTTGTAGTGTTACCGGATCTTTACTGTTCATCTGAAGAGCAGTCAGACTAGACATAGGTTTAGCATCATTTCACACGGAGTGTAATGTCTGACAATGTAGCATTCCCAGACGTACACTGGATACAATGGGATACTTTCTGCTACACTGCATCTCCCGCATTCATATATATATAATATATATATATAAACATTCCCACTCTGCACTTCCTATAGTATATAGGGCAACTATATTACTTAAAGATGAGCCCTGAATCTTAACTAAACTATCAGTTTTAGATCTCAACTAGTGGATTGCAAGATTCTGCCAAGGCAAATCTAGATCAGTTACACAAGTCTCTGGGGAGTTCACAACCACAGAAATCTACCACACAGCAGGAGGACATTCAACCCGCATTAGCGCCAATGTTTCCACCTCCAATTAAGCTTTTCTACCCTAATCCCAATTCACTGCTCTTTCAACAACAACAACAACAACTTGGATTTATATAGTGCCCTCCACGTCGGACGGCGTCTCAGAGCGCTTTCCTCATACCCTCTGATACCTTTCCTTCACAAGCAGGAAATCTGATTTCTTTATGGCATCAATTTAATTAATGGGGTCTATTGCAGTTTTTCTTTGCATAAAGAGTAACCAGATGAATATCACGCCAACCTGCAGGAACTCCACTCTGACGTCTCTGTGTGTCGACGACAATTAAGGAATCCCGCTAAGAAACACCAGTGTAGTTTCAAACTACTTTTCTAAATTATATTGATCTATATTTTGCTGCCTTATTTAAAATTGTGACTGAAGAAAACTTATACTGCACTGAACATGGTACAAATATTAAAGATTATCAAATTAATTTTATACAAACAATTATTTGCTGTAGGCAACTTTTAGACAGACACCAGGAAGTATTTCTTTACGCAGCGGGCAATTTACAGAAGGAATTGATTGCCAAGAAAGAGGGTTGAAACAAAGACCCTGGATTCATTTAAGGAAGCACTCGAGGCTGTAATGAGAAGATGGACGTCCTCCCGATGTGTAGGGCACTATACGAGTGTAATTTTTTGTTGTTGTTTTTGTGTAGTATGAGTGGTGTTCTGGCAGGATAAGATTAAATAGGCTGAGGGGCCCTTTCAGCCAAACATCTCTTGTTAATAACATCAATCAATAAAACTTATGAAAGACAGAATAAACATCCAAAGGGATGGTATTGCACTAGAACACCTGTCTGCAAAGATAAGAGTGGGTCATTCTTATTGCTGCTAAGATGTTTAAAATTGGAACAGTCACAGTGATGATAGATAAACTGAATTACAATTGACTTTATGGTCTCATATTGATATATGTTCCATGTACGAACTACTAAGCACTGATATATGTTCTCGGTTACTACCTAACCTAATTAATTCTCATTCAACACAACATTAATAAACAGTTAAGTAGCTACCAGTTCTGTACGCTATTAGTAATGTACCCTGGGATTAAGATAAACCAGTGAGAAAGGAGGCGACAACCTATTTGAATTCTGTCAACCCCTGGAACTACTCAGGATTTCATGTTTAAAAGCAAAATGGATTTCAGAAGGTTTACACCTGCTCTCAAATATATTTAATTTTTTCAAAAAAATGACTTAAAATGGCAATGTATTATCATATGGTTTATCGTATGAGTCCCAGGGTTTGGAAGTCCTGCATTAAACTCAATGTGATCCTACATAATTCTTACAGTAGCATCAACACGTGCAGAGAAGTAATGGGTTTGGGATTTTGATGCAAGACGCTTTCAATAAATGTGCAAGCAAAGAACCCATTAAGTTACAGAAAAAAAATGTGCAGACACTTAACCTTTTAACTCATGGTTACATTCGACATGAACAGCAAGCACTCTATTCAGATAAAGTCATAAAGCCATCAGATATTAATGCGTTTAACAATTATATTCAAATGTTCCAATTAATGGTGAGTCGGCGGTTGATGTCTATCCAAACCATCTAAAGGCTGATCACCGACAGTTGTTCAGTTTTGAGAGAATGGTTTGTGATGCCGTGTCCACCGTTTTGTGTGGCACTAAAGATCATTCATCACTGAATGATCTGAATTCACTTTACACACTTAACAATTTACCAAATTCACCACCTGGGCCACTGGTAAGATACAAATTGTGTTTTGTGCTACCATCGAAGAGATTGTGTACAGTATATGACCTTGTTTAATGTACCATTTAAAGAAGGAGAATAGACTGCAAAAGAGTGCATTTGCTCCACTTCTCAAAAGTAAATAAAAACATCAGCACAGGGTTCATTGAAGGGATATCATTAATGTCAGTTGGACCAGTTTGTGCTCTCAAGTATACGTTCAATCCATGTGGCATTGGAGTGCATACTCCAAACTGACACCTTGGTGAGGAATTAGAATGAGACGAAGGAATCAGAAGAAGGACTGCAACGATTTATAGAAAGATATTTTAAACTGAGGCACTATTTCCCTTTGTTAGCAGAGACTTAGAGAAGGAGCTTCACCAAATTAATTCATTTTTTATGCAATTTTATGTTCAAAAGTGTTTAAATTTATTTTAGAATGGGAAAAACATAAAAATGTTCTGCCTTATTTCCCTCACACCATTTGGTACACAAATAAATACAACGGCTTCATCAATTGGGCAGGGAAATGTCTAATGCCCCTGTTTCCACTTAGCTCAGACTAGTAAATGGAACAAAGAGTAGACAATTGGACTTTGTTTGTGTGGTTCAGTTAACACATCACATAATGTGTATTCTGTGAAGCGCTTTGAGCCGTATCAAAGACATGATAAGGCGCTATATCAAATGCAAGGATTATTATCATTATATATCATTATTATTACAGAATCAGCCATCGGAGAACCCAAATCCCTTCTTACTATCAGATGATGCAGTGGCTAGAGAAGCAATGTGACCAATGTCAGCAGAAGGTAAAAATTCTGATAATAAAACTTCCAACAAAACTTGCAAAAGGTCAGCATTAATTTTACAAAGTGGGAAACACAGCTAAGGTTGTAATTTAAAGGTTGAGTGCATCTCATTTGTAAACTGGTCACACTTCCCGCTTATGGTTTCTGCCGTCATGTGAACACTGTTGTGTTACTACCTTGTAAGTTACTACCACTAGTCATCATACCTGCTCTACTCAGTACAAAATAGCAAGCTGTCCCTAACATAACATATTATCCCTCTACCCCGATTCCCGTGTGAAATCTTAGGCAGGTTTCCTTGCTCCACACGCACGCCTCTGTTTACCTCGCAGTGAATAGGAACGCTTGTTGATTGGCAGATCGCTTTCCAAGGCTAATAATCCCTCCAAAAAATAAATAATAATAATAAGTAAGACTGTTTGTGCGACACTGCTGTGTGCAATTGGTTGCTGCGCTTTGCCCACAAAAATATAAGGTATATTCTGCGAGATGCTTTGAGGCATCTCAACGACGTGATAAGGCTCTATATCAAATGCAAGGGTTATTATTATTATATATCACTGTTATGTTCAAATACCCGTTGCTATCGGCTAATATCCCATGCTCACCAGCCAAAACAATATCAAACAGGAAGCAATATTGTGTTTGCCCATCAGCACACTCCACTCGGTGACTCATTATATAACCCTAACTGAGATGAGTTGCCTTGCAACGCGCTGCAGACTATTATTCTGCACGTCAGGCTTGCTGCATAAAATACATAGTGATTACTATCACACCATGCTTGATAGCAACACTACTTTACTTGCACGTACAAAGTACTCAGGAAGCCCGTGTAAGTGGTAAATCAGTAGTAGTTGCACGGTTACATAAGTGGCAAACTCAGTCTATGAAACCTTTCTAGCTAAGATGGTGAATTAAGTATTTTCTCAACTGTCATTAAGTTAAAACATTTAGGGATCTTCGTTTACGACAGTAATTAAGTACTCCCAATGTTAAGCGTAGAAGCTGTTGTTCATGAGCTTTGCGCTTCACCCCTTCAGCAACATGTTAATCAAGCTTACATGAGAACAGTCGCTAAATACTTTGGCTGCATTTTGCTGGTAAAATCAATTCCCTAGAAAAGTTTGAACTAATTGGAGGAGATATTAAACTGCAGAGAATAAAGCTAAAAGTGAGCCAGAACAGAAGCTTACAAACCCTCTAGAGATCACTGACTGAGTGAGTATCTACAAAGATCTTATTTGTGGAGGAGGAGCAGAAATGGCATTGGGTACTTCTTAAGGCAGTTACAGAGGGGGGGAGAGAGGAGGTAAAGCCGGAGATTGCCGAAAAGGCTGGATGTGAGGTTCAGGTTCTCACTGCTATAAATAGATGTGCGTCACCAGAGAAACTAACTGCTCATAGATCATTTCCAGGTTGATGCAATACCATCAGCGACTGTAATTAATGAATGTCAACAATCCTACGAGTTCAAAACAAGAACAGCAAATATATCAATTGCGCAAATAAGCATGAGATGGGGCTGATTCTTTGTGCATTGTGAGCTCACAAAAAACATGCCAACAAGTTTTATGGCCACTGTGCAATTTATAGCTTCCAGGAGTAAGAACCAGATCAAGACAATAACAGTTGCTGAAAAGAGTCTGGAAAGTCAAAAGAATTAATCTTTATTAAAAAAATTTGCATACGGCCAATAACCCAGTTTGGGGCCAGGCTGTCTAATAATTCACAAATAATTCACTCGACGAAATCAAACTTAAAAAGTTCTTAATCTCATCTCATTGGCATTGGACTGAAGACTACATATGAAGCCCTGTGCGTGGGCAAGTGACGATAAAAATCAAATACCACTGAAACAGACAAATACGGTAAGTAATCATAACAAAAGCATCAGTAAAAAGAGATTTCTTGCATTGTTTATAACTAATATTTGCCTTGTTTTGTAAATAAACAATATTCATCAACTGATACAAGTGTGTGAAATGGATACTATAGGGATGCCAATCAGGGCGATTTCCTGATTACCTCACCTTCAAGATCAAGCAAAGGTTAAACCCTGGCCCCTAAAGACAATATAAATATAAATGAATCACACCCTAGGCACCATGATGCATCTCCTTCCTAACAATAGTAAAACGACAGGGGTAATAAAGCCCGAAGAATGGTAACACCCTTAGACATCTTGACGATGTCGCTGTGTTAACTGCAAGGATTATTATTTTACTATTACGTAACAGCGATTGAGAGAAGATTTACCTTTCAAATAGGAGGGGAAATTATTTTTCATTAGATAAGCCATGAAGATCAAAAGACCAGTACCATCTGGTAAATCCTGGGAGTGGAGTACTGGAATTCAAACTCAGATTCAAATCCAAGTTTCAACTGTCACCCAAACTCAACTAAACTTCTGTTGACAAGTTCAGTGATCCTCGTGTCAGTTTCTGGTGAAGGTGCCTAGAGGTAATGCAGGATTCTATGTAGGGATGGGAAAACACATGATGTATACACAAACAAATCACCAATCCCGCCAATCATTCATGGCTCCTGTTGATGCACTTATCAAGCAGGATCAAACAACACAAAATGGTTTATCCTCCCACAGGAGGGCACCAAGCCAAGTCATTAAAAACATTTCAAAGGGAGTTCAATAAATCCTGAAAGAAAAATGTGTTTTAAAGGGTACGGGAGGTTGCGGGAAAATTGATTTGGAGTGGAGAGCAGCAATGGGAGACCTAGCCTGAACATGGACAGATTAGAGATAAGCATTCTAAGATTCTATGAAGCTAGAACAAGACAAATAAAATAATAAAGCAACTAAAATGATGGAAATATCCTATTAACTCATTGCCAATATGAATATTACAGTAAATTAATGTTCAATGCATCGACTGTACTGCATATCCAGTAGATCCACACACATGTTCTTCTAAAGGCATTCATGACTTAGGAGAGGTGCTCCAACACATATTTTCCAGTGGAGTTTTCATTTTAAAACCATTGCATGCATTTCGTCGCTACCTTGGAGGCATGAATTATATTGTAGACAAAAATGAATTCTCAGTAAACCACAGCCATTTGAAACCTGCAAAAGTCATCAAATTGGTACTAAATAGTCAGTTTGTGGCGAAGCTATAGAATAGTTGGATCAAAGCATAAAGCTCAATCGAACAATCTGCAAATACATCAGTACAACTGTACATTTGACCAAAATTATTACAATTGCAACTTGAGAATAGTCCATGTTGAAAATAGTGTACCTTCCAAACAGGTTGCAACCAGTACTGTGCAGTTCGACTGTGCACCTCCTACGTGAATGTTAGGAAATTGTTATTCATTGCCTACCTGAGTAGATATACAGCCCTTTCGATATCATTGAGCTCTTCGTCGACTGTCAGTCTTTCTATCTCTTCTGGTGTCTTTAAATGCAAAGAAAACAGAGTAAAGATGGAGTAGTTAAGTTTAACCGGTTGACTATCACTGAATCATAAGACGTCAATTCAATGGAGAAGGGTCAGATAGCATAAACTGCGACAGAGAAGCTCAAAGCTTCAAGTGTTCAGCACCTCAATATTAGATTACTGTCTTTTAATTCATTGGCAGCTACCCAGCATTATTCATAGGACAGAGATTTGTTTTATATAAAGACAGAGAACTGAAGCAATCAGTTTGAGATCCCTGTTGCCTTGATTATTACCATTGCAATGTGATTAGATGATGAATTACAAAGAATTAAAACGATAGTGCTCTACATTATATATTAAAAAATCCAGATTTAACCCATCAGGGAGGGGGCGGGGCTAACAATAACCAGCACGTAAATCAACCTACAATATAATCAGCACAATAAATGCGTATATTATTTCATCAGAGAAACCGAGAGAGAGGAGTGGAATAACATTTTGCTTAGCAATGATATTAGAGATTTTTCCTATTATTTCTTGCATTAATAGCTTGCGTAATTTACATTTATTATTTTTCCAGGTGTAACTGAGACCAGGTATATATATATTTATATATATACACTGTAGTTACATGTACTCCCACCTTCTGCCCCCCACAGAAAAAAATCTGTTAGTTTTTTTTACTAGCAATAATGGGCAATATCAATATAAAAGCTAAGTGCTTGTTAAACTGATAATCGAACGATTTTCACGCGTGGCGGCAGGAATCGGGGATCCATTTGACGACAGTACATATGTATATCTGGACTCTGCCGGTCTCAGTTACAACTTGAATAACAATAAAATACACAACAATCGTTCAAGTTAGTTGTTGTCGTGGGTTTTCTTATTTTAAACGCACTCACACACACATATATACATCTACACACACGTGTATTTCACCCACAAAACATATACAGTCACTACACTTTACAGTGTATCCTGTGAAGCGCTTTGAGACGTCTTGAAGACGTGATAAGGCGCTATATCAAATGCCAGGTTTATTATTATTATTACACACATGTATATGTGTACACAGAAACACGCACATATACACACATACAGACATACACATATACATAAACACACATCTACACATACATACACATATACAAACAAACACACATGTACACACACACACATATACACACATACACACATGTATACATACATACACACACATATACACATGTACACACATAAATACATACATACATGCATACATATACATACATACACATGTATACATATACACATACATGTATAAACACACATACACACATATTCACACACATACATATACACACGTCACATACATATACACACGTACACAGACACACACATATACAATACATAGATACAAATGTAGACACACACACATGTACACAGACACACATGTACACATGTACACACAGACCAGGCTGCCCACCTTCAGGTACCGGCGCACGGGTCTCTCGATGAAGCTGAGCTCCTGCAGATCCTCTATTTGTCCGAACAGCCCCTCCTGACTGAAGTCCATGGTGTGGCTCTCGGCGGCTGCTCGAGGCTGTGAGGCCGCCCTCAGCCCCAGTGACACACACACACACACACAGGGGGGGGGGGCTCAGCGCCTGGCCGGGGACATGGCCTCTCCTTCTCTCCCGGTGTCTGTGGGGGGGGGGGGGGGGGGGGGGGGGGTGGGGGGGGGGGGGGGTGGAGGTGTGGGGGTGGGAGTGTGTGTGTGGGTGTGTGTGTGTGGGGGGGGGGGAGGTGTGGGGGGGGGTGTGGGTGTGTGTGGGGGTGTGGGGGGTGGGGGGGGGAGTGTGGGGGTGTGTGTGTGTGTGGGGGGGGGTGTGGGGGGGGGGTGTGGGTGTGTGTGTGGGTGGGGGAGTGTGTGGGTGTGGGTGTGTGTGGGGGGGAGTGTGTGTGTGTGTGTGTGTGGGTGTGTGTGTGGGGGAGTGTGTGGGTGTGTGTGTGTGTGGGGGGGGGTGTGTGTGTGTGTGTGTGTGGGTGTGTGTGTGGGGGAGTGTGTGGGTGTGTGTGTGGGGGGGGGTGGGGGGGGTGGGGAGGGCTGTCAACTCTGCTCTATTTTCTAAGCCTCGTCTCTCCTCTCCTCTCTTTTCGACACACGTCTGTGTGTGTGTGTGTGTGTGTGACTCTCTGTGTGAGGGTGTGTGGCTGGGGCTGGTCTCCCCGCTCTGTGTGTGTGTGTGTGTGTGTGTGTGTGAGGGTGTGTGTGACTCTCTGTGTGAGGGTGTGTGTCCCGCTGCTCCCCCTCAGGCTCGGGCTCCGGTGAGTCAGTGAGGGGGCTGAACTCAGCACAGTAACCATCAAGCTCGTTGCTCCAACCCCCTCACGCTCACTGTCTCAGTAACTCTCAACTGCTGAATTTGCCCTGGTAGCACTCACTCCTCCTGCCACTAACAAATGGGAGAAGAAAAAAAAACAAGTTGTGTTCATTTTANTTTTTAAAAGGAATCACAAACAGTGACGAGTTTCTTCAGCAGATTTTGAAATCATTAAAACATTTTTAATTTGAAAAGTGAACCTGCATAGAATTGATGGTCGAATGAAAATGCCTCACAATTTGTTGTTCCCAGGCCCGTGTCAATACTGCCAGGAGCATAGAGAAGATGGAATACCAGTACAACAAGGCACAGCAGCACAACAGCTGGTTCCAGCAAGCTGCCGAAGCTCTGGAGGTGGATTTGGATGATGACGTCCTAATGGGTCAGTATCCTTCCTGCCGGTTGAAATATCTCATGCTCTACTTTAGTAAGAAGTTTAAAAGTTGGATGGAAGCATTGCTAAAGGTGTTTTGTACAAGTGTCATCCATCCCTTTGGTGTAAGGAACAAGTGCATAATTGGTGACAGTACATTATAAATGGATGTTTTCTCTAGTCTCAGATAACTATTTTCTAAGCCCCTGAGACACTGAAAATACTTGACCTGATGAAATACTGAAAAAAAATTACTCAAACCAATTACTCAGTCTAATTGCTTTGAACACATTTAAGTGATTGGGATCCACTAAACGCAGCTAAAGGGAATATGTATCAACATCAGTCAACTTCATGGAAGTGTTTCATAGCAAACTAATTATGGCTTTGTGTTTAGGTGGGAAGCATGACGAAGCTGATGAAAAGCAGAGACAAAGGATGTTGAAAGGAATGAAGAAAGAACTAAAACATATGCTCTCACAGCCTGTGTTCAAAAACTGCCTGATGACTAGGTACCCAACACAAATGGGCAGGTTAATATTGCCTGATTTACCAGTGGCCACCCAAGAATCCGCTTTAAGCACAATCATAAAACATAAAAAAAAGCAGCCATTGCATAAAAAAGCAAAATGCTGAGTGAACTTGTAAAGATGATGTACACAACTGTTGTGACATAGCAAATGGCCACAAGTGAATACCCCATTTATTTCGTTTAATAAAAAAAAACCACTTAAAACAGTGTTTTTCTTCAAAGGTGAAATAGCTGAGCATTAACTGTTTGATTAAAGTAGGACTGAGAGTACAGTAGAGGATACAGGTTGTGAGAAAGAACACAAAATGAATCCTATTAAAAGTTATAAATTCAATGCAGTTTGGCTACTAGATCTAGACGTACCACTTTACAGTGCACTAAAAATAGTTAGCGTGAGTTAATCTACCTCGTATTCTGTGCAATACCATGTGGAAAGTGGGACAGCATTAACCCATTGAATATGGCAGATAAGTTTCAAGCACTGACATTTTTTGAATGACCACCAAGAACTATTCTCAAACTTGATTAACTTGGCAGTGTCTGTAATGTGGCCCTGGTCATCATTAAGTTTTAGGTTTGTACTTAATGCAAAATACATTTTTAAAACAAGGAAAATTTGTTTTTAAAAAAGCGCTTCCACAGTGGATGGTGGGAACTGGAGGAATGGTAGATGAAATGTTTTGAAATGTAAAATATAAAATAGAAGTAATGCGGTGAACCCAGTTGGAAGTTTAGTTTTGGGGGGAATGTACGTTAGTGGGTTTGAATTTCTGCTAGCACAGTTATCATCTCGCTTAGGGTAAGACTGCCGGCAATTTAACTTACCATTAATAATCCCTGCAGTTGATACAGCACCTTATCACATTGAAATGGCTCAATGTGCTTCACAGCCATTAAGTGTAGTGACTGGATTTGTAGGTCAATGCAGCAGTTAATTTCCACACAGCAATGTCCCATAAAGAGACATGAAATAAATAACCCAGTTTAGATCTGGAGGATTACTGATCAGGCTGGCTAACAGGAGAATCTTCCTGTTTTGTGCTTGAACATATCTCTGGTATTTGAGCAACCAGAAGTTAGCACATTTTTGAATACAGATGTAATTTTGAAGCTGTTGGTGTCTTTTAAGACATTTTTTAAAGTTGTATTTAATTGATTGATATCTGCTGAGCAGCAGCCCTGCCTGAGGCTTCGGCAAAGCACTGAACTATTGTGAGACAACTTGGAAACGGCAATATTTTCTTTTCAAAACCAGCATCAAACACAACAGAGAGATCACCATAAAGACGCACGAGCTTCCAAAGAACTACCGTGATCATAGACAACGCACTGAGAGATGGGTCAGTTTTCAGTGGGATAGTGACTTTTTAATGCACTATTTGAAATCAAAAAAGCATACTTTTTAAGGCAAGCCCGGCCACATCTCAAATTAAAATTCCGGTACGCCCAGAGTTTTAAACTAAAGCCTCAACAATGTTAGACAACATTTTGAAGTTGTTGTATTTAATTGATTTGAGATCTTCCACCTTTACGCTGAGCAGCAGCCCTGCCTGAGGCTTGAGCAAAGCACTGTACTATTGCAAGACAACTTAGAAACGGCAACAGGAGACTTAAGTACACTTCTCTAATTGACGAAAAAGTGCAGGTTGTAGTTTTGTTGTGAAATCTGGAGCAGGAACATGACGGATAGGAGCTACAGCAATATCTAGAACATCAACTTGGTTTTAACGAGTTGAGCTGCTCAAAGCAGCTGCCGTTCTGGTCTCTTTTAAGACGGTGTTGGCCAATCCATGGCCTGTGGGCTAAAAGTGTCTCGTCGAACATTCGCACTAGTCCAGGTAAGTGTGTTGGATCAGTATTTTGTTTCCAGGAGCTACTGAGCTACCTGGATATTTGTGGTTTGGCCATGAATCAAGAAATATTCAAACAAGAAAAATGTATTTGGTTGACCGACGAAAGGTTGGCCACTACTGCTTTAAAAGCTAAGTCTCCTACGAAGGTTAACGTAAATCTCCTGCTCAAAAGTTAGCAAGAAATAGCATTAATTGATTTCATAAGAGATTTCATACATTGTAAACTTAAACCTGCTCTGCAAGTCTCTACTGGAGGAAATGCACTGCTTTTATCTGCAAAGCTTGGACAGGTAGTTTTTTCAACAAAAAAAACACAGAACAGGCAATATTGAATTCACTCCCTTTTCATTGGTAATATACATCCATATTATGCTGTAGAGGGAGGTAGTTTCAAAAGTTAATTGTGCTGAGGCTTTACGTTTTGGCTCACGTGCCATCAAAGATTACAGGAAAAAAAGCACTGACGCTGAAAGTGTTTATGGTCTTTCGAAAGCAGATTCACAGGACTATTTGGACTTGTTTGCTTTGTAAAGTATGTCGTAATGCCCTGGTTTGTAAAGTAGATACACCAAGGGTTTCGAGCCTTCCGGGAAGATGTGGTGATTAACAGCAGTGTTCGATTTGTCCATGTATTCTACTTGGATTGGTATGTTCAGGGCTTGGGTTAGTGCAGTGATGTGAATGTGGTCACTCTCCATGGCCATTGGCTCCACTTCCTGTCGAGAGAAAAGTAACGCCACGGTTTTACTTAAATACTCGACAGGAGTTCCTTGAAAGCGAGAGATAGAGCATCAAAAGAAGAACTCACAATTTTCTGACCAAAAGGTGGCAGCGCTGACAACCAAGCCAAGCTGCCAACTCACATACAACATCCACTCCAATCAGAACTGAAACACTCACAGCCAGAACATTAACACTTCGGTACCAATGTTACCAGTGTCACCAATTTACAAACCCAAAAGACACGAGTCGTATGTCAAGGCAAAATAAACTATGCTAAAGAAATGAAATGATCAATATAACTATCTTATTACTTACCTGGGTACAGAAGTCTTTAATGCTCATTCCTCCCTCAAGGAAGTACTCAAAGAACTCGGACTTCTTCTGCAAGTACGCAGATGTCAACAGTCGAAGATACAGCACTAAACAATCTGAGGTATTGCGATCGTTGAAAACGGCCAGGAGTTTTGCACCCGAAACATCTGCCTCCACCAGGTCAATCACATCCATAAACTAGAACCAGAAAACAAAACTGTACCTTCCTTCCCTGTAACATTCACTATAACTGAAGCTCAGTATCACAATCTGAAAATGGAAATAGGGTTAGTTTACTTATATTAATAATAATAATCCTTGCATTTGATATAACCCTTATCACGTCTTCGAGACGTCTCAAAGCATTTCACAGAATATACTGTAAAATGAGTTGACTATATTTTGTGGGCAAAATTGATCGTCCCGTAAACAGTCGTGGATTATTACCCCCAGAAAAGTGATTTGCCGTCGACTTAACGGTTCCAACTTAACTGCCTTTGATCAGTATCTTTTTCTAGTCTTTCACTCTACCTGTATTCTTCCAATTAAACATTTTCATTGGTACAATGTGGCAGGTCTATTATGATCTTGCATAAGGTTGCAAAGGGAAGATTTTTTTTGTATCATGCAGCTCATTTTATTACCCCTTCTGTCATGTTACAACTCAATGATTTGGACTTAAAAATCTTTACATAAAACAATTGACAAAAATACTTACTGTGTTGAAAGCATTCTCAAATGTGCTCTCGATAAATCCCATAGATAAAAGTTCGCCTTTGCTTCGCATTAAAATCTTTCTAAGTCTAAAATGAAGAGAAAGTCCATCTTAGGAACATTGCTGACGGTTATTTTAATAGATTTAATAACACGGGTACGTGTCAATCTTAAGGTGCAAAAAAATTCAACGGGATTCATCTGAAATTTCTTCAAGATGCCATTCAGCAAAATCAAAGAAAGAACTTGCATTCTTTAGTGACTTATGCTGAAATAATAATCACCGTTGCATTTTGATATAACACCTTATGACACGTTTGAGACGTCTCAAGCACTTCACAGAATATACTGTAGTGAATTGACTATATATCTTGTGGGTGAAACACGACAGCCAATTGCGCACAGCAGCGTCCCTCGAACGGTCGTGAATTGAGTAACCAAATGCCTCAAAACGACCTGAATTTCTGTGCTACTATCTTGTAACCAACATCTTATTATTATTAATAGTTACATTAAATATAATGCCACATCTCAACCAACGTGCATCACAGAAATTTACTGTATAGTGTTGATTTGTTGCAACTGTACCCCACATAAATAATAGATAATAATAGATAATAATCCTTGCATTCGATACAGTGCCTTATCACATGGCTGAGGCATCTCAAAGCGCTTCACAGAATATAATGTAAAGTGGAGTGATTATATTTTGTGGGCAAAACGCAGCAGCCAATTGCGCATTTTGTAGGTGATAATAATAATAATCCTTCCACGTCTTATCGACGTCTCAAAGCGCTTCACAGAACACACTGTAAAGTGAATTGACTGTATATTTGTGGGATAACGCGGCAGCCAATTGCACACAGCAATGTCCCACAAACAGTCGTGGATTGAAAATGACCAATTTATTATTGTTTTGTGGAGGGGTTATTATTAGGCTCTGTGTGGAGTAAGGAAACTTGCCCAAGGTTTCGCCCTCTGCCTGGAACTGAACCCAGGTCTCTCGCTTGCGAGGCGAGTGCTCTAACCACTGAGCTACAGGACTCCACGGGAAGCAACGGGAACTGAATCTCAAACTTACTTTTGCACTCCCTTGCTATTTCCAAGTAGCGCCTCCAGGTACGCGAAGCTCAGGGCTCGGTAAAAGCAGTTGCCGTCACCAAGGGTTCTTCGGAAGCAGGCGTACCTTTTACTGAGATCCTTCAAAATAAAACCACAGAGGTCTTGGTTTGGAATATGAAGAAGGTTGGTTTCAACATCGGGCCTATTGCCAAACAACCTCACCAGAAAAGTTACAGAAATAAAACGCTTAAAAAGACTGGGATGCAAACTTGCGATGATTTCCAACGTAAGTCTGAGTGGGGTCTCCTTCTGAAAACAGAAAAAAACATCAAACCTATCAACTCCAAACCGCTCCAGAAGCACATTGTGTTGACGCATTGACGTTGAGTTCCTGCAGGTCAGAGTGACACAATTGCCTTAATTGTTTCCTTAATGAAGGAATCCTATTACTAATCAACACATGTTAAACCCTAATGTTCGCTTGGTCCTTGTCTGCTGAGCATCGGTGTCCAACGTAAAAAGCTTAAAGCCAGTAATTTGCTGTCAAAAATGCTGGCAGCGTAACCTTTGTAAAGCAAAGTTGTTTTGCGATAGGGCCAATTTTTGGACCAGCCTTTTTTTCAGACGAGGACCAATTGTGGTTTCAGGAGCAGTGGGATCTGCACCCTCTGCAGTGAGGAATGCGGCAGGTGGCAATTTAATGAACAGCTCAACGCTGTTATGGGGAAAAGTACGGTCAGCACCGCAAAGGGCGTAACATACAATCTCCAGCAGATCGTGATGCACTCTGTCCGCATTCCCACGGGAGGTTTTTGAGAGCCGGACAGAGAGCAAAAACAAATGAACAGATTGAAATGTCCCCAGATACAGGAGGAAAGGACAAGTTTTTAATAATGTAATATAATAATAATCCTCGTATTTGATCTAGCGCCTTATCGCGTTGTTGTTAATCAACCTGCCCTCTCCCCCTCTGCTTCACGTCCCCCGCCTCGCTGTTGGCGGGCGGGCCTTCAGCCACTCTGCCCCCATTCTCTGCAACTCCATCCCACAGCCCCTCCGCCTCGCCCCCCCCTCCCTCGCCATCTTCAAGACCCTCCTCTTCGACCGTGCCATCAGTCACTCTCCTTCCCCCCCCCACTGTCCTCCACCCTCCCCCGATCCTGACCCCCAGCTCGGGTCCAAATCACTGATCGTCCAGCGCCTTGGGACGTCCTCCCGACATGAAAGGCGCTATACACATGTAACTTTGTTGTTGTTGTTGTTGTTGTTGAGACATCGCAAAGCGCTTCACAGAATATACCGTAAAGTGTAGTGACCGTATGTTTTGTGGGCTTTACGGGGCAATCCAGACTAGGTGGAAATTCATGCCTCCGTAGCAGGTGGGCGGGAGGTGTAGCGGGAGGTGGTGGACGCAGGTGGGTGGTTGGAGTAAGTGCGCGTACTGTCCAACAGGAAGCGCGAGTCCAAACAGACTGACGGATAGCTTCGTCTCATCGCGGAAAAGTTAGCAATTCTATTCCAGGAAACGTTCCTTACTTGTGACCCGTCTCGAGCTGCGTTCTCCGTAGCCACGTTTTAGGAAACACGGGTTTATAGAGTGAAATGATATACTGATGTCGTACCTCCACCTTTCGCTGGTGAATGGCATCGTCAGGATGTTCGTCTCCCAGTTGCAATATTCCACTTTTATCAGAGACTATGGAAGCGTACCCAAACTTTTAAACAAAATAAAAAGTTAAGAAAGAAGAAAATGGGAACACGGCAAGTGTTGCCAATGCAAATCAGTACTCAGGAATGAAGATATTAAACTGTTTACAAACGAATACACAGTATATGTACAAACAGGAAAACTCCCATATCTGTTTGTGGCACTAACTTATGGGTGGGGGTGGGGGCAGTAGGGCAGGTGGTGTGTGTGTTTGGGGGTGGTATTGGGAGTGTGTATTTTTGTGTGTGTGTTGAGGGGGGGGTGTTGGGGTGTGTGTATGTGTTGGGGGGTGTACGTGTGTGTGTGTGTGTGGTGTGCGGTGGGGGGGGTGTTGGGGCTGGAAGGTGTGTGTGTTTGTGGTGGTGGGGAAGGTGTTGGGTGGTGTTTAGTGAGGGGTGTAGGTGTGTGGGGAGCAGCTTAGGGGGTGTGTGTTGGGGCGGGTGTTGGGGGTGTGCGTGGAGTGGGTGTGTGTGGGAGGGTGTGTGTGTGGGGGGGGTGATGGCTGTGTGTGTGGTGGGGGGGGGGGTGATGGCTGTGTGGTGTGGGGGGGTGATGGCTGTGTGGGGGGGGTGATGGCTGTGTGTGTGTGTATGTGTGTGTGGGTGATGGCTGTGTGTGTGTGTGTGTGTGATGGCTGTGTGTGTGGGGGGGGTGATGGCTGTGTGGGGGGGGGTGATGGCTGTGTGTGTGTGTGTGTGTGATGGCTGTGTGTGTGTGTGGGGGGGTATGATGGCTGTGTGGGGGGGGAGTGATGGCTGTGTGTGTGGTGGGGGGGGTGATGGCTGTGTGGGGGGGGGTGATGGCTGTGTGGTGTGTGTGTGGGGGGGGGTGATGGCTGTGTGTGTGTGTGTGGGGGGGGGGGGGGGGGTGATGGCTGTGTGTGTGTGTGGGGGGGGGTATGATGGCTGTGTGTGTGGTGGGGGGGGGGTGATGGCTGTGTGTGGGGGGGGGTGATGGCTGTGTGGGGGGGGGGGTGATGGCTGTGTGTGTGTGTGTGTGGGGGGGGGGTGATGGCTGTGTGTGGGGGGGGGGGGGTGATGGCTGTGTGGGGGGGGGGTGATGGCTGTGTGTGTGTGTGGGGGGGTGTGGTGTGGGGGGGGTGATGGCTGTGTGTGGGGGGGGGGGGTGATGGCTGTGTGTGTGTGTGTGGGTGTGGGGGGGGGTATGATGGCTGTGTGTGTGGGGGGGGGGGGGGTGATGGCTGTGTGGGGGGGGGGGAGTGATGGCTGTGTGTGTGTGTGTGGGGGGGGGGTATGATGGCTGTGTGTGTGTGTGGGGGGGTGATGGCTGTGTGGGGGGGGGTGATGGCTGTGTGTGTGTGTGTGTGGGGGGGGGGGTATGATGGCTGTGTGTGTGTGTGGTGTGTGTGGGGGGGGGGTGATGGCTGTGTGTGTGTGTGTGTGGGGGGGGGGTGATGGCTGTGTGTGTGTGTGTGTGTGGGGGGGGTATGATGGCTGTGTGTGTGTGTGTGTGTGTGTGTGGGGGGGGTGATGGCTGTGTGTGTGGGGGGGGGGTGATGGCTGTGTGTGTGTGGGGGGGGGGGTGATGGCTGTGTGTGTGTGGGGGGGGGGTGATGGCTGTGTGTGTGTGGGGGGGGGGTGATGGCTGTGTGTGTGTGTGTGGGGGGGGGGGTGATGGCTGTGTGGGGGGGGGGTGATGGCTGTGTGTGTGTGTGTGTGGGGGGGGTGATGGCTGTGTGTGTGTGTGGGGGGGGGGTGATGGCTGTGTGTGTGTGTGTGTGTGTGGGGGGGGGGTGATGGCTGTGTGGGGGGGGGTGATGGCTGTGTGTGTGTGTGTGGGGGGGGGGGTGATGGCTGTGTGTGTGTGTGGGGGGGTATGATGGCTGTGTGGGGGGGGGGGGAGCACACATGATGGGAGAGCACACATCTCTGGACTTACTGCACCATCCATCTGTCCCCAGTGCCCAGTGTGTGCTGTGCAGTGCTGTGCTGTGCTGTGTGCCCAGTGCCCAGCGCTAGGAGGCCTCCAGCCCACACACTGCCCGGGGACGGGGGGCACGTGTCCCGGGGACACACTGACACATTGTCCACCCGCTGCTTGTGTTCCCGTCAGTCTCCAGGAAGTGACGTCTCCGCCGCTCCGCCCCGCCCCCGCCTCCCAGCCCAGCCAATCAGCGCGGCGTTAGGGCCGGAGTGGGCGGGGTCCGTGGGTGCGTGTGGCACGTGGGCGGGTAGGGCGGGGGGGGGGGGGGCGGGGTCTGAGCCAGGCCAGGAGCATGCGCAGTGCGTAGGTCTCCTGACCCGTCTGAGCTACGTTGGGCGGTTTCACGCCCAATCGCGCGGCTTCACGCCCGATTGGGCGGCTTCACGCCCAATTGGGCTTGTTTTTGTGTGTGGGTGGGTGTTTCTTTGCTGGGCTTTGGGCTGGTGCCTCATGTAACAACAACATTTGGTTTAATTTTTGATTCAGACCAGCTCACAAAATGCACAGTCACTACGCTTTACGCGTATCCTGCGAAGCGCTTTGAGACGTCTCGAAGACGTGACAAGGCGCGGTATCAAATGCGAGGGCTGTTATTGTTATGTTATTACAGGCTGCAAAACAGGTTCTTTTTTCCCCCTTTTGAAGATTTTTTTTTTACGCACACGTACGCGCACACGCGAGCGCACACACGGTTTCAAAAGCACTAACCCAACCTCTCACTCGAACGGGTCAATCTGCTGCTTGTCCAGAGTAGGGGCCCAGGCAATGCCATAATGTTGGGGTACATTGGGGTTAGTGTTTTGCTTTCTTTGGTTTGACTGACTTTGGGCTAAAAAAGTGCTCAAACATTAAGACTGAGTTCGACAGATTCCGCACACTTTGAAATATTAAGGAGACGACGTAATTTGACCCGCGTGGATTTTCAAGACCGACCTCCCCTGGTCTGTCTGTTCTCTCTCACGGGGCTTGGCGTTAGGTTGTTGGAATGGAATGCGTTCTCTCCCTCTCCCCCTCTCCCTCTCTCCCTCTCCCTCTCCCCCTCTCCCTGGAAGGACACATTCTGTTTACCTAATTCTGGAAAGTATTAGCCAAAGCAGGAGGACAAATCACGATCTTACTCAAGCTCAGCGACACTCCCTGTGTCCGCTTCCAAGAAGTGGTTATGGTGAAATGTTAAGATGAGGTGGTGAAACAGGGAAGATAAAATGATTATTCACTTTGTGGCTGTTTATAATAACAATAATAATAATCCCTGCATTTGATTTAGCGCTTTTCACGTCCTTGAGACGTCTCAAAACGCTTCACAGTATTTTTACTGTAAATTGAATTGACTGTATATTTGTGTATTATGGAATGCTTCCGTTCTCAAATTGGCTGCCTTGCCTCCAAATACACAGTACAGATAAAAAAAAAATTCACAACAATTATTCTGTGAAGCAGGGTTGAGATGAACTACAAAGATTTAGCTTAATCCGGTGCATGGTTAAAATGTTAGTACCTGACAAGATTTACATGTGAAAAGTTTCAAATTCACTGTAGCTATGGAGACAGAAATTTATTTATCTAATTCAGATAACACTCCCAAGCTCATCGAATGAAGTTTTAAATGTGAGGAGCAGCAAGCCAGCCTAAAATAATACCCTATAGTTTGCTGAAAAGATATACACATTTAAAGATTTGGTTGCACTTTGTTTAATGGCATGCAGCTATTCTGGTTGTAAAGAAATGTGTCACTATAGTTTTACGCGTGTTTTCTTCCAGTGACTGAGTCAGGCTGAAAGAATCAGCTTTAGATTCAAAGGAACTTTAACAAAAATGAAATGTAATACTCTCTTCGTCTCGGCGACGAGAAGACATGGAAAGATTTTTTAACATAGGAAAAAAAACACCGTCATAACCAAAGCACACCGTACGTCAAATATTTATCTTTTCCCTGAAATGTTTTGAGAAGAAAAAGCTGTCTCAAATATTTGCACGTCACATTATTCTGAAATGCAAAGGATAACTGTTGAGGTGTTCAAAGAGCGAAGAATGAATTTGTTTTCACTGTGGCTCTCAAACTGATGAAAAACATGCCCTACGTCTTCCAAACTTGTGGAGCGGAGGTTTATGTTCATAAAGAAGATAATCATCAATGGCAAAATAAAGCTCTGCTCACAACAATGCACATATTCAAATTTAATGGGGCATTTTTGCTGCACCTTTGTTGCGGAAGGGGAGGGGAGGGAAAAATTATAGGCATAGAACTGGAAATATTGGTAGATGATATTCTAATGTAATGAAAGACACAGTCACTGAAACGGTTCCTTTGACGAGATTAAAACCGAGGTTGTTTTGAAAGTTCTTGGGTGGCCCGAGAAGCCTTCAGCTTTTTTTTAAATAGTGGCAATAAATTTTTTTTAAAAATCACAGTACATTCCCGAAAAGAACATGGTGCTAAACTAATGTATGGCCGCATGCCCAGAATCATCTTTATGCAATTGAGGATTTATGAGTCCTGCTTATCAAAAGTGTGCAAAGAAGCGAGTTCCTTCCAAAGTTTTCCTATTAACTGGAAATACTCGCTTAAGTGCCTTTAAGTTTAACTCTCGCCAACAGGAGAGATGGTGCAAGTCCTAGAGACAAGCCCAGCCGGGTTGCAGTCGGTGTCTGACAGAGTCAGACGTCAACCTTCAATGGGGGAAAGGTGTCTCTGGGATTGGCAAAGCCCCTGTGGTCATGTTCGTGCCAAGGGGAGAGCAGCCATCAGTACTCTCTCTGCACTAGACTCAGCAGTTCCAGAGCCTGAGCCGAGCAGCTCTGCAGTACTCAAGGAGTGAGATCAAAAATTCTTCCAAATTGCTAGTCGGTCAACATTTATGATGTATGTATGTATGTTTGTGTGTTAAACAAGAACAGACAGCCAGCGGGCGAGCTCAGGGCAGAATTCACTGCTCTGGGACGCTACCCTGTGTGACGGGCGCTGTGTAAATTCAAGATGTTGTTGTTGTTGTTGCTTTACTCAACGTCATTGGGTATTTCTCATCTTTGGAGCTCATTTTGCGATATCGAATTGATTTATACTTTGTGAAGAACATTAAGCGCTCTGACTCTTAGTTAAACCAAGGTCCCATCTGCCCTTTCAGGCGGTGGTTAAACATCCTATAACACCAAGTTAAAAAGAAAAGTGAGTTTCTCCTGGTGTCTGTTTTTCTATCAAACAACTTTTTGTGGTTGGCTTGGTTAGGATCATAATGCTGAGCAACCTACGTTGTCTGAACATTTCACTCCTCAGTCTGCTACCAGTCCATTCACACTTAAATGGGAAGCGGCCAGCATTAAATTGGCATTGCTTGGTGACTGAAGTACATTTGTAATAACTTTTGAGCGAATTGAAGCACCAAATAATTTTTCACTTGGAATGAGAATGCTGAGGTTGTTCACTGAGTCTTGCTGTTGGAAAGCTTTAGTCTATTTCTCTGATCGCTGCTCAGTGTTTTGTTGTGATTTCCCATTGAGAGTTTGGATGCCCTCAGTTGGTTGGAGACTCCTGACTTGCTGTGATTTTGATCCGCTGCTAACATAGAATCGACAGCTTGCATTGCCATTTGTGTAACAACTCGCTTTTCCAAGATGAATTCCTGTCAGTGAGAACAGAAGACATCGGTTATCAGTTCCAATAATAATACACAAACTTCTAAGTGCTACCATTTAAGTGCTCTGGGACACTACCCCACGTGAAGGGCGCTATATAAATGCAAGTTGTGTTTAACCAGATTGTATTTATTGTCTTTATTTTATTTATTGTTTATTGTATTTATTGTCTTTGGTTTCTTGCAGTAACAATAGACTAATATCAATCAATATTCACTTATAATAATAATAATAATCCTTGCATTTGATATAGCGCCTTATCATTACTTCGAGATGTCTATGACTGTGTATTTTGTGGGCGAAACGTGGCACATGGTGTCTGTTAGTTCCAAGTCCGTCGATGTTTTTTCCACTTATTGCTTGGGAGATACCTGTATAAGAGGTAAACCTAGCCCTGAGGAGATCCAGGAAAAGAACATGTTAACTACACCTTTATCATGTCCAATTTTCCCAAAATGCTGATTTCTTTCAGTGCTCCATAATGTTTAACATAGCACTGATCAGCCAGGTTATTAATCGCCAGCAGCAGAGCACCAAGTTCTTCACTCTACAAAGAGAAAGAATAGTAAAATGCTGATTATTTTCCACCCAAATATCACAATTGTCTGCCTATTTAGAGATTACACTGTACCAGAGGTTATTTCCCTACTCTGAGAGCAAAGAACAATTCTTTTGATGTTCCATCTGCAGTTTAACTAACTCATTTTGTAAGTTTAAAAACGTACTTTGGAGTAACTTTTTGTATCTGCACATCTCACATCAACCAAAATATTTACATGCACGAGAGCAGCCTCACAAAAGTCTGTACTTATTGACTCATTTATTGCTTTAAAAAGAATAATAGGGGGAAGATTTGTGACGTGATATCATAGGACGTATTATTTATCACATTGACCAAAATGTGACCAAAATAAACAAAGTTACAGGGTCAGGGGGAGAGGAGAGTGTAGTTTAGTAACTCTTGACAGCTTCTGACTTTTTCGCCCACAAAATACACAGCGAATTCACTTTACTGTATATTCTGTGAAGCGCTTTGAGACGTCTCAAAGGCGCGATATCAAATGTAAGGATAATTGTTATATTCATTATATTATTTTTGGTGAATGCCCCATATTGTGCATTGACCACTTTAAGCCCCTGTCCCTTTAACCTCCTTCTGCTTCCATTCCATTTTCCGTCCATAGCCGTGCCATGTACAATTATCTTTCCCCATCCGCTACCTCCAGTCTTACCTTGTACCTAAAGTTCCCTCCGTGTAGATTTATTTTCATTTCCAACTGCCTGTTCTTCTCCTTCCTTTTATCACATTTGTCTCGAAGCAGTGAAAGCTCACTGTTGATCGTCTGCCCCCAAAAAAAGTATTCTGTATGTTAAACCAAAGAAAACTGATAACGAACATTTTAAACAACAAGTAGAGAAGGGCAACGTTTTTCTTTATGAATATCGCAACTACTGCACACAAGAAATGTTCTGCCTGGATCAGGAATTCTATCAACTCACTATCTGAATTGACAAAGGGTGATTTGATTTTGGAACTTGAATAGGCAGCGAAATGGGAATAGAGATCTGCAGTCATGCAATAATAATAATTTGGTCACTCAATCAATCCACCGCTGTTTGTGGGACGCTGCTGTACGCAATTGGCTGCCGCGTCTCGCCCACAAAATATACAGTCAATTCACTTTACAGTGTATTCTGTGAAGTGCTTTGAGAAGTCTGAAAGATGTGATAAAGCGCTGCATCAGATGCAAGGATTGTTATTATGATTATTATGTAAACCGCACAAGTTTGCTGTTGCCATGTTCCTGCCGGAGTGCTTCCAGGTGATGTTGGCTCTTTTCTTGCACATCTGACAACCTGCTCAGGTTATTGATTAGAGTTTCGTTGGTGGCTCCCAGGGTTTCGTATCTTCTAATGATGCTGAGCAACAGTGATTCTGCATTGTACTCCAAGTAGTCTGGAAAACAAGGCAGCCTGGTAACAAAGAAGTAAAGTGCATTTCTGGTATAAATACACAAGAGAGCAAATCATTACAATGACTCATGTCAGGATAATGTAATCCCAATCTATCACTGGTTACTGGTGTTATGAACGAGCTCATAAACATCTATAAATTATATTTTAACACTGTGTTTATCAGTGTAAACTGGCATTTAAGCTGTGCAGCGATAATCTTTGACTAGATATCAGCTGTAGATTTGTTTGTGATATTAAGGGCTCATACACTGTGGTTCCACATACAAAGGATAAAATTCCAGTTGGGTGATAATTGGTCTATTAATGTTGCATTTCGGAGCAACCGGAATTTGGCAAATTCTTAAAAACAGCCTTAATTTTGAAACTGGTTTTGTGTCAGTTCCTTGAAGTATGATAGTCATAGATAATAATAATAATCCTTGCATTTGATATAGCGCCCTTCACGTCGGGAGGACGTCCCAAAGCGCTTCACAGAACACACTGTAAAGTGAATTGACCGTACATTTGTGGGCGTACGCAACAGCCAATTGCGCACAGCAATGTCCCACAAACAGATAAGGCTGAACTCGGTCCATTTCCATCAGAGTCAAAACATTTTCAAATCAGAAGATTTGGGCTTACCTTCTGGCATATTGTCAATGGCGTTCTGGAGGTATTCTTCGTAGATTTTATTTTGTGTCATCTTTTTCTGCAGTTTCCGCTGCCTGTGGCCAATAAGGTAAACTCAGCCCATCAACAACAACAAGAACAACAACAACAACAAAATTTGTAGAGCGCCTTTCACGTCAGGAGGACGTCCCAATGTGTAGGACATCAGAACAACATTTGCTATTGAACAGTTACTTGTATTTCTGGATTATAGAACAGGTTCTAGACCAGACTCTTTTCCCAAAGGCAGCAAAGGAATATCATCAGATGATTTTGGTCTCTCCCACACGGTTCTCAACATGGAATGGTGCGAATGGCAGAAGTTTGGCAGAAATCTTAATTCCAAAGCATAAACTTTGAATGAAAGGGACGGCAACATGCACATCATTAATAATAATAATAATAATAAGCCTTGCATTTGATACGGCACCTTATCACGTCTTCGAGACGTCTCAAAGCGCTTCACAGAATATACGGTAAAGAGAATTGACTGTATGTTTCGTGGGTGAAACACGGCAGCCAATTGAGCACAGCAGCGTCCAGTCGTGGATTGAGTGAGAATAATAATAACAATAATCTTTGCATTTGCTCCAGCGCCTTAGCACCTCGTTAAGATGTCTCAAATATACTTTAAAGTGGATTATCTGTATCTTTGTGGACTTTTCTCTTCTGATTGTATTTTCCGGATCCATTTGATGGACTAAATATAGAGCGGATCACTAAACGGATCCCAATAAAATTGTCACAGTGTCAATGGTATGATATTCCAACCGCGTACAACAGAACAGGCTCTGAGGATACTTTCTGTACCTGACTTTCAGCTCTTCCAACTGGCGAAGCAGATTCTGTAACTCCTGAGATTTTGCCTCGTTTTGTTTCACTTCCAGCTGATACTTCTGAATAGCTCGTCGCCTCTTAGCCTCGTTGTCCTTGAGAAACTTATCAAACTTCAGGGCTCGTTGCTTACTCTGTAAAGGATTGTAAGAAATAAACATGCAATAATAATAATAATAATCCTTGTATTTGATAAAGCATCTTATCACGTCTTCGAGAGTCTCAAAGCGCTTCACAGAATATACCGTAACTTTACAGGGAATCAGTAAAGGAACATGTGTTACTCCATCATTTGTAAAGAGGGAATAATATCCAGCTAAGAGAAAGATACTGCATAAAAGCCAAGACGTAAAACCTCAAAGTGAAACAACATGTCTCTGAGAACATCACCAAGAAAAATATCTCCAAACAGTCAAAGTGTCAGTAAAATGTTTGCAATTATCAGTATTATTTACAGATTTATTTCCCCCTCACCCCACCAGTTTTGTCTGCTTCACACTCTCCCCCACTCTTCCACTCCCGAAGGCGTTTTAATGCCTTTTACTGTTCTACTGAGATATGGTTCCATGGACACATGGGTGAAACCTTAGTCAAGTTTCCTCGCTCCACACGCCTGTTTACCTAGTAGTAAGTAGGAACCGGTTGTTAGTCAAATGGCGGATCACTTTTCCGGGGGTGATAATCCCTTCAACTGGACGTCAATTGACGGATATTAACTAACTCAGCACAGTCTGGTATAAATCTGAGCCTCCACATTTCTGTTTTGTTCAGTCTCGTGACAGCCCCGCCCAGGGTTATGTTTACTCAAAAATGAGGAGACGTTTAATGTACAAATTCATAAATATCTCGTGTCGATGGTGATAATGAGCAAAAAATTGTGTAAAATTCTTACAGCCAGTTCTGCTTTCTCATATTCCACCATGCGCTTAGCAACTGCTTCCATACGTTCAGAGAACTCCTGCCTTTTAGCTGCAAGTGCGGCACTGACTTGGTCAACTTCAACTTCTTTCTTCAGCACTAAGGTCTTCTGAAAAGTCTTTGGGTCACTCGCCAGAATCTCACCAGAAGCCTAAAAGGTTAGAAAATGCACCTGATGGTTTAAACGATGACCATTCCATGTCTGCCACGTGTCCTCTGTTAATCGTTCACAAACATTGCGTCTCTTCACCACTGTACCCAGGCTGGTTGGTTATAACAGTGGAGCAGTTTATTAAAGCAACAAAAACACTGGCCTCGACAGTGTGGGATTTCTAGAGTTTAATGCAACCCCACTTATCGAAGCAGGCCATTTTAGATATAAAACTCACATAATTCGTATCAGTCGGGACCGTAACATTTAATATGAAGTCTGAGTTATAAGCAAACTTATATAAATCGTACAAAATCCGATTGAGTCAGTAATCTGGACGGTGCATACATAATTCAATGCAGTCGGTAAGGGCTCACGGAGCTGCATTGAGTCACGGGAAATGTATTGCCAGTTGTCACATACGCCATTTATCAGCAAGCATTGGATTCGCATTAAATCGCGGGAAGTGAAGGTCTACACACAGGGCGACAGGTCAAGACTACGTTTTTCCCATGATTTAATGCAGCTGGTAATTTAGGAACTAAAGGAGGGAAGCGTTACAAGTTAGAGATGTTTAATCTGAGTAGTGCAAAGAAATCTAAGCGGTTTTGATAAGAAACTGAATGGGACTCAGATGCATGCATGACTTAAACGATTATACAATTTATGCGGGTTTTACCAGAATTTTTATAAAGCACCGAAATGAATGTTCCACCAGAAAAAGCAAGCGGTTTACACATTTGTTCATCAAACATCGACTAGACAAGTAATAATAATAATAATAATAATCCTTGCATTTGATATAGCGCTTTTCACGTCTTCTCGACGTCCCAAAGCGCTTCACAGAATATACTGTAAAGTGAATTGACTGTATATTTGTGGGCGAAACGCGGCAGCCAATTGCGCACAGCGATGTCCCACAAACAGTCATGGATTGAAAATGTCCAATTTATTATTGTTTTGTTTTGGAGGGATTATTATTAGGCTCTGTGTGGAGTAAGGAAACTTGCCCAAGGTTTGGCCCTGACCTGCCGGGGATTGAACTCAGGTCTCTCACTTGCAAAGCGAGTGCTCTAACCACTGAGCTACAGGACTCCACGTACACTGTTCAGTGTTTATTAAACTCCTAAGTGTGGTTTCTGAGCACTCAGAGACGTCAACCAGCGTGAAGGGCGATATATAAATGCAAATTGTTGTTGTTGGTTTCTGTAATTCCACTACTTAATAAGTATTGTTGTTACTCAGCTTGATACAGCTGCGGTGACAATGTGGACAAGTTTTTTTCCCCATCGAAATCCTACAAGGGAACAGAGGCCAGAACTGAAGAGACACCAGGCAACACTGCGTATTTATAGCTGTAACAGATGCCAACCCGAATGACAAAGGGAAGGAGAGGCCCCACTGAAAGTCAATTCACCAGCACAAAAAGTGATAAGGTTACTTGAATTAGACGTTGTGCTGCTGAAGTGCCTGAAAACAATGCAGGTGCTAAGCGAACAGGCATCACTGCCTGCTTTTTTCTTCTCAAGGTGAAGGAATAATTTAAAAGGTAACGTTCGAGGGAACGGATCTGACACGTGTCCTCTGTAAATCATTCACAAACATTGCGTCTCTTCACCATTGTACCCAGGCTGGTTGGTTATAACAGTGGAGCAGTTTATTAAAGCAACGACAACACTGGCCTCTACAGGGTGGGATTTCTAATTGAATTCCTTAAAAAGGCCAACAACAACTTGTATTTAATAACACGCCCTTCACTCCAGACATTGTCTCGGAGCGCTTAAATAACAACAATAACTGCTTAAATAACTGCTTAAACCTAAGGAATTACATTTGCGCAACTACAATTTCCTTCTGGTAACTGGAAATGCAATAAGTCATGTCAACTCACAACATTTCCCACTCTGAAGCAATATACCTCCAGAGTGGAGTTCCCTCAGGAAACTATAATATAGAAAATACACGTATACAGTATAATATGATAAAATATACATTACGGCAGATTCTGTGAAGTGCTTTGAGACATCTCAACAACGTGGTAAGGTGCTATATCAAACACAAGGATTATTATTAATATTATTATTATTATGTCTATTGTTATAGATTGCCAACAAGGTTGGAGCCTCAACTCCCTGTGCTGCAGAGCAGGAGAATCAGGATCATACTCATGTTGGATTCTCTGCCCTGAAGGGAGGACATGTTGGCGAGAGAGCAGTGGCGAGGCAATGGGGAGAATCAGCGAGAGACCCACAAAGACATTTATTTGTTGCTTCACAGTAGCTGAGTCGCAACTGAATTGGCGTAGGAATAAAACGTTGGTAAGGTCTGTAGAAAGAATAGTGTTCAGCGGGGGAGATTAAGGTTGCACTGAAAGGAATCATTTGATGGGATGTAAAACCACCACAAGCTCAGTGTAGTTTATGCTACTGTGTTTGAAGAGAGGAGGAAATACTATCATGTTATGGTCTTGAGCAAATGGTTCTGACCTCTGGGTTCCTTTACACCTGAAACATGATCCTATATTTACAATTTAGTGGTTTGCTGATGATACAGATGTATTATTAGCAATGCTGCCTGTTCAAGGTCCCATGGCACTATTCGAAAAGAGAAAGATATTTGCCCCCGGTGTCCTGGCCAGCAATCCCTCCCAGATAATATTGGTCACACATTTCATGGTTGTTTGTGCGACATTACTGTGTGCAAATCATCTACAAAATGCACAGTCGCTGACTTTACAATAAATCCTGTGAAGCGTTTTAACTCATTCTCCAAACCTGAAAAGCAATGTATCAAATGCAAAGATTATGATTATTATGATTATTATTATTATTATTGTTCTGCTACTAGTGATGCCAGAGATCCTGCAGTCTTTTTGCAACTTTGCATTTTGAGAAGGAGGGGAATTAAGCATAAGTTCATCTAAGAACTCCAACGTTTAGAAGGTTCCCATTCAGATTAAACACTGAAAGGAAAAGTTTAAATACCTGTCTGACAATTGGAATGTGATTCACGTCCTCATCATCTTCATCTCTTAAGAGAAAAGGAGTAAAATACTGTCATTTTAGATCAATAGCAGGTACAGTAAACAACTTCTCTTTCAATATTAAAACCAATTGCCTTCAATACAAATCTCGTTACAGTATTACAATATGTTTTTCATGACAAGTGTTGGGACTCCAGAAATGTTGGCTAACCACTTGTTAAAAATATTAAAATATTAAAAATAATCAATTGTTAAAACAACACTTGAGAAAGGCACAGAAATGATGTCAAGAAACCAGCGCAGCATCACTCTCTATAGAGCCTAGAAACTTTCATGATGATTCATTAATGATCAGCAAATATGCATGGGTGCCAAATGTAAATCGCCAAAGATGAACAAATGCAAACAAAAAATCCTCCCAATAACTAAAGAGAGGTTGACTTTTACCTTCTGTCGCCGAGTTGAGTGACGAAAATATTTCTCTTTAGATTTCTGATCTGCAGGTAATAATCATCTGGAACTCTGAGATCCCCTGTTCCTTCACTCATCCTTAAATCTCCAACAAAAAGCAAACACAAAAGCAACAAATGTGGGATAATTTAAGGAGGGTTGTAAGTGAGGATCTGCTGAAGGAGGGCGACTGAAGCCAAAGGACCTTTAACCGCTTTAGGACTGAAAGCCGTGACAAGTGTTTGGGGCTACAGAAATGCAATAAGAAGCTTCTTGTTGGTATGGCAGCCACATGGTCATGTGGCACAGTGAGTCAAACACGGTGCTGTCTCTATAGGAACCAGCTCTACGGGAACAGCCCTATGAGTGGCAATAGTCCATCTGTCAGCCTTTGCAAATACTACATATAAAAAATGTGCAAACATGTTTAACATAAGAACATAGGAACATAAGAAATAGGAGCAGGAGTAGGCCATTCGGCCCCTCGAGCCTGTCCCGCCTTTTAATAAGATCATGGCTGATCTTCTAACCTAATTCCATTTACCCGCCCTATCCCCATATCCTTTAATCCCTTTAGTTTTTAAAAATCTATCGATCTCAGTCTTGAATAAGTTCAAGGACTGAGCATCCGCAGCCTTCTGGGATAGAGAATGCCATAAATTCACTGCCCTCTGAGTGAAGAAATGTTTTCTCAACTCAGTTTTAAAGGTTTAGACCGTTTGCACACGTAAAATAAATTGCTTAATACACGTAAAATCTTACCAGCAAACCAATATATTGAAGGGCAGTACTGTGCAAATGATGCAATGATAAACTAATCTAAACACAATTCACTGCTACCCACACTTCTCATTCTTAATTAAATTAAACTATTTGAAATTATGAAATACGTCTACTGACTTACGTTTATCGACTAGTTTCTCCCCCCATATTTTTTCTCCCTCTTGCATTTACGTTTCTACTGCATATTTCTACGATTTGCTCAACTTCAACATAAACCAGTTGATGGTTTAGGGTTTAAATGGTCAGATTTCAGGTCCCTCTGTAATGTGGCCATGATTTTTACAATCATATTGTTTCTTAGTCTGGAGTCTCTTGCCACCCGAGCTAGAGGGGAATCATTATGATTGGTTCCACACAACTTTTTGATGTCAATTCGAATGATCTACAATTTGTTAGGACTAACATTTAAGTAAACGTTGCAATATGTTTCAATGAAAGAGGGAATCTTTCTAACCACGTTTGGAGTTGACCTAAGCTAACTGTCTGGACAAATGTCTCGTAATATATGATCAATGTTATTATTTGCACTGGGATCACTTTAACAGGTTGCCCATTTACACTGGACTGGATAAAGTGATGTATAACAGTAAATAGGCGATGGGTAACTCAAGCCTGGCCTGCGAGGACCTTCCACTAATGCAGAACGTGGACCTGTCTGTGTCTGTCTGGCCATGGGTTAAATATAACTTCCACTGAAGTTTGGAGATTGTTGATGCACCAACAAAATCTGACCTGTCATCCATGATCACGAGGTTGGGACTAAAATAGAGCTTCACAACCTACTGCAACGAGGTCACATAAAGCCCAGTTGAAGTGGGGAAGAGCAAAATACAGTACTGGAAAATCAGGGACCCTGGGAAGGAGCAAGAAAAGACTGTGGACAACTGAGCTGTCCATTATAACAGTTACAAACGGTAATGTATGTGTTGTCCACATATATCAGCAATGATCATGACTTGGGTTTGCAGGGGAGTTCTGTATATCAGAGTTTGCACACTGAGGAGCAGATATTGACACTGAGGTAACTGGGCTGAAATTGTATAGCTTGTATCATGCTACTGCTAATAATAGTACTATTCCTTGCATTTGGTATTCATTTGCATTTGATATAGCGCCTTATCACATCATCGAGACATCTCAAAGCGCTTCACAGGCTATGCTGCAAAGTGGAGTGACTGTGTATTTTGTGGGCGAATGCGGCAGCTGGCTGTGCAACCGGCCATGGAGTGAGCGAACAATTTTAGTTGGGGGATTGTTGACCAGGACATTAGTTTGCAAGATCCTGGGGGATATCGGTATTGGATGTCTCCAAACCCGTGCAATTTTATATAACGGTGTACTGTGTCCAAATGGCCACCATCTGCAATGGCTAAGCTTTTGCCGTTTGTTTAGCAATGCTCAGTGCGATTATATAAATTATTATGCAACGCAATATTATGTGTGTATGTGTGTGTTACGATGATGATGATGATGATGACAAAAAAAACAACAAACTGTCAACGTTCTCAGTGAAACCAGTAAATTTATTTTAATACAACAGTTATTTTAAAGTACAAGTAGCTTGGCGATATTTAAATCCATCCCGCTTAGGAAAGCATTTCTTTACCTTGCAATGATCGAATAGAGTTAGACATAGACTTGTTAGGGGTATAATTGTGGAGTCCTGTAGCTCAGTGGTTAGAGCACTCGCCTCGCAAGCGAGAGACCTGGGTTCGATTCCCAGCAGGGCGAAACTTTGGGCAAGTTTCCTTACTCTTCACACCTGATAATAATCCCTCAAGAAAAAAATAAAATAATAAATTGGTCACTCAATCCATGACTGTTTGTGGGACACTGCTGTGCACAATTGGCTGCCGAGTTTCGCCCACAAATATATAGTCAATTCACTTTACAGTATATTCTGTGAAGCGCTTTGAGACGTCTCGAAGACATGAAAAAGAGTTATATATCAAACGTAAGGATTATTATTATTTTTAATCAGTGTTGGGCTGGCGATAGGGGTAATTAAAATTTTTTCCAACTACCCCCATGATTTGGCTACCGAAAGACCCCATGAATCGGTGCTGCCCTTAGCTTACCTCACATTCCCGAGCTCTCCCGGGGAGCCAGTCCGCCACTGGATGTTCTCCAACCTCAACCTCATGCTCGTGTCGTGTGACTCTCATTGGTTTCCAGAGAATGTCACATCAGTGAGCACGTGGGAACCCAGGCAAATAACAGCTGCAAAGTTGTCAGTGTCAACATAACTGAATGAATTCCAAGGATGCAGGAAGCTGAGAGAATCTGTGGACCTGGAATGTTCTATTTACTGATCCAGCTGGGAACGGTCATCCTTGTCCCAGGCCCACATACAGTACTTGGTCAATCTCTTACTGGTGCCATCTTTATATCGCAGACTATTCCGTATGTGTTTCAGCTATCCGTTTATTTTTCAGCAAAGCATGGGGTGCCCTGGCAATCTTGTGAGAATGGGGACGCTATTTCTTTGCTGTACTCCAACGATATAGTTTGATATATAACTCTTTTTCACTATCCTGATTCCAATGACAACAAAGTTACATGTGTATGGAGCCTTTCACGTCGGGAGGACATCCCAAGGCGCTGGACAGTCAGATTTTCGGACCAGAGCTAGGGGTCAGGATTGGGGCTGGTGGAGGGCAGAGGGGGAAGCAGGGTGATCGAAAGCACGGTCGAAGAGGAGGGTCTTGAGATAGGTCTTGAAGGAGGCAAGGGAGGAGGCGAGGTGGAGGGACTGTGGGATGGAGTTGCAGAAGGTGGGGGCAGAGTGGCAGAAGGCCCGCCCACTAATGGTGGGGCGAGCGAGGCAGGGAACGTGAAGCAGGACGGAGCCCGCTGAATGGAGGGAGCGGGCAGGATGGTAGGTTAGGAGGTCGCAGAGGTAGTGGGGAGCAAGACCATGGAGGGCTTTGAAGGTGAGGACCAGGATCTTGAAAAGTATTCAATGTGTGGTGAGAAACCAGTGGAGTCAGGCGGGGATGGGGGTGATTTCCCCGATTCCATAAAAGGATAATAATAATAATAATCCCTGCATTTGATATAGAGCCTTATCAAGTTTTCAAAAGCGCTTCACGGAATATACTGTAAAGTGAATTGACTGTGTATTTTGTAGGTGAAACGCGGCGGCCAATTGCGCACAGCAGTGTCCCCACAAACAGTCATGGATTGAGGGATCAAATTATAGAATAAGTCACTTAAATGTTACATATTTCTATGTATACTGAGAATTTGGGAATCACCTGCTGGTCCGGCAATTCAACAACAACAACAACTTGCATTTATATAGCGCCTTTCACACCGGACAGCAATTGCTAGTTCTCAGACTTCCCTCCTTTGTGGCAATGCTCCTCTGAATTCACTGCCACAAAGACCTACTACTCCATTATCAGGTCAAATTCATCACTGGGGTCTCAGCAGGTTTCTTTTTTGACATCCTGCCTTTTGATGATAAGTTGCTATTAGTTGAAGGCTCCTTCCCACTACAATGGGTCCATTGATGGCTTCCAGGAAATCCTAGGCTAATGAATGTTAAATGCAAATAAATTCATGGTTTGGCATTCCACCAAGAACTTGGACCTTGTATCATTCTTACACATTAGATTTACACTTTGAATGCATTTAGCATTTGTTTACATTAGCTTTCGAGGCCAAATTGTAACAGAGCTCATGTTTCAGCCTTAAACAACCTTCTATAGAACTTGACTTAAAGGGGTTCTTGGAAAACACACTCTTACATTAAAAAGGGACTTGAAATCTATCCCCACTTGTCTCCTCTCAAAGACCCTTCTTCAGGAAGCGAATCTGGAACTTGATGTTCTACTTTTGAACTCTCGTCAACTCTCTCGCTGACTCCGGTTTTGAAAGATGAGGAGGCAGATTTTGGCCAATCATAAATTCAACATTTACATCTGATATGGCTTCAGAATCAAAAAGTCCTTTAATTGCATTTAACATTACCGTCTAAGATAGGCTTTGAGTTTCAATGTGGTAGGAAATTGATATTCCACTGTGTTAGCCACCTCCGCATGGGTTTCAACAGGAATGTACGTCTCCAACTATTCAGAAATTAAAACTCATTTGACTTGTTCCACCAAAAACCCTTTTCTGTTGTATTGAAGTAGTATTAAAATTATTCTATCATTACTTATTTGCTAGGCTGTTTCTAAAGAATGAATAGCAAAATGATAGTGCAATGCATTTTGCTAGAATCCACCATATAATCCCAGAATCCTACAACAGCACTATTTGGTGAACCCGGTGGCAAATGTATTAGACCAAATTATACCAAATTAGGAAGATGCTAAAGATAGGCAATCCCCTTTCTCTGGAGAATTGGTTTGATTTCAGAATTGCCACTTAGGTGAAATATCAAACTCAAGACCCGCGATATTGCTGATTATTGTGTGGGTGTGACTGCAATTAGTGCAAATGATTTTCTTGTGAACGTGATCTAACTTAGAATGCAACTGTTTTCTGGGAAAATACAATTTCTTAAATATGCATTCGAATATTTTCAGGGGTCATCTCAATGGGACGTACTGCATGAGGAACATAATATAGTCTCTGGTTATGTTATTTTTTCATTGGTTTCATTGTATATTTCCAGTTCCAGTTAGTTTTGTATATCCAAATTGCTGTAGTGGTTGTTTAATAATCCAAAACATCCTATCCCAGAAACAATATTACCAACGGAATAATAATTCATGAACTTTGAAGGGAGTCACATTTCAGTCACATTAATAAAAGGATGTTTAAAATGTCAAATCAATAGGGCCCGGTGTGTTTTGCAAGGTTTGACATTTTTGCAACAATATATTCGTCCATGGGATGAAAACAGTTCACAGGGCGATTTTTTTTATCTGTGTTTGTGTTCAAAATTAGCTTCAGCTGCAGCGAGCCTTGTTTTTCTTGGGTGCGATCCAAAATGGATGTTGATCCTCAATTTTTTTTTCTGAAGTGCCTTTCACAGTGGAAATATCTAACACTTGAGTGACTTACTCCACAAGCAAGCAATTGCGGTACTTCTTCCGAATACACGACGCTGCATCCTTTTCACATCAAATATGAAAAAGAATGATAATTAGAGAAACACAGATATCTTATAATAATAATAATAATAATAATGAGAATAATCCTTGCATTTAATATAACCCCTTACTGCAACGTCAAATTTTCTCAAAAGATCTTCACGGGAATGTTGGAAAGTTGTAGCGACTGTTTATTTGCAAGTGAACATGGCAACCAATTTACACAAGGCAATGTTCTGCAAGCAGCCATGAAGCGAATGATCATTTTATCTGGAGGATCGCTGGCCAGGACACCAGGAGAAACTCCTTTCTCTTTTTCAATACTGTCATGAAATATCTTTAACGTCCATCAGACATAGGCAGACGAGACCTCAGTTTAACAAGTTTGTCAAATTGAAAACATAACAAACTTTTAAACCGAGAGATAAAAAGGATTTGAAATTATTTATGGACCTTTTGGAGCTCAAAACTAGTGATTTTGATCTGTAAAAACATTTGGATAACTTAAAGCATTGCTAACAGCATAATTCGCTGTCAAGTGGCAAATATTTTATTGATTGTAAATTGGGAGTTAGATGGGGTAATAATGTTAAAAATACACTTTTAATAGACAAAGTCATATTTTATGGATCTAAAGAGAACGGCTTCAGTTCTATAGTAATAATCCTTGCATTTGACATAGCACCTTATCACATTGTGGAGACGTCTTCAAGGGATTGTGGATTGACTGTGCATTGTGTGGGCAAAAACGCGGCAGATGTGGGGTCAGCAACCAATTTTATTTTGGAGATTGTTGGCCAGGACACCAGGAGAGAGTAAGTCCCTTCTCTTTTCCAATAGCACGACAGGATCTTTAACATCCACCAGGACAGGCAGATGGGACCTCGGTTTAACAGAAACTCTATCAGTAATCTCTTGAAACAGCTCAATTTGAAACAGAATGTAAAAATATTTCACCACAGAAAGTCACGAAGAATTAAAAAAGATGGACATTAAGTAGAATGAACCCGAGCATGTTTAATCTAGAATGTTTAAATACAGTACAATATTTAAAAATATTGAACAGTCTGGTCAGCCTACGTAACAAACCTGAAGACGTTTGGCGATTATAAGAACCAAACGGTATATATTCCAAGTTTTAATCTTGCAATGATGATGTGCAGGTGTATCCGCTGTTTGTTTCCCTGTGGGGTGAGGGGTTGTCTAGGACTGTAGAACAGTTATGAGTGTATGGGAGGAGTTGGTAAGAGGGGTTGTGATTGCAACGCGCGTGTGGCCATGCAACTATTTTCCCTGTCTGTCTGGAGGAGGGGAAGGGATAGGAAGTTTGTGTTCTATAACCTAAGAAGGCGACCTAAGAATATTCAGAGTTTAAGTTATACCACAACAACAACAGCAACAAATTACACTTGTAGAGTGCCCTTCACTTGGAAAGATGTCCCACTCTCAAAGCCAAATTCCCTCTCCTACAGCAACATTTTATTTGGGTGAAACAAGCTCTGATGTATTGGTGGCAAACTCTTTAACTGGATACATCTGGCTTGTATAATGTGTTCCAGCTCAACAAATAAAATAAACATGCGTATATTAAGCTTTCCAAATTAATCACATGGACGTAATAGACAAATTAGATCATGTTTATTTCTCCGGAACCTCCCAGATTTTTTAACAGAACTGCACATACATGGCCAGGAATGTTTATTTTAAACAGAGACTTGGCTCTTAGCATCGTCTTCCCCCTCAGCCTCTCGAACCGCGACCGACATTAAACGTTAAACCCGTTACATCTCTCCCCACAGACTCCAAGACGGTGGGAGAATGGCCACAGGAGCTACTTCCACCAGGGACTCGGGACCCACACTTGGTCAAGAGGAATACAGTCTGTACAGCAGTCTGAGTGAGGATGAGTTGATTCAGATGGCAGTGGAGCAAAGCTTAGCCCAATGTTCTTCCTCGGGACAGCTACCTGGCACAAGAGGACACAACCCACCCAGGACCCAACGTCAGATCCCAGTGAACTGTCCAGCGATTCACCCCAAGGGCAGGTGAGTCAGATCACAAGCACGAGCTTAAGCAATTCAGCACAATACATCCGCCACACTGACAACAGCCAGAGACTGAACTGGAACAGGACAACGACAACAACAACAACAAATTGCATTTATATAGAGCCCTTCAGGTCTGGAGGACATCCCAAGGCACTGGACAGTGAGAGGTTTGAACCTGAGCTGGAGATTTGGATCAAAGAGACGTGAACAACTATGCTGATAGACAGGTGAACACCTCAGTAAATACATCCCACCAGTCTGGAAAAAAAACTGTGGGGCCCACCAGCTGTTATTGAAAGAATCAGACCAGACCCCTGTATTAACTCTTCTATTTGCATCTCTGTATGTGTTGATCTCACCTGTGTAGCATATTGGGTTAGTTCGGCTGAATATTTGCATTGGGGCTGAGTAGTGTGAAGTACACGATATGTATGTGGCATCTAATGTGGTGCTAACCAACAGTCAGACAGTGTGTGGGGAATACTTGCTGTCTATATGGCGGTGTATATTTCAAGGACGATATTATCGGTCAGTTCAGAATAGTACCGAGAAGCGACACCTTGTAGTAATAACAACCCTTACATTTGTTAAGAGTGCCTTTCACCTCAAAACGCTTCTCAGGATATAAGGCAAAGTGTAGCGACTGTGTTTTTGTAGGCGAACTAGACAACTAATTTGGTTAGGGTAATCTCCCACAGACAGCCATAAAGCAAATGACCAATTTTAGTGTGGACCAAGGATAGTTAGCCAGCATTACAGTGGGAAAACCATTGTAAGCAAACTGTTAATGATGTCTCAAAGCTGTAATTTGGTGGATGTGTGTGTGGGGGGGGAGTGGGGGGTATAGTTATCCTGATGCAGGAAGACACTAGGGTCAGTGTACTGGAAGAATTAAATCAAATTAGGCTGAACCTCTAAGCCTAATTGCCCGGTTGTGATATGTAGAGTGCATTCAGTGTGTATATATATATATATAAAATACCTGTCATGTTAGCCAATTTCTCTATATATAAAACAATTACACTGTGTAAATTTTCAATACACTTGAGTTTGGCATTGCAGGAACCATTGCAAGTGGCCAACATCCCTTGTCCCAACATCTCTTCCCTTTACCTTACTCCCCTCCATCCCCAGCCCCCTACCTCTACCCCCCCCCCCCCCCCGCATTGAGCCCAGTCAGTGTGTTATTTGGCACTGAAGTCAAGCCCACTTCCTTCTGGATCAGCTCCACTCTGTTGTCTTATATGGTCAAACGGTTCCGTTGGGTTTCTCGAGCCAAAAATACACACGGGTCAGCAGACAGATGGACCTTCCAGCCCTGGATGCTGTTTGCATTGCATTTCAGTGCAACAATTGCCTGGCAAAGCTGCTCTGTGTGTGTGTGTGTGTGTGAGTGAGTGAGAGTGTGTGTGTGTGTGAGGTTGGGGTGAAGATCAAAATGACTGGGATGTCTTATGCTGAGTATTTCTCATTGTTTTATTCCTGCCGATCCTCCAGGACACCCCAGGCAAACATCCCTCCTGCAAACACCCCGCACTCCAGACCTTACAGAAGATACAACGGGAGTCTCTTTGTAACCCCTAAACCCATGTAAGTCTGTCTTTGTTCGCTTTGAGCACCAGCACCAGTGTGTTCTCTTGTGTTCTCTCTATCTCCCCCCCGCCCCCCGCCCTCTCTCTCTCTCTCTCTCTCTCATTGATCGATTGCAAAAACGTGGGGTCATTTGGACTAAAACACTTGATGAACTTATCAACCTTGTAATTGTGTGTGTGAGAGAGAGAGAGAGAGAGAGAGAGCGTGTGGGGAGAAACCTGTCAAGTTATTGCATCTTATCCAATTCTCTTTTCAAGGTCAAAAATAATACACTCTGTAAAATGCCAATACACTGATTTGGCGTCAATTGGCAATAGGAAATATCCAGCAGAGCAATTCTAGACATCAAATTTTTTTTTTAATCGAAAGCTGCTGTATTAATCTGTACGAAAAGCAAGTATATACTGTATAGATATAGATATACATACATAATCGTCACCAAAGTGGACATCATCAATAACTAACACTCTACAGGCAAACACACACACACATATATACACACACATCTGAGATAATGAATGAGGTTTTAAGTGGCCAGTAAATAAAAACTATTTGGTTTTAAAGAGCACTCCCGCACTCCCCATCACTCTCTATAGTAATAATAATAATAATGATAATAATCCTTACATTTGATATAGCGCCTTATCACACCTTCGAGACGTCTCAAAGTGGATTGATTGAGTGACCTTCGCTGTGGTTCTAAAACGTTGACACCACAAACCTTTAATTCAAAGGTTTTAACCCCCCCACACGAAAAAAAGGGAACTTTATAAAGGAGAAGGAAAACATCCCACAGTCTGCAGGAAAAGCACTACATGAAAGAGCTGGCAATCTACTCTCTGTGATTGCCTCACCTCCCAATCTGCTAAACCATCAGGGAAACTATATACCTTCAGCCTATTGGAACATTGAAAAGTTTTTTTAAATTAATGTCTTTTGTGTGACGCACTCAGTTTCACGGCAAAACAATGTCTGCTTCCCCGAATCAATGGCATCGGGTTGGTTTGGAAGGTGGAGAAGGAGCGTTTGTGTGTGGGTGGGTGTTTGGGGTGGGTGGGGGGAAGGGAATGGATCTACATTCAGCTGCCAGCAGGTCAGAAGTTGCTTTTATTTTTACCTCTTCTTTCCACCATACATCAAGCCCAAAGCAACTGTTCCCATGGGATGAGAGAGAATGTATTGCATTCTAAGGCGAGGTTGCGAAGTATTCATTTCAACTTGGAGCGCACTTTAAAATAATAATAATGATAATAATAATGATCCTTGCATTTGATCTTGTGCCTGGTCATGTCTTCGAGACGTCTCAAAGCGCGTGACAGAAAACATTGTAAATTGTAGTGACTGTATATTTCGTGGGGGGAAATGAAAATGGAAATGAAAACCTCTCGTGTTTTTTTCTGGCCGTTTAAAACCTTATTCATTGTTTCGGATGTTGTGGGGGGGTTTTTTTGCTGCAGAGACCCAGTTATTGATGTCCACTTTGATGAAGATTACAATGTCCTTGATTTATACCCATCTATATGTAGAATATATAATATATACCACTGGCTGTGTTTTGACGTGAAAGGCGCTATACAAATGTAATTTTTTGTTGTTGTTTCAATTCAGTGAGGTTGATCCCGTTGTCATTGCAATAAAGAATGGGGATGAAGCAACCTTATCCCGTATGATCAAATCTGGCAGAAAACTTTGTGAACCCAATAAAGATGGCTGGCTTCCTCTGCACGACGCTGTCTTTTACAATCAAGTAAACTGTCTGAAGTTGCTGCTCCAAGGTTAGTAAGTGCAACTTAGTCGGTTAGTAAGGGTAGAAAATTCTCCCACAAAAATGTACATTGTACAAATTATCTGTAGCCTTCACTATACTTCACAGGAAATCCTGTGAACTGCTTTGAAGTGTACTCGCCACACAAAATTATTATCAAATGATTATTATGATTATCAAATAATTATTATTATCAAATAATAATAATAATCCTTGCATTTGACATAGCGTTCCATCACGCCTTCGAGACGTCTCAAAGCGCTTCGCAAGATATACTGTAAAGTGAATCGACTGTGTATATTGTGGGCGAAACGCGGCAGCCGATTGCGCACAGCAGCGTCCCCCACAAACAGTCATTTTTATTATTATTATTAGGATTGTAATTATTATTAATATTACCAATAAGTAATCCAATAATGTTTTGGGAGCGATCACATAGTTTTGGGTCGGAGGGGCTTCTGACACGAGTGGAAACCGAGTAGCGCTCAAAAGTCTCCGGTTCCAGCCACTGAGAAACTCACAGAATAAAGAGAGTTGCTGATTGCCAGAGCTGAAGTGTGCTATCTCTCCTGGGGGGCGGGAAAGAGACATTTAATATTTTGATTTGCGGTGAACCATTGACATTGAACCATTCTCCGGTATCTGCAGCGTGTGCGACACACAGCGCAAGAGGTCACAGGTTCAGGCTGGTGTTGGCAAAGTGTAGGGCAGACACCAGGAGGTGATTTCACTGTAACATTGGAGGGAAATCAAGGAGTGGAATGGGTTGACAACAACAACAACAACGCAATTCCATTTATAAAGCGCCTTTCACATCGGGAGGACGTCCCAAGGCGCCCACAGGAAGCGTAGGCGAGGGCAGGAGACTGGAATCATTTATGAATCAGGGTTATCATGATGTGGGAAGACACCAGGGCTGGAATGCCGTCAGAATTAACTCAAATTAGGCTCAATCTCCAAGTCTCTCTTGTGACATGTGGAGTGCCTCGGGGATCAGTCCAATGAATATCAAACGTTATAGTTGACCTATTGTATCATTACTACGCAGATTTCAGCCGCTCCTCTGTTAGGTCATTATAAACAGATAGTGGAACGGTGATAAACTCGAGGAGCCACAAATGGTATCCTTTGAAGTCATCTTCCGGATTCGATTCACGCGGGCGGCATCTTTGACTACAGACCTCACCTGGGCTGTCACATGGCAGGCAAAAACGGGATGTTTTTCCTTAGACTGGATCTCGAATTCAAGATCCTCATCCTCACCTACAAGGCCATTCACGGCCTCGCTCCCTCCTACCTCTCCGACCTACTATCCCCCTACTTACCTGCCCGTACCCTCCGTTCCTCTGGCTCCGGTCTGCTCCACATCCCCCTCCCCAACCGCCCTACCATCGGTGGCCGGGCCTTCAGCCTCTCAGCCCCGAGGCTCTGGAACTCTATCCATCCCCCAGTGCCTTCGCCGCCTCCTCCCTTTCCTCCTTCAAGGCCGGTCTCAAGACCTTTCTCTTTGACCGTGCCTTCAGCTCTCCTCTCGACTCTCTACCCCCTCCTCACTCCCTCCCTTCCCTCCCCTCACCCTGACCATTTCCCCCCTCCTCGCTCCCTCCTTTCCCTCCCGTCACCCTGACCATTTCCCCAATGCTCTGGTCCTGACCCAACTGTACAGCGCCTCGGGACGTCCTCCCGACGTGAAAGGCGCTCAATAAATGGAATCTTGTTGTTGTTGTTGTTGTTGTTGACATTTCTAGTCACGTCTTAAGTACACGGAAACCCCAATTTAAGTCTTTTTGCCAGTGGGCGTGGCAAAAAATGATGGCCCCCAAATCTGTAAACTCGCTGGAAAAAAATGAACACTATTTTTTATCTAATAGCTTATCCCAGAACTATAGATTGTCGGACTCTGGCAGAGGAAACGGCTTTATTCATATCAAGCAGCAAAGGGCACATCGATTGCATGCGCATTTTGCTGGAAGCGGGAGCCGAATGTGATATCTCGAGCAAGACACGGGAAACTCCACTCTACAAAGGTAAAGCCAATCTATAACGGTAACTTTCCAGCCTGGCAGCCGGCTGGCAAGCACTGTCCTGCCTGTCAGAGCTTTTGCATGTAGGATCCAGGATATTTCACAATATTCTGTGAAGCGCTTTGAGACGTCTGGAAGACATCCCCAATGCATGGATTATTATTGTTGATATTATTTGCATTCTACCAAGTCTTATTGAATGCAATATTCAATTACTATGGAACTACTTGATTTTGCCAGGCAATGGCTCCCAAGTCCCACTGTGACCCACTTCATTCCCCCCCCCACTCAAGTAGAAAGCGCTCCCAAGACACCGTCAGGAGTGAAGAGTGCTATATTAATGCAAGTTGTTATTGCTGTGTTTTTTTTAAGTCATGATACTCATGTTATCAACCTTGTGAAAGAGGTTGAGCGGATTTGGAACAGGATGAGACGAGTTGAAAAGAAATCCTTTAAAAGTATAAACAGCTCCTCTGGGAAAGGGTTACTTAAAACTACAGAGCTAGAAATTTCTAGAAATTATGGACCAGCAGTATTTTACATTAGATTAAATCACGTGGGGCTACATATGCATTCAAAATAAAATCATAGAGCTTGCTGAATGAAGATAAATGTCACACATTCTTTAGTAAAAGGTGCACATGGGTTTGCCTGTACATTCACAGCCAATAATATAATAATAATAATCCTTACATTAATCCTTACAGCGCCTTATCACGTCTTCGAGACGTCTCAAAGCGCTTCACAGAATACACTATGTACTTTGTGGGCGAAACGCACCAGCCAGCAGCGTCCCACAAACAGTTGTGGATTGAGTGATCAAATTATTTTAATTTATTTTGAAGAAATTATTACACCCGGAAAAGTGATCTGCCAATCGACTAACAATCGGGTCCTGCTTTACTGCTGTGTAAGCAGAGACGTGTGGAGTAAGGAAACTTGCCCAATGTTTCTCCCTGCCCGGGAAATCGAACCCAGGTCCTCTCGTTTGCGAGGCAAGTGCTCTAACCACTGAGCTGCAGGACTCCATGTGTATTGAACTTGGGATATTTGGATTAAGATCTTCACTGTCGGGACTTTGTTTATTCCCAGCCTGTGAACATGAAAACGTGGAAGCTGTTCGACTCCTGATACAGTTTAATGCTGACATCAATCACCGGTGCAATCGGGGTTGGACCGCACTTCACGAGTCCATGATAAGAAACCACGTAGAGGCCATCGAGCTTCTGCTCAGAGCCGGGGCCAAGGTTGAAGCGAAGAACGCCTACGGAATCACTGCCTTATTCGTCGCAGCGCAGAGCGGGCAATTGAATTCTTTACGCTTTCTCACACAGCACGGTAAGTACACAGGCTTCCAAGTGACAGGAGTAGTGAGAGGTCACCGGTATTTTGTTAATGTATTTGACCCAAACAGTTGATGTCTGCTCTTATTGTATGATAAGATCTCTGCTACCCAGTGATCACGGCGTCTTGTGCGTTAACGCAATGCAAACCAACTCTTTTAAGGTGCCGACATCAACACCCAAGCCAACGACAATGCCTCGGCCTTGTACGAAGCCTGTAAGAACGAACATGAGGATGTGGTGGAGTTCCTCCTCTCACAAGGCGCTGACGCAAACAAAGGCAACAAAGACGGATGGCTGCCCATTCATGTTGCGGCTCAGAAAGGCAATTTGGAGTAAGTCGTCTGCGTTCACAAGTGCTTGCGTTCAACGTGCAACATAGATTTCAATCACTTGGAGCTCAACTGACTACTGAAAACCTAGTACTCAAAAGCCTTGTCATGCTGTGCGCAATTGGCTTCTGTGTTTCACGCACAAAAATATTCAGTCAATTCACTTTGCAGTATATTCTGGGAAGCGCTTTGAGACGTCTCAAAGACGTGATGAGGCACTGTATCAAAGGATTATTATTATTATAGGGAATGAGACCTTCCAAGGGTCTTGATATGAATCTAAAGGGATGTGCTTTAGCAACACTGCTGATCTCCTGAATACCTTATTGAGTGTTCAAAGAAAACTTTCGAAAAACATCTACTCAAATGCTTGTAAGTTGAATATTTGGTTGATATATAAAGCAAGAGTTTCCAGGTGATCTTCTATTTGCAGAACTGCGTAAATCATTGGCAGAGTTTGCCAGTTAACTTCCGAAAAGATTCTATACCGTTCCTGGGCGTAATGTATCACTCCAGCGCTGGATCATATTAGTGATTGGAAATTTGGAACACTCTCCCTCAATCCCTCCGCCTCGCTCCCTCTCTCCCTTTTTCAAGTCCCGCCTTAAATCCTTCCTTTATGACTGTGCTTACGGTCACCTCCCTTAGGAGGTGCTTAGAAGGGAGGGATGCAGTTCTTACAAAGAATCAGCTTCCAATGTGAGGCTGTATCGAAGACTCTGCAAGCCAAGGGGAAAATGGTCTTGAAGTGTGTGGGGAGTTTTGGTGGCATGTGTGTCTGTTTGAGAGCCTATCGGTAGGTTTCTAACTACAGTGAGTTTCTTCATTCAGGATTACCGCACTGTTGCTTCCGGTCACCAGCAGAGTGCGGGTTAAACGCAGTGGGATTAATCCCCTTCACCTCGCTGCTCAATACAACCGTAACGATATCATTGAAGACCTGATTAAAGCTGGCTATGATGTGAATGCCGCCTTGTCACCTGAGAGGTCCAGGCTTTTTGAAGACAAGCGTACCTCTGTGTTATACTTCGCTGTGATGAACAACAATATAGATGCCATAGAAATGCTGCTGAAGGCTGGGGCAAGACCCAACTCCGATATCCTAACCCCCCTTCTGGTCGCCATCCGCCACGGTTCCATCAAAGCAATCAAAATGCTACTGGACCATGGAGCCAACATCAACGCCTATGTTCCCACCCATCCTACGTCTTTCCCAGCCACCATCATGTTTTGTATGAAGTACCTCGGGCTGTTAAAGTGGCTGTTGGATTTGGGCTGTGATGCGGAGTCTTGTTTTAAGTGTGAATACGGTAATCTCCCACACCCAGAAGTGGAACAGAGGAGAACAGATGATTATCAGCAGCAGCAAAAGACACCTAAAATTGTACACGTAAGCTTCCAGCGTTCAATTCTTTTTATTGAAATAGAAGTAATAAGAATAGAAGGGTCTTGAGCTGTGCCTTGATAGCCTTTGCCCCTGTCCGTGCAGAAAGATGAAGAGCAAATTCCTTGTCATTTTGTCTTGTTTTCAGTTTTGTGAAATTATTTCCACGGCGAAAATCAGCAGATTAGCTGGGCCGATCATTGATGTACTGCTTGACTATGTCGGCAACGTGCAGATCTGCAGCAAACTGAAGGAACATCTGGACAGCTACGATGACTGGGCGGTTATCAAAGCAAAATCGGGCAAGTATTTTAACAATAATATTAACAAATACGCTTGCATGTGCTGTTTTAAGATTGGGAAAATTATGGAATAATCCTGAATTCAACTCTAACACGGAAGCTGTACCTCTGACCTTCTTTTTAATACCACGTTGATTTATTTCCAAATTGAAGTCAAATTCCAGCAATTGAAGACAATGCGCACTCTTGGGGTAAAGACATTTCAGGGCCTCCTGGAGTCTGTGGGTCTGGAATGGAAACACTGAGATAATGAAAGCAACTGAACTGATCCCTGGATCAGTTGTCTGTCCTGTGTCCCAGAATAGAGGTTACACTATCACCACAGCAGGGGATGGATTCTTGTAATTTGATACAGGCAGTCGAGGGCATTTGAAATATTGTCACGGAGCGAAATGCACTCAGAGAGACCCCTACTGGGAAATAGGATTATTGACAAACTAATTTCACAGGATTGACAGAGTTAGGGTTGGACCTGGTCAATGTTAAAGAGAGATTAAAACCAAGGCATTAGATTCACTGGCTGCCTGACGCGTTTACCCATCCAGTAACTCTTCTTCTCCGATGCATTCTATTTGGGTGCAGAAATCTGGCTGGCAGGCTTGCCTACAAAACCACGGTCACAACACTTGACAATGTTAACACGTGGAGCACTTTGACACGGTCTGACATTAGAGACCCTCCTCTTCGACCATGCCATCAGCCACCCCCCTCCCTTACCCCCCGCCAACCCCAGCTCGGCTCTGAAAAGCTGTACTCTGGGACGTCCTCCCGACGTGAAAGGCGCTATACAAATATAATCTTGTTGTTGTTGTAGAGATAGCTTATCAATTAGCAATTACAGTGCTAATAATATAATAATCCTTGCATTTGATATGGCACTTTATCACGTTGTCGAGACGTCTCCAAGGATTTCATAAGACCTACTGTAGAGTGATGTATTTTGTGGGTGAACGTGGCAGCCAATTGGGTACAACAATGTCTCACAAACAGCCATGGAGAGAATGGGGGGGATTTTATTTGGGGGTACTGGTGGCCCTTGTCTTTTCGAATCGTGCCATGTGTTTTATGAACACATAAAGATAATGATTGCCAACGTTGCTGATCAGTTTGGGATGGAATCGACTTCAGGATCCTCACACTGGTGCTCAAATCCCTTCACTCCCTGGCACCTCCCTCCCTCCCTCCCTCTCCGAACCTCCTCACTCCCCCAATCCACCACCCAGCCGGTGCCTCCGCTCGACTGGCACTAACCGGCCTCCTGCTCATCCCTCGCACCCTCCGCCCCACCACCGGAGGTCGTGCTTTCAGCTGCTACGCCCCGAAACTCTGGGACACTCTCCCTCAATCCCTCTGCCTTGCCCCCCCAACTCTCTCTCTCTCTCCCCCTCTCTCCCTCAATCTCTCCGCCTTGCCCCCTCTTTTCTCGCCTTTTCAAGTCATGCCCGAAAACCTTAATTTTCGTCCTCCCTCTGAGTCAGGTTCTGCCACTGTTAAGCGCTCTGAAACACTACCCTGAGTGGTGCCATTGCTGTTGGTGTTGTTGTTGTTGTTGTTGCATCATTAAAAAGAATGAGCTTTCATTATTTTTTGTTGCTCGCTATATGTTCAACATGTATTTTGTTGTATTTTACAGAGCCACCAAGACCCCTTGCTCACCTCTGCAGAGTTAAAATCCGACATGTTTTGGGAAAAGATAGAATTCAATTCATAGAAGTATTACCTATGCCCTGCAGGCTGCAGAGATACTTACAGCACAATTATTCAAATGATTTTTAGTTAACTTATGCATTGAATGAGAAAATTAACCGCTGTCCAATAAGGCAAATAATTGTGCATTAACGGAGTGGACAAAAGGACCCTTTTCAAGAAACCTAAACGAGACTGCAAATGTTTTAGGGTATGCTGTGTGACTGTGCAACAAAAGCAAAGGAAAGCAATATTTTATACAGATATTAATCATCAGTGAATCAAGAAGAAAATATATATTTCTTGTGGTCAACACTTGAAGAACTAAACACGAAGGGCTGAAAAATGAACCAGGCTGTTTGGATATAATAGTGACCAGTAACTAAATCTGTAAGTTATAGAATTGTAAACTTCAGTCGACTGCGTATATAGAAGATTTATATATACTATAAAACTTTGAGACTGCAATGTGGAGGACATAATGTTTGTCTATTTTTTAATGGAAAATGCTTAGGAAACTGATTGCCGTGCTCCACTGAGTCACAACAGGCCACGGAAAAGATTGAGTAAGAAATTTTAACAGGTTCTTAAGTAGAGCAATATTGGGCTCTATTTTGCGCCTCGTTCGGAATCGTGATCAGTTATTGGATGTGGATCGAGGATGTGGAATGTCGGTTTGGTTAACACAGCGAAGTAACACTTGGGGAAAGATTAATAAAAATGTGAGTGTATTCGATACGCAGCATTCCTTTTGTGTGCTATTGGCCCCAATGAAGCTCTGCTCTGGGAGGCTCCCCTGGGTGAGGAGCGCTATATAAATGCAAGTTGTCGTTGCTGTTGCTCACGGCTAAGATTTCAAGCCCGGGACTTTGAGTTCGTACTTTGAAAGATAGTAGTCAGACTAGTCATTTTTTGCAATAAATGAACCGTTCGTTATTCACATGGATAGAAAACATTTTGCAGCTGCAGCGAGAAACCTTTTCAAGCGTTTTTTTCACCTGTTTCATTGACATAAAGTGGAGGCGAGTGTTTTCGTTCCGGATGAATGAAAACGGCTCCTCCCTGTGGACAATGACGGGACTGCACAGTCTTATGGCTGTCACTGTTTGCGGCGGTAACCGCACCTTAATTGCATGTGGTGCTTTACTTTGAAAGAGGAGGGAAAACAAGGAATTGCGTCAAAGTTGAGGTTATACGGCGGCTACTGTCCCTTTCTTCAAAAGAAGACTACTATTGAAACGACTCTTCCTCACCCCACGAAGCAAGTGAGTCAGCCCACAATTTCCTAACAGCTTCCGAACAAAAAAAAACAATTAACCGCCTTCCTCCGAACGAAGGATGGATTCATTTTGTTTGCAGAAGTTTTGGTACTGAAGCTTCCTTTCACACTGTTAGAAATATGCATTTTCCTCCGGTTCTTATAACAGCGTAAATATACATTACAGGGATCGAACAAAGGGTGTGAATGCATAGTTTTGATATGTCTATACTTAGCTATCTAAGAATCTCTCACTCTCTATAGGCTGTTTTGTTCTCTTTCAACACTTTTTGATCACAAAATAACTCAACCTCAAAGTTATTTGTGGTCAAAATGTTGACGACACAAAAGATCAGTGTTGAGAACGGCACATGACAATATTCAGGGATGTTTAGTGGAAAATTACCTTTTTTTTGTGCAATGGAATGATATTTTTTACTTTACCTTTAGTATCGGTTTTGTGATTTTTCTGCCAGCAATCTAAATAAAAACATGCATTTGTACTGAGCTTTTGCCAGCAATTGCTGATTTTCTGGAGTTATTTTTTTTAAAAAAATGGAAATGTGGTTACCCACACAATGTTTTATCACTGTTTTATTTCATTGCACATTTGAGAATATCGGAACTGAGCAAATTATTAATCCACTCGTACCACTACTAAACAGTGACAGTACCGATACAGTAGTATAACTGACAACCTGGTAAGATTTGACCAAGTTTAGCATCTCGCAAGTCCTGCAAACCATTCATTGTATGGACAAGTTCTTTTGGGTTTTTTTTTGGTGGGGGGGGGGCAGTAATAATCCTTTCAAACCCCAAAAAATAATAATTTTGTCACTCAATCCATGACTGTTTGTGGGACGCTGCCGTGCGCAATTGGCTGCCGCGTTTCGCCCACAAAATATACAGTCAATTCACTTGACAGTATTTTCTGTGAAGCGCTTTGAGACGTCGTGAAGATCTGATGAGATGCTGCATCAAGTGTAAGGATTATTATTATATTATTATGAGATCGGGTCACTCGTTTAAAACCCACACAAAATCTTTCAGGTGCTGACTTTTACAATGAGAAGGAGGGAACCCTGTTTTTTTTATTCAAATAAAATTGCATTGAAACCATGTTGGCGGCAAGGCGCACAAATGGCAGACAGACACACCGGCTGACAATAAACCACCAAAAAAGTGAAACGATTCCTTAGATTTTTAATTCCAACTTCCATCCCGCCAAAGGCATGACTTTTCAAGGTCTAAAAACGTTCCTACAGATGAACTTTTAAACCAACAGCCTCCATACCTTTCTGCAGTTACTCTCCAACATATTTGCAACCTTATTTTTTTGTTAATCAAAAACAGAAGAGCTGGGGTTGATTTCCCGGCTTGTGTGGCTGTTTCCAGCTGTTTTAACTCATCAATTCCCTTCAATTTGACGCATCTGGCCCAGCGTAAGACAAGTGGGTGTTGCTATTTACTGCACACAGCCAACGTGAAACAGTAATCTGCTTCTTATTATAAACGCGCTGACATCGAAAGGTTTCATCTTTTGTTTGGGTGGTCCCAGAAAAGACCAACAAAATAAATAATCCAATAGCCACAAAGATAGTTTGTTTGTGTGTACGTGTATTTTAGTGGCTATATAAATTGATTTTATCTTCAGCATTATACACACACACATATATATATACAGATATATATATATAGTTGCAATTACAAAGTTCTCTCTGCTCTAACTGTCCAGTGAATCACCTTTGCACAGTCAACCGCAATCAAAGGAAACTATAGACGTTGTACAGAGGCGGGGGTTTGGTGGGGATGGGTTTGAAAACGATGGGTTTGTGAACCTTCTGTCCATTCAGCGAGTCTTTGGAGTAAGTGTGGAGGTCGTGTGCGGGCGTGGCCAGAGCTTTCCTCCACAGCCCAAGGTCCTGAAAGCTGGAGTGAGGCAGAGCCAAGTGGCTGTGGCTGTGGTAGACTTGCTGGCCATGGTACTGAAATGGACAGCAGCCGCACACGTTCATGGCCCGCGACAGAGAAGTCAAGTGGAACTTCACGGGTTCTTCTCTCTGGCTGGAGTCCTGTTGGAGTTGGGCTGCCCTGACCTGCTTCCCGGCCTCTGGCAGGTCCTGGGCTTGGCTTCTGTGCCCTCCACCTCCTGATGGTCCTTCAGCCAGACCGTACACCTTCTCCGCAGTCTGAAAGGCGCTCAAGGAGCGCTGTAGGTTCTTGGGTGGTCTCGGCTCTTCCCAGAAGGAAGCCGGGAGCTGGCGTTTCCTCATGGGGACCTGGTCTTGTCTGCTCAGCTGTTTGCCTTGCTCTGCAGCCGAGGGCTGGCCTGGCAATGAGCCCCTGGGATCCTGGTCAAGAAGGCAAGAGGCTTTAAGGCAGGGAGGCTGTGGCTGGGGTGTGTTGGAGTCCCCATGGTCTGTGTCCGACCCACGGCTCTTGTCCTCAGACACCCTCTTCAACCCCGACTCCACGAAGCGGCTGGGATGGCACCTGGGAATCCTGGAATACTTCTGGGAAAAGCGTTTGAGTTGTTTCTGCAAGTATTTCCTGTGATCCACAGAGCGTCTGCAAGGAGCAGACTTGTCCAGAGCTGCCTTGATGTCGCTGGAAGCCAGGTTGACAAAATTCAGCAAAGTTTTAACCTCACTGTCCGCTGATGCCATTTTATTTTAATATATTTATCTATAGATATATAGATAGATATAATTCTAAACTCTCAGTCAGGGCAATCTGGGCTGCGACTTGTTTGCCATTAAGAGTCTAGTCACAAGGCTCCTCTCCTCTCTCCTCTCCTCTCTCCGTCTTCCTGGAGTTCTGCAAAAAAAGCCAAACAAACAACATCAGTCACTTTTTTTGTGTGGGGGGTGGGGGGGAAGGAGAGAGAAAAAAATAACTCGGAAGCAATTTTTCTTTGAGTTGCTCAAGTTATCTCATCAGCCAAAACTCCTTTTCTGAAGTCACTTAATTTCAATCGATATAATCATCATCATCATCATCAATAATTTTGGATCAATGTATCTGACAAAGTCAACGTGCTTTTTTTTCTTAACAAAAAAAGGTTAATTGGTTTGGACAGGTCAGTAATAAAGTTGCAAAGCCCTTGTTTTCTTCGTTTAAACCCGCACCCAAGTCCATTAAAATAGAGATGAACTGTAAGAGCGTGCAGTCTAGTCTGTCGGTCGCACGAGTATGTATGAAATATTTGGTGTTGATCTGTTTTTTGTAAGTCTTGAGAGAGAAAAAAGTTACTACATTTCATTCCACCAACAATGTCCATCATCGGGTTCCTCTGGTAAACCAGCCTCTCTCTACGGGGATCAATTTTCGACCACCTTTAATTTTGAGGTTGTGTGTGCGTGCAAAAAAAGTGACATTTACATCGTTTTAAAATGTGTGCGTAAAAAAAAAAAGGCAACTTTACTTCACAGGTGTCCGGACATTGCTCTTCATTGTGCCATTTACAGATTTACCTGCACTTTCCTCTCGAGCTTTGCCAGTTCATCACGTTGCTAGTTTCAGCCCTCATTTGTCAGTTGAAATACTTTATATCCATTGTATTTCTCCACCATAAATAAGCCATATAACAGTCCTGTCTTACCTGAACTCACTGGGTTATTAAAGATCCGTTGCTTGTTTAATCGTGGGTGGTGGTGTTGTTGTTGTTGTTTAGTTAGATATAAATATATATTTTTAAATGAAAGAAAGAGTTAACCTTTGAGACCCACTGGAGAACAAATCTTGCAATTTCCTTCTATTTTTCCCCCCACTAGAGTAAGCTGAATGAATATCAACTGCCTGTAGTTAAGGCACTTCCAGACCAATGAGAAACTGCATCTTAACACAATACATCCCAATCAGGCAATGGGGCTGTCTTCTTCCACATTCTTTTTGTGTCACAAATTGTTGTTGTGGAAACGTTAGAGAGGGAGGGGGTTAGGGGGCGGGGGGAGAAAAAAGCAGCCAATAAATACAATCATTTCTTATCCCCCCCACCCACCCCATCCCCAATCCTTCTTTCTCTTTCGCCCCTTCTCTCCCTCTCACTCTCACCCCTGCCTCTCGCTATAAAACATGATATGCGGATAATGTACAAAAGACTTGGTGGAGAGTTTATCTCTTTCTCCCCCTCTCTCTCTCATTCACTCTCTCTCCATGAAAATAACTTAAGCTGTCTGGAGGCTTGCAGAATGGGTATGCTTCAGTGCAGCAATACAATACTGGCTTTTGCGAGTCCAGTTTCCCTTGCTTTTAACTGTTCTGCTTAGGCATTTGGGGTTGGGGAGGGGGGCGCGGGTGGGGGGGGGTGGGGGGTGGTGGAGGGTTGATGTCAGAGAAGGAGAAGTAAGAGAGGGAGGGGGGAAAAAACCTGAAGAGATGTGCAGATATCCATGGATAGAGGGCTTGAGCGCTCAAGAATCTTGTCTTTATGTTTGCCCCCTCAATCGAGACACACAAAAGCTGAATTACCCATTCAAACCGCCCTGACAATGGGATCGAGTCGGATAGCACTCTTGCATTTGTAGTCAAACAGTTAGAGACTTAAATCGAGTCGTCATGATAGAGAAAGAGTTGGACAAAGCCCATAGAATATCCATCAGTAAACATTTTCCTGTGTCATATTAGTGGGTCGCCATGGCTTCACGGCGTCTGGGGACAATAGCGCAAGTTTGCACACTCGACTACTGTCACCCTGCCAACGCATGCATCGGCCAAAAAAGGACAATCCATTGGAAACGATGAATTCTGTAGGGAAGGTAGGGTTTGGAGTTGAGTTGAGTTGGGAAAAGGGAGGGAGGGGAGGGGAGGGGAGGGGGAGAGAGAAAAGAGAAAGCGTGTGAAATGCTAATTGTTCTGTTTCCTTTCTTGATGAACTGGACTGTGCTCAATGCGTCCCACCACCGCCTCTTCTCTTCCTTCTACCCACAAGACGACTACAGGTGTCTGGGACTGGGAGGTTTGTTGTCAGTAGGAGCCGCTGTTTGACATGGATTGATGCCCTCTAGACCCCCCCCCGACGTCCCTTCTCCTCACCTGCCCCTGAATCGCACACAGACTCTCTATCGACTGTGAAATTGGGATAAAATCTGCACTGCAGGAGAATTCCGTAGTGAGCTGGTCTTAACACATGTGGATGTAATCCCACACATTTTGAAAGGCAATTGACATATATTTCCTGCCTTATAACGGGGCACTATATTAAACGCATATTACAGGAATTACGGAAATAATAATTACTATTATTACAGTCAATTCACTTTGCAGTATATTCTGTGAAGCACTTTGAGGCATCTCGAAGATGGGATAAGGCGCTGTATTAAAATGCAAGGATTAAATACTGTAATAACAAATGAATACATTCTTATAAGGCCAGATGAAAAACATACAACACAGATGATGCATCATATTAAACACTTTTGTCAAACTATTTAAATTGATGCAAAATAACCAAGTTTGAGTTCAGTTTGCTCTGCGCTGCATATTGCAAATTTAGGCGCGATCTTGGCAAATACAATTCAAATATTTGTGAGAAAAGTTGTTTCGACTTGTTGCTTGTTACATGTTTGTGAAGATCACGTGAGAAGTGCACATGCTATTCACTCATGGTTTGTGTTCAAGCCTTGAGCAGGTTGACGAGGTAATATTTTACCCTTATTTAAGTATTTCAGTTGTTTAGGAAAGCATGAGTTACCAGATACTTGAGCAGCGAGAACCCATTATTAAAAGGGGCACAAAAACATCAGTCACATATCCAAGTGCCATTTAAGACATACTTGAGTCAAAATTTCTTGTAAGACGTCACCTTTGGTACTGATGTAGTCGATATTATCGACAAATTACCATAGTGCGTGAGACAGAAAGAGGGTTTGGGAATTTGTATTTAGACATTTGCAATCTACAATTGTGCAGTGGTACAAGAAGAAAATTGGACTGTTTTGAGATACAGTCAATTATTCCTACTGACCGCTCAATCTGATATCTGATGGATATTTTCGGGTCCTTTCAAAACAGTTGAGGTCAGATGGCAAAACAGCACTAATGTTACCCAAACTGTGTACTGCAATACATTACTGGCAGTGACATTCGATTGGTTTGAAAAGTCAGGTAACCCTTTGGTGCGAACAACTTAGACAAGAGCTCTTGGTCTTGTGATATCTTTTCAAAGCAAGAAAGAAAGAAAGAAAGAAAGAAAGATTAGTTAAAAAAAATAGAAGAGGTTATTTCAAAAGAGAAGGTATCCAACAAAAACAACAACAGCAACAACTTGCATTTATATCATAGAATCATAGAATTATACAGCACAGAAGGAGGCCATTCGGCCCATTGTGTCTGTGCCGACTGTTTGAAAAGAGTTTCCAAATCAACCCCATTCCCCCGCGCTCTCCCCATAGCCCTGCAAACTTGTCCTCCCCAAATAATTATCTACTTCTCTCTTAAAAGTTATCGAATCGACTTCCTCCAGCCTTTCAGGCAATGCATTCCAGATCCAAACAACTTGCTGGCTGAAAACATTTCTTCTCATCTCCCCTCTGTTTCTTTTAACAACCGTATAACGCCTCTAACACTGGGATATTTCCCACACGACAAAGATTAAGAATCAAAATAATAGATCTGCTTTATCAAACTCAAAAAAAACCACAAAAATCTTTCTTTAATTATGATTTGTCTAAAAAAACAGTAAGTTAACTTTGACTGAGTGTGTGTGTTGGGGGTGGTGGGGGGGTGGTGTGGAGCGAGGGAAACAGGGAGGGAGGAAGGGAGGGGAGGGAAAGTGGCCTATGTGCCTTGACAGAGACAACACAAACGATGTTAAGGTGACACACACAGTCAGGGATACAGTTTGCAGCTGGAAATTGACAAAATGCATCCCCCACTTCCCTCCCAGGGTCACCTCTAGGTTGAGATGGCTGACGGCTGCCTGAGAGACCACTGGAGACTTTTATCATCGCCCTGCTCTTCCTTGTTCTCAACAATGTAGGAGTGAAAAGAACAATTAACAATAGGGGCAACTCCCAGAAGCAACCCTCCCCCTTTCCTTCCCCGCCATCCCTCTGCCTCCACCTCCGTCCCTGTCTTATCCAGGCAGCAGAAGAGCCAGCCGCGCTTTGAAGTGGGTCGAGATGGAAAGCCAGAGATAAATCATTTACAGCTGTGAATGTGTCAGGCTGAGACAAGTCATTGCAAAACGGACTCGAAGTGTCATCCCAGCATGAAGACAGGCACCAGCTGCGGAACAATTTAATGTGTGACATGTCCCAAGCTGTCAGGATGCAGGCCGTCCATCGCTATGTGTTTCCTCCTGCCCCCCCACCCACAAAAAAGTTCTTACAGAATTATCAGAATGTATGGAATTTGGAGACCAAATCATTGCCTTTATTTTATACAGTTGCTGCCCCCTAAAGACAGAACCTGGGGAATTGTATCAGTCAAAAGCTAATGGGTTTTCATTGATTGATTGATTGATTGATTGATTGATTGATTGATCACTCATTGACAGATCTACAAACAAAAGGTTTTAAAAGGTTTGGGATGGGTAATGTGTAGAGATTTCCATTAGGATTCCCTAACAAGGGAACTGGAAGTACGTCAGATTGATCCAAGGGAACTCTCCCTTCAATGCTATCTGCTCTGGTTTCATGTACTTCCAGTTGTTATCAGTTGTGTGTCAGCCTGGCTCAGTGGCAGCACTCTCGCCTTTGAGCCAGAAGGTTGTGGGTTCAAGCCCCACTTGGAATCGCATAGTCTAAGATGACAGTCAAATGCAGTGCTGGAGAAGGGAAGCACTGCATTGTTGGAGATGCCGTCATTCGGATGAGACATTAAACTGAGGTCCTGTCTGCCTGTTCAGGTGGATGTTAAAGATCCCATGGCATTATTCGAAAAGAGAAGGGAGTTTCTCCTGATGTCCTGCCCAACAATCCCCCAAATAACATTGGTCGTTCACTGGATCTCTGTTTTTGGGACATTGCTGTGCGCAAATTGGTTGCCACGTTTGCCCACAAGTACACTCACTCTATGGCTGTTTGCAAGATATTGTATGTGATGGGAGGTATGTTATCTATGCATCATATAAGAAATTAATCATTGAATCAGAGAAATTAAAGCACAGAAGGAGGTAATTTAGCCCATTGCACCTCTAGCTGATCCTCTGAAGCAATATTCTCCAATCACAATTCCCTGATCTTTCCCTGAGCCCCCTTATAATGTGTTTTTTTATATATATCCAACTCACTTTGGCGTGATATTAACATTAAAAGTCACTGTGGAATGTTCTCGCAACCCTGTATATAAAAAAACAATTCTTCTAAACTCCCACTTTAACTCATCCAGTGAGCCAGGTTTCATAAATATTACAAAAATAAAAGCATCTTTAATCAGTTCTGATCCCATTCTTTAACAATGATAGAATTACGAATTGCCCATTTTCGATAGCTTTTCAGGGTAACCTTGAATGCTATTTTCAGTAGGAAGAAAAATCACTCTGTTTTACATATATAGCATTCAAATTGTCACCTGAAATCTCTATTTCAAATGAGCAAATTGTTGAACTCACACAAACCAACGTTGATTCACATTCAGACATATCTTACATCCGATGAGAAATAGCAGTGGTGTGTTTTTTTTTTTGCTCGACACTTTGCAAATAAATGTTTGGTAAAAAGAGCCTTTTAAAAGTAATGAAAAGGCAACAGCGAGGTCAATTCTTGACGAGGGGGATTTTTTTTTACTTATTCTTTTATCGCTAACTTATTTACATAAAAAAGTTTGACAGTTGCCAGGTCCTCTGCTCTTCCTCATGTGGAATGTCCTGTCCCCAAGGTTACTTTCCTTCAGGCCCTGCATCTTGGAACAATCAGAGACAAATCCATGTTACGACCCCCTTAATTCTTTGAATGAAAATCCTGAATATATTTGCAAACGGTTTGATAAATCAAGTTTTGGGTTGGAATCCTCCACCTATCTTAAGTCAATGAATACGGCTTGACATTTTTGGAAACAAATTTGTTGCAGAAAGATTTAGTTACGTTTTAAGAATGTGTAAATTACAGTGTAATTGTACCTTAGGAACTGAGACCCCACAAAACAGCGATGTGAGCTGCTGGATTGGAAATATACTGCCAGATTCACATCACTCATCCTCTCCACACACTGCAAGTGAAGGGGAACTCTCGTGTATGCCGACTATTCAGTGCATGAAATTTCCCCAAAATAGGGTCAAACAATGATACACTTATAATCCTTTTATGTCATTTTAAAGGACCCGAGAGCTGAAATTGCCCTTCGGAAGAATATGGCCAATAAATTATAACTAAATTTGAAAGAAATTCCAAAATTCTCTGCAAACGTAAATTAAAGACTGATCTGAATGCTCCTGACACTCAGCACGGAAAAAGCCTAAACGTGGATAATTATATGTCAGGGAATATTACTGTTAAGGTCCCATAATAGCATTCCCGTACGTAACTGATGTATACTAAACATTAGACATTGTACGTTTGTATCATGTAGCCAAGAAACATCCAGAATACCAGTAGACCACACCTACAAAAGAAACGAAAAATCCCAGATAAATGCTGGAAACCACATCGAAGCTGAAGCCAAGAGACTCAAACAAACAGCAGCAAAGCAGCTGCAATGATAATAGTAATCCTTGCATTTGATATAGTGCCTCATCATGTCGGAAGGACGTCTCAAAGTGCTTCACAGGATTTACTGTGAAATGGAGTGACTGTGTATTTGTAGGCAAATGCAGCAGCATAATTGCACACAGCAATGTCCTACAAACAGCCATGAAACAAGTGACCAATTTTATTTGGGGGGCTGTTGGTCAGCTCACCGGGAGAAACCCCCTTCTCTTTTCGAATAGGGCTACGGGATCTTTAACATTTCACCTGATGAGGCAAACGGACCTCGGTTTAATGTCTCATCCGAAAGACAGGTTGTGGCTGGCGAGATACAGCCTTGGGATTGATTCTTTGTGTGGAACCCAATAGGTGACTGCTCAATACAGCTAGTCACTTAACCTTGACACTGAAAATCACTGGGACAGGGGATAGGGGACATGGGGAATTTAACCCATGGGGGGAATTAACCACCAGATAAAGTACTTCAAATAGCAGGACCCCAGCTACACATCTGGAGGAATTGAGACTGATTGAGCCTATTATCAAGAAAATTAAATCATGTTATAACTTATCTAAGAAACGAACAAGAACTGTAGAATCCATTTTCTACAATAGGAAAGACATTTTTTTTAAAAACAAAGTTAAAATGAAACCGAACCATTAATCAACGCTTGCAGTTTTATTTTTATCGTGAAAACATTTTGAATGATACTGAAATATCTATTCTGTTAGCATTGTCAATGTTTTCTTCAATGCATCTATTTGCAGCACCTTGTGATTACTTAGCGTGTTGACTAACATTGGCACTAACAATGTGAAATATAATTCAGATTAAGCCACCAATGACTGCCGTAGCCCAACATATAAAACTGAATGGCAGATAAAAAGTGACAATACTTTCAAAGATTCTGCATGACAATAGCCACCTATAATAAAAGGCTAAAAGCCTAAAGTGTGTGAGAGCTCAGGGGTAGGATGAATGAGTTAGGATCCTTCACTCTAACAATGTAAAGATAACTACGACGCTCCTCAGAATGAGATGCTTCAGTTCTGACTGACGCTATTGTAAATGTCTCATTCATCAGGATCAGCAAACCTGTCACTTCTGGCTCTCGATAATCTTAACTGTTTATCTGACGCCTCGACAGGCTTGTGGTGAATATTCTTTTCGGGAAGGGGTCAGCAGAGTGTAGCCTGGTACTCACTATGTGGAATGTCACTAATTCTCAGCCTTTCAGCTGTCATCATGCAGGCAACTCGCGCATCGCGCAAGCGGAGTTCCGGATCGAGAGGATGACAATTTTTCAACTCCAGAAACAGAAAATTTTAATTTCCCGGCACAAAGTGGAATTTTATCGATTCGCCCACAAAATATACAGTCGATTCACTCGACAGTATGTCCTGTGAAGTGCTTTGAAACGTCTCGAAGATGTGCTAAGGCGCTGTATCAAATGCAATGAATGATTATTATTATTACTAATAATTACTGAGCTCTGTATCTGGGCTTCTCCATTCATTTCTAACAGTTTCAGCTTCATCCTTAGTTTTACCATTGACGCTGGCAGTAACTACTGTTTCTCAGAGGAGCCAAATGTTCGTGTACAAGCCTTGTATAAATGAGAGCGTGACCATAACACATTGACTGGATGGACACGATGTAATAGCTTGGACTTGCAATAAACGTTGGGCAGTGAATGAGCAGATTCGATGCACAGGAAAGCACGGTCAAAGAGGAAAGTCTCGAGGCAGGCTTTGAAGGTGGCAAAGGGGGGGAACTCTGGGATAGAGTTCCAGAGGGCGGGGGTAAAGAGGCTGAAGGCCTGACCGCCGATGGTGGGGTGGACAGGGCAGGGCAGGGCGGAGGACATGAAGCAGCCCAGTGTCTGCGGAGCGGAAGGAGAGGGGGACAGGTTGATATGATGGTTTCAGTCTTGATTAATAAGCCAAGCGTGCGGTAATTGAGAACTGATGGAATTGTAGCTTCTAAAAAATTGTTTTTGTCCCGTTCGACTTCCTTCATGCTGTAACGTTTTGTTGCAGAAATATCAAAAGAATCGTGCGGGCCGCAAACTTTTCTTTTCTTGCCAATTATTCGGCCACAGAAATACTTTCCTTTATGTCTAATCACCAACCACAAGAAAACTAGCCAGCAAATTAAAATAATAACATCCAACCTCTGACACGAGGCAGGTGGTGGGGGTGGGGGTAGGGAGGGAATTATACTCAATGCATTTTTACTTGAATGACAATAACATAGTATAATTGGTCAGGACAATGGTTTGGGTTTTCGGGACACAATGATCCAGTATGATCTGAACACAAAGCAGAATTCAGGGCTGACCGCAACTAGTCCGTAATTGGTCATTTAATACTATTGGGATGTCAGGGATTGGCCTCATACAAGGTCAGCACCAGAGGTTGCTCACACATCTTTCCCACATCACTGCATAGAGCAGCAAGTGTGTGTACTGCAGGCCTCGTAATCCCCTCCGCAGGCCCATTAGATCCACGCTCTCCTGAAGAATCGTCTGGCGTTGGACACTCTGCTGGGAGACCACCAATGATCAGACATTCAGCACGGAATTGGCAGGTTCTCCCCCCCCGCCCCGCCCCCCGCCTTCACTGGACCACCAAGGGCAAAGCATACATAGAAAACAACATAACCAGGCAGCTACCTTGATACTATCTGTCACTGTACACCTCTGTCACCACTTCTCAGAGAGGTTTTAATGAATACAAAGAACAGTGAAGTGAATATGCAACAGGACCTTTTGCACATTCGCAGCCAGATCTGTTCAATATAGTTTGTATTTACAATATATATTTATTAACAGTGCAGAAACATTGCAAGGCAAGAGGCTTTCCAAGTTGTATTTAGCCCACGTGTTTATCAATAAACTAGGAATTTGCAGATCCAGATGACTTTAGGGCGTGAGGTTGAATGATTATTTATTTTACATTAGTGTAAGTGTTCTTCAGATAGCCTTCTTCAAATCAACCTCGACAGTCACATAATTCCTGAACTCGATATCTATAATGTTCATTGATTGAACATTTTCAATCGAAATAACTTAGCTAACGTATTCACCAGTGCCTCATTTAGATTCACTCCCGGTTTCAATGGGTGGCGGAGGGAGAGATCTGCACCACACAAGCCTATCATTTGAGACAGATGGTGGACTATTATAAATGAATAGCTCCTGTCAGCATCACAGCATGAATTTTACAATTGTGTTGGTTGCGAGAACTGTGGGGACTTGGGAGAAATGCAAGGCGAGGCACATCTGCTTAGCCTCAGGAATCCCAGCTTATTTTCCTTAATATAAAAGGGAAGAAAACAGCTAACGCTGTCCGAAGGGTTACAGACAGCACTATTAAGAGCGTGCGTTTGCACAAAACTTTTTACAGTAGCTCCCTGTGTGTCAGTATGAAAGCCTCCAAGACAGAATTCTGTGGGTCCGATTAATGTCCCCATAGCAACATTGCTGTGAAAGGCTGGGAAGAGCAGTCAAATGTTATAACTGTCTGCTCAATACAAAGCTACGCAAGGGGGGGAGAAGAAAGTCTTACGGTCTTACACATAACTAGTTTAATAACTGGTGGAATAACCTTTCTCGGCAGTGTTTCAGCTGCAAATTAAGCGGAATGTAATTTCACTTGCTTTCTTACCCTTCTCTGTACGTTTTTCCAGGACGTCAGAATCATTCCAGCTTTTATTTTTGGGGGGGTAAAACCTTTTGAGTATTTTTTGCTACCCGGAAATAAATACTGTAAGTTATGATAATAATAATAATAATAATAATAATAATCCTTGCATTTGATATAGCGCCTTATCATGTCTTCGAAGAGTCTCAAAACGCTGCACAGAATATACGGTAAAGTGGAGTGACTGACTTGGTGGGCGACACGCGGCAGCCAATTGCACACAGCAGTGTCCCACAAACAGTCGAGGATTGAGTGACCAGCACTTTTTTAAGGGATTATTACCCCTGCTCTCACAGTCCAACATTTTTTTTTGTTCCAATATCAACCGAAAGCGAAGAATCCCTTTATAATTTTGCACATCTCTTTAATTCTATACAGGATTTAAAAACAAGACAATTTTGACTTTTATTATTTTATTATTGCGTTCCATTTTTTGAGCATGAATTAGCACACCATTATTTTTTTGTTAGTGCTTCAACTGTTTTTTAATTGTAATTGTTCTTCAGTTACACGGCATCAAGGAATGGCTCAGTTCTGATTAAATCAGATTAAATCTGACCCAATACGGGAATTCTACAAGCATTGCCCTCTGCAGGTCATCCCGTAGACTGCCTCAAGTGTCCTGTTATATAAGAATGGCAAAGCGATTTGTGTTGTATCTTGCGAGTAATTCAATAACTCTGCCATTAAACTCGCAGATATGTAACACACCTTTCTCATTATAAATGATATCTACACTGTTATACTACTGCACGGCACCACTGTATGCAAAATAAACTAGGCAGAAAGGAAGAGGGTTTGGGATTGTTCTCTCAATCCTGGAGGCTCAAACAGAGGAGGGTGGAGTAAGGAAATTTTTCCTAAGGTTTTGTCTTGGCCGAGAATCGACCCCGGGTCTTCTCGCTCGCGAGGCGAGTGCTCTGACCAATAAGCTACATAGCCACACGGTTCACGCACATTGTTTGTATTGTTGCTTCAATTAACAAAGGGGAATTTCAGACCTCTTGTTCCGTATGATTGTGTTTACCACGGAATAAAACAAGTGACATACTTTGAGCCAGTAGAGGGTGCAGCAGTTTCATATGTGTGATGATTCCCACCCATTATATACGCTAACCCTTCACCAAACTCATCCAGAAAAAAAATGTTCTAACACGCCTTCACTACACCGCTTTCCATTCAGATGTCAACTGGTTAGAAGTTGATCCAATCTCCCCGGAAGGATTATTGTGTGGACAACCTTGCTACACGGGGAAATATGAGACATTTAGTAGTTGGCTACTTGTATGTGAAATAATAATAATCTATACTGAATAGGTATATCTATACTGAATGTTTTTATGTCAGAAAAATAATCTTTCTCTTTGACCTTTCCTTCACTGTCTTCACTTTCCAATGGATAGAGTTCAGCCACTAAGAGAATTTTAGACAAATTCCAGAGGTGCAATAGGAACATAAGAATTTGCGAGGCGAAATAAGACCGAGTTACATCAAGTTCACCTTCCACCATCCTGACAGTTGCTTGACATGTCATGTCCCAAACTGTAGGCTGTATGTGGGTGGGGGCAAGGTGTTATAGAGGGAGATGGTGGAGCAGGTTTGCTTCGTGACAATATGAAAGAAAAAAAAACACAGGCAGAATCCTGTATATTGGGGGTTAGGAGGAACGAGACAGGGAAGGTTAGAGGAGCGATAGAGAGATATTGTGGGATAAAAGGCTGCAATTTCAAAATGGATTCCTTAGTTAAATGATAAAGATCTGACCCTTCAAATTTCCGTAACCGATGTATTGTAGTCTCTGAGCCACTGTGTCAGCTCCACCTATTAGAACCTGAATCCAGGACCACTTCACTGCAGTGTCTAGAAGCCAATGTGATGCTGGGTGTTGGTGGAGGCAGGACAGCCAAGAGGTAGGAGACTCAGCTGCTGCATCCTGTGATTCTGTGCTGAACTGACACCACTGTGGAAAAAAAACAGCATGAAATTCCCAGCATAACTCGGATATTAGTAACGCCTCAATTCAGGTTTTCCCAAGAGAGGTGCGGCTATATATAGCAATGCACGAACAAATATAGAGAGGCACGTACATGCAAATACCTACATCCATATATTTATTCACAGCCTGGGGGAAAAGGAGAGAAAATATAGTCCTAACTGCAGTCATAGCTCTTTGCTCGCGTCTGACTCCTGACTGTTAGAAGGATGCTATCCCTCTTGCCGCTAAGTGTTGCCAACTTTATTATCTGTCACTTATTATTTATTTTGTAGGCCAAATGTCTACCCGAATAGCCAGATGGACCTCAGTTTAACGTCTCATCCGAAGGACAGCATCTCCAACAATGCAGTGCTCCCACCAGCACTGTGTTGGAATGTCAGCCGAGGCCATGACAGACATCAAGGTCCCCATGTTGGGCTTGAACCCACAGCCTTCTGACTCTTGTGCGAAAGTACTGCCGACCGAGCCAGGCTGACCCTTCAAATTTCCATCGAGTTCCTTTGACAGTCGAGACTGGAATCGTCGCAAGTAATTTCATTGTGAGAAATAGCATTGACAGCTCCTCTACCTCTAACCTCCCACCAGCACCCCCTCCCCTGCCTCCCTTTCTCTCCCCCCAACCTCTCTGTCACCTCCCCTCCCCTTCTCCGCAACACCCCATACCTCCTTCCTTTCCCCCCCAAACAAAAATAAGGAGTTGCGGGCTTTTAATGAAAGCACTGTCCCTTTAATACCGAATGTTTTTCAACAGCATGTATGCAAACGCGGAAAGCTGGGCGATGGGAAGAGCGCTTGATCGTGACGGAGAGGCATATGAAGCCCACCAGGTGGTCCCTTGTGGGCAACTAAAATCTCTCTGCTTCCAGACACCCCCAGGCTTACATCTGTTGAAGGAAAAATTAAGGAGACGCAGACACTAACGTTGTACTTGTCTATCGGAGATGGATTTCCTGGCCCGAAATTTCAGTTGTGCTGAGTAAAGTGTGTAGATTTTTTTTCAAACCAAAATTTGTAATTACCCACAAAATACGCAGTCGATTCACTTTACAGCGTATCCTGCGAAGCGCTTTGAGACAACTCGAAGACATGATGAGGCGCTGTATCAAATGCAAGGATTGTTAATATTATTGCTGTTTGGATTCTGGGCCTCGCCGCTGGCCATCAGCAGACTTGTTCCATCCCGTCTCAACCTTCTTCCAAAGCAACAATGACGAAAAGTGCGAAAAATAAAATTATGGGGAAATAAAACGGAACAAGATAATGACTTTTAACCAGATCTCCCCCGCCAATCGTATCAATAAAATATCAATCCTTGAATGGGATATAGTTCCTGCAGTGTCCAAATTGTATTAAGGTACTCACCGGTAATTGCTTTTCAAGTGTAGTGACTGTGTTTTTGCAAGCAACTGCAGCAGTTAATTCCCTGAACTACCACGCCCACGCTGTGAACAAACCTGGAGGATTGTTGATCAGAACACTGGGAGAAACTGCCCAACGTACTGAGATCTGTAATGTCCACCCGAACTGGCAGAGAGGACCTCCATTTCACGTTCTCATCCAAAGGACGGCACCTCCGACAATGCTGCCCTCACGGTTAGTGTCAGCCCAGGCCGCAAACTCAAAGACCCCCAAAAAAGTGCTACCCATTCGGTTCCTGCAAGAATAATAATAATAACAATAACCCTTGCAATTGATATAGCGCTTATCGCGTCTTCGAGACGTCTCAAAGTACTTCACAGGATACACTGTAAAGTGGTGTGGCCAAGGTTGCTGGTGAAGCACAAATGTCTTAAAAACCTACACAGAAGTAGTCACAAGACCAGTTGACTATGTTTTGTGGGCGAAATACAGCAGCCAATTGTTCACGGCAGTGTCCCTCCCACAAACAGTCATGGATTAAGTGACCAAATTGCTATTAATTTTGCAATGCAATATTAATGCTCTACTCTCCAGCATTTGTGCTGTGCTATTTGAAGATGAACAGAATGAGCAGAAATTCCTTGCCGTGTCCTAAATTCCGGCATTGATTTCAATACTAACATTTGCAATGCCTACATTTTGGATCACGTTACAGATGTCAGCACACCCTTGTAACAGCTTGTTTGCTGGCTGCCTTTCAAACACTGCGTTGTAAAGCAGGCTTACTGTACTAGAAAGTAGGAAGGCCTCTTCAGACAGTATAATAATTGGTGTTACTGGGGTAAAAAAATAACTGTTACCGTTAGCAAAGAGTTTGGTTAAAATGTCTGGACATAAAAGCATTCCTGTGTGGAGTTACTTTACCGGTAAATTGTTACTGACATATTCGGGTCAGTACTTACCCAGTCCAAGTGACTTTTTACTACTTCTGTCAGACTAACTTAAGTTAGTTGCATACATAAATCTAGAGTAAAAGATCCATATTACTGCAGGTTTTGGAAGATAAATTCCAACTGCCTCCAGATTAGGCTTCAACTTGGTTCAGATGGTAGCACTCTAACCTCTGACTCAAGAAGATTGTGGGTTGAAGCCCTACATCGGAACTTGGAAGTCAAAGCTTAGCCCATGCAGTGCTGGGCACTGAAATGTTGTATTATCAACCCAACAACTGCAGCCTTGGGGAGAAAGATAATATTTCTGTGTTTAAAATACACCCTTGAGTCTATTTAGGAAAGTGTTTTTTCAGCTCCTGGTACCATGGCCTGTGTCTTCTTCACGTGTCACTAATTCATCGGTCGCACAGCCCCCAAAACATCGCTGGAGGCTTTGGCGTAAGAACATGGTCTGTGCTTTCTTTAACTGTGGCAGGGACATTGTGAAGTGATGTGATGCAATTTCTAATACTGTCACTGACTTGCCTTTCATGCGCCTCAGAACAGCTAGTGGCTTCACACTCGACAAAGCCCCAGGTCAGCACGGCCTACCATAACCTTACTCTAATGAATGCAGGTGCCCAAATCCTTTCTCCAGCTTTTACTTGACTGATATTCATGTTTAATTCCTGAGCGTGCTCAGGCTGGGAGCTCTCGGGAGCATTCACACACAGAAATCTCCTATATTTGATGCCTTGCTGCACAGCTCGGAGTTAAGTCTCAAGAAACAAAAGCCACAAACGCATCAAGCATATCAGCTGGGAACTGTCAGTCAGACTTTTAAAAGAAAAAAAAACTGTTTTCAGTTCCAGAGTCCGTCAAGGTCCTGCTAAGGTTCAATCTCGCGAAACCTGTTTGAGCTGTTCTCAGGAACGGTCCTTACAAAAGCATGACAAAAAAAACCTCCATTTGTGGCTGAACACTGTGTGGTTTTAGGAAAACGCTGAAAGGCACACAGATTGCCACAGTTTGTTGTGGGAAAGAAGCATGGGATATACTTCTGCAAAAATGTGGCTATGTCATTTCTCCGTCAGGAACATGTTACAGAATAAATTGCATGGAAGGAAAAAAACAATAGCCAATGCCAACTCGTTCCTGGTTCCTAGTTCGTTGCAAACTCATCAGCATCAATTGGCTCTGCAAACGTCAGTGCCTTTGTGACACTAGCACGGCGAGAGTAAAGCCGTGCAGGATACTTGTCATGGACGTTTACCTTCTATGGACTGGTATGCATACTTACTACCAGCGCAGTGTGCAAATGCAGTGTGAGCTTGGCTGAATTCCAGCCAGACTTCAGGGTCATCAATCGTCACTGTTCTATCTGTCCTCACGGGATGTCAACTGCTTTAGCTGTGGAAAAGGATCCTGTAATAATAATAATAATAATCCTGACATGTTATTAGCCCACTTTTCACATCAGGAGAAGCGATTCACTAAAGAGATTCGCTAAAGCGATCAGCCCCCACCTCCCCAGCTTGCAGGCCAAGCGGGTGCCTTGTAATGTTCCCGCGCCACTATCTTGTACAGTGTAGTGACTGTGGATTTGTGGCAAACTCAAATTCGCCCACAGCAAAGTCCTACAGACAGTCACTAAACAATTGACCACTTTTATTTGGGGGATTGTCAGCCAGGCTACTGGGAGAGAGAATAGTACCGTGTGATTATTGTCAGCCTTGTAAGCTTCATAAAGGGGATGCCTTATAACAAGGGTTCTACTGTATACAATCAGTGTCTTGACACCAGTGAAATGTCACAAAACTTTCAAACAAGCACCAAATATCCCGTCTAATTTCCAATTCAAAGAAAGCTCGGTTTGCAAAGACATTCCGGAACGGCATTGCTGATTTAATAAGCTACCTCTAGTTTAATCAAGTTGATTGAACTGCATTGCTTGATTCAGATGACAACCATCTGCTTTGAGATGTGGATTATTTGTGCATCATTCCAGCACTCAGCAGTACCTGAACCTAGATTGCCGGAACAGGAGAGAGATCTGCATTGGGAGAGGGACCCAAAGGTGAGTCTTACTGGGAGCCAGAGATGAGTGTCAAGAACCCAAGCTCATGGTTGGATTGAGATCTAGGACTGGAGCTCCTCTTATTGGTCCTATTAGTCTTACTGTTGTAATATGTGTTTGTTGTTGAACTGGACTTGGCAGGGCACACCAGTCACTGGGGACAGGGAGTCATCTCACCCAGTTACTCTTAACCCTGCAAACCAATGCCTTAACAGGTAGGGTGGTCCTAGCTGGACAAGCAGTGGGAAAGCTTGTCAGACAGCACTATCAGTGGCAAACTATACAGTTTTAGTGATTAAACTCCAGCATTTACCCCAACAAACACTCTGTGGGTCCCCCCAAGCCTTGGCTCTTACCAACCTGCGCTTATTACTTTCCGGAATTAGGTAAGCAGGATGCATCCCTATCCCTCCAGGGAGAGGGGGAGAGAGAGAGAGAGAGAGAGAGGGAGAGAGCGCATTCCATTCCAACAATCTATCTCTGGGATTTCCATGTTAGATGGAATGCACGGAATTCTCAGTTTGGTTTGGATAACCTGGTGATGGCTTTCCGCATGTGCCAGAAGCCCGGCTGGCCAAAAAAAAACTGGACAATAGATTACATTGAAGCTGTCGTATTTTCGAAATAATTGGATATTCTTAGACGGGGAAACGTATTTACTCGCAATGTGTTCTTACACCAGAAGGTCACTCGGGATTAATAATTTTACATTCAGAGCAGGTTGAGATTCTAGGTGCAAGATCATATGCAAAGATGTTCCTTTGTTTTCTCAGCAATGCCTTTGATTTTCAGAACTATAATAAATTCCTGTGTTTCCAGAATTAAAACTTCAAAAGATTGGCCTCTTGTTTTAATTCTCTCACAGGGCAATGAGATCCTTTGAGTTTTATCTGTTGCAAAATAAAGTAAGACTTAGCTCTGAATGGGGATGTACTACTGCGAATTACCGTTACTTGTGCTAATCTCTGAGGATCCCATTTACATGTGCATTTTAGTGCCCTTAATGTGTTTCTTTCATCCCTGAAAGCCTAACTTCCCACAAGCTCTGTCTTTAGAGATTCCATCTGGTGATTGTTTCTTCTGCTCTGCAACCTCTGCTTTGCCCTAATTGCCTCAACATCATTATGTCCTGCATGAACTCCACTGGAATCATTAGAAGGAATTAACTTCAATTTCCAACCAACGTGGTACTCAACAACATCTTGCATTTATATAGCGGCCCTCACGCAGGTTAGTCCCAGAGCGCTGAAATGTGTACTCCTACCACTTCAGTTACTTGCTTAGGTTTAAACTCATGTTACATTCTTTGCTACTTGCCCCCACCCCTCCAACTAAGAATAGGTGGAATTTGAGATCTTAAATGTCTTCCTGTGCTCTCCTGAAGTCCCTGATTTGTATTGAGGTCCATAATCGATGTAATGCTTGATGGGCTGTGGCCTCTGATACCTAAGTCCAAATGGACTTTGTTCACATGTGATTTTTAGCAGCAGCATTCAAATGGCTATTTGGCTTTATGGACTGTATTCGGATCATGCCTGAAGACCTTTCTCTTTGAACTTGCTTACGGTCAACTCGTCCCTCCCCCCCGGGCTCAGAGTCCAGCTCTGCCACCGTTAAGCGTTCTGGGACATGAAGGGCGTATTATAAACACAACAACAACAACAACAACAACAAGATTCCATTTATAGAGCGCCTTTCACGTCAGGAGGACGTCCCAAGGCGCTGCACAGTTGAGTCATGAAGTTGTTGTTCTATGGAGAGTGCACCAAAGAACGAGTTAGACCAAATAATCACCAGTTTGAGAAAACGGACCATTTGTTACGTCCCACACAATCTTTCTGGGTGCTGTTAACGTTTCGCAGAGGTTAGAACTGAAGTTCACAGTGACCTTAGGCATCTTAACAAACCATCCTACAATGGAGGCACTCCCGACTTCCTTCTCACTAGAAAACATAGCGCTCAGACTCGACAGCAGTGAAGTGAGCACAGAGTCTGTGCACAGAGTGTCTGAAGGTGGTCAGTCTTAAACGGTAGCAAAGCGACTAGTTCTGATCATCAGTCATTCGCTTCAAGAAGATAAATGCAGCTGCCAACTAACTGGGACTTATCTGCAAAGCAATACAGTCAAGCTATCGCTCTGGAGATTAAAATGGCCATGCTTCATATACCCAAAGCTGTTGAGTTGTATCGTAATCTTTCCATAGTTGAAGCCAGCGATGGCACATTAACCTTGGCTCGTTCTTTTGAATAATGTATTAATGGAAAAAGTATCCTGAAACTTTCTCAACTTTTGAGTTTTGCTCAAGTTGTAATAAAATAACCAAAGTTTAGAACTGTAATATACTTCTGTCATATCCTTGATTGAGTGCCAAACTTGTGCTCATACACACACACACACGTACGGACAGAAGGGATTATTTTCCAGGACACTGGTAGGAATTCCCTTCTCTCATCGAACAGTGCAATGGGATCTTTAATATCTACCTGAACAGGCAGACGGGACCTTGGTTTAACGTCTGATCTGAAGGAATAGTGGAGAGAGGGAGAAATTGGGGGCGAAGAGNTTTTTTTAAAAAAGAATCAAAATTAATGGATCCTGAGACAGGCAGGTTGGACATTTTTCTAATGTAAGTACATGAAAGTAATGAGCATTGAGAACTACTTGAAACACTACAATGCCAAGTCGCTAACGGGAAGAGTTAATGAGCGGTTTTATTGGTCTCGTCATCCTGATTAATCAGGGAGATGGCTACCTGAGCAGCTAAATTAGAACTGATTACTTTCTTCCACCCTTTGACTCTTTTATTCTCTGAAGCATCCACTCCAGCTTGTGAAAAAGCCAATTAATTTTCTCCCAGCACTTCCACCCGCCATCGCCTACTGGTGCTTTGCCCGATGAGTATGTGAGAACACAGCTACTTGATTAACTATTGATGAGCTGTATTCATACCATTATGGTCTCAAATTCCTATTATTTTTGCCATTCTGAAATAATAACAAAAATAATAATCCTTGCATTTGATACAGCGCCTTATCACGTCGTTGAGTCTCAAAGCACTTCGCAGAATACGGTGTAAATCACTTTACAGTAAATCTTGTGAAGCGTTTAAGACATCCTCCTAATGTGACAGGCACAACACTAAATGCAAGGGTTTATTATTATTACTATTATTAACCTGAAATTGACTGTGACTACTAACTCACTATGACATTTATATTTCTCCGCTTAATGCCCGAGACACACAAAAAAATTCCTTCATCAGAGATAAGGTCACGGTTACTGTGAGCTGAATACTTCTCTGAAATAGGGATCCTTTCATTCCTTTGTTCATAGTGGGAAGTGTCATTACCTATAAACAAGTGATATTATAATAATTCCTTCAAAAAAAATGATAATAATAATAAATTGGTCACTTCAATCCACGACTGTTTGTGGGTACACTGCTGTGTGCAATTGGTTGCTGTTTTCCCCACAAAATATACAGTCAATTCACTTTACCGTATATTCTGTGAAGCGCTTTGAGACGTCTCGATAAAGCCCTATATCAAATGCAAGCATTATTACATTTATTATAAGATTATAACATCATTGTTGTAACATTGAGCTCATCACAGACTCAAACTCTGCCCATTTGCCACGAGACAAGCATCTACAATAACTGATAGAAATTCTCAATATGCAGCGCGCAAATAAAACCAAACCAAGATCAATCAATGATCTCTTCAAAAAAAAACAAGTGACACCATCAGTGGACACAGTATGAGAGTTGTGAACATGACCTGCTCAGCGAGCCTTTATCCACCGATCATCTCTCTCTTTGCCTTTCTCTCACAAGTGTTGGAACTTTCCAAAAACATTTTTATTTCTCAATTAATCTTTCTAAATAACACTTGCAAACTTCCACGAGGCAGGACTGTTCAGGAATCGATATACAAGGGCAACTTTAGAATCTGTACGTTGGCGGTAAAGTTTGGGACATTTCATAATGTGTTCCTTGGTTAATTAGCACAATTAAAAGCGTGAACCGCCAGGCAAAAATATTGACCAGAGGTAAATTTATACCAGGAAGAGTGATAATTATCACATCACGTCCCAGCCCCCCCCCCCTTCCCCTCCTCCCACACCCTATAATGCACATCATGGACTTCTAACTGATCATTAAGCGGTGAAAAAACATTAACTAGTATTCCGTATATGGACAGGTACGGACTTGCCAACTGTTCCAACAGAGGTCCATCAATTAATAAAAACGTGCATAATATTTCAAATACTCCCCACTATGGCAATGAATAAAATCTGTATTTACTGAGGATTATCTGCGGCTCTCATCTCTGCTCGTTCCCACGACGCACTCCATAATTTATGGCACTAGCTACTCAGTTGTCATTTATTTTCTGTGTTGTATTATTAAGCTCCTCTTTGCTTTCAATCTGATAGTAACAGTTCATTGTGTCAGCACCCTTCAGCAATTGGTACCATTCCCTCTGAAGATTTTTTACCCACCATATATATGTATATATATTTTTATATTCCTGTCCCCAATGCGCTAGATATCAATAGGAGGGTGCAAAAATCTTCAAAAAGATCACATTTCCCAGGCAAGATTTTAACACGTTTTACCGCTAATGTTTTTTTTTGTCAATTAATAATGGAATTGACTGCATATCTGAGTAACACGTACATTTTTAATGCCATTCCCCAAAGCTTTCTCTTGCTTTCGGGATGGAAATGAATCATGTTTGGGTTTGCTTAAATGTGCACTACACGTGTATTAGCAAAGATATTATTGCTGCATATTAACGCACTTATTACATGTTTAGGAACAGTTAAGCAATTTCAAATTTTAAGGAGCGTGCATACGCAATGAACATAATCAGACCCACTGGGAATTCACTGGGTAAAATTCTACAAAAGGCTCACAAATCGCCAATATTGTCTTGCACAGAAAGAGGATGTTCTATAGAGCAAAGAGGTTGCAATGATGGTCAGATATTAAGCCCCTTGAATATCAAGCCTGGATTGCTCGCTCTCTGTTAATCATATGCATATCAAATACATAATTTAAATGACATTGTGAGACTAAACTAGACAAATAGTTTCCCCGAATTGACTTGCATTTTAAACAGCCCTCTTAACACGTTGAAGCATCTCAGCACTTCACAAGTAACTGTAGTGACTGTTTTTCAAGACAAACACAAGGCCTCACAATCACTCATAAGGTGAACAGTCATGATCATGGCAGCACGGTCCCACACATAGCCATGATATATATATTTTATATTTGTATTATTTATAATTATTTGTAGACATATTATTGTTATAATACTAATATTAATAATAATAATAATAATCCTTGCAATTGGTAAAACGCGTTTCACATCTGGAGGACATCTCAAAGCGCTTCACGAGATATACTGTAAAGTGTAGTGACTGTGTGTTTTGTGAGTGAATGCAGCAGCCAGTTTTGAAAGTGGGGAAGGGGGGCGAGGCGGAGGGATTGAGGGAGAGAGTTCCAGAGTTTCAGGGGATAGCGGCTGAAGGCACGGCCACCGATGGTGGAGCAGAGGGTGCGAGGGACAAACAGGAGGCTGGAGCCAGCCAAGCGGAGACACATATGATGACTGATTAACGGGAATACCAGTGACAGATTACCGGGAGAGCTCTCACAGCAATTATTTTCGCTACAGCTGCCCCAGCTCAGCAGAGAGATCTGTAACTGAGGCCAATGTAAACTATCTGTTTACACTATCATAATAGGCAGTTAGAGAAGCCCTTGGTGAACAAGGAGCCAAGGAATGTTAAGGGCGTCAGAAGCAGAGTATCTGATGATTCATGGCCTCACAAACGTTCCTCTGGTCTAAGGTGACTCCCTGCGACCAGTGAAACTTCCAGTTATGGTGTTTCAGAGACAGAGCATGGAATTCCACCTTAGCCTCCGCAATATATTTTGGCTTCAATTTTAAGCCTGAGCAGAATCGTTGAAAAATCCCCAATCAATCCAGTCTTAATTCGGAAGTCTGTTTTGTTTTTAAGAGCCACAGAAACACAAAATACACAGTCACTACACTTTACTTTACAGTATACCCCGTGAAGCATTTTGAGACATACTCCTGACGTGAAAGCTGCTGGACAAATGAAAAAATTATGCTTTATGGCATTATTATTTGTAAAAAAATAGAGCTTCGGAATTCAGTCAACTTTTAACATTATTTTGGTTTTTTGGGGCGTGTTTCTCCCCCTCTCTTTGGTGATCCATTAACTTTGGTTCCTGCTTGTGCAATGCAAGGTTCGCTCACAAAATAAACAGTCAATTCACTTTACAGTGTATTCTGTGAAGCGCTTTGAGACTTCTCGAAGACGTGATGAGGCGCTGTATTAAATGCAAGGATCACTGGCTCTACACATAATCAGAAGTCCATTGGGACCTGGGGGCGATCTCTTGCCCTTACACGTTAGCAAGCTGCAAAGCTCTCTGGCTTTTGGAAATTTGTGATCAGATCATCAGAGACCTCTATTCTGAAAATGCAAACGCCATTTCCCCCTGAAGTCATCGTTGTGGTGGGGTTAAGTGACCTTGTTTATACGTGGACACCAAATATTTGTTTTTGTAGATTTCCCCGATGGATTTCTCGAAAGGTTCTTTTACCCACATGGGATGCAACTGACGAAACGGACATTAATAGTGGGCGGTTGCATTTAATTCATGCACCATTATGCAATATTCTAATCTCAGGCATCTGGGTGGACAGTCCAGGTGGTGGAGGAGGTTGGTCTATATTCTTGAAGGATCTTAGAACATGCAGCTCTGCAGACCTAACATCTGTTCAATTAATTCTATTTTTTTGACAGCTTTTCTTCCTCTGTGCTCTCTCCCTCCATCTACCTTGCGCTCAGACACCACCTTATGCGTGTCGAAGAGCCCTGTACCTGTGTCTCATCGGGGCTTCCTTTGTGTACACTGTATATTTTGGGGGCGAAACGTGGAAGTCAATTGCCCACAGCAGTGTCCCACAAACAGTCATGGATTAAGTGACCAAATTATTATTATTTATTTATTTATTTATTTATTTTTGAAGACATTATTATCTCCGGAAAAGCGATCCACCAGTCAACTAACCACCGGGTTCCTACTTACTGCCAGGTAAACAGACGCTAAATATCATCAGTTAAATAGTAACAGCAATGGCACGCTGTATTCTAGGGGCGAGACCAGCCTTATTGAAAAGTCAGCCAGTTAAATAATTCCTCCTTATGATATGAAATATTTACAATTGGCAGATATTGAGCAATGAAGGAAACCTTGCTTCGTGAAGTGCAACAAATCATCAGTGTTCAAAGGATTCAGTACCAATGAAGTGTGGCAGCAATCGTAATGTTGTCATTCTTTTTTTTTATTTAAAAAAAATACAAATAATCCACGATAATATTTACCACACTGTTTGAACGAAAATACGTCTAGTCTGCTATCCGGTGCAACAGTACAGTTTGATGCATTTTTTTATCCTGACCGCTAAATCTGTTGTGAAATTAATTTGCCTTATCTGTAAGTAATGCCTGTTCAAACTTGGGCAGTCTTGCAGGAGAATTGCATTATTTAAGTCTTCTATAAATAACCGTGGAACAGGGCTGTATGTCTTGTGAGTTGGGTAAAAGGTCAGTACCTTGCAGCAGAATACACAGCTTGCTGCCAGCAGCCTCAGCAACACTTCCATTGTAAACTGAACAAGAGCGGAGAGCAAGAAACTGTTTACATACTCTGCCCTCACTCTGCCTCCGTCAATTACCCACACGAAGCATGTTTTCCTAGAATTAGTTTTTAAAAAAAACATGTTATTGTTTGGAAATGTCAAGGGGAAGTATGTTGAAAGATAGGACAGAACCCCTTAACCCATTCCTCCGCACACACAAATACAAACACACACACACACACACAGAGGCAAACCACTACCGTGTCTCCCAAAGCATTCATTGTAATAGAGCCAGCTGACAAATGCAATCATCCGATAACTGGCTCCAGTGTGCAATATGCCAGACAGCCATTTTGTGGACGTTATTGACATCAGATAGGAGGATCCTAATAGAGCACATTCATTTTTTGGAGGGCATTCCAGAGATCAAGAACATAGTGACCGGAGGATGTACGAACCGATGGGATGGATGAAGCAATGGCTGCAAAGAGATTTGAAGGTCAGGATGAGTAGCTTGAAGTCAATCGGCTTATTTTTCTAAACACTGAGAAGACCAACTAAGTTAACAACATTCAGAATAGCCACTCTCTACTCTCTGCCTTGCCACCAACACTCACCAAGCTCATCTGTTATCAACTCTGTAACAACCGCAGCGAGCGAACTCCAACCTTGTTTGTACTATACACGTTTGTGCGGGCCTGGAGCTCAGTAGTTAGAGCCCTCACCTCGCAAGCGAGAGGAACCGGGTTTTCTGGGCAGGGTGAAACGTTGGGCAAGTTTCCTTACTCCACACACACACCTCTGTTTACCCAGCAGTAAATAGGAACCCGGATGTTAGTCGATTGGCGGATTCCTTTGGGAGGATGTCTCAGAGCGCTTAGACTAGGATGTGCTGTAAAGCTTAGCGATAGTGTGATGTTGTAGGTAAATTGAGGCAGCCGACTTGGGTACAGCATTGCCCCACAAACAGCCATAGAGCGAGTGACCAATTTTAATTTGGAAGATTGTTGGCCAGGACACACCGGGAGAGAGAGAGAGAAACTCCCTTCTCTTTTCAGTTTAAGGTTAGCCCAATCATAAGTGCAACAAGAGGCTAAATTATTAATTATTGTTTGATTGCAGGCAGGGTGAGGAATGAAATATAATATGAGTTATTGAAGCTATAATTGAGCTGCTATTTATTTCAAAACTTTGAATGCTTTCCACATCAGAGAGCTGACAAGCCAGGATTTATATGTTCAGTATGGAGAGAGTTCCGTACACGCCAGAAAAAACAAGACTACTATTAAATTCAAGTGTCTGTGTGTTGGGGGGGGGGGGAGAGATTTGAAGTGAGCAACTGCATCAGTTGAAACAAAATACTGTCCAGATTAAGCAAGTATTTAATCAGAAGGAATGTTGCTTTCTTTAATGCTGACATTGCCCAATCGACTATAACGTTTCAGTTATTTTTGTGCGTAATTTCCAAAGATCGGAGGAATATTTGACAACAACAACAACAATTTGGCGTTTATGTAGCGCCCTTCATGTAGAGAGGACATCACAGAGCAGCCGGGGGAGTTGAGCTGTGGGGGAGGGTGTAGCGGGGGGTGGGGGTGGGGGGGGGGGGGCGGGGTGGAAGGTGACAAAAAAGCACGGTTAGAAAGAAAGGTCTTAAGGCGGGTTTTAGAAGTGGGGAGGGGACCGGATGATGCGGAGGGATTCTGGGATGGACTTCCAGACAGCTGGGAAGAATGCCTGATGGTCGGGTGGGGGGCGTGAAGCAGACTGACTGTTGGGAAGGGCCGGGCAGGAGGGTTCTATTAATAAATATTGGAAGTACTCCATCCTTTGTGAATAGGCAGAGGAATGCTGTTGCAGCCCGGAGACATTTGATCCACTCTTAAGTGTACTCTTATGCCTTGGTCCAAACCGATGAAACTGCAGTAAGTTTAATTTGATCCAAAATACATTTATTCACCAGAATGGGTGACGCAGTGAGCTGGAATACTGTGTTGACTTTAGGGGATCGGATACGAGTCCAGCTCGAATTGATGTCTCAAATTTGGTTTGAAAAGAGTGAAAGTTCACAAGACTAGTTTGGATAAACAACAATAATAATCCTTGCATTTGATATAGCTCCTTATCACATCTTTGAAATGTCTCAAAGTGCTTCATAGAATACACTGTAAAGTGAATTGACTGTATGTTTTGGGGGTGAAACCCGCAGTCAATTGTCGAACTCGTTTGTCGATTAGCCAGTTGCTTTCCCAGGGGTAATAATCCCTCCAGAAAATCTATAATAATAATTTGATGTCACTCAATCCACGACTGTTTGTGGGACGCTGCTGTGCGCAATTGGCCGCCGCATTTCACCCACAAAATATACAGTCAATTCACTTTACAGTATATTCTGTGAAGCGCTTTGAGACGTCTCGTTGATGTGATAAGGCGCTGTATCAAATGCAAGGATTATTATTATTATATATTATTACCGAAGTGCCAATGACAGAAGAGGATTACCTGCCCATTTGTGCAAGACTGCTGCGTGACCTGGGGGAGGAAGCAATCAAGTAACTGAACGAGGGGAAAACACACTTCACTGAAGTCACTGTTCTCCACCGAAAACCTAAATAAAAGAGCAATTTTCTCTCAAAAACATACATAAATACTAACGTATTGAATTGAACAAGTGCCTTCCAAAAAGTCACTTCTGAGCCATTTCCTGAGGCAGGAATTACCGATGCTGAGTCCCAAGCCATTATGATCCATGAGTCATGAGTATATCCTGGAAAAGAAATCATATTCATAATGATCCCAAACACCCCAAACTGTCTACATCTTAATGGAACCATCTGTGATGTTCCCCGGTGGGGAATTACAACACTTATCGCACACAATCGATCAGGAGAGATTTGCAAATAATAATAATCCTTGCAGTTGAAGTAGCGTCTTATTACGTCTTTGAGACGTCTCAAAACGCTTCACGGAATATACTGTAAAGTGAATTGACTGTATATCTGTGTGCAGCCAATTGCGCACAGCAATGTCCCACAAACAGCCGTGGATTGACTGACCAGATTTTCACCTATGATAGAATTAATACTGTTACTCCTGCAAAAAAAAAAAAGCCTTACTTCCCATTATTCCCTGTCTGAGAATATTCAGCAAGAAAAAATCGAACAGCCAAAACTAACAGGAAAACCCATTTTGACAGTTTGCTATTGTTTCTTATGGCTAAGGGCATGATGTCAAGTTGAGAGCCCTGTGCCTAATGCATTATCCCATGTGATTGAATTCCTCCAGTTTCATTTCTCTTATTGAAAAATCAGACTGGGCATTTTTAGAGAAAAGTACACAGAGTTTCGAGAAGCAGGAGAGACAGTTAAAGATAGCGTAAGGCTGTATCTCTGGAAGCCAACGTGTTTCTCATTAATCATTCCATCTACCACCGGCTTTGGACGGAGAAGAGAAAAGTGCCCTTGAAATGGAAATATCCATCAATTGGTTGAAAGGCATCCAGCAGTGGATTGGGCAGCATAACCATGAACATGCCACTTCATGTAAGAGAGTGACACCCTGTCAGGGTATGTATCTGGAACAGCTGCACCACAGATGGGACCCAACCTCTTGTCAAAAGCCAATTGATACTGTGTCAATTAACACCTTCGGGGGGAAAAAAAACCGACCAAGTGTCTATTTGGGAAGAGCCATTCCATGGATAGACACTGACTGAATAGTGAAACGCTCCCAGCTGCTATCTTGGGTGAAGGGCGCTATATAAATGTAAGTTGTTGTTGTTGTAAGTACCCCACAAGGCACACAATTGTTTCTGTGCTGCTGGGATCTGGTGGGGAGGCATAGGGTGTACAGAGAACGTTACCCGTGGAAGCGAAGCTTGTCAGGGTTTAAGAATTTGGTTAGGTATCAAGGAGCACCTTTGCCAGACATTCTTCACCTGGAAGATTGAGTTGGAGCCCAAAATAGGCAGGATTTGCCTGGTCCATAGAAAATAGCCATTTTCTTGTTGCATGTTCTTAACCATATTACGTGTGCTTAGTGAAGGAATTTCTAAATAATTAATAAATCAATAAATCAATCAATAAATCAATAATCATTCTTGTACTCAATACCTATGAGGAATACCTCAATACCTAAGCATCCCAAAGCACTTCACGGTTGATTGGTGTTGAATGCAGTGATTTATTTTGCATGCGAATGTGGCAGCCAGTTTTGCACAGAGCAGGCTCCCGCAGATCGCCATATGATGAACGACCAATTAAGCTGGAGGACTTTTGGCCACTTCACTGTGAGAAACTCCCTACCCTTTCCAAATGCCGTCATGGGCTCTCCGTAAACCGTGCTGAATTCCTAACAACACAGAAATCATTCAAATAATAAAATTAAGATCCAGCACTAAGTTGTTTATATGCAATAGGTATTGTTTCATTGACTAGTATACATACATATATATTTATATATATTAGCTCCTTTGAATGAGCTGACAACCACAAATGACACACAGGATGTCATGCTGTACAACGTTTCATTTGTAGCCAGCACTTTTGATGGCTTGTGATCCATCAGAAAAATGTTTACTCCAATTAGTAATAATTTACAGTGACTCAAACTCCTCCATCATTACAATAGGGTTCAATTTGTCTGGACCTCATCAAGAAGCATTATTCACTACTAAGCAATGGAATCTCCCATTCCATGACTATACATTTAGGTATTTGAATCCTGCTATGGATTTGTCCCCCACTGGATGTAATTTAACAAACGCATTTACCTGAATATAATTGCTAAGTGTCACAGGACCTGTGGGGCGTTGTGCATTGCCTGGTTTATAATTGGTTGAAGCAATTTTCAGCCTTTCTCCTCACAAAAGGACCCGTGTTTGCATAAGTCAGTACAGGTAGGACAGCGGCAATGTATTTCAAAGGTTGCTTTTAACCCACATGGAGCATGTGTGGATGGGAATACACCTCCAGAGCAGCACCACGTGTCTTGCACATCAGCCCCCAAGGTATGTATGTACCACCCACATCAGAAACCACACGCCCATTACTGGGTGAATCGCAAGCTTTTGAACTTCAGTTTCTCACTTTGCAGGAAGGAAAGCTGCTACAACGAGATCATATAGAAAGCACTTTACATAACGCTCTCCGCATTAGCCAACTGCTGATTGTTTAAATAACTTTTATCGCCCACAAAATACACAGTCGATCCACTTTGCAATACATTCCGCGAAGGGCTTCGAGACATCGCAATGACGTGATAAAACACTACATCAAATGCAAGGATTATTTTTATTATTATTATTCATTTCCCACAGGCTGCTTCTTGAGTCATGATTTGAGGTAATCATCATTTTAAACTTTCGGTAAGTTTCCCCCAAGCAAGACTGCTAATACATAAAGCTAAGTATAGTGCAGTGTGTGTGTGTGTGTGTGCATTAGTCAAATATATGTGATAAGATGGTTAATCTCCAGCATGTTGTATAAGGGACACACTCTTTGCTGCATGCTCGATCTCCCAAAATCTTTTTGGTGAACTGAAAGCACTAAAACCGTAGACTTTCTAGGTGCAGATATAACAGTGAATGGTTTGTGTTTCGACGAAGGACCGGCCCTCTACAGGTCCTTAGCCCCCAAAGGTCTCAATGGTTTTCTTCTTAGCCTCTCCCTCCTACGATCAAGGGGCTGCTTCGTCAAAACTCTCCCCCTGGAGCAATTGTTGACTGCCGCTTGTCAGCAGATCTGATCCTAAGTAATATCTGTCTCTGTCACAATATGTCTGGCTGTGAAATGACTGCCTGATGAGTAGATTTTCCCGCAAGGCACATACAGGCACAGGGCAGATTCAGTACGTTAAGACTTAGCAGTTCAAGTCACAGTAGGAAGACTTTGAAAATCTTCCAATCTTCAAAGACGACTAGTTTGAAAGATATTAGCAGCAATACACTGACTCCTGGCAATTTTTACATCAATTTACTGCAATATCCTAAAAAAAAATGGCAGTCTAGGCTACTTTGCATGATATTAACGCAGTTTGAAAAATCCAACATAGGTTTAACACAGTAATAAATCTTTTATCTAAAAAAGCCCACTGAGCCAATTATTGAATTCAATTACCTGAAGTCACTCTGCAGTTTATGAATCATTAAGTGCCACACTCCGCTACTATTCCAGTTTATACTTGCACCAGACCTTAATGTGCTCTAACAGATTAAAGTGATTTTTTTTTTAAAATCTGCCCTAATACGTCAGATAAGAATAAATGCAGATACGATAAAGGTTTACTGGGGGCGCTTTGGACCAACAACTCTCGTGTTTTCGCCTCTATTGCTGCAAACACACCACGCTGTTTGCAACAAAATCGGTTTCTATTGGGTTTTATGACCACATCTTTGTGCGAGAGCTTCTTGGAAACGGATCCGAGGGCAACATTTAAGCAAGAGAAGTGGGTTCTCGGTTGCAACCGGTGCAAGTCGACCCAGACTTTACACAGATACACATTGGTCAAAGAGCATAGGGAGAGAGAGAGAGAGAGAGAGCACATTCCATTCCAACAATCTATCTCTGGGATGTCAATCTATGGAGGTGGGACGACCCTGTTCTATTAATGATATTTTATGGCATTAAGTGTGCAAGTTCTTCCCCACTTACCAGACCGTCCATATTTTGGTTGCTATCACCTTTATGTAAAAAAGCTCATAACCATCTGCGCTTCATCAAGATTTACTGGAAAGTTGTTTGACTCTCAGAACGTATTAGTGCCCCTATCTAACCCACTACCAAAACATTCACCAAGGTTGAAAATGAACAAGGCAATCATTCACGTTAAGATAAATTAGATCAGGATGCTTAAGCAAAACATTAACATTAATGTCTCTGCGTGCACCACTGTCAGTGACTCATTTAACGGACCATTTTGGATAATAATAATCATCATCATCATCATCATAATAATCCTTGCATTTGATATAGCGCCTTATCACGTCTTTGAGACATCTCAAAGCGCTTTACGGAATATACTGTGGCTTCCACGTTTCGCCTGCAAAATATAGGATTATTATTATTAATAATATTATTAGTAGTATTATTATTATTGTTGGCCAGGGCACTGGACATATAGACCGACAGGACAGATAGTTAGACAGATAATCCACCAAGCTGTGATCACTGGTGAATTGGGATGTCAGTGAGGCTGCTGCTGCTCAGCCTCTATGTAAACCCGAATGATTGGCTGTGTTTGTGTGTGTATCGTGGAGTCCTGTAGCTCAGTGGTTAGAGCACTCGCTTTGCAAGCGAGAGACCTGAGTTCAATTCCAGGCAGAGGGCGAAACCTTGGGCAAGTTTCCTTACTCCACACAGAGCCTAATAATAATCCCTCCAAAACCAAAAACAATAATAAATTGGTCATTTTCAATCCACGGCTGTTTGTGGGACATCGCTGTGCGCAATTGGCTGCCGCGTTCGCCCACAAATATACAGTCAATTCACTTTACAGTATAGTCTGTGAAGCGCTTTGAGACGTCGAGAAGACGTGAAAAGCGCTATATCAAATGCGAGGATTATTTAGTAGAAGCGGTGGCTGGGACACTGGAGGGAGGGAGTGCACGATGGAGCTGGGGAGCGCTGAGAAATTCCTGGCTTGGTCCTGAGTGACTCCGGCTTGGCCCAGGATGATACACCTTCCGTGTGGAGTGATGTGACACAAGGAGAAAGTCATTGCCGGCAGCTTCAGACTCTTGCTGTTTGCCCGTTGCTAAACTGTACACACACACAGTGTACACACCTACACACACACATATAGTGTACACACCTATACAGCCACACACACAGTGAACACACCTACACACACACAGTGTAGACACCTACACACACACATATAGTGTACACACCTACACACACACATATAGTGTACACACCTACACAGACACACACATAGTGTACACACCTACACACACACAGTGTACACACACATATAGTGTACACACCCACACACACAGTGAACACACCTACACACACACACAGTGTACACACCTACACAAACACACACATATAGTGTACACACCCACACACAGACAGTGAACACACACACACACAGTGTACATACCTAGACATACAGTGTACACACCTACACACAGTGTACACACATGCACACACACCTAGATACACACAGTGTACACACCTACACATACATATAGTGTACACACCTACAGATACACAGTGTACACACCTACACACACAGTGTACACACCTACACACATAGTGTACACACACATTGCATTACAGACACACACACACTGACCACACAGCACATCTCCCCCACACCACAGATCACAAGTGGGCGATGGACCGGTTGGTTTGGTTTCTGTGACAGCTTTACTGATCCCCACATCGCTGTTGGTGACACATGTCTGTACAGGAGGGAAAGAAGGAAAGAAGGAAAGAAAGAAGCGAAGGAAAGGAAGAAGGAGCCGGTGGCAAAAAGGAGAGAGAGAAAAGGGGGAGAGATCACTGCAGATCCACAGCCACAACCCAGACTGGGTTTAGCAAAGGAGCCCCAGAGAGAGAGAGCAGAGCCCAGAGACAGACAGAGAGCACAGAGCAGAGACAGAGACAGACAGAGAGCACAGAGCAGAGACAGACACAGACAGACAGAGAGCACAGAGCAGAGACACAGACAGACAGAGAGCACAGAGCAGAGACACAGACAGACAGAGAGCACAGAGCAGAGACAGAGACCAGGTTCCCATGTGTCTGTGTTGACTGTTGTCGCGAAGAACTCACTGGTTGTGGAGGAGTCGTTAATATGCGAAGCAAAGCATAATATGCGATCGTTATTCGCAGATGACTTGATTGTGTGTCTGTGTGTGTGGGGACTGCAGCCTGAGACACAGACACTGAGACACACACACTGAGACACTGAGACACACACACACACTGAGACACAGACACTGAGACACACACACTGAGACACACACACTGAGACACTGAGACACACACACACACTGAGACACACACACTGAGAGACAGACACTGAGACACACACACTGAGAGACAGACACTGAGACACACACACTGAGACACAGACACTGAGACACACACACTGAGACACACACACTGAGACACACACACTGAGACACACACACACTGAGACACTCACACACACTGAGACACTCACACACTGAGACACACACACTGACACACAGACACTGAGACACACACACTGAGACACAGACACTGAGACACACACACTGAGACACAGACACTGAGACACACACACTGAGACACTGAGACACACACACACACTGAGACACACACACTGAGACACACACACTGAGACACTGAGACACACACACACACTGAGACACACACACTGAGAGACAGACACTGAGACACACACACTGAGAGACAGACACTGAGACACACACACTGAGAGACAGACACTGAGACACAGACACTGAGACACTGAGACACACACACTGAGACACTGAGACACAGACACTGAGACACACACACTGAGACACTGAGACACACACACTGAGACACTGAGACACACACACACTGAGACACACACACTGAGACACACACACTGAGACACTGACACACACTGAGACACTGACACACACTGAGACACACACTGAGACACAGACACACAGAGAGAGACACTGAGACACAGAGAGAGAGACTTGAGACACAGAGAGAGAGACACTGAGACACAGAGAGAGAGAGACTGAGACACAGAGAGAGAGAGACTGAGACACAGAGAGAGAGACTGAGACACCGAGAGAGAGAGACTGAGACACCGAGAGAGAGAGACTGAGACACCGAGAGAGAGACACTGAGACACAGAGAGAGAGACACTGAGACACAGAGAGAGAGACACTGAGACACAGAGAGAGAGACACTGAGACACAGAGAGAGAGACACTGAGACACAGAGAGAGAGACACTGAGACACAGAGAGAGAGACACTGAGACACAGAGAGAGAGACACTGAGACACAGAGAGAGAGACACTGAGACACAGAGAGAGAGAGAGATCTGTTCACTTGTTTGTTTATTTTATTTCAGTGTTGAGTGTAACTTTTCTCGGATTGTGGCTGTGGTGATGATGATGATGGTGGTGGTGATGATGATGATGATGGTGATGATGATGATGGTGGTGATGGCTGTTGTTGTTGTATGATTTGGGAGATGAACTTTTCCCATCAGTTTCCCCGCGACTGAAGCCACAGAGAAAGTACTCACAGAAACAAAACTTACTCCTCCTCTCCTCTCCTCTCCTCTCCTCTCCTCTCCTCCTCTCCTCCTCTCCTCCTCTCCTTTCCTCCTCTCTCCTCCTCTCCTCTCCTCCTCTCCTCCTCTCCTCCTCCTCTCCTCTCCTCCTCTCCTCTCCTCCTCTCTCCTCTCCTCCTCTCCTCTCCTCCTCTCCTCCTCTCCTCTCCTCCTCTCTCCTCCTCTCCTCTCCTCCTCTCTCCTCCTCCTCTCCTCTCCTCCTCTCCTCTCCTCCTCTCTCCTCCTCCTCTCCTCTCCTCCTCTCCTCTCTTCCTCTCCTCCTCTCTCCTCTCCTCTCTCCTCTCCTCTCCTCTCCTCTCCTCTCTCCTTCCTCTCTTCTCTTCTCCTCTCTCTCCTCTCCTCTCCTCCTCTCCTTCTCTCCTCTCCTCTCCTCCTCTCCTCTCCTCTCTCCTCCTCTCCTCTCTCCTCTCCTCCTCTCCTCCTGTCCTGGGGTTCGATTCGCTCGACTTTGCGAAAGGCGCATTTTCCATCCCCCCCAAAAAAACACCACACACACAGGAGACAGACACACACAGAGAGAGAGAGAGAGAGAGTTGGGGGTTGTGGGGGTTAAGGAACAGTCTCATGTCCAAAGGAAGACACCCGCGAGGACCTGTTCGCCACCAGACACTGCCCCGTCGGAGGGGGATTTTGCGCCCGACTGGATTCGCAGACGTGGCGGGCGTTCGCTAACTTGCGCCCCGGCGGTGGGTGGGGGAGACTGAGGCTGGTGCTGAGCTGTGGGGGGGGGGGGGGGGTGGGGGGGGGGCATCATGTTGGCCGGTGACCTGCCGTTGGGTCCCTGTTCCTGGACCATCGCCGCCTCTCTGCTGCTCCTCTGTCAGGTCAGTCCTGGACCTCAACTGCTCTCATTGGGGGCGAAGGGAAAAGGATGGAGAGAAGGAGATAGAGGAGGAGAGGGAGAGGGAGAGGGGGGTGGGGGGGGGGGGGAGGGTTGGGTTCTTATTCTTATTCAAACTGCTGCTCGTTTTTGTTTTTATGTCTCTCTCTATATATATATTTGTGTGTAAAATGTACATTAATCTAAGAAAAGGTGTCCGTTTTTTTTAATACGGTGGTTTCATTGCAAGTGTATCCTCCTCTCTCCCTCTCACTCTATCCCTCCTCTCTCCCTCTCTCCCTCTCACTCTATCCCTCCTCTCTCCCTCTCACTCTATCCCTCCTCTCTCCCTCTCACTCTATCCCTCCTCTCTCCCTCTCACTCTATCCCTCCTCTCTCCCTCTCACTCTATCCCTCCTCTCTCCCTCTCACTCTATCCCTCCTCTCTCCCTCTCACTCTATCCCTCCTCTCTCCCTCTCACTCTATCCCTCCTCTCTCCCTCTCACTCTATCCCTCCTCTCTCCCTCTCACTCTATCCCTCCTCTCTCCCTCTCACTCTATCCCTCCTCTCTCCCTCTCACTCTATCCCTCCTCTCTCCCTCTCACTCTATCCCTCCTCTCTCCCTCTCACTCTATCCCTCCTCTCTCCCTCTCACTCTATCCCTCCTCTCTCCCTCTCACTCTATCCCTCCTCTCTCCCTCTCACTCTATCCCTCCTCTCTCCCTCTCTCCCTCTCACTCTATCCCTCCTCTCTCCCTCTCACTCTATCCCTCCTCTCTCCCTCTCACTCTATCCCTCCTCTCTCCCTCTCACTCTATCCTCCTCTCTCCCTCTCACTCTATCCCTCCTCTCTCCTCTCACTCTATCCCTCCTCTCTCCCTCTCACTCTATCCCTCCTCTCTCCCTCTCACTCTATCCCTCCTCTCTCCCTCTCACTCTATCCCTCCTCTCTCCCTCTCACTCTATCCCTCCTCTCTCCCTCTCACTCTATCCCTCCTCTCTCCCTCTCACTCTATCCCTCCTCTCTCCCTCTCACTCTATCCCTCCTCTCTCCCTCTCACTCTATCCCTCCTCTCTCCCTCTCACTCTATCCCTCCTCTCTCCCTCTCACTCTATCCCTCCTCTCTCCCTCTCACTCTATCCCTCCTCTCTCCCTCTCACTCTATCCCTCCTCTCTCCCTCTCACTCTATCCCTCCTCTCTCCCTCCTCTCTCACTCTCTCCCCTCCTCTCAATGTCTCCCTCACTCTCTATCCCTCCTTTCATTCACTCTCTCACTCTCTCTCTCCTCTCACCTCTCACACTCTTTCTCTCTCCTCTCTCCCTCCTCTCCAGCCCTCTTCTCACCGACTCACTCTCTCTGTTTATCTCTTTCTCCTCTCTCTCTCCATCCTCTCTTTCCCTCTCTCTGCCTCTCCCTCCTTCCCTGCCCTCTTTCGCTGTCCCTCCTCTCTTTCACTCTCTCCTTCTCTCTTTCTCTCTCTTTCCCTCTCTCTGCCTCTCCCTCCTTCCCTGCCCTCTTTCGCTGTCCCTCCTCTCTTTCACTCTCTCCTTCTCTCTTTCTCTCTCTTTCCCTCTCTCCTCTCTTTCTCTCCTCTCCCCCCTCTCGTTCTTCCTCTCCCCTCTCTGTCTCACCTCTCTTTCTCCCTTCTCTTCTCTCCTCTTTCTCTCCTCCCTCCCTCCTCTCTCTCTCTCTCTCTCTTTCCCTCTCCCTCCCTCCTCTCATTCACACACTCACTCTCTCTCTCTCTCTCTGGTCAGCTTTCTCAGGGCGAACTTCAAAGATCTTGCGCCAGGTCCACTTTGGAGACAGACACCGAGAGCTGTCACGAGATCTGCCCTTGTCGGCCTCCTCCGTTACCCCCTCCACCGCCTCCACCGCCTCCCCCCAGACTCGTGTTTCCCAGTAAGTGAACGGACACCCTTCGTGTCTTCCGTGTGTTTGCGATCCACCTCTTTACTGACTCCGTGGGTTAGCCGGGCTGGCGGGGCGGGGGGGGGGGGGGGGAGGAAGGGTTACCGAGAATGGGCGACCACTCTCTTTTATCTCCTTCTAATTCTAACTCGGTGACTTGAAAGGTCGAGTCGGGGGAAAAAAAAAACTGTTGGGATTTTGTAGCTCAGCGGTTAGAGCACTCGCCCCGCGAGCCAGAGGCCCCGGGTCCGATTCCCGGGCCGGCAGAGCGAAACCCGAGGCAAGTTTCCTTGCTCCGCACGTCTCTGTTTACGCAGCAGCGAGTGGGAACCCGGTTGTTAGTCGATTGCCTTTCTGGCGGTAATTGGACCCCGTTAAACAAAATAATTGAAAAAAAACAATTTGGTCGCTCAATCCACGACTGTTTGTGTGGGAGACGCTGCTGTGCGCAATCGGCTGCCGCGTTTCGTCCACAAAATATGCAGTCAATTCGCTTGACAGTATATTTTAAGACATCTCAGAAGATGTGCTAAGGCGCAATATCAAACGCAAGGATTATTATCGTTATTATCTTGCCCAGCGTAAAAGTTGTTGCAGATTTTTTTGCTAACGTGGAGCTCCAAGTTCCTTTCAAGGCATTTCTGCCCACAAAGCCACACCTCGCCACGGCTTTCACTTTATTGGGTTGGAATAATAGTAATAATAATCCTTGCAATTCATATAACGCCTTATCACATCATTGAGACGTCTCAAAGAGTATACTGTAAAGTGAATTGACTGTGTATTTTGTGGGCGAAACACGGCAGCCAATTGCGCACAGCAGCGTCCCCACAAAAATCGTGGATTGAGTGACCATAATTTTTTTTGTGGGGGTGGGGGGAGGAATTATTACCCCCGGAGAGGGTCCCCCCAATCGATTAACAACCAGGAATGACATAAAACAAATTCGCAATAAATATCATTGTGTAACACCTTGGGGGTTGCGTCCTTCAAGGAAAGGGTTGAGTGACAGAAGTTTGATGAAGATGTGCAAAGAAAACAAAACGTTCAAAGAAATTCAATCAATCCGAATAGTCACGTATCCGATGTTGGAGAGTTTGAAGTATAAGGCAGCTGTAGTGACAAACAATAATAATCCTTGCATTTGATTTAGTCCCTTATCACATAGTTGAGACGTCTCAAAGCGCTTCACAGGATATATTGTAAAGTGAATTCACTGTACATTTTGTGAGCGAAACAGAATATCACGTAATGTATAATATCGTATAACATAAGGCGACGGACGATACAAGAAAACTCCTCCCCGTTACACCGAAACCAACACCCGTTGCGAGAGAGGGAGAGGAAGTTGCTTGAATTATTTCACGAAACTTTCGTCAGTCACAGAACATTTTCACACCACTTAGTTACGCTTAAGTCCCAAGTGGCTGTAGCTTGCGGCTTGGAGTGAATGGCGATCAAGTTGATTCAGACAAAGAACAGCAGTCCTTCACAACGTTTAACAAGAGAATGCCATTAGAAAGGCCCTCAGCCCAGGGTGGTTGGTTGGTTGCATTAAGCAGTGCATTAAACCACTACAAACTGCAATACCCATAGCTGTGGTGTTATATGGCAGTAACAATTTCCCGTTTGCGTAAGTACCTTTCAACTGAATTTAAACATCTCAGGGGACTTTTAAAAAAGATTGGAAATGAAAGTACTGTGCATGTTATATAGAGGCAAGCGCCGCAGCCAGTTTGCAACCAACGAACATTTATTTATTCGTTTGCAATGGGGAGGAGAAGGGAGAAGCGAAGATGGTGTAAGTGAAATACTTATTTACAATATTTACAACAACAAAAACTTGTATTTATATAGCGCCCCTCAGGCAGGGTAGCGTCCCAGAGCGCATGACAGTGGCGGAGCCTGATGCCAAGCCGGGGGCAAGGGGAGTTTACCGTAGGCACGGTCGAAGAGGAAGGTCTTCAGGCGGGCGACCTGAAGATGGGGAAGGAAGGGGGCAAGACGGAGGGATAAAGGAAGAGTGTTCCAGTGTTAAAGCCTTTGTGCTATTTTCAGAGTGTTCTTGAGTCTCCAATAAAGTACAATAAATGCTAGTGCTAGTGTGTAAACCAGTGCTATAAACCCGCAGAGTACAGTTCAGATATTTACAATGTTCGTTGGTGGGGACGAGCTGGAGTTCAGGATCTAATTAAATCCTTATTTATTGTGTGGACACATTTATGTGTTGTTCCTGGAAATTCCCTTGATCTACTGCAAAAACCTTCACAGGCAGCCACGCGATTGCTTTTCATAGAGGACTTGATGAAGTACCCATATTAGTAAGCTGTGCGTTGTACGAGGAGATGAGCTGTTAATATTTTTTGTGTAGCCTTGAGTGAAAGTCTCTGCCTGTTTAATGGCTTATTAAGAAGCACCAAAGGCTTATCTGGAAGGGTTGACATAATAAATATTACAAATATTACAAAGTCCCCAGTTGAGTTAAGTTAAGACAATTGTTCCTCTCTGAGCACAAAAGTCTCTTCTCGTTGGTCGCGATATACATTGCATTGCAAAAAAGGTACAGTCACTACGCTTCAGAGTATATCCTGTGAAGCGCTTTGAGACGTCTCGACGACGTGATAAGGCGCTGTATCAAATGCAAGATTTATTATTACGATTGTGTGCTGATATTTTTTTCAATCTTCCCATTTTTGTAACTTTTCAAGCCTAACCTAGGAATAATTTCCGTACTAATAAATAAAGGGGCGATATATTCGAGGGCAGATAAATCATTTTTTTTTATTGGAACGTTCGCCTTTTAGTCTGCGAGTTATGAGATGCTGACTGGATGGACACACTCTCTCGCATGCTTTCAGTGAAAGTTCTGCCTCAGGCTTTTAACTACATAACAGTAGACCATGTTAGTGCAGAGCCAGAGTAAATTACATCATTGTAGACATGGGAATCATGCAACTTCAGGCTGACAATCATACCTGTTCACGCCATCATAGCGGAAATCTTTCTGTGAGAACACACATGGAGTAGGACGACGGGTATTGAAAGAGAGGCGCAAACGCGGCCTGGAATGAATTAGTTTGACACTGATCGGAAGCTTGGCTCTTCTTTCGGTTGTAAAGAAAGCATTTTTCTGCACAGCTCGTAAGCGGATTAGTTATTCAGTTATGTAACGTGCTGTGAAAGGGCTCGAGAAGCGCTTATTGTTCCTCAAAGCAGGACTCCATTCAACTGCCAGAACCCAATGTTGCATGAGAACAATAATAATAATAATAATAATCATCCTTCCATTTGGTACATCGCCGCTTCACGGGATTTACTGTAGAGTGCGAGTGGTTGCCGTGTTTCGCCCACAAAAGACACAGTCACTCCACTTTATAGTATATTCTGTGAAGCGCTTTGTGACGTCTCAATGGCGTGATAACACGGTGTATCAAACGCAAAGATTATTATTATTATTATTCGTGTAGTGCCTGTAGTTTGTCGGTGAATGTGCTCAATTTGAGCACAGCCATGTCCCACAAGCAGCCACGTAAATGCGTGACCAGTTTTATTTAGGGGAATATTGGCCAAGATACCAGGAGAAACTCCCTTCATTTTTCCAATAGTAGCGTCATATTTTGAAAGCACAAATCGTTTCTTCCCCAAATCCTTCTTGGTTACCGTGAGTGCTCCGTGAATTAATTTTGTTTCCCTAAAGCTTTTGTACGCTGCAAAATGTGAATTGTAGGTAAAGTAATGGACCGTTGAATTAAACAGTGAGTTTCGTTAGGCAAGCTTGGTGATGAAGTACCAGAGGCGAGAGTGCTACCCACTGAGCCAGGCACACACATCAGGTAGAAGCCCACAAAACACACAGTCTCTACACTTTATAGTATATTCAGGGAAGCACTTTGGGACGTCTCAAAGATGTGATAAGGCGAAGTATCAAAGGCAAGGATTATTATTATTATTCCTTTCATTTTTAGCACAACTCCTTCCCTCTCTTTCAAAACCTAGCTAGAAACCACCTCCTTGACATCCTCTTGATGTAAAAGGCACTATATAAATCCAAGGATTATTATTATTATTATCCAACNTTTTTTTGTAACCAATATTTTTAGCAAATTTCGGACATTTAAAAAGCTCCGGTGCTGATGTCCATAAGACCATAAGACGTAGGAGCAGGAGTAGGCCATTCAGCCCCTCGAGCCTGCCCCGCCATTTAATAAGATCATGGCTGATCTTCTAACCTAATTCCATTTACCCGCCCTATCCCCATATCCCTTAACACCTCGATCCTTTGGAAAACAGTGTCCTGTTTTTTGAAGGTTTTACCTGTTTCCAAGTGAAGACATTTATGTGATAACTCAGTGGATGCTCACACTTAGTCCTGGAAGTATAACAGTCTCTTGAGTTCCGTACGCATGAATAACACAAACTGGGGTAGAGTTCTCTCGCTGTTCAAAGCCACCGGAGAAGCCTCTAGGAGTAGCCTCATTTAAGAACATGAAAGGTCGTCTGTCTTCAGGAACATTGTTTCGCAAGTCATGAGCTCATTTCCAATGTCTCTGCTGGTCAGTACATCCGATTTCTCACTCAAAGCAGCGCGACTGGATTCGTAGATGTACATGTGGGGCAGAGGTTCTTGGCTGGTTGATAAGCAGGATCTCACGATGGGCTTATTTTGTTTGATTTCTGTGATTGTGCTGATCATAGAAATAATAAATGGTAATAGTCGAAACGTCTCACAACATCTCAAATGTTGCTAAACAAACCAATCTACATTAACGTGAAATTGGCATTTGACGGTTATTCTCTTGAAAGGCCAAACTGTTATATATTCTCGGTGTGTCCATGCACCTTTGATACATAATAATAATAATCCTTGCATTTGATACAGCGCTTTTCACGTCGGGAGGACGTCCCAAAGCGCTTCACAGAACACATTGTAAAGTGAATTGACTGTATATTTGTGGGCGAACGCGGCAGCCAATTGCGTACATAGCTTGGATCTGCAGCAGTTGATTGATTTGAGAGGTTCTTTGTGACCAAACAACACGGGGAATAGAGAATTTTGCTTCAGTACTTTAAATGCAGCAGCAAGGATATGCATTTGGGTCACTCTCCAAGTTACCTTCCAATTGCATTATTGGATTGCGATTATTTTAGGTCTCTTTCCCAAATAAACTGTTTCCCTGCAAGTGTGGTTTGTCGGCATGCAAGCACTCTAAGCATTATGCATAGAATCATAGAATATTACAGCACAGAAGGAAGCCATTCGGCCCACCTTTCCTGGCCGGCTCTTTGGAAGACCTACCCAATCAGTCCCACTGCCCCGTTCTTTCCCCACAACCTTGCAAATATTTCCTCTTCAAGTACCTATCGAATTCCCTTTTGAAAGTCGTCATTGAATCTGCTTCCACCAGCCTTTCAGGCAGTGCATTCCGGACCGTAACAGCTCTCTGTGTAAAAAAAAATCTCCTCATCTCCCCTCTGGTTCTTATAGAATGGGTGGTAGAGCAGCAGATAGTTTGAAAATATTTAAAATATTAATGTGATGGGAGGCCACACTTAGGCTGTAAGATGTGACCTTAAGTGCTCTTGGTCTGAAACCTTGCTGCTTTGCCAGTTATCTTAAGGTATTTGGTCTGCAATATATAGCGGAGTTCAAGGTTCTGAGTGCTGAATGGCATAATATCTCCTGACATGTTGGCAGAGCTGTTATAGCACCTGTCATCACTATTGCATTGAGATACACATGTCCAAAATCATGTTGTTTCTTGGCTCAGTTGGTCGCGCTCTCTCTCTCGCTCTCTCTCGCCTCCGAGTCAGAAGGTTGTGGGTTCAAGCCCCACGTCGGGATTTGGAAACACATCGTCGGTTGAGATGTTAAACCGAGGTCCTGTCTGCCTGTTCGGGTGGATGATAAAGATCTCATGGCACTAATTGAAAAGAGAATGGAGTTTCTCTCTCCCGATGTCCTAGCCAACAATTCCCCAAATAAAATTGATCGTTCACTGCATGGCTGTTTGTTTGCAAATTAGTTGCGGCGTTCGCCCACAAATACACAGTCACTTCACTTCATGTTAAATCCTGTGAAGCACTTTGGGACGTCCTCCTGACATGAAAGACGCTGTACCATGAGCAAGGATTATGTGATTATATTCTCAAATTGGACTCACTGCAAAAATTGTAACCTTCAGATGGAGAAGCTCCCTGTGAATTAATTGTGATTTCTAATTTGTGAATCTTTCCGTGAAAGAGATTATCCTCATAACAAACCAGGGTAATAGGAGTAAACCAGAAATCACAATTAACGCAATTCTGGGTTGCAAACATCATTGAAATTTCGGACCCCAATATCTCGTGACTTAATAAACCGTTAAGAGTTTTTCTGCAAGGTAAACAAATTAACGATGATATAATTTATTTTATTGGAGTTCAGCCAAACTGATTTCCTCCCTATATGGATTCAATCACCTTCCTGCCATTAAAGATAGTTCTTTTTCAGCGATGGATTTTTGCTGCTGTTAACCTTTTTCCTGGAATCCCAGAAAGTTAAGCCTCAGAAACAGAGACGGGATAAGCAGTCTATTGAAAGGTACAATGGTTCAGAGCAGAATATTAGCAGCACTTGATATGCTTTGGCTTTCTACCAGAGGTAGAGCGCAGTCTGTACCTGCTGATGATGTCAACTATTCTGAAGTTTTTACTGTGAGAATCAATATGTTCGCTGTTCACATCAAACGTTTTTTATCGTTCTTGATTTTATTCATCCGGGTTGCGAAATCATATTGATTGGTATTTTTAAAAAAAACACAGGGATAAAGAGGAAACCCCTTCGTGATGCACAGCCTAGAGCTAAAGGACCTTCCTGTTAATGAGTAGAGAGAGAGAGAGAGGCGTGTGGGTCATGATAAGAAATTTGTATCTACTATTAGTTTTGGGACCCAAGCCAGACAGGGTGAGGTAGAGGACGTTCCATTCAACCTTAATGTGCTGTCAGCATACGTAGGAAGAATGCCTCGGTCTGGAAGTCTCCTATTGCGACATAGCTCTACTGGAGATAGTGTTTCTTTCTTACTCTGACACGCCCTTCACATTAGCTTGTAATCTTCCCTTAAACATATTTTTATCGATTCACGTCAGAATTGTTTTCCTGCAGAAGCACCTGATTCTAAAGATCTACCGGAGGTTATTGTTTTGCACCGAATATTCCTATTTCTGGATGGTGAATGATTTACAGTGGATGTATTTTTTTGTGAAACTGTTAGGGCTAAAATCACACAATATATTTAGTCAATTCACTTTACAGTATATTCTGTGAAGGCATTTTGAGACGTGATAAGGCGAAACACCCACAAAATATACAAGAATCCCTAACTTTTTTGAAACTTATCCTAATGGGAAAAGTTGCCACTAAGTTGTAATAGTGTCTGTGTCTTTCCTGAACTTGTGATGTAAAGCAAAACCATCCAGGATCATTGAGTATAGATGTTCTCATGATATGGAAGGCGCAATGTAAATGTTATTGTTTATGAGGATAGCATTTGCAATACAGTGTTAAGTAATACTGTAATTTTTTTTCCCCAATGCATTCTTGACCCTGAACAGACTGAATTATGAGTGCTTTATAAGAACTGAGTTGTAAATTGTGTGGATTTATTTTACGTAAAAGTGGGTAAGCTTCAGATCTGTTCCTTTTGTAGGTTTGTCCCCGATTCTGACTTTATAATGTTCGGATTTGTTCAAGCGTTGTTTCAGGTAGAAGCTCATCAGATATTGCAGCCTTGAGGGTAGACTCCCCCACCACTGTCTGAGATATGCGATGGAAGGACAAATGTACTGTCTGTCTGTCTGTCTGCATATCTTCCAGTTTTGCACGAACGTCGACCACTTCAATCCAAGAAGTGACCTTGTCATAGGTCCTGTAGACAAAGTGCTGTGACAGACAGACATCGCATATCTCAGACAGCGGTGGGGGAGTGTGCCCTCCAGCAGCTCTGTGATGCTGTGCAGCCTGCCTTACACCAGCTGCTCATTGGCCACGCATCATTGCGTCGCACTGTGTCAGTCGACTGGACACGGTTAGTCAAGCTGTGTCTCTTCTCAGTGAGCTGGCAGCACTAGACTGGACCCCTCTGATGGCCAATCTGCCAGAATTCTTGGTCAGCATCAAGTCCCTCAGGAGTTGATGTGCAGCTCAATTCAAAGGTTGACTCAATGGAGGATTTCTGTATTCCTGTCTCCCTTTGAAGTTTGCCGTTTTTTTTAAAAAGGACAGATAAGCCTCAGTTATCTACCAACCTTTCCTTTAGACGCCATTAACACAATTATAAACTTTCTGTCCTGTCCTGAAAGTCCTAGCACTTATTGGGGTAAAATCCCACGACTTGGAAATCCTCTCATACTTCATGCTAGTCTTCGTGTGTCGGTCTAGACAAGTTATTCAACTGTGCAAATACTGGAGCCAAACCTATTCCTGTCCTCGCTCTTACGCTGTGAGAAGCACTGGATTGTGATCAGGAGCAGGAATCCTGTGTCTTTTGTCTTAACTTTAGCCTATGGAACCCCAGGCAAATTGAGATATTTTAACTGCTCTTCCAGCTGAGATTTATCAAATGGGTCAAAAGACCTTCTCCGTTCACACCTCACTTATTCTCAGGGCACAGCCTGGCTCACCGGCAGGACATGGAAGGGCAGATCAGTCACTGATTCTTCCCGCTCGGCTGCTGTTAGCCATGCAAGCCAAAGCCCTGCATAATTCTGGCAGCCTGGCTCTCAATGGCAAAGCACTCCAAGATGCTGCCCTACATGAAAGGTGTTATATAAATGGATGTTGTTGTTACTGGCAAACTTTCAAGTCCCTATTTCTTTGCCTTATCTACAGAGAAGGTGGTTTGCTAGTGCCAGGCAGCTCAATAAAATAGCCAGACAGTTCATTCACTTATTGGCTGTTTGTGGGACATCACTGTGTGCAAATTGGCTGCCGCGATTGCCCAGAAAGCTAAGAGTCACGTAAAAAGGCACTAAATGGATTTATTTTTAAAAAGCTGAAAACACTTATTTAACATTTCTTAATACATGGTCACTACACGTTACAGTAATATCCTGTGAAGTGCTTTGAGACACCCCCCCGACACGAAAGGTGCTGTACAAAACGTAAGGATTATTATCATTAATTATTAATATTATTAAAATACATTTCTGAGAGACGGTGGCGTGAGTCATTCCGAAGCCTTTTCATCAAGTACGTGTGAGTGCTTTACAAAACCCCATTTGCAAATGAAGTAGAAATTATTTCAACTGTGCATTGCATGTTAACCAGAGAGCTTCACTGCCCTGCCAGCCTGGCCTTCCTCAGGCTGGTTGGTGAAACATCCTAAACATGAGCAAACTCTGGGTGCTGAAGCACTTTAGAACCCTCTTCGCCCCGGCTGACTAAAACCAACTGCACCAGCTTTTCAGCTGAAATGCTGAACAACAATAACAACAACTTGGATTTATATAGCGCCCTCCACGCCGGACGGCGTCTCAGAAAGCTTCACAGTAACGGATCCCGGGGCCGAGCCGGGGGGAGGGGGGGGAAGGTGACCAAAGGCGCGGTCGAAAAGAAAGGTTCAAAAGACACCTGTGATCTCCAGCGCTGTAGTGTGGAGTAATGATCGCCAAGTGGATAAAACCGGGTTCTATCAACAACAGCAACTTGCATTCATATAGCGCCCTTCACCCTATCAGTGGTTAGAACATCGTAACTGAAGCCCACAGCTGCCTTTAAGAGCAATCATTTCAGACTAAAGGTATGTGTTGCTCAGCCCTAGCCAGTCAATCAGGGGTGAAACCTCGTGGCAGAATTCAGATGACCGCCCTGCCTGCCCTATCTGATCAACCATCCATGAATTCTTGCTCCACACACCCCTTTTTGCCCTCCAGCCCACAATATTTGGTTGACACTGAGCTGGACTGAAGCCAGACAGTAAGTAGGCTTCATCTTGAGGTTCATTGCTTCAAGCGAGGCTTAAATACTGCATCGAATACTATACGCAGTGACCAAAATGTTCCATAGTCATGTGTAGAATAAGAGGCATGAATAATGAAATGCAGTTAGCTGTCAGACGCTCGTTGCACGGAAACATCAGTGATGGAGGAGGGAGCTGACACTAAAAAAGGTACTGGTACTGTCAGCCTGTGCTCTCATTGTCTGCAGTTCTGAGTGGTGGCACGATGGCAGCTAATGCTCGGATAAAGAAACCTGGCATCTTGCCACAGGAATGTAGATTACCTTTTCCTTCCTCTTATCTATAAGGAAGTATATTAATTATATTAATAGTGCCTTATTATTCTTATAAAAATAATAATTTGATCACTCAATCCACGGCTCTTTCTGGGACGCTGCTGTGCGCAATTCGCTGCCACGTTTCGCCCACAAAATCTGCAGTCGATTCACAGCTTGTGCACATTGACCCCCACAAACAGCCATGGAGCGAAAGTGCAAATTATTTTATCTGGAGAATTGTTGACCGGGACACTTGGGAGAAACTCCCTTTCTCTTTTCAAATAACGCCTCGGGCTCTGTAATGACCAGCTGAAAAGCCAGCCAGGGCCTCGGTTTAACGTCCGGTCTGAAGGACTGCATTCCCACATCACTGCCTAGATTGACCTTAGAGGGGCCAACGTATCTTATTCTCTGCCGTCTGGTAAATTTATTGCACTCGGTTGTACGAACTTATTAGTGTGACTCCGTTTAATAAATTTATTTGTGTTGTTGACCTGCAGAACCCGTACTGACACGATGCGAAATAACTCTATAGAACCAACTCGTTGCTTGAGTGATTCCAATTGACGAGATCCCACTGTCAGAGAAAACGTGTCGGCTTTCCATGATAAAAGCAAATCTAAAAGATACTGACGTGAATCCTTATGGACTGACTCAGTCTCGTGATTGTATAAATCTGTACTTGGGCAGATTTCCTCATGGTTGCTCCTTTCATGTGTTCAAAAGCATTTCTTTTGCTAAATGTACGGTAAAACAATAGTCACTTTTAGATTAAAAAAACGGATGCCTGTTTGGCCTGCATATAAACTTTATCAGTTGCGACAGGATTGATACTACACTCATGCCTTTATTTCCCCATTGTGTGCCCGAGTAGACAGACATAAATATGAACAAAAGCATTAATTATAATTACCTGTATTTTTATATAGCACAATAACCTTCCGTTTTCCTTTACTCCTCAAATAATTTTGATAAGAGCACGGTAAATGCAAGCCTTTCAATCAGCCAGCCCAGCCAGGCTAACGTAGACAAAATAAAAGTCCCAATATAAAGAAATAGTGAAAAGTTTGCGACTTCTATTATTGTTAATAATAATAATAATAATCCTTGCATTTGGTATAGCGCCTTGCACGTCGTTGAGGCATCTCAACCCTGCAAGCCGAACCTCGACCGTGTGGGGTGGTCCGAGCTGGACACTTAGTGTGATGGTTTGCCAGACATTGTTCTCAATGGCAAGCTGTGCAGCTTTAGCTGGTTGGACTCCACCAGTACTCTCCAGCGCACACTCTGGGGTCCGCAACCTCCACTCTCGCCAATTTGGGCCCAATACTCTCCAGGATTCGGTAAACACGGAGAGAGAGAGAGAGAGAGAGAGAGCGGACGTCATTCCAGATGCAAGAACATTTCCATTTGCAGATGGCAAACACGTGTGGAACGCTCAGGCTGGTTTGGATACTTTTAAGATACCTGTGGACGGGTGTGTGTCACTCGGCTGATCAGAGCAAAATCCAGAGGTCGAGTCCTGCATGTCGTGACCGTATCAGAGCTGTGCTGATAATAGGAAAATTCTGAGGTCAAACTAATCTTGTTCCCTCCAGCTGTCAGTCTGAGTTTTGCGAATGGGCATCTTCCAGCCATTAGACGTTTTTGTCTCATCAAATTTTAATCTAAAATATAGATTCTTTGCCAAAGGGAAATGCAACAGAATTGAGCCCCGATAGGAACTTGATCCTGTGCCACCAGTTGATTAGATCCCGGCAAATCTTTTAATCCCAATGCCCTCGCCTTTCGCCGTATCTCTTAATGCTTCTATTCCCCACGAATCTCTCTTTTAAACATCCCTATTGATTCCATCTCTGTAGTTTCCTGGGACAGAGCATTCCACACCATAAAGAAACACTTCCTCGCTTCAGCTCAAAGTGTTTTGGTTCTGATTTTAAGGCTGTAACCCTGCCTCTTAGGAATCCAAACACACGCAAGATGCTCGACTGTACTCCCGACAATTTGCCGCCGCGACTGCTCGTCAGGGAAAATCACAAAATAATTACCGACTGGGTGCCTTTAGCCTTCGTTCCTGCAAATAATTCGCTGTGGATTTTGCGAGCAACTTGTGCGTTGCTGTCTGACAATCAGAACAATGCTAAAGCTGCACTATTAGCAGGAAGACAGCAAACGACTCCGAACACATGTCTCAGAAACAGAGAGTTGTTATTTTTACATGCAGTGACTACCATGAACTCTGTTCATCGTAAGGTCTATTTATTTTTACTCTGCTCCGGGGGAAAAAAAAATGGCTGGCATGAACTCGCTTTCGAGTTGACAGAAGGGGACACATGTGAGCACTGGGGAAAGCCGTGCGAGCATGTGTGTGATATGGGATGAACACGTTTGTTGAAATGAAACTGTGAGCATCAGGTTCACCAGACAGGAAGATTTTCGGTCTAAACCTTGGCTCACAATTAAAATAATAAGAATAATAATCCTTACATTTGACACAGCGCCTCATCACATCGTTGAGATGTCTCAAAGCGCTTCACAGAACATACTGTAAAGTGAATTGACTATATTTTGTGGGTGAAACACGGCAGCCAATCCTTGCATTTGATATAGTGACTTATCACGTCATCGAGACCCTCGGAAAGTGATCCGCCAAGTGATTACTGCTAGGTAAACAGAGACAAGTGGAGTAAGGAAACTGCATATTCCTTCAGGCGAAAGAAAGCGTTGGTCTAATTATCAATAGTGAGAGAAACAGCATCTGAAATGTCATATCTTTGGTAATCTTATTTCAGATACATCTACATTTCCCACAGCATTTGGGCAGGTACAAGATTGCAAAAATATCAAAAATTAATTTACAGGTTCTCAGACGTATTGTCTCATACAGCAGGGAAGGTTTATAATGATATTTTCTCAAACAAGTTGAATGCACTGTAAACTCTATCGTTTGTTGGCTGTCTGCACAATCAATACTCGGAGCCTTGTAGCGTATTGGTTAGAGTACTCGCCTCGCAAGCGAGAGGACCCAGGTTCGATTCCCGGCAGGGCAAACCATTAGGTAAGTTTCCTTACTCCACTCGCCTCTGTTTACCCAGCAGTAAGTAGGAACCCGGTTGTTAGACGAATGGCGGTCTCGTTGACGTGATAAGTCACTATATCAAATGCAAGGATTATTATTATTAAGACGGGATTTGAATTTCAAGGCTCAGATAGCCTGAGTTGGAGAATAATTAGTGTGGAGAAGGTTATTGTTGTTCCGGTGCTTTGAATTATATTGCCCTCTACATTTGTCTGTCACCCGAGTGTAAAGCATTAACACACTTTCCTCTTTGTTCGTAGATGTAGAATCAACAGATTTTCCCCCTTTAAAATCCTGGTGGACGGACATGGTCATATTAATCGCCGTGGGAGGTGCATCGCTTGCTTTCTTGATAATCCTCGTAATTATCTGCTACAAAGCAATAAAAAGGTAAGCCTGAACCTTTCGTGTTTGACTCCCCTGTTTGCGTCAGTCATTCTCTGGGAGATTCTCCTCACTGTGGGTAAATTGGAGTCTTCTCTTCTGGACCGATGTGGATTAGTGGATAATTTATCATCAGAACCTCACACCACGAAGGTCTGTAAATCTACCAATGATCAGAGGATTCACGCCTCTGTGAGTCTTTGTGTGCGTTTATATCTGTATCACCACTTATACGTCAATCTTTACAAGAGATGTACTGGAAACCCAGCAAGAATTGTTGTCCAGTGTTGGAGGAATGAGCTGCGAATAGACAGGTTAGGGCTCTTCAAAGGTCTTGAAAGGAGGCATCTCAAGAGAGGACCTTTTGGATATATAGATAGGAATTTAGATGGAATTGAGACAGACAAGACGCCAGACATTTAAGGTTGCAAAAGGCAATCTCAGATCAGACACCAGGAGGGTTCCACACCCAGAGGGTAATTACCATTAGGTTACCAGGAAGGGTGGTTGAAGCCAAGATCCTGGATTCAGTTAGATATCAGCTTGATGCTGTAATGGGAGAATAGTAGTAATAATAATAATCCTTGCATTTGATATAGAGCTTTATTACATCATTGGGACGCCTCAAAGCGCTTCACAGGATACATTGTCAAGATCAACAGAAGGACCATCATCATCCATTTGAGATGCACTGAGCAGATTGACCAAAATATTTTTTTCCAGTCTTGTAGATCCCTTGCGCTTTCAGACATCCTCCAGACGTGAAAGGCACTTTATCAAATGCAAGGATTATGATTATTGCTCCCAGGTTCCTAAATTAATAATTCTGTGTTGGAGCTTCAGACAACTCTATAAACCATACATCTATACAAATCCCCAAATCAATTTATGACTGCTTTTAGCTCTAGGCCTGGTGTTCTTTACATCGTGTGCTGTGTGTCCCTTTCTGTCAGATAACAGAGTTAGGTATTTGGCCGGCAGTGGGAATGATGATGACTGTGGCAGCAATCTGGTGAACATAGAAATCCGTGTGCTAGAGAGAATTTAGAACCCACTATAACATATTTCTGTTTATCCTTAGCAAAAGAAACATTCACAATACAAAAATACAATCCAAAATGACATTTGTACAATGCCTTTCACATGGGAAAGACCTACCAAAGCGCTGAATTCACCTACAAATGAACAGTCACTACACTTTGTGGTGGATGCAACACAGCAGTTTCTTGTGAGAATTCTCGCCCGTACTGGAGACCCTTGTTATATCGCAGGTTTGCTCATGGTGCGGTTGAGTTGTTACGACATTTACTTACCAAAACGAAATCCGAAATGCTCGCCGATAGCCTAGTCTAGAAGGATCTGTTTGAAACTTAGTGTTTCGCTTCAAAACGCCAGCCAGCATCTCTCAGCCTAAACGACGTCCGACTTCTGGGTCATCAGGTCTCTGCTTGTATCACCTCATGAAGCACACCCAGTGAACAGGGAAATGTTGACTGGCGATCGCACCCTGTTATAAAGGCACGTTGGCATTTTATGATCCCCAACTCATTACCTTATAACAGGGTTCTACTGCAAATTCGTTGACATAATAGAAGTGGTGATAGATTCTGCTTACATTGGGTCTGTACACATACCATCTTCATAATGTGAGATTGGCCATGATCAACCCAGACATTGGTCATTATTGATATTATTATTATTATATCACAGCTGCCATTAATTGTTTCACGGAGGTAGAATGAGGTTGGATTAGTCATCTCATCAGAATGATGTATTTGGGGATTGCTCAGCACTCCACCTGAACGGCATCTTTTTATATCTTTGCTATTTAGCTGAAGTTATTTTTGGTCTACGAATGCTTGAATAATTGATGGTCGGTTGTCCCTTGAATGTCTAGTGGAGAAGAACACCGGTGTAATAGATGATGTTCCTTCAGTTTTGCTCTGAAGAAAGTTCGATTTGTTTCCTTCAGGCTGCAGTGTTGCCCATTGCAATAAGATACCAGTGTTTCTCTGGTTCTCTGTATCCCAGTCGCAGTTCTCCCCCTTCCATCCAGCCCCAACATCACTTCCAAAGCAAAATATTCTGTTTTGACAATATGAATCACTCTGGCTGCAGCTCGTGCAGAACAGCAAACACTCGCAAGGAGTCCTCGTGAGAGATGTCCTTTCTTGTTTGGTGAGTAGAGAAACTCTCACCTCTAAATGCCTGGTTTGGAGCCTTGCGAGCTTGGTTAAGTGTGTCGCAAAATCAAAGTGGCTAAAGTGGCTGAGTCTGGCTGTGAACAGTCATGGGCTCCAGCTGAGATTTCAATTGCTTTGGCCATAATTTTGCACTTGGGAATATTTTTTATAGACTTCCCATTGTAACTCCTGGCCCCATGCCTGATAACTTTACTGACATTTGGAGAATAACTCCCTTGCTAGCTTGAATTGCCTTCATGGGAGAGGGGACGAGGAGGGGTGGAGCCAACACAGAATAGTTGGCCAAATTGCCCATTTCCATTTTTTGATGTTCAGTATAAAACTTTGTTTAAAAAATAAACCATACTTAACAAAGCACTCCTGGGATTTTACGTTGGAAAGGCAGGTTTGCCAGTCTGTTGCTTTGTGAGCAAAAGCGGCAGCCAATATGCGCTACAGCAAGGTCAACGACAGCAAATTACATTTGTATAAGCGCATTTCATGTCGGGAGGACGTCCCAAGGCGCTGGACAGTCAGGGATTTGTCCCATGAAAGCGACGTTTTAGCACGAATGGACAGGTCGGGGTTCTAAACACTGAAGCAAGCCCAGAGGGAATGATTAACGTAACAGTGCAGCATTCATCACAGATATTTGTAGAAAAGGGAAAAAATGTGTGGGACTTGAGTTCCAAAGGAAAATGTCAAAACAGAGCACCAGCGCAAGTCATTAATGTGCAGTCGCTGTTCTATCTGTATCCAACGCTCAGGAAAATAGGCAAAAATACTTGAAAAGTCATTTCAAAATAACAACAAAATTACATTTGTAAAGCGCCTTTCACGTCGGGAGGACGTCCCAAGGCACTGAACAGACAGAGTTTCGGACCCGAGCTAGGGATTGGGATCGGGGAGAGTGGAGGGCAGGGGGAGAGGGGGAAGCAGGATAATCGAAAGCACGGTCGAAGAGGAGGGTGTTGAGATGGGTCTTGAAGGAGGCAAGGGATGGGACGAAGGGGAGGGACTGCGGGATGGAGTTCCAAAAGGTGGGGGCAGAGTGGCAGAAGGCCTGCCCGACAATAGTGGGGGACGTGAAGCAGGCCAGAGTTTGCTGAGCGGAGTGAACGAGCAGGATGGTAGGGGGTTAGGAGGTCACAGAGGTCGAGGGGAGCAAGTCCATGGAGGGCTTTGAAGGTCAGGACCGGGATCTTTAAGTGTATCCTCTGTGTGATGGGAAGCCAGTGGAGTCGGGCGAGGATGGGGGTGATAGGGTCACGGAGCCTAGTGCGGGAGAGGACACAGGCTGCAGCGTTCTGGATGACCTGCAACCTATGGAGGGAGGAGTTGGGGAGGCCGACATTTGGTATTTTTACAAGCATGACCTGCAGAGACACGAAGCCATCCCTTTGGTGATGTATAATTATATCAAACCTCCCCCAGCTGGGATTCAGTAATGCGGCGAATCCATTAGCCTAATCACACAACAGAAACAATTACGCTTTGAGAACTCATTAACCGAGGTGCTCCCTAGTGCTTGTTGCTACGTATGATAATCACCCGATTCAATTTAGACAATGAAAGGAACATATATTTTCTGCCTTCAGCTAGCACACCTCTTGACTCTCAGCTGAAATCCCTTTGCTTTGCTTCCTCTCTCAGTCCCAACTTCAAAACCCTCTCTTTTTGACCGTGCTTTTGGTTACCGCCCTTAAATTCTCCTCCCTGCTAAGATGTTTCCTGTTGTCCTTCTGAAGCTCTTTGAGAAGGATACTGGACATGAAAGGCGCCATATGGCGCTGTGTGAGGTCCTGTTGTGTGGTGGTTGGAGAACTCGCCTCGCAAGCGAGAGGACTGGGTTCGATTCCTGGGCAGAGTGAAACGTTAGGCAAGTTTCCTTACGCCACACGCCTCTGGTTACCTAGCAGTGACTAGGAACCCGGTTGTTAGTCGATTGACAGATTGCTTTTCCGGGGGTAATAATCCCTTCAAAATAAATAAAAATAATTTGGTCACTCAATCCACAACTGTTTGCGCAATTGGTTTCCGTATTTCACCCACAAAATATACAGTCAATTCGCTTGATAGTATATTCTGTGAAGCGCTTTGAGACGTCTCAACAACATGATAAGGCGCTATATCAAATGCAAGGATTATTATTGTTACTATACATGTGAAAGTTGCCATTGTTGAATTCTAGCTGTGAGCACTGTGTGTCTGATACAGGTTTCATTGTGTAGAGCGGCAAAGAATATTTTGGGGTGGAATAGCTCATTGTCACCAGAACCTTGAATCACACAGAGAGCTGACTAGTACATTCTTGGAAATAAATTGTTCACAAACTGTCGCACCAATGCATTCTGATACCTCACAGAGATGTTACTGTAGGTTGGAACATGTCTTTGTTGCTGGTGATGTAGTCTGGTTACTGGTGCCTTGAAGTCCGTCGGGTTCGAAAGGAAACTAAGGAAGTACTGAATGAAGAGACCTTCATTCGAACAAGCCTTCTTCACAGCCAATGCAATCGTTTGTACTTCCGCGTCTGAAGAGACCGTCTCAAAGATGCTTTACAAAATCGAAATGGGAGGTTGTGTGTGTCGGGGGTGTGGGGGGGGGGGGGGGTGGTGGTGAAGGGGGGGGTGAAGGGAGATGGCTGAAAACACCTGAGTCAAAGGGATATAGAAAGCAGAGAGGGAAGGGGCAGGGTAGAGGGATTTGGGGATAGAATGCACTGTCGCAACCACAACAACAACAACAACATCAATGACATCAACCACATCGTGGATATTTGAACTATTGGGACTCGTTATCTTTACAGTCAACTCTTTTACAATCACTCCGCCTCGCCCCCTCCTTAGCCTCCTTCAAGTCCCGCCTCAAAACCCTCCTCTTCGACAGTGCCATCAGCCACCCCCCTTCCCCTCCTCTCCCTTCTCCCCCCCTGACCCCAGCTCGGGTCTGAAATGCTGTACACTGTCCAGCGCCTTGGGATGTCCTCCCGACGTGAAAGACGCTATACACATGCAATCTTGTTGTTGTTGTCGTATTGCCAGCATTCAGCTCCGTCACTGCAGCGAGATCTGATCCACAAAACGTACCGAGCTGAGCATCACCTCCGGGCTGCATGTGCATTCATTCACCCGTGGCCTTCGCTAGCCATTGGCAGACGCTCATAGCCAGCGACGTAGAAAGCCTCTGAACTGACCATTAAGTGTCTCTGAACTGCATCAATCATCATTGTTAATGACACTCTGACTACATTGCCGATGTTACAGAGCGAGGTCAGCGCTGATCTGTGCAGAAAGCAAAAACCGACAGACAAGCACTGACAAATTTCCTTTTGGAAATAACTAAACCAGCCATCTGATACACATGTGAGAGATAGATGAGGATACGGCAGCAATATAAGGAACCATTGTGGATTACAGAAGGTTAATTGTGATTGACACTGCTTTTCTATTTTTACGTTCTGTGCAGAGGTTCTTTTTTTTGAAGGACTCACATTCCTTGAGAATTGAGGTTTCGACCCACAGGAGACGGAGAGAGAGAGAAAATATGCTAACTAGCTTTTAAATAATTAAATCACCACTTCCCTGAATGGATCCAGTATGAAAGCAGCAAGTTTCAAAGTTCTCCTCTCTTGCCTTTCCCCCTCCTCTATCCCCCAACTACGTGATGCAGATAAAAAACAAAATCTATGATCTGTCTCTTTCCTTAACTGGTAAAGATACAGAGACTCAAATCAAGTAGGAAGATGTACTGTAATGTACTTTACCACCAAAACATCCCTTTGGGGATCTATCATAAACCAAATCGCTAAATATAATAATAATAATCCTTATGTATACCATTAATAATATTAAAAATATTATTTTAATGCTATTTGCAAGGATATGGGGAAAGAGCGGGGGAAGTGGGACTGATTGGGTGGCTCTTTCAAACACCCGGCACAGACATGATGGGCCGAATGGCCTCTTTCTGTGCTGCAATATTCTATGATTGTATGATTATTGGGTTCACTTTGATCAAAGCAAATCATCTTTTGTTTTGTGGTCAGGAATGAATAAAATAAAAAAGAATGGCTTCAGTCAGTATTAATTACCTGGGTCGGTTATTGCTGTCTTGTTATCCTTAGAGCTACTCAGCTGAACTTTAAATGTCACATTCTCTACTTTATCCCAGTATGCTGTCATTTTATACTGTTGGGAACTGAAAATAACCAATATTATTTTACAGGATCCAATAAAAACATAATTCAGCAATAATCCCTGCATCTGATATAGTACCATCATCAAAACATCTCAAAGCTCATCACAGGATTTGCTGTGAAGTGCAGTGACTGTGTATTTGTAGGCTGCAGGGTTTGGCTCATATCTCAGCGCTGTAAGGAAGGGCGGCTCAGTGTGAATGTAACACCTGGATCCAGTCTCCTGTACGCTTGGTGCTATGGGACGCTACTCTGGGTGATGGCCACTATATTTTTAAAAATGCAAGTTGTTGTTGAGGCACTTTGGCTGGTGTTCTCAGACAGCTCAGGTATCTGTCATTTTCCTCTGTTGCAGAGGAGTTTGTTACCCTGTGAGGAGGTTTGAATAATAAAATGTTCGTAACTCGTGCCTGCAGGACAGTGTTAACACAATCATGTTATGAACGTTGCTTGTTTATCGCCCCCCCCCCCCCCCCCAACCTTACAGCAATAACATTTGAGTCAATGAACATCTGCATGCCAAGGGCTTAAGCGGAGCTGTACCATGCCAGGAACCATATCTCAGCCACTACTGGCCTCATTACCGCTAGGTTAAGCAGGAGAAAAACAAACTAGATCTGCCTTAAATCCCGCTTGTGATCAGTGACCCCAACTGAAAATGACACACATTAACATCAGGATCTCGCAAACAGCCTGGGGCTTGTCACAGCGATCACTAAAAATAGCAGTCTTTAAATTTCCTGAATATAAGATCACCAGAGAGGTTTAATGAATAATAATAATAATCCTTGCATTTGACATAGCACCTTAACACGTCTTTAAGACATCTCAAAGCGCTTCACACAATATATTGTAAAGTGGAGTGGCTGTGTATTTTGTGGGTGAAATGAAGAAGGCCCTTGACCAAAGTGACGTTCCTCATTGTTCCAGAATAACCTTTGTCCCATTACAGCATCAAATTGCTTGTTATATTGTCTGGAGCTTTGGCATCAACCACCCTCTGTGTAAGGAGTTATTTCCTGGTGCCTGCTTTGTAAATGAAAGCATTTTGCTGGGTTTACTTTCCCAATCCCATTTAGCAAGTTACACAGCTCTGAAAGGTGCCCTCCGAGATGTCTCCTTTCAAAGCTGAAATAAGCCCAGAATTTCTGACTGTTCCTCCTATAGCTCATCCTTCGAACACCGGACATCATCCTGATTATACTGCTTCAGAAACAACTAACAAAAAGAGTGTGCTGTTTCTAATTCGGTGTGGAAGGAATCCCAGTGTCTAAGGCTCACGCATTGACAAGCGAGGGAGATATGTTATAAAAGTGTCTGGAATGAAATACAGAGACGCACGCAAACACAGTTCACACTTTTCTCTCCCCCCATGAAGTGCTAATGAAACAGCTGTTCAAAAAGCCAGTCAGCTGCCGTGTGTAGAGGTAGATACTGACTGGATTATTCTTTTTGTGGACTAGCATATCAATGTTCAGCCCCAATCGTGCCCACATGCGGTTCCAATGGCTGCTTCGAGCATCAAACTGCTGGTAAAATTAATTGGCTTTGTAGCCATAAAACCTCCTTCCAGTTTCCTATCAAGTCATTATAAATCTCGAGGCTAATGATAAAAGTAATGAGAAAGAGGGCCAGAGCAATGAGGAAATACTCCTTTGGTTCCCATTAAATTTCCCCAGCAGGGAAAGATAATTAAAACGAGCCAACACTAACAGAATTAAAAGAAACTGGCCAAGCATGACAGCATGTTATTTCAGAACCAAGCAGCCCATTTTTTTGTTGCCTGGCCTTCACATTTCCAATGCAAGTTATCTATCAGTGTAAGAATTCACAGCGATCATTTGATCCTGTTTCGCTCGTGACTTTTGCAAAAAAAAATTGAAATTTCCAGTTACGTTAATAATCCTTGCATTCGATAGTATTCCTTGCGTTTGATGTAGCGCCTCATTGTACATCTTCAAATCACACCTGAAGACTTTCCTCTTCGCCGGTTACCTCCCCTCTCTTTCCAGCAAGGCTTCAAACCACCCCACTTTTAAGCACTCCACAATTAGTGAGATGCTAATTGTATAAAGGGCGCTGTATAACCCAACTTCTTGTTGTTGTACATCTTGGGCATCTCATGAATGGTGGAATGTAGACAGCAAAAGGCACATGTAACTTCTTTTAGCGACAGCTTACATTTCAGCCGGACACTCAGTAACACATATGTTAGGCGTTTCGCCCACAAAATACTCAGTCAACTCACTTTACAGTGTATCCTGTGAAGCGTTTTGAGACGTCTCGAAGACATGATAAGGCGCTGTATCAAATGCAAGGATTGTTATTATTATTATTACTATTATTAATTTCCTGGAGGTTTAGTATAGGAAAATGAGCACTAGCGATGACTAATTGAATTAATCATCATAACAATTAATGAAACACTCATTGTACACACTCAGTTGCTCTAAGTAACAGAAAACTATTGTAAAATCATTAGCTTCACCCAGTCCCAAGCACAGAGGAGATAGATGCTCGCAAACTAAAACGTACTGACAATTAACACTGCTTATTTTTTTCTCTCTCCGTGTCTTTCCCCTCCCCTCCCCTTCCCCGCTTTTGTCCATTTTAACACTGGTGTCCATCCCCGGAATCAGGAAGCCTATGCGAAAGGAAGAAAATGGAACAAGAGGTGCTGAGTACGCAATGACCCCCCAAAACAGCAAAAGCCAGGACACAAATAACGCAGTGGTTTAAAAAAAATTGGGGTTTTTTTTTTAGAAACAAAGAAAAACTGCAGAGAAATGATTCAATATGTACGGAGGTGTTTTGATTCTATCTACACGTTGTGCTGTGTGCAACACTTGACGACGTGTTCCGGGGCTATAAGGACCTCGTGTCGCAAAAAAAGGGGATGGATGCATCAGTTATCTCTGAGCAGGGAAAACACTCGGCCCTTCGGACTGTCGAACGGAGGATAAACCTGCCACTCACTCAAGGCAAAGCCAAGAGGCAAGACCTCACACAAAGGCACAATCATTGCATGCAGTCTCTCTCTCGCTGTTGGACGCAACGACTTCAAGAATGCAACGACTTCAGCTCCCCGACGGACTCTTAACCGGTTCACACAAGCCGTCTTAAAAAAAAATAGAGCTCGCTGAAGTGAACGCAGTCTATTAAAACAGTGATGACTTACTGTGCTGGGTTTCAGCAGGCAGTGGGGACGTTGAAGCCTTTCACCTGCATGATCCAGTGACTCCAGAGCACAGCGAGGTTATTGCCTAAAAGTTGACAAAGGAAGAAGATGTAACAAGAACACCAACAACTTGCATTTATGTAGTGCGCTTCATGCTGGATGGCGTCTCAAGAGCGCTTCTAAGCACTTATAAAAATCAACCATAAGAAAAATCAAGGAAACCCACAAAAAACATGACCCTCTCTATCCCACCTGGAACATTTGCCGTCTGCTGACTATGCAAATTACTTTGGCTGAAGCCATCTCATCAACATGTCTGACTCTCGCTGAAGTTATCAGGTCAGGTTTGCAAGTGACTATGAAGACAGGTGCTTTCTTTCCCTCCTCATTCATTGCCACGTCATTTTAATATGCTTGGTAAATTAAAGCCTTTTCTAGTTTAAAGACTGGTTCAGAGAGCAGATTTTCGTATTGTTTCACACGTTTTAAAATACATCTGACATCACTTAATAGGATGCTTTTTTTTTATTCATTACATTTTCAATCACAGCTGTCCCCGGAACAATTGCAAGTTGTCCTTTTTTTTCCCCCCTCTCTTTGAAAATTAAAATCCAATTTTCTGGAGAGTTCAAAGTAGATTTCATAGCACATTTTAATCTTAAAAGGATTATATTTTTGTAAAAGTAGCGCTTTAATCGTAGCGTGTTCTTTTCTGATTGATGGAAAGGATTTCTTGTGCGAGTGGTCTGTTATTCTAAAACTGACATGCTTTTAAAACTAATACTGGGAGCTCACTCAACTCCTGTGAATCTCCTCGCTAGAGCTCTAACGAGAAAGGTGGTCCTAGCTGGATAAATTGGCTCCTAATATTCTCTGGGATTTGGCAAAGCAGGGTGTGTCCCTCCGGGAATAGAGTACACATTCCCTTCCAGACACAGGCAAATTTCCACATGTAGGTGACATACAATTGCAGAACTCTCAGTCTGGTTTGGAGACTCTTAAACATAGTGATGAGACACCTGACTCCATCACCGCCCTCCCCCCAAAAAAAAATCTTCAAACCACGTGGCGACTTCAGCAGCGATTGCGTTCCGGTGTAAAAAAAGGCTTTAATCTATTCAAAATGTCAGAAAAATTACATTTCTGCTTTTGTAGCATTGACTAATACGACAGTTGCATTTCAGGCGCTTTTCGTCTTCAAGAGAAAACTCACAGTCACGTTCTGTCGTAGTGTTTGTGGGTAGCGTTCAGTAACCGGTGAAGTTACCAAAGCTCTTAATGAAAAGGCCCCAATTTATTTTATATTCGTGATCCCGTTCACAGACCTCTTGCCATTGGGTTACAGTTTCAAACTGGCTGCATGCAACAGGTGAGAATGTGTATAGACTGAATGTAGGAATGATCAGCATGGCCCAGCTCGGACCCAGCTCCTTCTGATTGCCTTCTGTTGAACCCTGCCCTCCAAAAGTTTTAGAAGCATGTAGGTGTAACGTCGCAAAGTCCGCAGGCGATTTATAACATAAACAATAGCATTGGCGCAGGTCTGTTCTTGCACATTTCGCGGCACTGACCAGCAACCTTTGCACAGATTAGCATGCAGTTGTGACTTGTAATAATAGTAATAATAATAATACTAATAATAATCCTTGCATTTGATATAGCGCCTTCGAGATGTCTCAAAGCACTTCACAGAATATATTGTAAATACGCTGTATATTTTGTGGGTGAGACGTGGCAGACTAGTTAGCTACCAAGTGCTGCTCTTTTTTTTAGTTCCAACTTAAGCGAGGGATCAGAAGTTGGTCTTAAAGGCCAACTTCCATTTCTGAAGTTCACGTATAGGGATTTTATACAGCGATAAAACCTTGTAAATGGACTTTCTCCGTCCAGTTCAATATAATCCATCAATAAAGGAGAACCTCCTCACTAAATGTTTGCGAGGTAATGAACTACAAGTTTTTTTTTATATATATATATATCTGCGCAATAGACTTGACGGAATGTGGAATGCCTTACCACAAACATCTGTAGAAACATGAAACCGCCACAGCATTTAAGGGAGGTTTGAATTGATTTGAATACCGGAGGAAAATCAATATTGAATATTACAGGGAACGAAAGAGCAAGGGATTGGAATCGGAGTTAGATGAAGCTTGCACCACGCTGGGAAAAATGGCATCTTTCTGTGCTATAAACTTTGTATGATTCTAGAACTCAATACGGCAAATCTTAAGATATTTATTTAAGTTACAGTATTTTTAAATTCGGACGTATTCATTTGCAAGGCCTTAAGAAAAAAGTTCAAGTAAATGTGAGTTATTTACTGGTGTCCTTTTAGCAATAAATCTTCAATAATATTGGCTGCCACTTATATAATCAGTTGTGTGCGTTGAATTTGCAAGAACAGATTCATTCATTCAAAAGTTAATGGTTGCATTAGCTATGTGACTTATAGACTTATATCCAACATCTGTGCAATGGAAATTGTTATCCTAAGAAAAAAATGTATATTACAGACAATAGTTTGGAGAGATAATGCATGAATGTAAATATTAGTAAGATGCAGAAATATGCCCTCAGTACCATATACTATGTGTACAGGAGAACTATGTTGATAGAAAATCAATTTCAGTGGAAAATGATGTCAAATTTTAATTAAAAGGAGATTGAATTTATTGTCATCATCTTTTCAGAAGCAGCCATTAATGTGGACCTTAATAATTATAGGTTGCTGCACAAGGCTTTCCCTTCTCCCCTTCCCAACTGAATCAACTTGTGCAGTGCCCTATTTATAATACATCCTACTGTTTTTTTATTTTCAATAAAATTTACAATGCGAGATTGTGAAATTGTCTTTGTGATGATGTTCGGCAATAATTCTGCAGCGGGAAGCAGGTCTGTTGCTGAAGTAAGAAAAAGATACAAAATATTACTCATTAAGGGGGTCACTTAACCAATAGGATATTTGGCTCACAGGGTTGAAGGTGTATTAATATCTTAAAGTCTCGTTCGAAAGCCAGAGTGGCTGATCAACCGTGATCAATATTACTGTGGATCCTTGTGGGCTACTGTGAGGGGCCACTTTGTATTACCTACACCGGGTGAGTATCCTTTTTGTCTGATTTTTTTTATTGACCTGAGAAGGACTGACATTATGATTCATGTCTCAAATCTTCTGCTCCCAAATTGATCTTTTACCAACTGAGCCACACAAGAAGGTTATACTTTTGGTTTGAATTAGCAACTCCCATCTCCAAAAACATCAAGAGTGGGGTCGGAAGGGTTGATAGGACAGATACATGTTACATGAAGAGCATAAATGAAAGAAAAAAAGAGATTTCTGCTACCTTCCACTTCCAAAATAGTTCTCGACAGCAATAATAATAACATGAATAATCCTTGCATTTGATATAGCACCTGATCACATCTTTGAGACGTCTCAAGGCTCTTCGCAGAATATACTGTAAAGTATAGTGACTGTGGGCTTTGTGGGCGAAACGCGGCAGCCGATACTTTAACAGGGAGAGGAAAGACTTTAGGATAAGCATCCAAAGCCTGTCTTCAAGATTAATGTGTCAGAACGCAGGTTAACCTTTGTCGGCAACACCAAATCATATTGTGCGGTTCATTTGAGAGGACTGCTTCACGTAACAGCTTTATAATGCCTACCATTAACCTTTTTTTAATAAAAAAAATTCAATTTGCTCCTCATCAAGAATCTATCTTTGCTCCAGCAATTAAGAACAGCAGCAAAATGTGTTTTACCAACCATTTTGTTAGCCTTTGTTTCGTGATCGGTTTTCCGTGTATCTGAGCCCAAAGGGGGTTACTAACAGCCTCACTTTTTCAGGTGTCTTCAACATGATCCAAATAATAAGACAAAAGACCTCCTTGGAGTTATACAATGGGAACCTATGTTTAACCACAGAGCCGTTTGGAGATGGGCACAGAGATTGTAATGTCTTGTGACAACTGAAGCTAAACCCACTGTTTTCAGGGCAGATTTGAGTTATAACCCGAGGATAATAACCCTGTCCTCGTGCCAGAGAAGGTACAGTCAGTCAGTCAGTCAGTCATTAATTTCCTTGTAATTCAATAATCCTCCTATGTACAATCACTCTTCTTGAGATGGCACTTTTCCAGATAAGGAGCTTAAGGTCCTTAACTGAAAGAGAAGGTCCATCCATCATTTTATGTAATTCCAAATCAAGGTCCTGTCTCAGATTCAGATTGAAAACAAATGCCTACATGACTTCTAACAGATTCTCCTCTGTTGATAATTCATTGAAGGCAAAAGGTAGCCACCTTATTAAAATTCAGAGCTCCTTGTTTAGTGCCTTGGGATGTCCTCCCGTCGTGAAAGGTGCTATATAATAATAGTAATAATCCTTGCATTTGATGTCTTCAAGACATCTCAAAGCTTTCCACAGAATATACGGTAAAGCGAACTGACTGTATTTTGTGGGCGAAACGCGGCAGCCAATTGCACACAGCAGTGTCCCACAAACAGTCGTGGATTGAGTGACCAATTTTTTTTTAAAGAATTATTACCCCCGGAAAAGGGATCCGCCAATTGACTAACAACTGGGTTCCTACTTACTGCAAGGTAAACAGAGGCGTGTGGAGTAACAAAACTTTCCCAATGTTTCTCCCTGCCCGGGAATCAAACTCATGTCCTCTCGCTTGCGAGGCGAGTGCTCTAACCACTGAGCTACAGGACTCCATAAATCAGTCTGATTCTACCACCGCTTTAGGCAGCGAGTTCCACAATCTCACTCCCCTCTGCGTAAAGTAGTTCCTCTTAAATTCTCTTTTAAATCCCCCTTAGTCGCTGTCTTATATTTGTGTCCCCTGGTTACCGACTCCACAACCAGCCTCTGTGTATCCATGAGTCAGTCAAGAAGGTGATCTTTCACTGAAAATCTTTGTGCATCCTGAACATACTGTATGTTTGGAAGAATGCATAGTGCACGATATACAATACGGAATACTGTATGTACACGGGTGACACCTAAATCATCTTTAATTGCCGGTGACAGACATACCCATTATCACGTATAACATTATTTTTACTGCTCACTGGGCTGCGGTATGACACTGACCAAAGAAACACTCAGATTTGACACTCAAAGGAGCCATTATGTAATTTGCAAATGCGGTGCCAAAAATGCCCCAGCTGTGCGGTGAATATTTAAAGCATCATCGTTGCAGTTACATGTGACTGTATCCTGCGCATAAAATATTAATAGGATTCTAGGAGTCCTCCCGTAGCAGAGCGCTGGATTTATTTTTACACTCACGCATTGGTGGATCAGATCAAACTGAACAGAAATTGATGATGACGTTGAAATTCCAAGTCACTGATCATCATTCCTCATAGAGAAACCGAGCGAGTAGGATTGTGCTGTCTTCACATGTACACGCACAATTGTGCTGCTGAGTTACACCCACAAAATATAGTGTCAATTCACCTTATAGTGTATCCTGTGAAGCCCTTTGAGACATCTCGGAGACGTGATAAGGCGCTGTATCAAATGCAAGGATTATTATTACTATTAACATCATAGGATACCCGAGGCCCAGAATTCCATCTTAAAATTTACGGTCTTGCAGAATCGTGGAAAATTTCTAAATCCGATTGTTTGCCATTCTTAACAAGAACCCACTTCCAACTTAATGTCTGTCTGTCTTTCAAAACTACTTCTGCTTGCCACCTTGCTTTCCTGCCTTCAAAACATTTCCCCAAAGCATTTCTGTCTGACAATGCCATTCGTGAAATCTTTCACCTTTTCTTTACTCTGCTCGCTGTCCACTCTCACATTTGTCGAGCAGTTTCTCATACATGAAGGTCAATGTATCAGCCTTGAAAACAGGCAAGTCAGAGGGGACACTGTAGAGGTATCCAAGATGAAAACGGGGATAACAACAACAACAACAACAACAAAATGTCATTTGGATAACAACAAATTAGATTTGTGTGGATAGAGAAAATAAACCCAGAATAATTACTTTCTAATACGTCAATATGCAGCAGGACAAGAGTGTGCAGATCCAGAGCATGGGAAGGGCAATTTTGGACAGACACCAGGAAGTCTTTCTTTACATGGAGGGTAATTAATAGCTGGAATATGTCATGAATAAAGGTGGAGAAACATTGGTGTGTGAAGAAACGGCTTGATGCTGTAATGTTAAAGCAAAACATAGTACATAGCTCCCACCACCGTGAAAGACACCCTGGCTTTGTGTTCAGAACATGTCTTCCTCTGCCTGTGTTACATATACCTTCTGTGCCACAAAGAGTCCATAGCAGCATTTAAGAGAGATTTGGATAAATAACTAAGGAAAACAGCGAAGGAATGGGATCAGACCAGATATCTCTAGTGAGTCAAGTTTGCAAAAGCTCTAAGACTAAGGGCTGAATAGTTTCCTTCTCTGCTTTAAATGCTCAAGGATTCTACGCCCATTCCACATTGTGTACAATGGGCTTCAGTTAGCGCTGATTCTGAAGCCGTTTAATGTTTTCGAGTCCCTTTTCCTGATTGATGTCTTCATTTCTGCAAATTTCAGGCATCTCTCAGCATTCCTGTGATTTCCCCCGTGTTTCCTAATCGAGCTAATTTAATGCCTGGATTCCTCTGTTAACTGCCCATTAGGAGAAACATTATTCTTCTCAATGCTTGTTTGGGTGGGGGAAGGTGGTGAGGGGCGGAAAGAAAAATATATTGATCGTGTTTGCGGGTGAATCCAAAGAAAGATAGACGTGTCAGCCAATAGTTCAGTAAATATGAAGGAAGTAACCAGAGACCGGTCTCTTGATATACAATGTTCCTTTATATGTATTTTTATCCTGTTCCTATGTTCCTAATCTCCTATTTCAGAGAGTGAATGATTCATCGACTCGTATCTTACACAGACTGTAGATGAGTAAAAGATCCCAGGTCTCACTGCGCACTTGCTGCGAGGATGGGCATATAAAAAGCAGCGGCTGCATAGAAAGTGACAGACAAGACTGTCAAAAGAGTTGACATATGATTGCAACGCTTCCTGCATCTGTGGCAGACAGTTGGCTCCTGAGTCTAATTCTGTTAAACTTCTTGTCTGAGAGAGACAAGCTGTAAATGCAGCCCCTTCTCCTCTGGCTCCAAATTGTCCAGCAGTAGGGAGACGTGTCCTGAGCACATAGACGCATAGAAACAGGAGGCGGCCATTCAGCCCCTCGAGCCTGTTCCGCTATTCTATCAGATCATGGCTGATCAGTACTCCAACTCCAATTACACACACGAGCCCCTTATCTCTTAATACCCCGACCTAACAAATCTATGTATCCACCTCAGTCTTGAGACGTTTAAACCGTGGAGTTCAAAAAGTAAAGTGGATCTCGTCCAAGGGAACATTTGCAATGGCAAAGCCAACAGCGAGAACTCTGTACCAACAAGATTACAGTTAGTTTCCTGGAACATTATTAAGCAAAGACTGAAAGAGATCACAAGTGCTCGTATATGGAAAGGTTGTGCAGTGTGCCAAGGATTTCTTCAACAAATTGCAACTGGAGAAATCATTTCTCTACTACCAATAAAGAAACAAAGCGGGGAATCGAAGGTAACACTCACTTTGGCCTGACAGACAGATCCAATGGAACAAGTAGTTGAACCATGGGCAGCCCTAGCTCTTGGATTTGTGACTTGAGAGTAATGCAATTAGACAATCTGTGCAATTTAAACATTTGCGCAATGTCCACCACTGTAACTGTGAACCATCCAGCAATAAACCTGTTCTGACAGCCTTAACAGGCAAAGTGAAATCCGTACATTCTGTCCCTTTAATCAACGAGGAATTCTGCTGTGAATAGGAGAACACAACAGTACACCTTTTGGCAACATGTCCCATCCACTCACATTATTAGCAATCACACTTTCGTCAGTGAATCAAGTCAAGGGTAAAGATCCCAGATAGCCTCTCTGCCCTGTTGGATGTCACAAAACAGTGAATGAAATGCTTTCGAATCACATTTTGTTTTAGAGAGAAACAAAAATATATAATAAACATTTAGCTTAGCAGTGCAGAGCACAAAGCCGTGTTTGTTTGAGTGCACAAGCTGCATTCTTTAATTAACAAACATTTTACTCATATTCCAGTGAGCCTTTGTCTCTCCTCGGCTGTGTTAGGAATGAAGCCAAGGCAAAGCACCATCATTTATTCAGTAAAGAGGTGGTAGCGTGAGCAACAGTGCCACTATTCAGCACCAACACCATCCATCAATGTCTCTCTGGATTCCCAGATACACTTGGCAACTCAATGTTACTCATTTGCTTTGGAGATGTTGTGTCTGTTGTGTTCTTCGGTTGTGTAATATTGTATATCTCAGCGGAGGAACAAACGTCCCTTTGTGAGTGGGAGAGAGTTCCTGATGAACAAGTAATCAGGAGCAATTTCAGTAGCAAAATAAATATATTTTCTCTCTCTCTCTCTGTCTGTCTGTCTGTCTGTCTCTGGGTGATCTGACCACCCCATGTTACACTCTCCTACTCCTAAATGCCCTGGTGTCAGACCAGCCGATCTGACTGCTCTCCTGGTCAGCAGATTGTGCATGTGGCAGGAAGCAGCTCATTCTAATGGTGAGGCGTGGGTTGGTGAGGGGAAGAGAAAGAAATACGAGTGACATGAGAAGCTGGACTGAGGGCGGAAATGTGACTGGACGGTTTGCTGAGCAAACCACAGACTATTTCGCCCACAAAGTACACAGTCAATTCACTTTACAGTATATTCTGTGAAGTGCTTTGAGACGTCTTGATGACATGATTAAGGCGCTATATCAAATGTAAGGATTATTATTATTATTATTATTATGGTAACACATTTTCTTCATTCCTGGTTTTCAAAGGCCAGATTACTGTCATACATCTGCTCCAGACCCTTTCCTAAAGTATGTATAAGATATCCTTATTTGGAGCTTTGAGTATACAAGGTGACCAAATAGTCGTGATAACTACCCTATTATCTAAAAAAAATTGGCAGTAGGTACAGTGTTAATCAATAAAATGGTCATTGTGTTCATATGATCTATGAGCATGTGGATAATGTAGTTTACTTTAATGGATCATACAAAAGTTGCATGTGTTTTCTTTGAGGATAAAGGATTTGTTTCACTAAAACATTTTACACGCACAGCCCCCACACATACATACATACACATACACACAGCCCCCATACATACACACACACAGCCCCCACACATACATACACATACACACAGCCCCCATACATACACATACAGCCCTCACACATACATACACATACACACAGCCCCCATACATACATACACACAGCCCCCATACATACACACACACACACACAGCCCCCACACATACATACACATAGCCCCCATACATACACACACACAGCCCCCACACATACATACACATACACACAGCCCCCATACATACATACACACACACACAGAGCCCCCACACCTATACACACACACACAGCCCCCCACCCCCACACACACACACAGTGAGGCAGTACCTGTCAACTCAGTTTGCTCAACCAATATGCCACATTGTGAAGAAATCAGAAGAGCATTACTGTTCTTTGACCTTCTCAATCTCGAAAGAGACAGATCAGCTGCCTCTGCTGTTTGGTTATGTATGTGCCACAGAACAGAACAGGCCCTTGACACTGCACAAGCAAGAGAGCGTGTATTTTGACAGACCCAGTCCGTCAATACCCATGAAACTATGGAAACATTTAAGAGATGGATCTGTGCCTTCGGGAACATAGCAATTCAAGCTAACTTTGATCATCCACAAAACGTTCAGTCACGATGTAGTTTTATTTCACCACCGGATGCATGCATTACTCCAGTGTTTTAGTTCATCCATTACTTAATAATCAGGTTATTTAGCAGTACAACAGGGTTAATTACACAACTAACTTGTGCCAGGTAAACATTGTTTCGAAGATAACTCATGATACAAGGACTCTTAGATTCAGGTCTAAAATAACGACAGGCAGAATACAGTTATGTGTTGAATACAACCGATTTACTGAAAATAGTCCAATAATATTCTAAATAACCATAAAACAATGATAATCCTTGCATTTGATGCAGCGACTTTCGCGTCAGGAGGATATCTCAAAGATCTTTGTAAGATTTCACTGTAAAGAGCAGTAATTTTGTAGGTGAACATAGATAAGTCTGTTTGTTGAGGGAAAATAGCAGCTTGCAATGAATCGCAGTGTCAGACATGGAGTAAACATTGGCATTTTACGCAGATCTTACAAATATAAAAGTACAAGAAAAAATATTTAGCTAATCTTATCAAACCTAGCAGGGTTTAATTTGTGTCTTAGACAGAGGAAGTATGTTTGTGCACACGATTATTGGTAATTAAGAATAATTACCACTCCTGCTAAAGCATCAGAAAGTTCCTGAGAGTAATTTGAATGAATATTCTTAAACGTTACGCAGCTCAATACAATACAGATTATAATCCTGATTCACCTACAAAATACACTTTACAGTAAATCCTGTGAAGCGTCACTCGGAATGCGAAAGGCAGCCCCTATCAAATGCAAAGATTATTATTAATTATTATTAAATACCATTTTTTCATGATCCATGATCATCAACAGAAAAGGAACAACAACTTGCATTTACATAGCGTCCGTCTCGCCGGTAGTGTCTCAGAGCGCTTAAATGATCAGCACTTTTGATAAAAACATGGAACGACATTCGAAATTGCTATGCGTGTTCGTAAAGGTGATGGAGGAATGCGTCACGACAATGCTCTTAACGTCCAGCTACAAAGTGCCAACACATCCTGAGGTTTAAAAATATCCGAAACCTCAAGAACGAAATGAAATCAACTCATTAACGCCATTAAACCCCACAGAGAATATTACTGTCTGGTGTGGGGAGACACACACACACACACACACATTTTAATTCTTTATAATCTTTATAATCAATACTCCAGTAAGTTCTATCTGAAAAAATGAGTCATGCGTGAGGTGGTAAATTCCCGACACGCTAGACATCTGTAATTGTATTTCCCTTCTCTCCCCACTCAAGTTGCAGAGATAATGTAGTGTGCTGTGACTCATACTGGAGTGCGATTGTACACCTAATGATTCATAATGAGGTGATACAGACTTTAATTGAATGTTACAGGAACATAACTGCTTATGTACAATTCAAGAGTTCCCGATCAAGCTACCTGTCAGATGCAAAGGGAAACCTTACCGTAAACACATAGTGATGTAGGACACAGTTGGAGGCCTGTTTTGAGAGAAGGTTTCCAAACACCCATCTTTGCCAACCACAGAAAAGTGCAGATGGAGAGGGAGAGGGGGAGAAGACTGACTGATAGAATATTATATTGTCAAAGAGAAGGACTAATTTGCCTTCTTCTGTTGAAAGGATTTAGAAAGCTCATATTTATACTGTTTGCCTAGAACTCAGCCGTAGGTTTGAATGACACAATTAACAGGCGCTGCATAAAAGCTGCAATTTCAGAAGGTAATTCCTGATGCCAGAGTTATAAATAATAAATAATAGTAATGTTTCATTTGATAAAGTGCTTTTTCACATCTTCTACACGTCTCAAAGAGCTTCACAGGATATGCTGTAAAGTGAATTGATTGTATATTTGTGGGCGAAACGCGGCAGCCAATTGCGCACACCAGCGTCCCCATAAACAGCCGTGGATTGAAGTGTCCAATTTATTATTTTTTTTCTTGAGGGATTATTATCAGGTGCGTGGAGTGAGGAAATTTGCCCAAGGTTCCACCCTGATCTGCCGGGAATCGAACCCAGGTCTCTCGCTTGCGAGGCGAGTGCTCTAACCATTGAGCTACAGAGCCCCTGTAGTTAGTTTCAGTTCTGAAAATAAGCACAAGGAGAAAGTGGGCAGAACACAAACTGAGTTGTTAGCCTTAATTCCAATTCCTCAAAGATAATCCCATTAATCCTTGCAATTGATATAGTGTGTTATCTTGTGGTTGAGGTGTCTCAAAGCACCTCACAGGAGTTACTGTAAAGTGTAGTGACTGTATATTTGTAGGCAAATGCAGCAGCCAATTGGCACATTAGCGATATCCCACAAACAGCCAAGAAGCCAATGACCATTTTGTATCTGGAGGATTGTTGGCCGGGACATCAGGAGGAACTCCCTTCTCTTTTCAAAATAGTGCCATGGGATCTTTAACATCCACTTGAACAGACACAGATGGGACCTCAGTTTAAAGTCTCAGTCGAAGGAAAAATCTGTATAATTTACAGCGAAATAACACCTTTCACGTCGGCAGGACGTCGCAAAACGTTTCGCGCTGTTGTCTGGGCACCCGAGCTGGGAATGGAAGTGTGTGGTAATGGGGAAACAATGATATAAATTTGTGCTTCAAAAGCATTTCTGGGTTAACCATTACTTGTTGGGTATTGAATGAACAAGTTGCCTTGAAGTTAATATACATAATCTGCTGTGTGATGGATATATATTGCTGCCTGTCTTTGGCAAAAATCTGATATGACGCCATTGATCGAAATTTAAACTTACAATTGGATGTGAAACTCAATATCATTTCATATGAATTTGGGTTTCATATCAAATCTCTTGTCATTCTTTTAGATCCATGCCACACAGTGTTCCAGATTGACCTTCACCTTGACCTCCCGCTAATATATCTCTGAAACCAGCGACCAGAATTGGATTTGCCTCCTGTAATTCTCCTCAACTTTGGCTGAGGTTGGACTTACCATCATAGAAAGTGCAAGCAGAATCTACATTTCACCACTCTTTGGCGCAGGGAGTTGTGAACACAATGTCCCACCCAAACTCAGACACCTAACAAAAGTGTTGCATTTCGCCTTCTGTGTAACTGACTGTAAAGTAACAGCCCTGAACTACGCAGCATTGAGCAGTAATCACGTCACACAACGGTAATTACTTGTCACAGATCGACACTCTAAACGTATTGCGAGTAATTTAGCTGTGTCGATAGCGCATTCCCTACCAAATGGGGAATCCTCACACCAGGTACGGCAGATGGGGGTTTAGGAGTTTAGGAGACATGCATCCACTTAGTATAGATGAAATTTAATGATGCATCTTAGGTTTAACAAGTTACAGGGGAGCTACAGTATTTAAACAGATACATGAATCAAACTAGCAATTCTCTCCTTTTATTCACACCAGTCTAGAGTTTAATGACTAAAATTATGTTTGTCCCTCGCCGACATAAAATGCACATCCACTCAATGTTAATGAAATTGCGATTACATTTAATTTTTTCCTCTCCCCTCCTAAACCCCTTTCCCGTACGCCCACTGTTCACTTTCTCTCATGTGTATGTGGAGCTGCACATCCCAAATGGGTGTTTTGCTGTCTTGAATTCCTTAATTATTCGATTTAACAATGAATTTCTAAGCTGTTGGTGTCTGAATAATTTTTTGTTTGTTTCTAATTGAATCGATATCAACGTTTACAGAAACATAATGAGTTATAGCCTAGATTGGCATTGAGAAGAAAAAATGGTTTCTTACTGAAGGTTTTTACCTCTGCTCCGAGCCCAAAAACATACACTCGATAAACAACATTTCAAAAATAAAATAGAGGTAACTTTGAGCACCAATTTTTTAAATAATCAACCGCATCTCATCTTAATTAAGCACAAGGAGAAGGAGTTCCTTCCACGCAAGAAGTTTTCACAAAATTAGCAATGATTTAATCTAGCATCTACCCATTAACACAAGAACATAAGACTTGCACAATTTCCCACGTAAGGCTGAATACACACATCTGCATCCAACTGAACACTTGATCTTAATCAGAAAAAGAATCAAAATCCCATGACAAGCAATGTCCCACTGGACATTACATGTGAAACATTGTCGTGTGTGTATGTACATATTAAAAAAAAAGCCTTACGAGATAGATTTTCCATAACAAACTTAATTAAGCCTCCGAGAGCACATTTGGCGGAAGTAAAATGAAGAAACCATTTCTAACCTGGATAAATCATCGCAGCTCTGGGGCAAAGCCGAGCATTCACTATCATTCAATTGCTTTACAGCAAAAAAAAAGTGTTTTTTTGAACACTTTTCTTCATTGTTTATTTCGTTGACTCATTCCTTTCATCAATCGTACTGTGTAAGCGCTCCGAGACCCTCCAGGCGTGAAGGGCGCTATGTAAATGCAAATTGTTGTTGTTGTTTCCATTTCTGCTTCTCGAACTTTAGCATTTCAAATCGACAGCTTTTTTTTTTTAAAAAATTAAAATGACTGATGTTTCAACCTGGGAATTTATTTGTGATGTAAAAACTTAACGAAAGAGGTTTTTTTTTTTCTTTTTAACTAAAGAAAATCTGGATCAATCTGCTGAATGAGGTCATGTGTGGCCTGATTTCTTTTTCAAAAAACTTTCTTTCTCACCAGTGACTGACATTTACTGAACGTTTCAATCAGAATCTCCTCTATCAAGAGCAATCTCTTGTCTTGTCAAATCAATTTAATCAGCCTGCAGGACAGAGCTGAATTATTCAAGAACCAGATCGATCGAAATGAGCAAGTCCTGACAGTGCAGCTCTGATTATGACGGCTGACAGACACTTGCAGTGTGATGGGTGACGTGGACCGTTAAATGACCAGGGCTTCGGAATAAACTGAAGTTAAAACTTCTCTAAAATACTTTTGAAACATTTAGAGCAGGTTATTCATTTTGCAGTGTATCATGAATGCATTTGAGCTCAGTGTGAATCAAGGTCGTACCAGGGTAGACAGAGTCTTTCAGGAGTCCTGTAGCTCAGTGGTTAGAGCACTCGCCTCGCAAGCGAGAGACCTGGTTCAATTCCCTGCAGGGTGAAACCTTGTGCAAGTTTCCTTACTCCACACGCCTGATAATAATCCCTCAAGAAAAATAATAATTTGGTCACTCAATCCACGGCTGTTCGTGGGACGCTGCTGTGCGCAATTGGCTGCCGCGTTTCGGCCACAAAATATACCGTCAATTCACTTTACAGTCTATTCTGTGAAGGGTTTTGAGACGTCTCGAAGACATGAAAAGTGCTATATCATATACAAGGATTATTATTGTTATTATTATTTGGGTAAAGAAACAAGATTCTCTTATATTAGGAATGATAGCAACAGAAAAGGGCTATTCGGCCCATTCTGACCATTTTATTAGACTGCGGCAGATCACTTCATCCCATTTCTCCAAATCCCCTAATATCCTTATTTCCCCAAGTATCTTTCTCCCTGAAACGGGGAACTCAACTTTGTTGAAAACATGTACGTGGCAACGCGCACATCCAGTTTATCAATTTCGCAATCCAAACGAATGTTATTCCCATCAATATGCATCACGTTGCCTTCATCCACATTGAACTCTAGTGCAGACTCATTACCTGGGTTCCTGAGCCTCTCCAGATCCATCTAAACACCATCAGTATTTTGTCAACCCACATAATGATGCGGCATCAACAAGAGTACAAATTCGGCTTTGAATTAGTCAATTAGTGTAGGCTGTGAGGGGCAGACTGATCTTTGGGGAATCACTATGCTCCATTTCAACAATTACTGGTCATAATTTTCCTGTATTGCCCATTATTTAGCCATTTTTTTGATCCATTTTAGAATCCTGCTAATTCCAGTATTTTGTCAACTACCCCGACTCAGGTGCACTAAACTGACCCTTTATTATATTTGACCTGCCTAGTCCATAAAGCTTTCCGAGACATTATCCTACCTGGAAGGCATTATATAAGTGCAAGCTGTGGTTGATTGTTACAAGAAAAAATTCACAGGATTTCTTGATCTAAAAATCCAAGAGAGCACTCCCTACATTAATCAGAAACACGTGACTTTGATAGAAACCCGCTTTAAAAGTGATAACAATTATCCTTGCGATTGATATAGTGCCTTGTCTTGTTGAGACGTCTCAAAGCGCTTCATAGGAAATTCTGTAAAGTGGATTACTGTGTATTTTTGTGGGAGAAGAGTAGATTGAGTCAGCGTGAGGTTTTCCTGTTTGAAACTGCTGCATTTAGGGCATCACTGTCATTGGGGCTACACAGAGGAAATTTTGTCATTTGAAAAGTCTCAGAAATACTAAATGTGATTAAAGCAAATTAAACTGACATTAGCATCCTGTCTCTTACACTGTCATGTTATATCAAGTCAATTGCTAATCATTTTAGGGTTATAGAATCTATTTACCAGCACAAACAATAGCTAAGCTAGCCAAGAAAAAGAGCCTTTATCAACTCAAGCAAGTAACCACAGCATATATGGACTATTTTTGGTGCAATGCTTATGCAGCTAAATTGAATTATGCATAATTGAATTTATTATAACGTATGAGTAAACTATTTATGTTTTGACATAATCATCCATCTATATGCAGTCCTTAATGGCAAGCAAAACAGACTGAATTCCGTACTGATATGCTGGGCAAACTATTTTGTAGATTAATAATCCATTCGCAATTAATGTCGTATTGAAAAAAATAAGAACAGTGGATTGTACTTGCAATGTTACAGTGACTACTAATAATAATCCTTGCATTTGATATAGCACTTTTCACGTCTTATCGACGTCTCAAAGCACTTCAATTGTGCACAGAAGTGTCCCACAAACAGTCGTGGATTGAGTGACCAAATTATTATTTTTTTGAGGGATTATTATCCCTGGAAAAGCGATTCGCCAATCGATTAACAATTGAGTTCCTACTTAGTGCTGGGTAAACAGAGGAGTGTGGAGTAAGGAAACTTGTCCAACATTTTGCCTTGCCGGGAACAGAACCCAGGTCTCTCGCTTGAGAGGTGAGTGCTCTAAGCACTGAGCTACAGGACATAGATATAAGAGGACCAAAAAAAATGATGTAAAATGATGCACTACCCTGCTCTCACCCAACAAAAAAAATTGTACATTTCCTTTTACTTCCCAAATCTCAACACCACAATTTCTGGACCGCTTCATCAATTGCGATTGGAAAAGAAAACTAAAAGCTTCAGTTCTATATCTGTTCATAACTAACTGCTCCAAACATAAAATGGTTAGGTTACCAGTTGCCAATGACACAATCAACAGGGTTAACACTTCACTTTGGGTCACTCAGAGTGACCAGAATAAACAAATATCCTAAAAATGGATGCTACGGATAACTGGCCAACCCAACTGAGGGAAAAGTGAGTGCTTTGCTAAAGATGTTTCAAAACGAAAGTGAGATGAAATCATCATCTCTGAAACATCCCCATACACCTCTTCACAGTCTGATTTCAGATCTTGCTGAGTTATCTTAAATATGAAATGTCCATCAGTCATATTTATTTATTGCTGAGTTCTCAGATGCGATGAATCATTTACATTAATAGCCTGTCTTGCAATCTCGCTATCTCTTGCCCGCACAGCTAGCCTTGTCAGTTTGATAAGGATTTTGTTACGCAGAGTGTCAAAATGTTGAGCTCATTACTACCCAAAGTGGTCCACGCAACTGACCTAAGAATATTTTGAAGACTCGCTTGTATTGTCTGTCTCTCTGGACAAACACAGCAGTTACCTGCATTGAATATAAATCAGTTGTCTCCTGCTTTGAAGGGAGAGTGGAACGGGGGGGAAAAAAAGATTAAGTTACAAATTCCAGAATATCTGTCAAAAAGTGATCATTGCGAAGAGGGGAATCTAATTCTAGCCAATAATTACTTTCCTCAAAGTGAGCAAGTATATGCTCCCAACATATCTACCTAATATTCAGATGCGGAGATTAAAAATGCAGGTCCATATATTCTGATAGGAGTGCCAAACTCAGCAGACATAGGCTTTCGGGTTCAGAAAACACTGACTCCCAATTTCATCAGATATTAAATACCAGATTCAAGAGTCACTCAATTCCAGGTTCAGTCAGAAGCAAAGATCCCTCACTCCCTGCTGAGGGCAACTGTACTGCCAAGTGGAGCCATTATAATAATAATAGGTATTATAATTATTCTAATAAATGTTATTAGTACAAAATCAGTTTTTGAATGGAGTGATAAGCTAGTATATGCAATTTAATGTATTAACAATGTAAAGAATATCTTCTGAGCTATTGTAAGCAACATTAATATTGATTTGGAGATATCAGTTACACAGCAGTCTGAGTAAGTATTGGTGAAGTCATTTATTTGGAACATTATTGCAAACTTTATTGTCCTCATACAACTTTTGCCCAGACATTTCATTCATACTGTCTAGAATTGCATTTCATTTCCACAGAAAAAAAATCAGGACATGAATTATGTTTGTTGTGCGTGTAGAAGATAATTGCAGCAGCACAAAGATGAAAGGATTCATGTTTCAGAAGTGCTGTACATCTTCTGAGAGAATACAAATAGGAAAAGACAGGACATCACGAATTGATTACATAAAATTTGAATTATTGTACAGTATTTATAGGCTTTCAAGAAGACGCGAGAGATGACTTTAAAAAGGCAAACAGACATTTTGACTCATTCGTTGGTTATATTCTCAACAGCAGTTACCATTTGTAAATATAGATCAGTTCATGGGTATTAAAAGCTAAATAAACAACTATGTAAAATCAATCATTATATCAGTTTATTGAAACGAATGTGCAGTGTTATGGCTTCTCACATTGTGTAAATGTGCAGCACATCTGATGCATAATATTGTAACTCTGTGATTCAGGAGGGAACAACTTTTTGTGATCAATTAAATTTTGCAATACGAACCCACTTACTGTATCTACAAAATCAAACTGACTTCAAACACTATTTTTAAGGGACTTGCTGCATTTAACAACAAAGGAGTCTCCATTAAATTAGTTTGCCAGAAAATATTTTCCCCAATTTCTACTATATTCTACCCAATAAGATCGCCCTCTACTCAAGAAAACACACTCTACTATAATTGTACAAAGCAATCGAGATTTTAATCAGCCACAATTGCAAAAGAGGTCAAATATTTACCTCCACATTAGGCTGTTCGGTTCAACACTGATATTTTTAGCAGAGGATTTATGGTTACCTAGATGCGGTTCTGTTCCAAGCAAGGTCTAAGCTAGAAGAGAACTTAAAGAGGATAAAACTGAGATGCAGCTTCAGAAGACTGTATTTCCACTTGAGCCATTTTGAACTGAGTGCATTGCAGCCACTTGTGGAGCACTAACGAACTTGGGCTCATCTGCCCAGAGTCCTGGAGTGATCGTAGGATGTGATGATTTACGTTGTGCTGGAGGGATTGAAGGCGCAGTTGAAGACCTGCTGATAGATACTGTGGAGCACAGGATGTGTGGACAATTAATTGTAAATCAGTCAATATAATAGTAAATTGCAATAATACAGGTGGCAACAATATACAAGTTGCTTTTGGAAGTTTTGAGGGAATACAAAAAAGACTTACCTTCAAATTTGACTGAATCATTGGTAACCACATTGGAATAAGCTGTGGAAAGACAAGCAGTACATTACATTTTGCAATCGCTCTCAAGCATTAAGGTAAACCTAGAAAAAATACATTCAGTGATTCACGACTTTAAAAGCTATCAAGGTAATCCAGCTTATTAACATAGACATATCAAAAGACATAGTGTAAGAACGTATTGTAAAACCAACCAATATGTGAAAAGCCATAATCACTGCCGCCAGGTATAACAAAAATATAATTACTTTTACAAAGATGGTTGAATTGCATTCCTGAAGAGCCTCCATTAGGCTGATAACGTGTAGGCAAACCATTTCTACCATCTGCAACACAATAAATGGAAAATTCGGTTGGAGAAAGAGTTCAATAGAAGGTGGAAGATTAGTTGACTCACAGGTAGGTTCTTAAACAATGGACTCTCTCTCTGTATAGCCAGTGCTCCCTGTGCCTCCTCGACCTCTCTCCTGCTTTCAACACTGACACCTGGTGATATTCTCCAAACTCACTTTTCTGCTCACCGCTTCCCCTTATCAAACTTGTTCACTGTGAGTTCCCTGCCATTCTATCAGTGGCTGGGCCTTCAGTCACTATATACAGCCTCACCCTCCGGAAACCTCCTTCATCCCACCATCTCACTTCCTCTTCTCATGTCTTCAACTCTGCCTCCCTCTTATCCCCTCCTCCCTGCTCAGCGTCCGACACCATCTCTGTAAAGCGCTGTGAGATGTTTCTCTACATAAGGATACTATACAACTGCAAGCTATTGATTGCCAACAAATAATTTGACTTTAAATAGCATTGTGGCAATTGCGTGCAAGTTAAAGAACGGGGAAGGTTGAAAACATGGCTCACCACTTTGTTATGGACCATTAGCTGTAAGATACTAGGCGTCACACGACTCCAGAATTCAAGAGCTGTCAGAATGGCCGTGGAGACAAACTCATTCTGGTTCTGGACTGTCGGAGTGGAAGCTAATTGCTCACAATAGATTGTCCAGAGCTGAGCGAAAATGAAGGCATGGAAAAGGGAGCACATGTGCAACACTGATGTCTAAAGACAGGAAATATAGGGAAAAAGACTTGTAGTTTCAGACAAATATCAGCATTATTTTGAACATTACAACACTTGGTACCGAACAAATAATAGTACATTTCTTGCAACTGTGTTTTCAAGTGAAAAGCAACATCCTTGCAGACCACAGAAATCAATAAGATTTTAACACTAAAATGTGTTTTTTCATATTACAGTGAACTCTTGCACAAAAATCAACTCCAACACTGAATAGGATGGACTTAAAACAGTTTATGTTGTAAATGAAGTGGATACTATTTATATTTCGCAATTTAGATACCACGGAATAGTGTACCCTAGATAATGAGGGTTTGAGGTAATGAAATTCCGGCATAACAAATGTGTTGTTGATGGGACAATGCAGAGCTTTTTATTCTGCCATGAACAGTGCAAAGCAGTGTTTCCTCTGTATTTTCTACATTTATTGTATCTGACCTAGGAGGCAGGCATTGCCGGGGCTTATTCTAGATTAACACTTAGAATTTTGTATACAATTAGAATCACCATTTTCTGACTATAAATTCTGAGTAGCAATCATGCATTTTTCCGTTCCGCATACTAATCACATTTTCTGCGTGATTTATAAAAGCGTCAAAGAATCATTTCTAAAATTCCTCACTCAATTAATTACCAGACTCTCTTTTCTATGATTTTCCGAAACATTCACATTACCTTGGATTGCTCAGGAAATCCAATCAAGATAACTACAAGGTGATCTGCAACATGTGAACCAGCGTCCAAAGGAATAGGCATGCATGAAGTGGATCCAGAACACACAACGCTATGGCTAAGAGACCCCAGAAGCAGCCATGACAACAAGCGCACATGGGAAACACACTCGATGAATTCTTTTGGACTATAACATTTAGAAAAAAAAAGAAAACCAGGATTACACGCTTGACACAAAAAAACCGAGACACAATCATTGTTTTATATTAAAAAAAATAATTTCACGGTTTGGTGCTCAGAACATTGCTTGGTGTTTTATATTTTGTCATTTACTTCTCTTAAACACGTTGTTTAATTGTTCGGTTGTAAAAACTACCGTAAAAATATCTTCCCCAACAATTGGCTGCCGAATTTCGTCCACAAGTTACACAGCCAATCCACTTTACAATATATTCTCTGAAACGCTTTGAGACGTCTCAACAACATGATAAGGCGCTGTATCAAATGCAAGGGTTAATATTGTTATGATTACAGTAAGCACAATTGTAACAAATAGAACTACATAATTGTTTATGAAAAATACAAATTTTGATATCTTAGAAACAAAGTGCAAATATTTAGTGTACAAAACACATGGATGGATGTTATAGGTTACCCTTGTTGCATTGCAGAGGGAGGATGGTACAGCCATGGCAAAAAACGAATGACTGCTTTATTATCACGGTGATTTCCTTTGGTGATTTCCATCGCTGCTATCTGTGCTAGTCCAACTTTCAGATGCCCGCCAAATGTATCTTCATGCAGAGGCTGTGAACAAGTCTTCATATGACTCTGGACCGAAAGTTATTGCAATTCATGTTAGATCATAAAAGTCATACAAGTAAGTGCATCAAAAGAAAAACAGAAACTTGCGCTAACGTATATTTGAAACAGAGTGCAGTGTGTAAGTACAGGGGCGGAGAGAGATAGAAACAAAACACATTTGTTATATATATGTGTATATATATACACACACACACACACACACACACAAGATATACCAGCAGTGTTATATTAGTAGAAATTTCCATTGACACTTACAATTCACTATTCCTCTGACCTCAACCCGACAAATTAAGTGTTGTGTGAGGGAGTGTTTGCGTTCTGCGCTCATGCCTGCTATATAGCATCTTCAGACAAGTAATAGGATTGATTTGCTTCCAGCAATACAACAAAGGAAACTTTTCCAGTAAGCTATGGGTTGGCAGGTAATAGAAGTTTCCCTTATGAATACACTCCTTAAGTATTCAGCCAAATAATAATTATTTCCCCAATTCCAATGTCAGCTTGGCGTATATTGATGGGTCCTGTGTTACTAGATTTAAACCCACACCTTACATTCTAATTGATTTTCATCAACATATTACAAACAAAAGGTTGTAAATTGTTCAGTCGAGTTGAGAAATACCACTTAAAACTGAAGTCTCATAAGTGAATCAGACAAAATTCACCGCTTTAACCTTCCAGTTCTGATTCCTGCATGCATGATGAATCAGGAGAAGCCTTTATGGTAATTTATGGTAATGTTTAGTATTCATTTTCCTAGATCTCTGCGATATTCGAACAATGATTATTGAAATGTAAAAAAAAAAATCTGCGTTGTGATACTACAGTATTCGAAAATGGATGTGGAATTTAAAAAAAAACAGTTCTGAATCTCAAACTGAAGAAAAAAACAATCCAAGTTAAAATCTGGAGCAAATTGCTCTTGCTTATTCACAGGCAGGAGAAATGCACAATTAGAATTGGGGGAAAAAAATCACTGCACTGTTGAATGTTATTACATTAACACACAATAATGTGGAAATTGGGGTTACTCATTATATGCCCTCTTCCCCCCACCCCTCACTTCCAGTGGGAGTAGATTCAATTTTACTGTATGAACGTAAACTGTAATTCTATTTATTTCTCAAACGCCTAAGGGACTTGGTACTAAATGTAATCTGTGGAACGTACATACCTTTAATTTTGTTAGAGTATGCATATCAGCTATAAAGTCCAGCACTTCACCTATATACTGCCTCATGCACTCCATTGCTGCAGTTATGTACTGTAAGATTTGGTAGAGGTATTGATTAATAATGACCACATACATGGAGTTGTTGGCAATTTTCCATACATAATTTCTTTTGTTGCCTTCAGTGGTTATTCCCAATTAAACACACAGGTTTGCAAAGTACCCATCACCAAAATCAGAAATTATACGCTGATGATAACGGCATTCTTTTTTAATGGGCAATATTTTCCTTCAGGGAGAAACAATTTCCTCAAAATGAGGACTCCTAGCAATTGCAAAGATATTACACCTTGATTTAAAATAATAAAGAGAAATTTGATATCAAACAAATGATTCCAATCAAACTTTTAACACAATTAAACTCAACTGATAGCAATTGAGGAATATTTTAAAATTAAGGAAAAAAATTTCAGGCTGTACTCACTCCAGGGACAGAAGCAATCATGTGTTTCTGCAGAATTGTCGATTCAGCTATTTTTGTTCCTGCATCTGCACAAACAAACTGATAAAGAGGAAATATCCATTACTTTTAACATCTGCCCTGAAGCCATTTATTAGCATATCCCCATTATTCTGAAAACGCAATCTTCCCCGACTACCAATGTATCACTGAAGGCACATTGCTATCTGCTTCTCGTTAGAACAAAGCTAAATCACTGCTTAACTCTTTCTGCATAGGTTCCTGCATTTTTTTAAAAAAACAAAAAAGATCCACTAACTGGTCATTAAACGCTGTGCTATCACATCGATAGGTAAAACTCCAAATGAAATGTTGGAACAAACTGCATCAAGTAGGCGCCCTCTGGAAGAGCTTTCTTTCTGCAGCTGCGGCAAATCTCTTCTTCAAATTATTGACACAACACACACTCTGCATTAATTACGGCCTTGCACTTAATGCATTCTTAATGCCGTAATTAAGCCTTGGCTCTTGCCAACCTGCACCGAATACTTTCCAGAATTAGGTAAGGAGGGTGGATCTCTCTGGGGTGGGGCGGGTGAGGAGTGTGTATTCCATTCCAGACACAAGGAAATGTTTATGTGTTTAAAGGTTTCTCTAACGTATGTGACTGAGCAGCACATCTGAACAAAATTCAAGACTTTACCTGTACTAGAAGCAGCATGTTTGTATCTGGTAATGGTGTCTTTAACTTTAATGCTTGCAACAGTTCCAATACCACACTTCGTGACAGGTAGAACTTATCCCGTTCCTTGGAATACATAAGGGTAAAACAGTTAACTAACAGAAGTGCAAGTAGATGTCAAATCTCAATTTGCAAAAATTCAGGTAAAACCTTTACTATTTGCTTCATCATCTAAAAATCAAATCAATTTTATAAACCCCCTCCCCTCTTGATAGTTTCATCCTTTTTATAAAATCTGGCAAGTAAACATTACGTAAACAACATTTCTCTACATCACCCATACATCTCACCATCTGCCTCCTATTCGTCCCCAGAAATGATATGCAATCAATAGTACGGACTCCGTTAAGTACACTGGCATGATTCACACCTTGTCAAAATGCATTAAGTGCAAGGCTGTAATTAATGCTTTCGACTGATTAATTTTTATTGACACCTTCCTAAATTAATAAATCCATATGATTGCTAGGTTCCTAAATGAAGTGCACGGCTCATGATTACCTTATTGAACGCCCGGTAGCACAGACCACACAATTCAACCAGGTACACGAGGCTGAATACTCCATTCTGAATCACAAAACTCAACAATTTGGAAAACGGTTCCAAAAGGCTCTGTGATACAAGGTGAATGAAAAATTTAAAGAATTAATTGATGAGCAAATCAGAAATAGCGCACACAAGATTGGAAGCAGCCTCAATTGTTCTCGTTTACAATAAACTTTAACAAAAGTTTAAACTGATTGCCAACTCTAGTTTTGTTATATATAAAAATAATTATAATAATCCTTGTAATTGATATAGCGCCTTATCACGTCTTTGAGGCATCTCAAACCGCTTCACACAATATACGGTCAAGTGAATTGATTGTATATTTTGCAGTTGAATACTAGTAAAGTGGCTTGTGATAGATGCCAAAGATTCTAGTTCATTCTTTCCCAGGGAAAGGAATAAATTATTTAAAGGAAATTAACATTTTGCTTCCAGTCCTGAGGGGGAAAACTTGTGCTTGGAGAGGTCGTCGCTTGGGCACACTGCTGGCAGCTTACCCGTGTTGCATTGATGGTGGGGATCTTAAGCAGACAAATCATGATCCTCAAACTTGAATCCAGGCAGCACTGAATGAACGAGTAAAGGATTTGATCATTATGGATTTTGAGATTTATCTTCATAAGTGTAATTTACTTCCCCCCCTCCCACCCCAAATGTTTCAACAACAACAACTTGGATGTATGTAGCGCCCTCCACGCCGGACGGCATTTCAACACCTTAAAGAGGAACACGTGATTAACGATTTGTGAAAAAGTTCCATTTTCACAAACATTCTGTTTCTGTGCGTCTATCAACCTTTCCTGAAAACAATTAAGGATAAACAAACTCCAGATTTACCCTGAGCTTTGAAAGCACATGGAACATAAATAAACTTGCATTGTTATGGGAAGTGAATGAGATAATCTACCTCTAACATGTTTTCTCCCCTCACTCCAGAGCTTTTTCAGATCATACAGTAACTCCTAGCTGAACAGGTGCTCCAATCCAAAGTACTCAAATATATAATAATTAGTATTATTGTTACTCAAATATATCCCAGTTACACTGTGTGTATTTTACTGTTCTTATTTTTTTTATTTTAATGAGAATTCCTCTTCAAAATGAAATCCCTGTGCCATCCAGAACCTCTGGCCAGAAAAATACTCCCAGTTCTCTACCTAAGCAATGCCTGACCCGACCATTAAAAGTACTTAAAAGTAGCCAGCGTGACTTATCCTCTCCATCTGTAGATTGCTAGAGATCGGAAACTCAGTCTTTAACAAATCATTACTAAAAAGGTTACCTCACTAATTTATTGCCCATTAATTCGAAGGTTTTTTGTTCTCCTTACCTTCAGTGGTAATATGCAGGGTAACTTGGTCAGGAATGTTTGAAGCTGATTGCATATGGTTGTCCACAAGGTACTGGGTGAGTCCATAGGCAAAGCTTCCATGTAGGTGGCTATGTTGTCTAAACATCGAAGCATGGCTCCTCCTGCTGGCAAGTTCTTCTTATTGTTTAAACCCTATTTAGAAATGTTGTAAAATGTTATTACATAAACTATTCTACAATACCACCAAAGAGACAATTTAATCCTTTTTTTAAACACTTGAATTTCAACAGCGCCCATACTTGTTATTCTTCCTGCCTGCGTCTTCACATCGCAGGAAGTTACAATGCAAATTTATTACCCGAACGGAGATAAAACATGCTAAGCTATTCGTAAATTCTGCAATACCTCCAGCAGTTGATTCAGCACTGCCACTGAGCTCAGCTCGTTGAAGTCCATCAAAGAGGAGGCTAAAGTTCGAAGGAAGCTTCCATCTAGACAAGCAAAGCAAAACATTCTTTTTTATATATAAAAAGGACTCATCTCTATCCAGTCTTAAAACGTTACGCATTTAAAATGTATTTGATTAATTTTGGAAAGTACCTTACCTTTGATATTGCTCTGGAATAGCTGTGGAAATATACCATTTGGAGCCAGCTGATGGAAAGTGCAACGTAGAAATTGCTTTGCGACTCCAGCAGCATTGCCAGGAATCAGCATGCTTAAAGATAATGAATAGAAAGATAGAGAAATCTTTCAGTCTGCCTGAAACCTGAGTGAACACAGCTAGGAAATCAATCTAAAAAAACAGCCAAACGAATGGTAACAGTCGAATCTAATACGTGGAAATTTCTAACGGGATTCCTTAAAAAGGAAACCAATAAGTGCATTTTGCCAAATCGCTGGTACTCTCATTCATCCCAATCTACTTTCGGAGCAGAGATCCTACAGAGCGACATGGTATAAACAATAATCCTTGGATTTGGTGTAGCGCCTCGTCACATCGTTGAGACATTTCAAAGCACTTATACTGTAAAATGGATTGACTGTGTATTTTGTGGGCAAAACACGGCAGTCAGTTGCGTTCAGCAACATTCAGCAACAAGGAGTGACATACTTGAGTTTGCTAGAGAGAGCATCCACTCGTTTTACCAGTTAAATGTCAGTGGATATTAAACCCTGGTATCAAAGTAAGGAGAATACTGAAAGCACAACTGAAACATTTTCACACGAAAAAGTAAAGGCAAATACATACCTCTCTGCCTGACCAGAAAATATAGTGCTTGATGCCAATCTGAAAGAAATATCACCAAAATAAGATGTTCAAGGTTACTTAACTGCTCCATAAAATATAAATTCATGCAAATACTTTACACCTCAAATTATGTATTCGGGCAATAATATTTTCCTAAAAGTTCATTTTCAGCTACAAAAGTGCATTGCTCAGTCCATACACTTCAAACAGTAAGAATTCTTACCGTCCAACTGACTGTAAAATATCAAGCAGTAAAGGGGCAGCTAAGTCAGGGCTCAAGTGAGTAAATGTGGAAAGAACAACAATAGCCAATCCTAACGTTTCCTCATCGTATTCTTCAAGAACAGCCCCACAGTCATGACATCTATGAAAGAGAATCAAACAGAATTAAAATGGTTCAACTTCAGTTCAGAGTTCGTCAAAGTTGTAACGAAAGAGAGACATTAAACAAGGCGAAGGGAATGTGAGATGGAGTTCCAGAGGGTTGGGACAGAGAGGCTGAAGGCCCGGCCGCTGATGGTGGGGCAGGCTGGATGGGGCACATGGAGCAGGCCGGAGCCTGCTGAGCGGAGAGGTTGATAAAGGGTTAGCAGGTCGGAGAGGTAAGGGAGCAAGGACGTGGAGGGCCTTGAGGGTGAGGACGAGGAATTTGAACTTGATCCTCTGAGGGATGGAGCCAGTGGAGCCGGGCGAGGGTGTGTGTATTGGGGTCACAGAGCCTGGTGTCAGGAGGGGACATGAGCTGCAGAGTTCTCGATAATCTGCAACTTGTGGAGGGAAGAGTTGGGAAGGCCAACAAGGAGGGAGTTGGCATAGTCGAGCCTAGATGTAATGATGTCTACATAGTAGAACAAGTGCATACCTGAAAACCTCAATACAACCAACCAAGGTGTCAAAAGTACTGTATTTGTTTGCAAATAGAATCGTTTTTACCACAATGGATATCCGTGTCAATAACTATGTCTTCTGGAATTAAAATCAGAGTAAGAAAATGTTTGAATTCTAATTTATTAATTTAGAATAAAATAGACACAACAACAATAAAATGACATTTATAGAGCGCCTTTCACGTCAGGAGGACGTCCCAAAGTGCTGAACAGTCAGGTGTCGGGGCCCGAGTGTGGTGGAGGGGGGGGTGGTGTAGGGGTGAGGGAAGGCAGAGAGGTGGGAGGGAGACCAAAGGCACCGTCGAAGAGAAAGGTCTTGAGACCGACCTTGAAGGAGTCAACCCATTATGCGAAGGGACCGTGGGATGGAGTTCCAGAGTATGGGGGCAGAAAGCCCGGCCACCAATGGTAGGGCGGGTCGGGCGGGAGACATGGAGCAGCCGGAGCCCGATGAACGGAGGGAGCGGGCAGGTTGGGAGGGAGTCAGCAGGTCAGAGAGGTAGGAGGGGACAAGGCCATGGATGGCCTTGAAAGTGAGGATGAGGATCTTGAATTCAATCCTCTGAGGGATGGGGAGTCAGTGGAGTCGGGCGCAGGTGGGAGTGATGGGGTCACAGAGCCTGGTGCGCGAGAGTACATGAGCTGCAGAGTTTTAGATGATCTGCAGCTTGTGAAGGGAAGAGTTGGGAAGGCCGATGAGGAGGGAGTTCCCATAATCAAGTCTTGATGTGACAAATGCGTGTGTGAGGGTTTCAGCAGCCTGAGGGCTGAGGCACTGGCGGAGTCTGGCAATGTTGCGGAGGTGGTGGTAGGCAGTGCTTGCTGGTCATGGCGTTGATGTGGGTGAGAAAGAACAGATCAGGATCAAACAAGATACTCAGGTTCCTGACTGGCTTAGTGAGGTTGAGTGTGCAGCCGTGGAGGCTGATGCTGCCAGCGCCTGAGGTGCGGAGGCATTGGCACGAGCCAATCAGGAGGGCCTCGGTCTTGCTGGCGTTGAGTTGGAGAAAGTTGGCTCTCGTCCAGGACTTGAAGCAACCCAGATAAAATGTAGTTGACAAAATGTTTAACAGAGGCATAGGCTTACTCACCTGTCTGATATTAGAGTTGGCTGATCATCCGAAAATTCTTCTGGTGCAGGGACAAACATGCTGACAATGCTCTGTGCTGATAATAAACTAGATTTTGTAGCACCTACGAAAATAAAAATGGAATAATGAGACAGTTATAAATAATGTTACAATGGCTTTTCAAACTAAACTACTGAAAAGGCTTAAATCTCCATCAAAGTATTTGCTTAACTCAATAGTTTTAGGGTCTGGAATATTTCAAGCAATAACTTAATAATAAAGGATGATTGTTGAAACTAAAGTCAAACAAATTCAGCTGCTTAAGACAACATTGAGTGCCTCAACCATTTACACAAGTATCTACTTACTGGGATATTTTCATTTTCAACTGACATGTAGGAGCAGATTAGTGGTTGATTGTGGGTGTAAAGTCTATGTTAGTTGCCATAACACTGACAAAGCACAGAATTAATTTACACATTAATTAGTCATGTCCATTAGGCACAATGGTTTTTATTGGGGTTTAAGGTATCTGCCATTTGTCTGCTCATCCTAATTAACATTTCCATTGTCCTAAACATTACAGCTATGCATTGCAACATCAGCATAACAGAAGGATTAACACTAGCCCACCATCTTCCATTTGCACTGTGTAATTAAAACTATTTTGCAGCTACTATCAGACCTAAGCACCATGATGTACACTTACAGTCCATGTACTTAGTATCCTGTGTGAACCAAAGTTAATATATGTTTCATATATATAGCCTGACACGCCCTTCACTTGTGGGGATAAAGCAATGCCTTCTCATCTTGAGGCATATTACAATATTATTTCGGCACCAAGCAAAATAAAATGTCTGATTTGGTGAAACAGGCAATGTTTTTCAGGCAGTGATCAAAAGGCTATGTTCTACATAGTTAAAAATACAGTGAATGCAAAACGACTCAATTTAAAGCAATTCCTCTCGTCTAAGTGCTGTTTGTTGCCTCTTGTAGCATCTCCATACATGTCACCTTGGATGAAGAGGAATTCCAGTCCCCTTCAAAAGGGGTGCATTCTTTTGGTCTCGTCTTGAGAATGAAAATGCACAAAAGGAAATTAGGATTCAACGTCCAAATTAATAAGTCAAATTAATCAATGAAACCTACTCCTAGGATGCCAACTATTTTAACAATAAAAAAAACCTCATACTTTTTGATGGATTTTGTTGAAATTCTTACCAAGATGAGGGCAGTATAATTACATTCTATTAGATAAAAAGGTTCTTATGTAACACTCAGTTTGCAGTGTGCTCCAAGGTCTTAACACATTGTGGGGTGGAAATAACATCGTAAATTCTGAACATGAAGCTTGAGGAGATTATTAGCTTTCCCTCAGAGATTTATTATGGCCTCGGAAGTATTGAAACAGATTGATTTTTTACGGTTTCCCAGAAATTATTTCTGGAAGCATAAACATTTCAATGTAAAATAGGAAAAACAAAGGACAGAACAGTCAAGTAACTGTTTATGAAAAAGGCTAATGTAAAGCTTTGTGAAAGAAAGTGGTGCAGCAACACTGGAATCAGTTTCAATTCCTACAATGTTAGGTTTTGTTTATCAACTTAATACAGTCACTATGAATCCAATGTTATGCAACTTAACTGCATGGTGATTGATAAAATCAAACCTCTCAATATCAACCTACTTTAATACAAATCTGCCATTCTAACAAATGTTTCCCTTGTTTCTATATGATTCTCTATTGTACTCTGCAAGGGAGCTCAAACAGTGATGAAATTAATTCTGGTCAAATTTAAACGCGATTACCTCAGGAGTTTATAATAATAATAAAATAACCCTTGCATTTGATACAGCGCCTTATCACGTCTTCGAGACGTCTCAAAGCGCTTCAAAGAATATACTGCAAAGTGAATTGACTGTGTATTTTGTGTAACAGAGCTGGATTGTATGTATATTGTAATTGAGAACATACTAACCAGTGTCCCAGTTACTGATGTTGTGAGGTACACTGGACTGATGTTCCAGTTGTCTCTTCATTAACTGGCTCAGTGTCAGGGCTCCCAGGGATCCCCTTTTCATTTGCCTATATTGAGCTAAACATGGCATAAAAACAAATAACAGGTGGAAATGATGTCAGTCTCTCAGTGTTAAAGCAAATGTTTTGCAATATTTGAGACTTCAATCTTTTACCTACACTGCTCTGTAACCAGTCTACAGCGAGGCCCGCAGATTTCAACATCTCATGAAATGTAATGGATGATAATATAAATTTGGTGATATTGAACATATGTAATGTGTATGTCGAGGATTTTCCTACGCCATGGATTCAGGTGAAGCTAAGTGCTAGAACTATCAAATCTTAAAACATGCACATCTTCAAGCTCATTATTGCCCTTAAATTACGTTTTAAATTTATGCTCGTACACTCAATATGCAACAGTTCCAGAAACATACCAATCAGGATAACTGACGGTACAATAAGTCTGGTGTTAAGATACATTAACTCAGCACAGAAACTGAGAAACAATGCAATAATACGATGGAAAGATATGCACAAGCTCTCACGTGGTTACCAGCCAGTTAATTTCAATCAGTTAAGTCTTTGGATAAACAACTTCCCACTATATAGTGAAAACGTTGGCTTGGCTTGTGGGAGGGAAAGGGGAAAGCTCAGCAACTCAGAGTGTTGAATGTTTGTGAAGCTGAAACCCAATTTCAACGGTGCTGTCCAGTTTTGACTAAAACCACCAGGGATCCCATTTATTGATGCCGCCAGAGATGCATACCTAACACACACGCTATGACTGCTGAGAACAACACTAATATAGTTCCTACCCACCAGCAGATCAGCAGAGAATACAATTTCATATCGACTAGACCGTCCAGGTGAGACAAACAGCAATGGATCCACAGCGCTAGACAGCTAGGAATTGGCTAGTTCCCTCCCACCCACCACCCCCTCCACACTGCAAAGACTGTCAAGTATTAAAACAAAGGGATATGCTGGTAAATATGTTGATGCGAAGAAAATAACTCAATTCATTCAACACCTCCCACCTTCACCCCCCTGAAAATTAAACTCCTATTAATTTATAAAGTGTATCTTTGTTGCTGTATCTCAAATTAAGAGATATCTTAGAGCATTCGAGGGGGGGGAGGGCACTGATCCAATAACTTTAAATTAGATTTTCTTCCCTTTGCGTATTGTGCAATATAAATGGTATGACAGAATATAGATAATGGCATTGCACAGGACATGCACAGATGGAATTTTTCCATTAAAAAGTGGAAAAGAATGCTTAATCTCAAAGTGTTTCAAATTGCATCAGATTTGGGCATTCGCAGGAAACACATCAAATGACCCCAACCCAGTTTCTCAAGTCTATTTTGGCACTAATCCCATGCGTGCCAGCCAGGGCATAACCAGGGAAACAAAAACAAAAATGTTGACCCAAGGCTTTGGTCATGCTCCACGTGATGACCAGAAACAAGGATATTATTTATCATGGCCTTGCTACTGGTATTTGTGTGTGCAGCGAGCTGCGGTTTAAACAAAACTATTAAACTGCGGAACTGATTAGACAAGCATTGTATATACAGCATTTTAATTAGTTTACTTGAGATGGAAGAGTGGCTACTTGTCTCTGGCAGAGCTGCTTCTAGTGTTGGAGCAGAGGCAGATTCACTTGGATTATCCAGAGCAGGAAGGCCTTTAACAGACTGATCTGCAAAACAATTTTGTACCACGAACATAACTGTGTTTTTTTTAAAAAGTGTTCACAACTATTCACCATGATAAACTGAGCTAAACTTTTGCAATAAATTCTGGTTATTGTCTAGTTATGAGATTGAATTACAGGTTCTGCTGTTAATTACAAGAGAGAGAAAAAAATAACCTACTGTACAACAAAACTAAGACAGTGCACACTTCCTCAGTAGAGAAATTAGATCTTTACAATGTCTATACTTATCCAGGAAATAAATTTATCCTGTAGTACAAAAGTACTATTTATTATATATATTTATATAAAATCAGCCTTATATTTACAATAAAATGATTTAGTACAGATTAAAGTATTTAACCTTATTGGCTCGTGAATAAAGATACAATAAAGTGATGCATTGTGATGAAATATTAATCAATTAGCAGTTGCAGCACTGAGAATGGTGCAATTAATCTGCTGTTTATATAACGTAGTGTGTGCCTGGACTGCAAAACTAAAAGCATCAATTTTCTTCAGACTTGACAACACTAAAGTGTTGTTTTCCCGCCACCCCCACCCCCAGCTCGGGTCCTAATCTCTATCTGTTCAGCGCCTTGGGACGTCCTCCTGACATGAAAGTCACTTTACAAATGTAATTTTGTATTGTATTGTAAAGTGGGATTCAAAATAGACATTTTCAGTGGAGAAGTAGGCCATTTGTTCCACGATGCCTATGCCAGTATGTGCTGCTGATGAACTCCTGCTGCACGGTAAAAGTGTTATTTTATCACTAAATGCTCTGGGATATGATATCATCACAACCATAAAAGGTAAATGTACCTGTAGATATGCTTTTTTTTAATAAAAAAATTAGCAATCTAAATTGTCATTTATTTTTAATGCAAGGAGAGGAACTTGGTAAGACATAGTACTCTTTCTTGTTTGGGTACTCTGTATTGTAATAATGACATGGAACCTGTGTTACTTGAAACATGCCTCAATATCTATCTCGCCCGAGTTTAGAAATTATATATTTTTCAGGTGCCCATACCCCCCGCATCACTGCAGAAATTGCAGAAATTGGGACAGACATTCAGTTTTCCTGTTGGGGTAATTTTTCTGCTTACTTACCGGTCAGTGAAGCGTATAATGTCCCTGCACATTTATACAGATTTTCTATATAAATTCTGTTAAACATATTCCACAACTTCTGAGTTGTTTTCTTGTCACATACAAATGGTTCTGAAATGCAGGGTACACAACCGAAACTTCATGGTCAAAACGCAAAGTACTGCAGATGCTGGAAATCTGCGGTGCTCTCTGATCTGCCTGTTTTGTTGCAATTCCCCCCCTATGCTTTGCATCATTAACGCCTCTTTAACCCGTCATCCCCTGCCCTCTACCCCATTTTCTCCTTTGTCTTCCTTGCCCTGCCTCCCCCCTCTCTGTTAGGCCTTAAAAGCCTCTCCCTCCCAACGTGCCCCAGTTCTGACGAAGGGTCGTGGACCTGAAACATTGACTCACTTTCCTTTCTCCATAGATGCTGCCTGACCTGCTGAGTGTTCCCGGCCACTTCTGTTTTAGTTTCAGAAACTTCATGATTGTAACTATAGCGATCTAATCTATTGAACCAGTCTACAATCTGTTTTATAATTTACTTCCACAGAAGTGAATGGCAGTGCTTAATTTAAAGCTACATTAGATACAAAGCCACATTAGTGATTGATCCAGTGGCATCGTACCAACGTATCCACATCACTCTTATATCTTTTAGCTTCACTGGCTGCAAAGCCGGACTGTAAAGTCAAATTTCACATAGTGTGAATATGGAATATTATAATAATAATAATCCTTGCATTCGATATAGGGCCTTATTGTGGAGCCCTGTAGCTCAGTGGTTAGAGCACTTGCCTCACAAGCGAGAGACCTGAGTTCGATTCCCGGCAGAGTGAAATGTTGAGCAAGTTTCCTTACTTCACACGGTTTTGTTTAACTAGGAACAAGTAGGAATCCGGTTAAGTCGACTGGCAGATCGTTTCTCCAGGGGTAATAATTCCTTCAAATAAGAAGTAATAATAAATTGGTCACTTCAATCCACGACTGGTTGTGGGACACTGCTGTGCGCAATTGACTGCTGCGTTTCGCCCACAAAATATACAGTCAATTCACTTTACAGTATACCCTGTGAAGTGCTTTGAGACGTCTCGAAGACGTGATAAGGTGCCATATCAAATGCAAGGATTATTATTATTATTATCACGTCTTCAACTCGTCTCAAAGCGCTTCACATAATATACTGCAAAGTGAATTGACTGTATATTTTGTGGGTGAAACAAAATGAAGACTAAAAATTAAGACAGAACAGGGAATAGTGTAGAAGCAAAAATAGAAGAAAAGAAGTATTAGAGTACGGAGAGGTGAGGTTTTAAAATGCTCAATATTAGGAAGTGTTCACAATTATTTAGTGGTTTACATCTAAATTACAGTAATAAACATATCTTCGTGTTTTCAGTGCATGAGCTGAAAGTGTAAGGTGTCTCTGTTGACCTGACTTTCTAAAGGTTAATATCAGCATCTGTTGGTGTGTGCCAATTGCAATATCATAATGGAAAATGCTAATACTACTTGTTTGTTAGGGAAATAAATTGTACTAAAAATGGAAAAGTGCAAGACTGGTACACTATCCTTGAACACAAAAGGCACTGAAAGTTTTTAAAACAATTATGCACTGGGTATTTTGTTTAGAATGAGTCACTTACGTGAAATAAAAACAATGGTTAGTTCAAATCTGTGCACAATTTAAAGACAGACTATACTGCTCTCTTCCCATGCTTTGCTTTTACGCTATTTTTAAAAAAATGCTTTAACCAGAAATTTCTATCAGAATGCTCTTGAAAGATATTTTGTTGTATTATAAGATCCATCACTATTTTGAGTGATAAAATTCATCTCAGGTCCTTACCAGTCTCTCTTTGATCCCCAAGTTTGTCTAAAATGTTGAAGGAAATGTCAAGGTATTCCCTTTGGATAGCACTGACAGCGATTTTCCTATGCTTCTTCTGCCTGGGAACAATCTGAATTCTGAACTCTGATTCTTCACCACTTTCCTGCTTTTGTTCGTTTTGTTCACTGTTTTTTTGGATAACCAGTTCAGTGTTTGATTTGTCACTCTCTGCCCCATTTTGAGATTCTGTCGGAAGTTTGAGAAACACAGTTTTAACGGTGGGACTGCGTAATGGGCTGCCAGGTTTAATCTCTCCTTCCTGCACCCCACAAGAATCGTCGAGTGATATTTCGGGCAGTGCAGATGTTTTTCGGAGGTTTTCTCTCTTCTGCTTAAGAGTTAGTGGGCTTTCGCAACCAGTAAATTTGGCGTCTGCTGAGTGTGGTGCAACTTCAAAGGTTTTGTGAGGACTAAGAGCTATTGATAAAACATTTTCAGTCGCCAACAAAGTCTTAGCCCCAAAATCCAGGAATTGCGAGCCTTTTGAGCAATCTTCCACACTGACTCTTACAACTGGGGTGACATTCAAACTCAGTGATGTGGCGACGCACGATGCAGTATGAGTTTTGCCGTTTGGTTTATCTTTAGGGCTGTTCTGTGTTTCATACTCCTCATCGCTCTCCACAATCCTAAGAGGAGGGAGAGGCTCAAAAATCAATGAATCACTATCAGAACTCGAGAGAATCGATTGCTTCTCAGGGGCAGATGATGAGTCGGAAGATAAATCAATCAGATCAATTTCATCTCTGCGGCAAGGTTTGTCAGGAGATTCAACTTTGACCTCAAATGTTTCTGTGCAATTCAGCCTAACCTCCGGTATCACTCGACGCTTCCCGTCTTGAGAATTTGCTGCAGGTGAAGGTTTTTCCTGAATCACTCCAATTTCTACTGATAGTTCCTGGCCTGACCTTCCATAGGTGTTTTCGTTCGGAGTACAACAGGGGGCAAAACCAGATTGGTTTTCTGCTTCACATCGATCTATACAGGACCTTCTTCGATGCTCATCTAAAGAATACAGCACTGAATCTGCATTTCCTATATCTAGTGACTGCTGCTTAATTGAGTGCAATTTCTTCTTTTGAACCACCCTTTCTTGCTGTTGTGGAGACATGCCACAGCGTATTATATTATCTGGCAAAAGGCTGGATTCCCGGTACTCCGACAACTCGATCTCCGAGCCTAAGGAAAGGGGAAAAAAAAATTAAGATTATAAAATAAATAATTTAAAGCTACAACTTCAATAAAAGTTCAACTTGATCACAAGTTAAAATTGCTCACTCTGTGAATGAGAAATTACATGACTCTGTATTTAAGCAGTTACTTTCATAAATATACATGCTTCGATAATTCTTGCGAAGTAAAATTAAAAAGTAATTCATATTCCAAGAAAATTAATCATGATCTTATATAGCCTACTTCAAATGTCTAACCAGCCTTTTTCAGGGTGAAAAAATAATTGGGAATTTAATGCATAGATAACAGCACACTGATTATGCACATTCAAAGCCACAGAGATAAACTACTGAGTTTAGACTGTTCATCTTCACACGGAAGACCAAATTACTATTGACAACAACAAAAAAGAAAGCTTACTCTTCTGTGCATTCATTTCCACTGGCTGGTATTTTACTGATTTACTGCCCCCTATCCTTTTCAGTCTTGCAAAGAAGGTCTGTGACTCCTTGTTGCAGGCTCCAGTTGGCGTATCGTGTACATCTGACTCATCAAAAACACTATCTTCTTCTGGCCGTTGGGGAAAAATGCAGCGTTAAATTACTCAGCAGCCAAATATAAAGGTTAAAGTTAAAGTTTATTATTTATTTCCAGATTGCCATTTTTTTTTGACTAACGTTAATTTTAGGTTCTGTTTATTCTGGTAGACATTAAGAGATCTACTCGCACCCCCCACCTCCACCTTCTACACGGAAACATGCCTTTCTCCCAGTTATCATGCATTATGTTCCCCTCTCATTCAAATTCACCCCCAAACTGAAATGAATTGGCTGCTCGTCTCATTGTTTATGGGACTTTATTTCGAATCAATTATTTCAAAAGCACTTTGAGACGTTTATTTTACGTGAGAGGTGCTGCATAAATGCAAGCTATTATACAAAGACACTTCATATTACTCCACTATTTCTATCCCTAAAAAGGCTCGCCTATATACTTTGCTTTGTCACAAATAATAATGTGATAAAAACTTGCATTTGATATAGCGCCTTATCAAGTCGTTGAAACGTCTCAAAGCGCTTCACAGGATATACTGTAAAGTGGATTGACCGTGTATTGTGGGTGAAACGAGGCAGCCAATTGCGCACAGCAGTGTCCCAAATGCAAACAAACTGAGATACAGTTGATATTTACAGTCTCTGTATACCTCACCTTTTTCTTTCTCACTGTATTTGCTGATATTACTGTTATCGCTGTAAAGAGGGCCAGCAGAAGGATGGGATTTACAGCTGTGGTACTGTGCGTTGAGAGTGTTGATTGTGATGTAGATTAGATGCAGCACAATCTTGCTGATATCTGACTCCCTGTAGGGATACTGGGAGGAAAATGAGAGCAGTCAGTACATGATTACTTATCAGTTATTAACTCCCCAGCAACTTTTTTTTCTGGAGTGCAGAAGCTACTCTTCCCCTGGAATCACTCTGTTTTCTTTCAAAGAAGATACGAGTGATCTCAGAGTGATGGACTGCTTCTTCCCTATGCTACATCAACATGTGATCGTAATGATCTACTGCTGACTGTTAATAAATGATCATTCTCTTGCTGATTTAATTTAATTCAACACAGAACAGCAAACGCTATACAGTTGTATATGATTTTACTTGTATATGATGGAAAGTTTGAATTTTTACATACATTCATAATGTTTTGCCTTTTTTCTGTTATGAAACGTCCAAAGATGCAAACCCCGTGCATTATTTTATTCACTTCATCGTCCACTAAATCGTGCTTTAATGATACAGTAAGGGGTATACAGCTTCAGGTAGAAGATTAGAAATGAATAGCCGTACCTTGTAGAGAATCACCAGCAAAGCCTTCAGCCACATTTGTCGTATGTGAGGGTTTAGTGCCCACAGAGAACAGCGTGGTGGCTGCTGAAAGTAATGACGAAGCTGTGGACATGTGCTGTATTTAAGCACCTGCACCACGAGAGGAAGGAGTTGCTTGCCCAGACTAATGTTATAATCCATAACCTGCATAGAATATAGGTACACAACTTTCAGTAAAGTGTTAAGGTTTTTTTTTAAAAAATAAGGTTGGTCAGTTTAGAATTTATTATATAAAAAGGAAACAGAATTGATGTCTGAAAATATCCAAATTACTTTATTATTTTGATACAATATTGAAATAATAGCTTTTAGAATTATGTCAACAAACTGTCCTAATTCTAGTGCGCTGTGAGAGAAGATCTAATTACAGTGTAAACTCCATGACTCAATATCCCAGCATATGCAGCAGGACCTCTGACTATTCTGAAAAGAACAGGGCCATATTCATTCAATAACTTCTCGTTGTTACTCCAGCCTTTGGCTGACAGATGAGAGCGAGACCCTCAGTAATGGGTCTTACAAACTACAATTAATTTAAATTCTTACAAAATAGACTGGTTAAAAATATCTCTATTTTTACCAAAGCAACATGCCGCCGATCAGTTTAGTTTCAGTACGTATTAAAAATTACAGACAATGTTGAGTATCTATTGCTGTCAGATGAAAATTATTTGCTAAATGCCCGATCATTTATCTTAACAATATGAATTTACCCCGCACACTATGAGACGATAAATAATTGCTGAACACAACTATTGTATTTAATATAAAGGTGTGTTAATAATGTCAAGGATTTTTTTTAAAAAAAGCAATTTTTCCCTCTACAATACATTTTTCAGGCAGAAATTGATGAAGTAATTATTTTGTTTTAAAAATAAAAGTCGTTGTTGGGGAGAATGTTGATGTCTTTAATAGCAAATGAGCTGTCAACGGTAAAGTTGTTGGGAATTAACTTTTTGGGTCGACAAATGATATTTCAAAGTTACGTTACTCTATTGAAGAGTGCCATCTGGTGGTCCGTTGTGCTCAATAGCCCAGGCATTGCTTTATTTTACATACAGAGCAACGTAAAGGCCCCTGAATACATTGACATATCCGGGGATCTGTAAGTACAGTACTTAGGCACTTGCGACATCGAAGGAAAGCGATGAGCCTGTTTTATGCAACTATCCGAGATCTACCCATAATTTAGAAATGTTCTTGTGTTGTGTAGATATGACAACAACCGTGCTGGTTAACTCACTTATTGTACAAGAATTCTGTTCTGAGCACTCCTGAATGTATGAAGAGTTGTGCATTTGTTTTTGTACAAGAAACTACAGTGTTTTTGTGTTGAGCTACTGTTCGGGATTTCTCTGATCATGGATAACCAAATGCGACATACTTTACCTGTGCTATTCCAGCGATAAAGGCATTAAAGCAAGTGGAAATCCGCATTTTCTGAGGGGCAATCATAAAGCATCCCTCCTGCTGATCAAAGCCAAGTAAGACATAGAGATGACGTTTCACTGTGTTGAACGCTTTGGCACTGCTGATATCAGCTTCCGCGCTGCTTTTATCCTTTGCCATGAATTTCATGAGAACCGTAATCAAGTGATGGACTGTCTGGTGATCAATTCCAGCATCCTCCGGTAAAAGGTCCTTAATGATTGCGTCATCCTCTGGAGAATGATGACCTATGTTTACAGTGAAACACAAAGTGTTGGGTTCTCTATTCTCTCTAACAAAGCAGCTCAGACTGTAAAACAATAAAAATTCTCCTTAGCCTAATGGGATTGAGTTGAGGAATCCCTTTAACCATCTCACTATCTACAATTTCATTGAGCGTTTCCAACTGGGTTGAACCACTTTTTCATATGAGAATATCTTTTTGATAACGTTTATGGTCATGATCAGGCTTAATATACAGCAGGATATGGGGACAATAAACAGAGGATGAGACTACCTTTGTAAATCTATAGCATTTCATCAGTTTGATGTTGCCAATGGATAGAGTCATGTCTTCCATCTGCAAGACATGGACATACACTCATGCTTATGCTGCCCCTGTTAAAGAACTTCATGTCCATATTGTTTAATTTAAAATATCTATTTCCCCAAGGCTGCTAAAGCTCTAATCTTGCCTCACATAGCACTGCTGCAGTTGCGTTGGGGAGCGCTGTTAGTGATGGGAAAGAAAACACTTTGCTAGTGACCCAAATACTCAAGTACTTCCAGATTAGGTCGAACACCATAGACGCAGAATAAGCTCCTACCTTAGCCCCAACCTCAGCAGAGCCCCTCTTGCTGCATATGTTAACCGTGTATACGCTTTACCTCAGTGTATGTGCCAATTGTTGGAGGGGAAAATAATGCTCATGTTAATCTCAGGGTTTAAGATTCTATGCCTTGGACATGGGTATTGCTTTACCAGGCAAACCGTGCTCCATCATGGAAGCAAGAATTGGAGCTGACTGTTCGTGTCTCATCAGACGCATAGCTGCAAAAAAAGAGAACAAAAATGATACTCATGTTGTGATCATCGCATTTTTCAGGTTTAAAATTTAGATCTTCCAAGAGAACAGCTGGCCTTTCACTGTTGTTATACATTTACCTGGGCTAAACGTTTAAATGGACAACATGTATGGAGTAATGCCCCACCTGCTGATTAAGTTCAGGGCATTTCAATGATGTAGATGGATAATGAAACATCTCATTTATAGGTTCTAAAGATACCAACCCAAGAAGCATCATTCCATAAAGGATACTTCAATACAAAATGTATATAGAAAAATCTTAGTTTTCTTTAAATAATAAAAATATTTTTGGCAATTTTGCTGGAGCACTAAATAAGGCACTGGCATGTTAGTTTAATAATTTGCAAATAAACATGTACAATGATGAGAACAAAGGGCACGTACATTTTGTATTCATCAAAAGGGTTGCATCCTACTTACTGGAAACAACAATGAATGAAAATGGGACAATATGGCACAGAATATCGTAGAGATGATAATAGAATTTGCAGAATAACGCCCAAATTTAAAAATTATCATCCTCCATATAAACTATCCTAGATCTACTTTCAACTCTTATATTGCCACCTTGACTTTAATAATGGACCAATTACTTCAAACTCAATCATTTTCTTCTGAACAAAATGTGACAAGTGATGTGTTCAGGTCTCCCATTGTCCTCCAGCTTTACCTTTGTGCAATGGTGATTTTTGCAGCCTTCAAAATCATGTTGGAAGTACAGGGGAACACTGCACTTAATTCAGTTTCAAACTAAAATTCAATCTGTGCCGTTACAGCTGTCTGTTCTTTATTGCATTATTACAAAATCAAATTGGTCTAATTGTTTTCATCTGTATTCTTTGTTTTCACTGCTCCTTTTTAAGATGTTAATTAACATTGCTGTTACGGTTTGCTACACTGTCCTTCAGTTTCACTGCTGCATGCACTTGCTTTTTTAACTTTCATTTGACTGTTCTGCTGCCTTTATTTCTGAGTTTAAAGCAGGCTTGTCACAAGCATGAAAATGCTTCTGCAGATAAATGAGCAGTATGAGTAGTAAATGAGTAATCACCTGGAGTAATCTCACCACCAGGTGATTCAGTAGAGCAGGAGTACAGAAAAGAGATGCAATGGAAACAACAGGTTATATTCGAACATATAGCCACACATTAAAAAGCCCTTTGGACAATTACTGCGATGAAGTCAACAGAAAAAACAGTCTGGCAATCATTTAATATACTCATTCTCAAGATCTAAACTCAGCAACTGCTGGAACATACAGCTTAATTAAACCCAGTGTAGAGAAAGTAAGGGTATCAAAGCTAAGCCTGATCCAGAAGCCGAATATAACACAATCCAAGTTATCATGAGTCTATAGCAGACCCACACTGTAAGAAAGACAGTACTGTTCTAAAAGGGGGCTATGTTGGGATTCTCCTGTGTAGCTCAATACCTCACCACACTGGTAGAATTTAACAGCTGTTCAAAAAAAATTGCAATTTGCTTACAAAAGACACTTACGCAACTTGGTGGTCAGAGTTTCTGGGAGGGAAAGTGCTCTCTTGGATTCCCCGGGACCTTTCACACTGTCTCTGAGCGAGCGCACACTCCTCTGTCGGTTCCGTGCAAAGCGAGCCCTCTTGATTTTCCACAAAGCGGCATCACTTAGGTTGGCAACATTTGTCCGTACAGCAGTTATAGCTGCAGTGAAGTACATTTGAACATTAAGGGAGTTTTATTCAAAAGAAGACATTCAAAATCAATAACCAACTCCATTATAACACCTAAATAGAAGTATGAAGCGGCTTCTGACAAATTAGAGATATTCCCAACCAAGGTTTAGGCAGGCCAGATCCTCTCAGGCTCCATCAAACCCACAGAGGTGAGCGAAAGAGAAACTGACCCCCAACTTTGACTACTTGTGGAGTCCTGTAGCTCAGTGGTTAGAGCACTCGCTTTGCAAGCGAGAGACCGGAGTTCAATCCCCGGCAGGTCAGGGCCAAACCTTGGGCAAGTTTCCTTACTCAACACACCTAATAATAATCCCTCCAAAACCAAAAACAATAATAAATTGGTCATTTTCAATCCACGACTGTTTGTGGGACATTGCTGTGCGCAATTGGCTGCCGCGTTCGCCCACAAATATAGTCAATTCACTTTACAGTGTGTTCTGTGAAGCGCTTTGGGACATCCTCCCGACGTGAAAAGCGCTATATCAAATGCAAGGATTATTATTATTGTTACTTTCTTCCCACAGGAAAACACTGGGCTTGCCTCCTGCTATCGTGATCAATATGTTGAATTTATTATTTCCGGATTTATATACAGTACAAGCCCAAGTATGTAAAAGTTTCAAACATCTCTAGTTAACAAAGTTAGAAGTTATATGCCACAGTTACTAAATTTGCCACCACTTTCCTCAGCTCTCACGTTTGTCATCAGAGGAACAACTTACTTTGAAGGATGACAATCTTTCCCCATCTTTTACAAACTAAGAATGATGCTATATATCTGATGCATCGGTAGACGTAATCCTCAATACCCATCCACCCCCAGTCATGAAAAGGATTACGAGTTTAAGTAACAACGTAAAATTTCAACTCACAATCTTCTAAAGCAAAGGTGAGAGAGTGCTACCAACTGTGCCAATCTGACTGTACAGCATGATTAACATGAGGTTATCTAGTGGCAAAAGGCTTCATGAGGATGGGAAAATAAAAGTGTTTCTTTTTCAAAAAAAAGAGGAGAAAACAATAGTGCTTACTTGTAGGAAAAGGGAATTCTTTATTGCAATCCAAATGGAGTTGTGCCTCCAGAGACAGTGTATCAAATCGATTCACAAAGAACTCCCAACTTAACGCTGGAATATCTTCTTTTAAAAAATGAAGTAGAAATAACTTGCTGAGAATCGTTGGTCTATCCTTCACCACAGTATCAAATTGAAAGTCAAGACAGAGACACAGGCCCTAGAATGAAAGGAAACAAAAGATAATTGATCATCCAAACTTCCTCATAACTAATATTCAAATATTCTCATTTATCGACTCTGATCCTTCAATGATATTTATGGGTGGGGGGGGGAGGGAGTTTAACTGACACCACGCACACTTTGGATACTCTGAAATATTGCCCCAAATTGCAAAACTGTAACCTTCAAATTTGCAAAACATTAAAATAGTTTAAAATGTTGCGCACACAGTAGAGGTTCTACAAGCAGATATCAGGAAGCGAGTTAAAGGATGTAAATCAATTACATGGCTTGAATTAGATTTATAAACTGTTAAACCTCTTCTCACAGTTTGTGGCCTGCATCTGAATTTACATCCTGGGTTGCTCAGGTGACTGAACGTTACATGTGGGACCAAACAGGTTCTGAGCCCATTCATTACAGAATTCAAATTCAGAATTTAGTCTAAGTATCCTTTCTCTTTTCAATGTTATTTTTCTTTAGATCGTCCTGTTGCTGTATATAATTCCATGGGTAACATGTGAGGCAGGTGACCTCTAGTCAAGGTCTATCACAATGTAGCTCTGTTCCAGTTGTTGGAAATTGCCTGCACTTATCACTCTGTAGGTAAGTGCTCCACCCGAGATTAAGAACACGGAGTGTTGAGAATAACAGACCAGAAAATACTGCTTCCCATCACTCTGGTTTGAAACATATCTTTAACTCAAGATTTATTCTGATTTTGGAGTGCCAGTCTGTTAGTTCAAAATCCAAATAAAATGATCTCAATTGTCCCAAACTATAGTATTTTGCAAGATCTTCCTTCCTTGAAAATAACTATGAAACAGTTAAAAAATGGCACAATTATTTAGAAGAATATTGTGCTGAAAATAGTGAAATGAACCTTATGAAAGAGCCTGGGCTTGTGGCTTACTTGTAAAGCTGGTCGTTTGATGGAGTCAAGCAACAGTCTGGCTCTTGTAGCCACTGCTGGATTAACATCTTCAACTGCAGCCAGGAAACAGCAGAAGGCATGGGCTAGCGAGTACTTCAGCAGATGGTTCTTTGTCACTGACTGGATATCCAAAAATCTGCACAGAACAGCTACTTTCTCCACTGGATGTCACAAAATTAAAAGAAAACAAACTTCAGATTAAAACGTTGCGAATTGCTGTGACAGGAGACTGAGCATTAAAACACAGGTTATTATGTCGAAAAAAAAGCTTAAACTATGTACAGTTCAGTGCACATCATCTCGCTGTAACATTGTATGATTCAAGACTGAACAGCAATGAGACCTGCAACAGGGAACCACAAAGAAATAACGTTGGTAGTGACTTGATTAACCAGACTTCCAGCATTTTAGCAGGTGAGAAGCCAAGCAGCATTTTGAAGTGTACAGGCCAGTGTTCTACACACAGTTTTGATTATTGGTAAGAACAGTGGAGTAGATGGGACCTATAATATCCCAAGCCATGCTGTAAGGAAGACATGATGGTCAGTTTCACTGCGCATGGTTACAGCCAGCTCGCTGCACACTCTCTGTCTCCCGCTTCCCATTTACTGTGTATGCCACAAAATAGGCAGTAATGTCAATGGTGACCCCAATGACTTCAAAGTCAGCCTTTGTTTGAAGCACGGGGAAGCTAAAATGGCCATCGATCGGGTCATCAAGTCTCCGCACATCATTTCCAAGATTGTATTCCACAGGCTCGGCTCCGCCAATGTTCAGCGCTCTGAGACACTGCCCAGCGTGGAGGGTAGCGTCTCAGAGCGCTTAACTCATAGGTGCAAGTTGTTGTTGTGGTATTACACAACCTATAATACCTCTCAGCTGGCAAAAGCATGCAAATCTCACTCAACTTTTCTTTAAATAAATTACGGAACAAAACAAATATAACTGAAAACAGGACTAATTCATAAATTATTTGCTTAATCTTCGCAAAATAGTCATCACATTACTTTAAGCCTTAGACATTAATCCTATTTTACAAAGAGAAATCCTGGATTTTGTTCACCAAACAATGGAATAATATTACTGCACCACAGAAACATCAGCTTTCATGTGCACTTAGCTCTGTTTTTCTGGTAGCAGTTAATGTCATTAAGATGCTGTTGCTACTGGAAACATCCTAAATGCACCAAACAACACTTCAAAAGCAATTTGATGAATAATAATGAGCTTTTAACTGCAACTCGCAAGAGGCCATCATAGATTTCGTCAAGCTGAATTTGATTTCAGTCTGCAGTGCCTTGGTGTGTCCTCTTGACATGAAAGCGCTATACAAATGTAAGTTGTTGTAGTAATAGTAATAATACATGCACATTCAGCTGATATGGCTTGGCATTTAAGAAAAGTCATCATATCTTACCTGCGTCAAACCGCATTTTCCAGTCTTTGCTGTTAAAATTACTGTCGACAATGCCCCAGAATATATCCGCACCATGAGACAGAGAAAGAGAATGGAGGAACAAAGGTACTGCCACAGAAGCAAGTTGCGAGAATTCAGACTTAAGCACTCTCCAAAGGCTGCAACAATGAAAATAAAACCGGACTTTAGATACAACATTCTATTTACAATTAACTGTTCATGACAATATGCATTTATGTATTTGCAAATTTTTAGCTGATCATTTGAGATTGACTACTATCAGGCTGTATATAGAATCATACACCTTTTAGGCAGAACTCACCTCGAAATTAACATTGTGTCTTGAATATAAGCGAGGAAGTTCGGGTAATCTTTCCTCGCCAGATACAAACATTCTCCATGAAGGCACAGTATCCTTAAACAGTTCAGCATACTGAAAAGAATGTCTGGCTCCTCGAATTTTGGCATTTCCTGTGTGCGTGAACAAAATAAATAGGAATACACAAGAATTCAAACAGATACACTACAATATGTGGACAGGTTAAATAGTCATTACCTGCAGTATTGTATGTATTAGTTTCAATGTAATAGGTAGCTGCTGATAATTGAATTTCCTTTCAGCATCATTCTTGACTTCTATTGCAAAGAAAATAGGTATTTATAAAGCATTAGCCACTGCAGAATAAAATCAAACGTCAATAACTAAACAACTTTGTTTTTAAAGTAGTTGGGTACAAAGGAAATTGTGAGTTAACATTTAATAAGTAGCTCCCCCTAAATTGATTTAATACTACAGAAGTAATTACTGTACAGATGGCAATCAGGCAACTTCTAGTCAAGGTCAAACTCATTAAATTGTTAAATAATTTGCCTAACATATGATAACCCATCACTGCATATCGCTTATTTTGCTTCCAAACACAAAATATATGTTTTACCCACAAAATATACAGTCAATTCACTTTATAGTATATTCTGTGAAGCGCTTTGAGAAGCGCTATATCGAATGCAAAGATTATTATGAATCACATTTCATGAGTTCAATAACCTTTAAGTGACATAGAACGATTAGGCACGGAAACAGGTTATACAGCCCAACTAGTCCATAACAAGGTACAGCTGCATAAATATCATGAAAAAATGCTGACATGGATCTTTCTCCTGACCACTTTGACAACCTTTTATTTGGCATATGAATGATATACATCACATTCCCTGCAAACATACAATATAAACAGGAAAACTCTACATTAATATACAGAAGCTATTGCAACAACAACAACAAAATTACATTTATAGAGCGCCTTTCACGTCGGGAGGACGTCCCTTTATCAGATGGTTATCAATGGTAACCACAGAGTTCCATGTCCCTCAAAGAATTAAACACGAGTTCTGCTTCTACTAAAAATACCTACCAAGGTTTTCTGTATTTTCATTCTTGCAGCTCGGGTTTCCCTCCTGATTTTCAGGTGAATTCTCATCCTCCTCTCCTTCAAAGCCTATAGTGAATTCAGGTCGAGAAAACAACATACTTTCTTCAAAGCTGTCAGTGGGTTCCTGAAACAGAAATAAAACATTTAAGCTAACCTTCTTGCACTGAATCTTATCCTCCACAGGAATCACAGTGAACAGAACATCAACTTCCCTGATTGTTGGTCTCAACAGAAAAGCAAATCACACAGTGAAAGTTTGAGTCAATAAAATCTAAATGTATTTTTTAAAAATCTCTTTTGAAAACAAAACTTCAGCCACGTCAGTATAAACCAGACCACATTTCTTTATTCCCTCTCATGATGCAACCAGCAAAAGGCATAAAACAAGCAGGGCCAGTCAGACAAACTCAACAGCTAGTTAACCACATGTATGAATACATATAAATGGTCACTAAATCCACAACTGTTTATGGGACGCTGCTGTGCGCAATTGGCTGCCACGTTTCACCCACAAAATATACAGTCAATCCACTTTACAGTGTATTGTGTGAAGCTCTTTGAGCCATCTCAACGACTTGATAAGTCGCTATATCAAATGCAGGGATTATTGTTACAAAGCTGAAATAAAATGAATATGCGTTCCTTACCACAAGTTTGATTTCCTCTTTCGGTGCCAATCGCTCCAGCAGGTCGCACCCAAGTTGGTAGCACAAAATGCTGGATTGACATAGGATGCATTCAATTGCCTTTTCATCTTTGTGGCAAGTATGTGAACCTCCCCATGGAGCTTGTAATACATTGTTTATTATGGAAATTATGTCCTTGGACAAGCCATGATCAAGGCCTAGGACTATCCCATCATCTTGTAATTCCATCTGTGAGCATCAAGGTAACAGTTGTTTTTTCATTAAATTGATTATTTGATTTAGCATTGCTAGAAAAGTCAGCCTGTACATTTTTAAGACGAATGTTTAGACAGTTTGCAGTAAATTGGCTATAACAGCCTCCAATTCAAACATGAACTTTGAACTTTAACACAGTGACTTAATTAATCGCTTCAAGACAACAGACTTATTCTTAAAGCTCAGTATTCACATATAATAGCTTTAACACATTCGAATTGGAAACGTTTTGAGGAGAAGAAATAAAAAAGGAAAGAGAGCAGGAAATAAGATTTTGGTGTTCTACAACAACAACAACTTGCATTTATGTAACACCGCTCATGCAGGTTAGTGTCCCAGAGCGCTTGATTTGGTCTACTGCTCGATGGGTGTGAAGCCAGCAGCAGCATCAAACCCTCAGTAGGCTAATGGGCTCCTTCAATGCTATAATTTTTATTATGCGGAAAGATTAAGAACGATGTGAATTAATATAGATACACAGTACACCTCAAATAATTACCTGTTTCAATATCAAATCAAACATCAGAATAAAGCAAGACAGGTTCATATCATCATCCTCACAGTCTACGTCAATGGTTCTTCCTCCTGTGTGGCCAAAATTCTTAAAAGGACTTCGGAACGGACTGCGCATCGGGCTATGGAATGGGCTACGGAAAGGGCTGGGATATGGACTGAGAGTAGCAAGCTGGGTCCTTCGTCCAGGATCGGATATAACACTGACCTGTAAAGGAAAGATGCATTAATGTTAATAATCAGAAAAAGAATAAATTGATTGGACTATTTTTGCCTGGTTTCTACTTATCTCTCTGGGCCGCACTATCCAGATAACCGGAGACGAGTAGGCAACTTGCTCCTGTCTTAATTCAAGGCCGCAACCCCAACATGCTATGATGGTGCATCAAAGCGAAGCTAGGTCTGAACTGCGCTCTTACGCTCGCTTGGCCTCAGCGACAGAATCGAGAAATCAAATCTTGAATCAAATCAAATCTGCCGTGAAGCAGCACATTAGTATTCTAACTCGCTGTTACGCTGCATAGTGAGGAGCTGCAGTCTTAAATGATGCAAAAAACAGTCAAACTAAAGCCGCATATTTAAAACGTACCCTTCGAGCAGCCAGATTTCCTGTCAATTCGCTAGCTCTTGCTTTTCTCTGACTGGCCAGTTCCTTGACAGAGTTCACACCATCAGAAAACATACTGATCAACAGCTGCAGGGGAATTAAAATGTCCAGTTCTGATAAAACCTGTCAAAGTGGCAGAAAATTACCATTTGTTTAAACCAGCAGAAAATATTGAAAGATTTGCACAAAATAATTTGATCATCCTTTATTTAAAATGTTGAAAATTTAATTTATCCATATTCACAATTGATAAATGTATTACACGCCAGCTTAAAAATAGTGCTTCACACATGATTTTTTTTTAAAGCAGCAGTCAAAATCCTTGAACAATACCAAACATAGGTAATATATAATAATAATTATCCTTGCATTTGATATAGCACCTTATGACGTCATTGAGATATCTCAAAGCACCATCAAATGCATTGTAAAATGAATTGACTGTGTATTTTTGTGGGCGAAACGATACACATAGGTGGTAGGGAAAAAGAAAAGCAAACAAATCTTTTCACGATAATTGAATTTAAGATTATTAATTCAATATGACTTATTTCCACCTATGCAATAGCTTGATCTAGTTGTACAATAGAATGACATTTTATTTTGCATTTTACACAATTTATTGTGAAACTCAATCGAAACATAGATGCAGTGATACTATGTGATGCCCTTGAATTTCCCCTACAAGAATCTATACTTACATGAAGCCAAAGTAAGGCTTGTTCCTGTACTGAAGCAGGATAACCCGAGAATCTACAGCTGATAAAACTAAACATCTCCTCCAAGGAAAATGGCAATGGACAGAGCTCAATATCAAACATTTTGCTGAAAAAGTAAAATTATCCTCTGTTAATATTAGTCTTTTTAAAAACATTTAGCAGTACAGAAACCGAACATACACTGATTATAACAACAACTTGTATTTATACAGCGCCCATCACACATTGTGGCATCCCAGAGCGCTTGAGAGTGGCGGAGCACCATGCCACTTTCAAGATTATAATATGGCACATTAATAAGAGAACAACGCATTATCTTTTTTATTCAAAGTGATAAGCGTACAAATATATATATATATATACACATAACAGGAAACGTTTCTAATGCAAAGCACTTGCTTCTGAAATCTCCCTAGGTTATCTTTTATTAACTCCTTTATCTGTGAAACTGAATCTTGTAAAGGCTGTTCTGCGGGATGAATGAGACTGGGTGCACTCAATTAAGAGAGCAAAGCAAAACCGTGCTCTCAAACATTGGCTAACACCGGTAGGAAGCACGAAAATGTAGATTGACGGTCCCTGCACCTAGGTTTGCTGATCAAGTGATATGAAGCATAGGAGTAGTACAAATTATTTCTGCATATACTGCCAGTGCAGTTGTTTTAGTAAGCACTGTGTATAATCGCTGCTGTGGTTGTGATTAATGGACTAGGAAACAAAATAATGAATTTCTAGAATACATATTTAATAAGCTGTCAGTTTTTTTTTCTTTATTTAAAAACACCTGATAAGTACAGTATTGAAAGTAATAACACATAAAATAGGACACAATTTAAAGACTCTTCGAAGTAAACATAATTAAGACAAAAAAGTGGGGAAAGTGATTTTACCATGATAAATTGACCTAAATTTAATCCACAAGATTTATCCCAACGGATGTAGCGTAAAACGCACTGTTAATCAACATTTAAAATGATTTCAAACAAATGGATGTGGGCTTACTCAAACTACCAACTTCGCATTTACCTTAAAACTTCCTTAAACTCTTTCAGTTGGTTGTCTGGCACCTCTGTACGGATAGCTTCCAACCACTCAGGCATGATACATTCCCACACAGCCTGGTTTATGACATTGTACGGAATGAGACACAGAATTCGATTCAATCCCTCCTTAAGTTGCGTCACAGGTGTGCAGTACCTGTCCCAATACCCACCAACCTGAAACACAAAGGTGTAATCCTTTGTTCCTCCCCTAAACAGTAATATTAATAATAATAATCCTTACATTTGGTAAAGCGCTTTTTATATCAAGGAGGTCCCAAAGTGTTTCACAAGATATAGTGTAAACTAGAGTGACTGTATATTTTGTGAGCAAACAGTAATTTATATGACAGCAATAAGCAAATGCAGTTATATCTTTCCTTTATTTATTATTATGGTAGTTTTATGCTGTTGGATCACAAAATATCTGTAGAAAGAAACCAAGTAACCTTAAACGTATTCCACCACTAAATGTATTATGATATATAACCTTAAAAATATATCATTTTCTTGTCTTGTTAAGTATGTTAAATGTAAACCGAATCCGCATTCAGAGAAGTTAAAACAAAGCAAATTAATTCTGAGGGTGTATTGTGTCAAAAACAAACAGATAGATCGCTGTGGAAAGAATACTTACTCTTGCAAATTCTATAGGCTTAGGAAGAAGGCACATAACCATTACGTCAAATCGAACATCGCAAACAGTCTTCAACCATTTGGTGACAAACTGAGGCTTGAGTTTTTCTACCAGGCTGCCGACTTCATCGTCAAGCATGTAAGCAGTGGAATGGAACCACTGAAATACCATGCTCACCAACCTGGCTAAGCTTTCTGTTGGTGTGTTTTCGCTTGGAGTGCAAAGACTGACCTGCACAACAATAAGGAAACAGAGATTTTCTATGAATAATTCAAACCTTAGTTTCAATTAACACAGTAGAATATTGCCCTTTTACTCGAAAACAATTTGATTGGTGCTTTTTTCTGGTGGTGGGAATTTCTCTAACCATGCATGCGATATTTCACTCTCACACACAAAATAATGTTTCAACAGTCAACAAAGCATAGTATTCCAGTAGCAATTTTTTTTTTTGGTCAGCCTGGTTTCTGAAACGTGAAACCCATCCATCACCATATTGTATCCAAACCAAACTGAGAGTGCCATGTATCCCATTTATACATGGAGTGATACGTTGAAAGGGAGGTTGAAAATTCTACGGGCAATATTTCTGCTGGATAGAAATTTAGCAACTTGTAGAAATGATCCAAATGTAAAGAACATAGAAATGTAGAGCACTGCACTCGTTGAGAATGAATAAGCATAAAAATTGATACCCAGAAAATGGGGGTAACTTTTGCATACGAGTTCAATGGTAGTTTCTCTGCACTTAGAGGTATCCATCATCTTCCAAGCAGATCTGTTCCAATATATTACATTCTATTAATTGTGACATTTGTTTGTTTTTCTTATTTACCAAAAACCAGATTCCAAACTGGCTGAGGAGTCGCTGATCAGGTTTATCATCATCCTTGTTATCATACTCCACGTTGTCCAGGGAATGATGGGACGAGGACAAACCCATCTGTCTTCTCCGATTTAATTCGTACTCTCTCTGCTCTGCGTAATATTCAGCCTCCTTCAACAAACTAAAGGAAAAGTTGAAATGCAATTACTAAACGTGCTCCCAAAAGTCACACCTGGATCATCTTAAATTCTAAAGAGCTCTCCCAATAGCTTTTTGTCTTATTTATACATTACTCATATTAGACAAAATCACTCATTTTGTTCCTTCGCCCTTGGTTGCCACTCAATACACAAAGCAACAGGAGTTTCCATAGCTAGCGGTCCACAGCCCACTCTCCCAAATGAGGAAGGTAGTACCACAAAACAAACCTCTAATGGTGGCCAGATAGTCATGAAAAGGCACAGAGCAAACAATAGGTACTTCTCCAGACAGAGAGACTGAGTCAACAATGGTTATTCTCATGTACTTCCAAGCAACCACACTTGATAAATGCCTGATAATAGTCAGTGGCATAGGAAGGATTAAAAACACTGACTTTAATCTTTTGGCTAAAGCATGGTTTACAGCTGGGAAATGAATGAAGTATCTTCAGAGTAGACACATCGGCATTATTTGTTGTGAACACGGCACATTACGTTTCAAAGAAATTATACATGTACAGCTGAAGCAAACAAAATTCAGACTTATTTGAATTGCAATGAGTAAACTAAAAGCATCAATGAATGACAAAACAGTGGACTTGAAAATGATTCATTACAACGGCCAATAAATGTACCAACTTTATTATCATCAGGTATTATTCTACAAGCCCAACATTATAATGGAGGCATGATGATGATACATCTTTATGAGTTGCGTTGTAAAGACATTTTGTTGATTACCTGACGACTGATTCCACAGTGCAAACTAGTTCTTCTGCACCACACTCTCTGGTGCTCATAGGAGGGGGAGACGTCTGATACAGGTGAGACTCTGCGGCAGCATCAGTCTCACTGCTGTGGTGGTTGTAATGACACCTTTTGCAGTAGCGAACTGGCTTGTTCCCATGATGGCCACAGCATCCTGCCGAGAAGCAGGTAACAATCGCTCTCCTAACGTGTGAGCTACAATTCTTATGAGGAGTAAAATCTTTACATTAATAAACAAGCAACGCAGCTCTCATTTCTATGATGAAGTTTTAAAAAAAGGGAGAGCTACAAAATGTTAAATTTCAGGAAGCTAAGTGGTAGTAATAGTAGCTCGGTCCTTTATGGAATGTTTTATGTAAGACCAAAACTGAACTGGTGGCCAGGTAAATAATGATGATAATAATAATCCGTGCATCAAATGTTAGGATTATTACTATTATTATTATTTAATATGATGCTTTTCACATCGGGAGGATGTTCGAAGTGCTTCACACAGGTTAAATACAGAGAATTGCTTGATTCTTATGGAATCTTTGCTGATTTTGCAAATTAATTGAAATCCATCATAAGTAATCTTCATATGAAATTTTAGTATTCGGTACATATTTTGGAAGACCGGTTCAGTCAAAACCAAAGGGCTAACAACCCTGCCAATACTCCCAACTATGTTTTCAGTCAGTATGTGTGATCAGCTGAGCCCCTGCGTAAGATTTTCTACCACTGAGAAAAAGAAAATCACACCCCATTCGTTTTGCTTTTAGTTGTGCACCTTAACCATAAAAGAGCACTGGCAATGCAAGATGTGAGGACATGTACAGTCCAATACCCTACCTAAAGGAAGGCTGGCTCAGTGTAAAACATAAGGCTTTAGTGAGTTCACATATGAAACCATTTACTGCTAAAAACACGCTACTGAACAATAGGGTCCACAGGGAGCCACGGTGTTTAGCATCCCTTCTGATGTGAGATGCAAATCAAGTGACGTCCTAACTAGGAAAGTCAATCATCTGCCAAGCACACTTGTGTGATCATAATGTGTGGTCACAGGCTCGCTGCTGGATGTCAACTCCTGTTGGCAGTGAGCAGCTGCAAACAGGTTGTGCTCCAGCAACTGGAGCAGAAATCTTCCTCGTTTTCTATTTATATATTAGGTGACAAACAACAGGAGAAAACTGTAATCAGGCAGATGTCTCACAAAATTAACACTAAGGATTGTCGAAAGCTCTGGAGGACATGACAAAATTATTCTGAAGTGCCAACAGTCAGAATTTCCGTATCATAGGGTACACTGTTTTGTGCAGATGATCACATATCCGACCTCATGGAGAAAGCGGGGTTAAATGGAGTATCCGTGATAACAAAAGGTGTGCAAAATAAACACAGAATGGTTATAAAACAATATATCAGTGAATTTGGGAATTTAAAACATCAATTTAAGAACGGAAACATCTATACGGATTACTACACAAGTTTAGCATTTGCTCCGTCTCTGTCAACTTCTTTTTAACTGGGTAACACCCGAGAAATAGAAAAAATGGATCTCTTACAATTACAGTGGAGTATAGCACAATATGCTATTATGTACCTTATGTAAAATTATACGGTGTACCTGAACATAATGTATATGCCTAAATACTCGAAGAATCATTTTCATTATAGAAAAAGCCCACTGTTTATGGACATATCATGGGTATTAAGATTAATTTTTCTTAATAACACAAGCCCAGTAAGCACATTCTTTTCGTGTTCAACCATAGTAAACAGCTGCTGCTATTGTTACCAATGTAATCAGTCTTTTCAATTCTTGGCACTCTAGTCCATCTGCATGCACATTTATTCTGAATGACTAAATGTTACAAAAAATCTTGTTCTGATTTTCTAATTGAACTTCTCGCCAGTGATTAGCACAGGAATTTTACTTCAGAAAGCTAAAGAAATCAATCTTCTCAAGTTCAAGTGACAGCCAGGATGGTGGAAGGTGAACTAGATGGAACTTGGTTTTCTTTCGCCAGCAAATTCTTATGTTCTTAAACATGTTATAAACTAAACATTTGTGGTTCATTACATTACTTTGTTCCATTGTGCTGCAACATTTGGGGAATAATTGGGTGTCTTGAAAATATTCAGGTGAATATCTTTTTGGAGAGAGATTGAATTAATTTAAAAATAGGATAGCCTTTAGATACATTCACAGTTACATTAAATTAATACAAAAATTGCCTCAGAACTTTGAAATCATATACAAATCTTTCTTTCTACTTGGAATTTTTAACTTATTTAGGCACTTTCCAAATCTAATTCAGTTACCAAAAAAAATCTGCTCTGGTAAAGATTAGCTACAACAAAAAACTTTCAAAATGAATCCACTGTATTTATTTTGTTCGTAAGCATTACATTAAGTGGATAAGCAAAGGAACTAGTTTTCCATCTGCAAGAAAAACAGATAATATAAGATGATAAAATACTGATAAAGAGAACCATATGGTAAAGCACATCTTTTGCTTGGACAACTAAGTGTAGAATACACAGCTAACTTCTTCAGAGACAGAACAAATGCACAATCAGCCACAATGTAAGAAATAAACACTGTTGCAGAAATAGTTGATTCGGATTTTATTGGTGATAAAACAAATGAAGGAAGAGTTACAATGCTTCAAGCAATGTTTCAAACTCAAGAGATGTTGAGTAGAGATACTAGAAAATAAAATCCAGCCCAACATTTATTTTCCTGGTCTTGAACATTTCTAGATGCTGTTAACAGAACATTTCAATGTAAATACTTGAAGCTACTTATTTAGTTGCCTGAAACACTGGCAAACTCCTGAAAGCATGATACGGCACAAATACACCACAATATGCAGCATGGTGATCAAACAAACTTTTGAACGATGAAATGAGCTGCGAGAGATACAACAATAAACCACAAGACAGAAACCACAACCACTTGGACTTTTCCACCAGTCTTACCTTCTTCTGACATATAGCAGATATCTCAGCTGTAGGGTGAAGGTACACAAACAAATCAAAATGGACAAGTAACCTATAATCATTGCTGGATTGTTTGTAGGATGACAGATAAGGACATTTTGAAAACAATATTTTTTTAAAAAAGTGGGCCAAGTTCCAACACCCGCAAATCAGATGCATTGCATTCATTGCGACTTCTGATTTGAGAGATTCATGACCAGCAAATCTCATAACCTACGTAGGCAAACTGAATGTTTCCCACCAGTATTTTGGCGGACAGACTTATTTTTCGGACTTTGTGAGAAAGTCTGATTTGTTTGGCAACAAATCAGGTTTGTGTATACTGCAAACCATTTCTATAAATATAATGTTTCCTTGCTCATGTTTTATTTGTTATTTCAAATTTCTCCAAGTGTAACTAATATTTTGATTGATAAAAGCTTTCCCGGTATGGATGCACATATTTACAAATGTAGCTAAATAAAGGTTGTTTGGCTGCCATACAACATGTCTGTTTACTCCAATGATTTAGCAAATTCAATCATATGATATGGCTGTTGTCTGCGTGATATTGGAGTCAGTAAATCATTGTTACCTGGAATTGGTATTATTTATGACCAATTTTATTCAGTCCCCACAAAAAAATATCAACCACTTCTGTGATATTTTAATAAAATATGATAGTGCAGATTTTATTCTTAGAAATAAAATAATGTACTCTGAACATCCCAGACTCCTTTCTGTTATTGTCTCATAACACTGTTATGGAATAAACTCCACAAGGTAAATATGTTGTAGCTCTTTCAATACAAAAACAAAACTAAACGTGACCTGCACAAGTATTTCCAGTCACAACTCACCTTGCGGAAGAAGAACATCAATTAGCCATTCAGCTTGATCACTAAAAAAAAGGGAACGAAAAACAGAAAAAGTACAATTTCCATTAAAACGGCACATTCCTCTTCAACTTCAATTTATTGCTTTTAAAAAAAGGATTTTAGCAATAAGATCCATTGTAAACCTGTGAAGTGTTATGAATACCGGTATACATTTTCGTAAAACTACTCACCCTGCAATCCTTTGGCTACACTCTTCGCACAAGTATAACGGAGGTGGCTTGTCACCCAGTGCCACGGAAATTGATGGATCGATGCACATCTTCAAAATAATTCAGTAAAATAAGATTTTGTTTAATTAAAAACAATCATCTTTTAAAACTTTAGAAACAGAATTTTCTAATATTGTAATTTTGTTCATTTTGGGCTAGCAGAAGACAGTGAACAAATTCTCTAGCTTCTCAACTTGGAAGAACCACATATGAATTCCAGCTTCTACTAACACAACAACTCAAAACTCCCTTTGATAGGCCAGGAATATGCAGTCACAAATATATATGTTTTCTCCTGGTAATTAGTATAACCTCAATTAAGAAAACAGCTTGATGCTGTAATGGGAAAATGGAAGGATGGGTATTCTAGAGACATTCATCTACAGCTAATACATGCCAACTTCAACCTAAAAGTTAAATATATATTATATGTTTGTAAAACAAAGGAAAATAGACACAACATCCACATACCTTTACAGCAGGTTTGTTGATCGCATTTTGACATTCAATATGTTGACAATGGGTAGGGTTCCAAGCTGTCAAAGATAATAATCCTTGCATTTGATATAGCGCTTTACACAAATACACTTCTCTTATGACTCCATCCCACATTCCCTTGGCCTTGCTCCCTCCCTTGCCTCCTTCAAGGCGGGTCTCAAAGCCCTCCTCTTCGACCAAGCCTTCGGCCACCCTCCTATCCACCATGCCCTCCACCCTCCCCAATCCCGATCCCTAGCTCGTGTCCAAATCCCTGACTGGGACATCCAGCACCTTGGGACATCCTCCCAACATGAAAGGCGCTGTACACATGTAATTTGGTATTGTATAAATATGCTTCATTAATATTCGGCTAAGAATGATTATACTCAGTATCACCTGCCTTGTCTTTTAAAGCTTTCCCCCTTAACCCATGACATTAGTTATGAAAAGGCTCTCGATACATTTTTTTAAATTTTGGATTATAATTGTTAAATTTAATTATGTTTACCTATAGATTCACTTAGCACTCATCTCATGAGATGTTCACTTTCTTCCTGTATTTTTGACTGTTTTAGTCATTATTGAGATATTAGAAGATTCTATCTAGTTAAAATTACTGTACAGGCACAGCTCTGGGGCAGTCATAGAAATGGTGGGGTAAACAGCAGCACATTTTAAATCTTCATGAATGACAAGTATGTGCTAGTACCATGCACACAGGGTATGAATTCTACAGATTCCAACTACATGCACCCTCCAGTTATCACCTTCCAGTTATAAGTCACAAAATAAGCAATTTAAACAGCACTCAGAACCAAATCCAATGCTACAAAAGTGGAGTAGCATTTTGACAGTGGAAATCTCTACCAAGCATCATGTACGAAGTGATTTCTGATTACACATTCTCTAAAAATGTCATACCTGTATATTGTAGACCTCTGTATTCACTGATAGCTCCAGGTGGCTTTAAATTGGGCCAGTAGTGGAAGAGCATCTGAACAGCCGGGGGTTTAACTTGAGAGGGACCATAGGCTATCACATACAATAAATCCTAAAAAAAATTACGTTAAATATTTTTAGATTTTTGCAAAAATGTTTAAAGAGATTTAGTTACGCAACCTTAACAGTACAAATAAATGAAACATTAAGTAAACATGTTATTTATAATAACTTGTCCACCTGCATTTATATCAACGTTAAATAATATTGATTTAGGATGAATGGAAGTTAAATACGAGCATGCATGTACACAATTTGAGTTATTTTTCAATCAGCAAGTATAAAAGCTAAAAACTAAGCAAAAGTACAAATTAACATGGATTTGATTTTCTTCTGTGTTAGAAAGGGCTACTGCCCTCAGAGGTTAGCTAAAATGAACCAGGTTACTGAAGATTCACTGCTTGCCAGCAAGAACCCAGGATAATAATTATTAATAATAATTAATAATGTATGAATCATTATTAATTATTACACATTATTAATAATGTATAATAATTATACAAATATAGGTGTTTGTGTATTAGAATAAATAAGTAAGCAGAAACAGAACTTTCTTTTTCACTTTGCAGAGCCACCCATGAGAAGATATTTAATGGAAATACAGTATTAATAGGGGTGTGGGCTCATGTGAGGTATAAACTCCGCACAGACTAGTGGCACCAAATGGACCTGGTTGTACTGTAACTCTATGTAACTCTGTTATGTCACTTACTTTCCAGACCTCCTGCTTGTACTTCATAAGACTTTCGAGCAACTGGCAATGATACACTGTGAGTAAAAAACAAACACACGTTGTTTAAAGCTGGTGTTTCATACTGTTTCAGCAATGATTTCATTCAAACTCTGAATAACGCCTATTCATAATTTCTGTACGTTTTCAAAATTTAGGCATAAAATACATTTGACTATTATAAACATTTCTCATACTGTACTTAAAATATCCAACCCCCAGCTTGGGTGCAAACCCTCAACTGTCTTGGGACGTCCTCCTGACATGAAAGATGTTGTGTAAATGCAATTTGTTGTTGTTCTCACACACACGCAATCATGCACACAGATCAGAGTCTAAAGTTTGAATTCAAATATTAAGATGTACAGTCACTGTTTGCAGAAGTAAAATATTAGCAGAGCCAACACTGTAGTTCAACGAGCAATAACTTCATCAGCAAAACAGTCGCTTGTTGACATCGCTCACAAGCATTTCCTTCAGCAAGTCCTGCAGCAGAAGCTTTTAATTAACCTTACAGAACTTGAGCTTATTCCAAAATAAACTCACAGGCAAAAGGAAAATTGCAGTTTGAAAACACAGCAATACAAAATGAGCATGATAACCGCATCTGAAATACAGTAAACGTTTTAGAACAGGCCCCGTGTATTCCACAGGACCATGTTTAACGTTTCAATGTTAGAAGGAGATAATTTTCATATCTAGATCTTTCATAAGATTAGAAATAGAATCTAACAGTGAGCGGTCAGTGAACAGAACTAGGCTAATCAATTAAAGGTTTGCATTTTATTTGCCTAAAAGAAGATTAAACTAACAGGACTCCAAATCGTACTAATCTCAGTAAAAGAAAAAGTTCATCTGAAAGTCAAAATGTAGCTATATTGGTCATATTTGCATTATAGATCATTGATAGACAATATTGATATTTAAGAACTTGTGGCACAAAGGAGCGTACACTCACACTCAGAGCGTACACGCTGGTTTACACTTACCAGGATTTGTTGTATACTGCATAGCAATCATCAACATTGCCGATGCAGAAACATTCACATAGGGTGGAACACTTTCTCGCTTGGCTGAGCCCACTGGAGAGCAATTGATAAGCACAATAAGTCTGAACATTAAAGTTAAAAGGGATTTGCAGTATTTGATACATTAACAGAAATTAGGATGGTTGAAACAAATCAATATGGTCCCAGTTATACAACTGGCACAAAGAGTATGGTTAACAACACAGCAAAATGTTGACAGAAAATAAGATTACAGCCTTACAAAACAAATGTCTGCTGATAGAAATGAGCAAAAGAGAGAAACAGCATAACATTTCCGAGCAAACATTTCTAGAATGTTGAAGAAAACTTACATATGGCCATTGGAAGGAAAGAGGTGCTGAGATACTCAATGATATCCTTGTGAAGAAATGGAGGGAAAGTTGCTAAAGTGGAAATCATGGTGTAAGGTAAAGTGCTCAGAATGTCATCGTTGAGGAATGGCAGCAAACAGGCTGTTGTATAAAATATGGACTGCCCTAAGTCTGTTTAAAAAAGAAACCATCGTTAAATACAATTCAACCCTGATAAGCTCATAAATAGCTTGCCAAAATATTCTGCTTGGATCAGAAATTCACTGGCAATTTACAACGCTGGGCATGCAGTATTTGTATTTTAGCCTATTTCTCACTCACGATACAATTAAATACCAATGTTCAAAGTATGCTCCTACAGAATAGCTGTCAGTGTGCAATATGTGCAATACTGACAATAAACAATGAGGTGATTAATTGGATGATTTTCATACTTGAATCAGAATTATGTATGTGTTTTGCTTGGCTTTAGAAACCAGAAGGAAACTGCAGGGATTTGTTACACAGTATTGGACTTCTACACTTGCATTTGGTGACCATTTCCTCAGGGTGAACTGTATAATTGTTCTGACCCTAAAGAGTGAACTCTAGAACTGTTCAATAATTTACATTGTGGAGTTTGGTGTTAAATTAAGACTGCATTAATTAAAAGATGCTCACAAACCAAACTTACATGTCATATCATCTTTTGCCTACAAATATACAGTTAATTCACTTTTTTACAGTATATTCTGTGAAGAGCTTTGAGACGTCTAGAAGACGTGATAAGGTGCTATATCAAATGCAAGGATTATTCTTATTCTTATATGAATATCAATATTACCTTTCATTCAAAATTGGCAACAATAGATGAGATTAACTTTACTACTTTCTATCATGAGCTGGTAATGGAGTCTCTAACTTCAACAGCTTCAGGCCTGACTTGCCCTGCAACAACCAGCTAACATATAAATGATCTTAATTATAAATTACATGAAGACCTCAATCCAAGTTGCCTGCAAGCATTAAGTATTTTCAGCATAAAATGCTGGCCCTCGTCATCATTACGTTTCTTAAGTAACTTCCTTCTTTTAAGACAAATTCAAACAATTCGGTAGAGTCCGGAATCATGACATTGCAACTTGAAAGAAAGGAAGCTCTACTCTGTCACCTCTTTAATATTCAATAGTGTCCACGTGTAATATCTGTGTTTAAAGTGTAGGGGAAATTGTACAAAAATTCCTCAATACAAATCACAAAAGAAATGCAGATACCTACTGGTATTGCCCGAGCAGAATAGGCTCAACTCATAGCAACCTCTGCTTACCATGTTGGCCGTGTTGTAGCAAAGGAACCAGGTCAAGCAGAGTCACCAGTGTCACATAGAGGGCTTGATAATCCAGTGAAGGGTATTCTGAAAGTTGTGCATCCCGACTTTGCTGACTACGCTCAGTGGGAGCATCACGGAGGACGCTGTAAAGGAGGGAGCGAGTAACAGTAGGGTTGATGGAACTGACTTGAGGTCTTAGGGATGGGGTGAGTGGGAATGGCACAGGAAAAAGACACATAGTCATGGGGACTGTCAAATTGGAGCCATCCAGGTTGTCCTTCCTCCCTATGCGGGACAAAATGCTGTTTTGGAACAAAGAAAAAAAAGAGACAACAAAGACACAAAGAACAGCACATTACATTAAAATGACACTACAGACAACATAATAAAATACCAGATTAAATGAGCACATAGGATCCAACCCCAACAATATAGCAAATCAATTATTCTTTGAATACACTGCGGTCGGTATTCTAATCGGCGACTTGAAATGGGATCAAAATTGCTCTCGTATTGCATCCTATGTGCTATCTGGTAAGAAGGAGCAAATAAATATAAAGACATGTTCTAGGTGCCACCACCGTGTAAAGAGTTTTTTTCAATGATACAAATAAAAACAAAAACAAATAATTATTCCAAATATGAAAAAATCCAGTTGAAATAATTGATACAAGATTTAATCTATAATTTTATCTTGTATTGAAAGGCTAGTTCAACTTAGGTTCAAGTATAAAAATCTAACTGATCTTATTTTACATTGCGTATAAAACTAACTTCTTTGCAACATTTGTAAAGATTCTCTTTTACGTATAATCTAGTGAAAACGTTTGATTAATTTACTCGGCTCTATTTTATGAACCCAGTGGACTGGAAAAACAAAATCAAGAAATATTTATTCCTTAGCATCTGTATCTATAAACCAAACACTGTGATGAAATTTAGATCAACTATAGCGCTGCACCATTTTGATCTGCAACAACTGATAGCTTGCAGTTCAATCCACTGTTAATTATTAATTAGTGCATTCCGATATCACTTTAACTTTGCTGCTGCTGATAAAATAAAGCTTGGTTATGCTACATAATTAGTTCAATCCAATTCCTGTACAGAATACCTCTAGCTCCCTTGCCATGAAGCGCTTTGGGACATCTCGAAGAAGTGCTAAGGCGCTATATCAAATGCAAGGATTATTATTATTATTGTTATTGATACGATTTGGAGTCTGCTCACAAAACCACCTCAATACAATGCCCATGACTGCAATATGACATTATTTAGCTCTAATCAGGCCAAGTTTTTACACACTTAAAATATTAGGTCTTTAATTTGCAGAGAATCAAGCTTAGCTGTTCTTAGGCTTGCTAATGTGATGGGCGAGCCATTCACAACCCCGATACTTTAGAAAAATTTATAAGTAATGTAGCACCAGTCAGTTGAACACGTGCCAAGGTTTCCTTTAACAATTTAGTCAGAGTAATTTGAGTAGGTACACATAACTATTGTTTCCTGTTTCAATTTACTCCACTATTATTACCGTATGAAATCAATGCCAATCATATAACTGGGCCACAAGCAGTTTCCTTTTCTCTCTCCCTACTTTTTAGAATTCCTGCTTTTTTTTCCTCCTCTAGTTCTCACATATCACAACTTCCCAGGCTTCTGCTGTTCCATAACAGAACAATTAAAAGATCACCCGATGGTGACTTGCTTATTGATTTTCTCTGTTCCTCTCAAAGGGGAAGCAACTCATCTGTACTCGCTATTGTAAGGGTGAAAGCATTGAAAATAAACACTCTTTGGATTGCTCCATGAAAATCGATAACTTTTTGTGGTCATTATTTTCTACTTGTAAATTTGATATCCACTAAAAACTCACTAAAAAAAAAATTCACTAAAATCAAAACACACTCAGAAGAAATACAATTGTCGGTCACAACAAAATTATAGTTCATTCACAAAGGGGTGGCACCTATAGAAACATGTTTAAGGAGAAGAATAAACATGTGTGTTTGATATGTAAGTCTCTAAACAGCACATGTTTATCACACCAAAATAATGTCTGTATGTAAGTTATGATACTGTGACAGTATCATTAGGGATAATGAATTTTAACAGGTATATGATTTAGTAAAAAAAATATAGAATTCTAAGATGTAACTAAACTACAATTGTTGGAGCTACAAAAGAATATATACTAAAAGTCAATGATTGATAGCATATGTTTATGAACTAATGGTAATGGCAGTTTATGTACACTATTGATTGTTCCATAAGATTTACTGAAATAAAAGTTTTGTTTTGTATTTTCTGTAATACAAACACTATTTTGTTCTCTGTAAATATGACAGTATTATTTCAGTACATTATTACTGACAAGAAGTTGTGCAGATTTGAGAAATAACATGTCCAGGAATGCGATTTAGCAAAACAAGGTGATGGCATGTCAGTTTTTGAGATTCAACCACCTGGGATCTATGTCTTTTACCACACTATCAGTCCAGGAATGATTTACAAATTATTTTCAGCTCGGCAAATGTGGTTCCATTAATTGGACCAATGAAATTAAACAGATGAGAATTTGAAATCATCTTGATCTCTTCATCAGGCTAAAAGAAGCAAGAAAAGTATTCTTATCACTTTTCTTATTAATAAGAATTAAGTGTTCTTACTACTTTACATCTTATTTGGACTTATATTAACTCTATAAATCCAATTTGTAGTCAGTCGGAAAAGTGATTATTCTTTTCACTTCTTTTACTTCTCTCTTCCTCCCTGTGAAGGAGTATGATTGCTGCAGTGCCATCAGCAGTCTAGTACATTACTCATATCCATTCTTCAAGATTGAGCCCAGATATTACATATTGGCAAGCTATTTGCGCAAGAGAGCATCTTTGTACAGCTTTGAATCTGATCCTTTCTTCACTTGAATTCCTTCTTGTATCTAGGAAGGCTGAGTAAATTAAGGACAAGTGGTGGATTTCTTATAACCTAGCCCAGTAGTAATGAGGACAATTATCGCCCCTCTACAATTGCACTGGCTGAAATTGGAAACCAAGTGCAAGCCTAGGAATCGAAACTTCTTTATGGCTTATTGCTACGCCACTCGTACCTTTGCCATTAAGTTATTGGTGGGGCCATAATTCTCATCCTTTAAATAGTAACCGTATGTTATAAATCATGAATGATTTACACACACACATATATGTATACATAATATATACATATTACATAATCTTAACATCAGACAATATTTACGATGGAATACTTGGTCCAACAAACAGTATCACACAGCATTATCTATACAGCTGGACAAATTGTTGTCTAAATTTTCCTTGCACAATGTATTATTATTATGAACTTAACCAGTCAGTATTTTGAAAGGCACAAAGTGCATTCTGTAATTAAAAGGGACATGGCACAACTTTTTGCCTGCATAACAGTTTTTAAAAACAATGCATCATTATATAATAAATATATCCACTTTTATATTTATCAACACTAGAGTCATTTAAGGCATATATTTATTAAAGACAGGCTTAACATCATATTCTTAAACAGCATTATCATTTTCTATTTCGATACTAGTCATTAAAACAATAAACTCCAAAGAAAAAGAATCACTGTATTTAGTTTTTATTTAAAATGTTCAGGCTCAGTTCACGAATTATGCTCATCCGGTGCAAATACAAGTTGAACACCACATGACATCCATAAACAGAAAAGCTGATTGGGGAAGTGAACGGCTTACACCTTTGAGGGTGGTCATTCAATACGTCTTCTCCGAATCACCTTTACATCATGGAATGAAAACTCGATTACAGCCAGGATAAGCATAATCAAGCTCATTAGCTCTGAATTTTCTCTTCTTCTCAAAGTGCCGGGGTACAGTTCCGCAGGCTCAAACCATTCTCTGGTACTTCATCAAAATGCCCACAATAAAAATAATCCTTGCATTTGATACAGCGCCTTATCACGTCTTCGAGACGTCTCAAAGCGCTTCACAGAATATACTGCAAAGTGAACTGATTGTATATTTTGTGGTGAAGTGCGGCAGCCAATTGCGCCCAGCAGCGTTCCACAAACAGTGGTGGATTGAGTGAGCAAATTATTATTCTTTTTTTAAGGAATTATTACCACCGGAAAAGCGATCTCCCAGCCTGGCTGAGCTAACTCAACACAGATCGGGAATTGAACCTGGGATCTTCCAGGCTGGCATTGCTCAGTTAAACTCCAGCGGTGGCTTTACCAACTCAATCATCGGAGGAGTTAGTTGTGTATTTTACATGAAGGAAATTGCCAGCTTTCAGGTTTCATGGATTTAGTTTCCAATCAGTGAGTTACGTGACAAAGATAAAAAGAATTATGGTGGAACGTACAACTAGAAATCAGCAGCTTATATGCTCCGTCTGCCAGTTGGTACTCTGATGATACCCTAATTCCTTGCTGCATCACAGATCACATGAGGGTAGTCTTAAGATATAAAACGTGCTGGGACATTCAGAGTAATACATTTTCACAGGATATGCATGCAGTAATCCTGAATCTGCACCATCCAATATTTCCACTAGTTTTGCCAATATCAAGAAAACAGGACAGAGATGCCCATTTTTCAGTTTACTGTGACTTGGCCTGAAAATGCATGTCTTTTTTGCTTACAAAATATAGTCACTAAATCCTGTGAAGTGCTTTGAGACATCCTCACTAGATTAAAAGCGAGGATTATCAAATGCAAGGATTATTATTAAGAACAGAATAGGGTTTGACTACCATGCCCCACAATCGGAAAGCCTGCTGGCACTCGCTGATCAAGCTTATGTATAAAGCACTCGGGCTCAATGCCAAGCAGAGCCAGCGCCTGCAGAACTGTTCACCACCATAAGCAATTACTTTCAGAAGAAATGGGAGAAAATAGTCATCAGGTCTTGCTCTATAAAATTTCTAAATAAATCTTTCCTTTCAGGTTATGCCAACATGTTTTTCACATTACATTGGATGGCATATTCAATTTTAAACAGCTGCTATCAGATATCCAAGTTTATTTTTTGCAGAATAATAAATAGTGTTCATCTGTTTCCATCAAGTCTTTAAAGAAAACTGCAATATCCTAGTTTATATTTAATTCACAAAACATTGCTCCAATAAAGCTTCTGGCACAAATTAGTTCTTCGGGTTTCATATGCATAGAAAAAAAAACACATTTCAGAATCGATGTTTCTATCGATGCTTGGTTAGTAGTAATTAACTGCTTTAGGGGAAAGAAAATTTCTGTGATCACGTAATGATTCAGAAATCCCAGCTGCTGGCTGAAATGCGTTGAAAGATAGGATTGTTGGGGTAAATAGAAAAAGATGCAAATGATGGAAATGCATAGCAGATAAATCGCACTCCAGAAAAAAAGGTAGCACAGTTTCTGATACAACTTGATGTACAGTCCGATAAAAAGGTCATACGTCAAACAAAGCATCAAATTACATTTTTTTTGGGTGCTGATTGACTGCTGCACCTAAATCATAGAATTATACAGCATAGGAGGAGGCCATTCGGCCCATTGTGTTTGCGCCGGCTCTTTGAAAAGATCTGTTCAATTCAATCTCACTCCCCCATGCTCTCGCCGTAGCCCTGCAAACTTGTTTTCCTCAAATAATTATCTACCTGACCAGCAATTTCTGCTTTTACTTTGGAAGTATGAAACAGTTGCTACTGATGTCTTTCACTGATTAATATGCAGATAAAAAAATCTCTAATCAACTGCAGAAACACATTAAAAAAGTACTCTTATAATAATAATACTCCCCTGAACTGCTACTTTTACTGATGTGTTAACTGTCATTGGCGAAGAACATCACATTATTATCTATTGACAAATGTTGCTCATGATCTTGCCAAAGCAGTTAATGCCAGGTAATTGGTTAAAAAAAAATTCCCACAATTGTTCCATTATTATTAATGCCAGAAACTAAATATTGGAAAATGTTTTATGCGTGCGAATCGAGTAACAGTTGTGGAGCCTGAAGCCTAGTTTTTAACAAATTAGCAAAACATTTTACTTGATCATTCATAAAAATAGAAAATGTATATTAACTAACTTATTTCAATAAATCCTCTCTACAACATTTCAAATAATACATTTCTGAATAGATTTTCTTAAATTAAAAAAAATGCTTACCTTAATAAAGTCTGTGAAAAATACTTCAATGTGTTTGCTATATCGGTTCCAGATGGCACAGGATAAATATTATGAAGGACCCGATTGTGGTACTCTTGTAAATAACGGATCTTAGATGCAACTAGATAAATCAGAGTTTTGGAGAATTTCAGGTTTTTATTAAAAATGTTTTGCTGCCAAATATATATTTCAAAAAATCTGCACAATTTATTTCAGATATAAGGGTAAGTGAGTTTTGTTTATTATTCTTCCCCTTCTTCTGATGACTTTGGGAGATTTGGATCTATGGGTAAGGTTGTCCTCCCAACACCTCATCCATATGTTTTTTCTTCATGTGTGAACAAAGACATAAACTAGGTATTTGTCTCTCAAATGCTATTCAGCCAAACCCAATTGTGTCCTCACGAAACATCCACATACAGTAAATGCAGTTTCCAGCCAAATCACAGATTAGCCATCCGAAACAAGAATACTAGATATTTTTACCACACCCCCACCCATGGTTCAGAGATCCGAGGCTGATGGTTATACTTCATCACACCACCCAATGATGCGATTAACCCAAAACAGATCATGGAGCAAATTTGGCATCTTCCTCATCTGTCTGGGTTAGTACTTCCCACATCGGCAGTGCATTTGCCACTGATTCATGAGAGAGAAACTCTGGAACACTCTTCCCCTATCCCTCCATCTTGCGCCTTCCTTCCCCATCTTCACCTGAAGACCTTCCTCTTCGACCGTGCCTACGGTCACCTCCCCCTGTCCCCGGCTCGGCATCAGGCTCCGCCACTGTTATGTGCCCTGGGACAGTACCCTGCGTGAGGGACACTATATAAATTCAAGTTGTTGTTGTAATTGAGAGCTATTCTTGAAAATGTTACAGGCCAAATGTATTCAAAAATGGCATACAATTACATATATATATTATAACATATACTATGATATATAATAAAAACACACATAAAGCGCAAATACAAACTTTAGCTTTAAAGAGTGCACTATACAACATAGGTCACAGGACTAAATGCCACACACAATCATATCTCAAGACCCAAAACTTTACCTGTTTCATGTTTTTCCAGTGGAACTAAATTTTCAAAGTTTGCAAAGAAACAATGGTAATACAGCAGGATCAAAACATAAGGCACAAGTCACTGTCATTTCACGCTTTGAATCTTTGTTTCAATATAACAAGAAATGATGGCTATTTTGCTATGTTTTCAGTGACATAAAGGTAATCACAGTTCAAATTGTGCATTCAGATAAATGTAGCACCTAATGTAATTTGGATCCCTAGTTTTAAAACATTAGGCTCCAACTTATTAGTTCATCGTCTTCTAGTCTACAACTCAGCTCATCAGTACATTTACTTGTAAAACGGTGTCAGGTTACCCAGTATATAATTTATTTCAATTGAAAAATATACAAATCTGAGAACAGAACATTTGGATCAATCAGTGAGGTCAGCTGAAACAATCACAACTTTGACACAAATGCCTTTGCCTCGCCTGCTTCGCTTAAGAGATTTCTATTCACCGCTCATCATCTTGACAGATATGTTGTCGTCTTTAAAAAATAAGAAAGACACAGTTGCGTCTTATCGGCTACTTTTATTTCACACACTGCGTATTCCACCTATGGAAAACTGGAACCCTTCAACTTAATTCTAGCATTCGGAAAGTTGCAATGAATGACCCGCAACACAGAATGCGATTTAAAATCAGAAAAGTCAAAGGCGTTGGTCGCAGCAGCAGATACTGTTTCTGTAGGAACCAGAGGTCTTACAAAAAAAGGACTGGTACCCTGGTGCCTGTTCACAACAGGTAACCTGCACAAGTCAAAAAAAAAACACACGCCTGTTTTTAGTGACGCTTGCTCATTGATAGAAAAATAAAGCAATTTATTTGCGAACCGGGCTTCAGTGGGTTCGCAATCTGAATTTTTTCTCTCTCTCTCTCTCTCTCTCACTCTGCTCATACCTCACTGTTAGCAATGGGTTGACCTTGGCACATTGATTGATTGATTGATTGATTGATTGATTGATTGATTGATTGATTGATTGATTGATTGATAACAATAATTCTTGCATTTGATACGGCGCCTCGCGATGCATTTGAGACGTCTCAAAGCGCTTCACAGGACACACTGTGAAGTGAACTGACTGTATCCGGAGAGAGAGATGAGAGAGAGAGAGAGAGAGAAAGAGAGAGAGAGGGAGAGAAAAAAAGATAGATAGATAGATAGATAGATAGATAGATAGATAGATAGATAGATAGATAGATAGATAGATAGATAGATAGATAGATAGATAGATAGATAGATAGATAGATAGATAGATAGATAGATAGATAGATAGATAGATAGATAGATAGATAGATAGATAGATAGATACCGGGTGGGGTGGGGGGGGGGGGCTGTTGCCTGGAGACGCCAATGAGCAGCAGAGGCCGAGGCGGCCGCGGGCCCTGTCACACACACACAGCACATCACCGCCACATCAGAGGGCCACACGGCCCCGCGTGTACTTACACTGTTCGGCTTTGGTGGACATGTTCTCCTCTCTCTCTCTCTCTCTCTCACTCACTCACTCAATGGCGTTCGTCGCCAACATCAAAGACGTCGCCGGGTATCCTCCTCAGGGCCGCCCCTCCCCCTCCCGCCCCCTCCCCCTCAGGCCCCGCCCTCCTGGGGTGGGGGGGGCGGAGCGATGTGCCCAACGCGCCTGCGCACAACCCCGACCCCCCCCCCCGGGAGGAGGAGGAGGAGGAGTTGACGCATGCGCCCATCCCGTTCGGTGCCACCTCAGTGCAGCTCCATCCCTCCAGTGCAGCAGCAGGGGCTGTGGGTGTGCATATGGGGTGTGGGTGTGCATGGGGTGTGGGTGTGTGCATGGGGTGTGGGTGTGTGCATGGGGTGTGGGTGTGTGCATGGGGTGTGGGTGTGTGCATGGGGTGTGGGTGTGTGCATGGGGTGTGGGTGTGTGCATGGGGTGTGGGTGTGTGCATGGGTGTGCATGGGGTGTGGGTGTGTGCATGGGTGTGCATGGGGTGTGGGTGTGTGCATGGGTGTGCATGGGGTGTGGGTGCATGGGGGGCTGTGGGTGCATGGGGTGTGGGTGCATGGCGTGTGGGTGTGCATTGGGTGTGCATGGGGGGTGGGTGGGTGCATGGGGGGCTGTGGGTGCATGGGGTGTGGGTGTGTATTGGGTGTACATGGGGGGTGTGTGTGCATAGGGTGTGGGTGCGTTTGCTGAATGCATCAGGTAGCGCATGCACCTGAGCGCTGCGCCCACTCGTGGCTCAGTCACGAGAGCCCCCCACCACCACCCTCTGAGGCAGAAGGTTGGGGGCCGAGCGGGTCCACCCTTTTTGGTCCTTCGCAGCCCGGGCTGACACTGGCTTGGGACAGTAAAAGGCTCGGCGCATTAGGACTTGCGTGCATTACGACACCTTGTCGGCTCTGGGTGTAGACGTTAGACGGAGGGTCGGTCTGCCCGTTCGGGTGGGCGTTCAAAGATTCCCCTGGGCACGACTTGAAAAGAGAAGGAAGTTTCGCCCAGTGTCGTGGGCAACGATCCCCAGATAAAATTGGTCGTTCACTTCATAGCCGAGTGTGTGATATTGGCTGTGGCGTTTGTCTACAAGATTGTGTTTTGAGATTAGCAAAGGATTCATTGAGGCGGATGTTAATGGACTGTTGCCACTTGTTGGTGAGTCGAAAACTAGTGAGCATAAGTGTATGGCATCCTGAACAAAATCCGATAGGGAGTTTAGGATGAACAGAATGGTGAGAAACTCACTGCCGGAAACTGCGACTGAAGCAAAGAGCGTCAATGTATTTAAGAAAAAATGTGACATGTACATGAGGAAGAAGGCAATAGAGGAGTACAGTATGGGAGAGGGGATTAGGAGGGACAGGGCTCCCGTAGAGTATAAACACTGGCTCGTTGGAACAGTTTTAGCACTCCCAAGATACAGCCTTGTGTGAAAGGTACTATATAATACAAGTTATTGTTGTTTCCGTGCCATATCATTCTAGGTAATTCTATGTAAAAGTAATTTAAACTAATATCCCCCTGTAAAGGTCTTTGACATGTTTTGACCACATAACAAAGAACTATATCGAATGCAAAGATACAGTCAATTCACTTTACAGTATATTCTGTGAAGCGCTTTGGGACGTCCTCCCGACGTGAAAAGCGCTATATCAAATGCAAGGATTATTATTATTATTATTAGAGTGGAGTCCTGTAACTCAGTGGTTGGAGCACTCGCTTTGCAAGTGAGAGACCTGAGTTCAATTCCAGGCAGAGGGCGAAACCTTGGGCAAGTTTCCTTACTCCACACAGAGCCTAATAATAATCCCTCAAAAAAAAAACAATAATATATTGGTCATTTTCAATCTACGACTGTTTGTGGGACATTGCTGTGCGCAATTGGCTGCCGCGTTCGCCCACAAATATACAGTCAATTCACTTTACAGTGTGTTCTGTGAAGCGCTTTGGGACGTCCTCCCGACGTGAAAAGCGCTATATCAAATGCAAGGATTATTATTATTATAATGCACTGAGTTTGCTGCAGGAGTCAGTACACCAAACAATGCACTGGCTGTGTTAGTCATTGCACTGAGCAGAAAACTGACTCTGACAGTCAATGCATGCAAAGGATATGTAGCCTATTCTGCCAGTTTATTGCATTGGCACTGTCTCCTGAAGTAAGTTAACTGAATGATCCTTTAAGGTAGATGGCGTTAAGGCAGCAAAGTTGATGCCTTTATATTGTTCCGATGTTGAGGTGGCCTTTTCTCCAGTTAGTCTCTTAACTTATAATAATAATAACTTTCAGTCCAATCACACAAAGATGCTCTACTTCAATCAATCAGCACTATGAAAAGAACACACAGAATCAAAGCTTGGGAACCAGGTGAAATTAGCAGCAGCAAAATGACACCCAAATTAGGAAATACTGATAGTTCATTCCAATCAATTCCTGGCTCAAAACTACCGAGTTTATCTGCCATGCTGCCTGGGGGAAGGGTGGAGGGGTATGCTTCCACAACATAAATTTTATTTTCTCTGAATCAGTTTTGACCTGTTGCAGCACAACACAACCCAGCTCATAGGAGTCTCCCCAGACCAGGCAAAGTCACAGCAAGTTGATCCTAGCAGCAAGTCAACTGACCCCATTTTGCCCCTCATCCCACCTGCGTATCTCCTGGATTATTTCTCTCCACTCTCTATCCTATAACTTCAATGCTTTGTGCAGAGGGGCTTCAATGAGCACAGTTGATCTTTAAACAGATTAGTAGCTATGTTGAATGGATTACAAAACTATAATCCAATCAAGGATGTCCTAAATTTGGCAAAGTAGCATTATACTCACTTTATATATCACTTAAATGATATTTCACATACTGCTAACCAAGGATATGAACTTTATAAAAGAAACAGAATTTTCTGAAAATAAAGCCTTCAGACAGAAAAACAGCAAGGAGAAACAAAGGACGGAGATGCTGGAAGCATTTTGAGGGTAAACGATTAAATGCAGTGGAAGCTAACTGAAACTGTCAGCAAATGAACTGAAGAACTTTGACCAGTAAGTTGACCTCACTAGTGAGCCATGGACGTAAAAAAAAACTATCCTAAATAACACGAACAACTGTAACACAGTATTCATTTATTACCATTGTACTCATATGTAGTATGGATTAATGTTTAAAGAAATGATCAAAAACAATTCAATTTGCACTTATATAGTTCTTTTCACGTAGGAGAGCATCTCAAAGCATTTTAGAGACACTTCACAAAACTATCTATTTGTTCACTGCCATCATGCCCATATGTCAATGCAATAACACTTAAAGAAACTGTTGCAAAGAACATAACAGCAGTAATTTGTACTTATAGAGTGCCTTTGGAACCATCATTGCAGATGAAATTGTTTACTTGTACCATAAATTATCAAATCTAAGCCAAGGATAAGTCAGCAGTTTCAAAGCAGAATTGTGTGATTCTCTTTCTCTTCCACATACAAAATATTGGGCAAGTTTCCTTACTCCACATGTCTCTGTTTACCTAGCAGTATGTAGGAGCCCAGTTGTTAGTCGATTGACAGATCTCTTTTCCAGGGATAATAATTCCTTCAAAAAAATAATAATCGGTCCCTCAATGCACGACTGTTTGTGGGACGCTGCTGTGCATAATTGGCTGCCGTGTTTCACCCACAAAATATACAGTCAATTCACTGTGAAGCATATTCTGTGTCTCGAAGATGCGATAAGACATGGATCAAATGCAAGGATTATTATTATTATCTGCAGTGGGCTTTCAGCCATTGTGCCCCGGTCTCTGGAATTCTATCCTCAAAAACTTGACTCGCTCCCTCCCTCAACCTCATTAAAAGACTGCCTCAAGACCTACCTAGTCATCTTTCCCCTCTGCTCCCACCCCCAGCTCAGGTGTCCAGCCAGCAGGGTCAAGTACTTTGAGACGTCCTCCCACTATGAAAGATACAATATAAATGTGAATTGCATTGTAGAATATTTTGACATTGGCGTTCCTCCAGTTTCTCAGAAAATGAAATTTACTGTGACAATCACACAATCCAAGAATACTTCACCCAATGTGATTTCATGTTTTAATTCTCGCAATGCAAAAGGTGTGAAAGACACTGTGCTTACCATTTTTTACTGAAGCACAAAGAATAATTTGGATGTAAATACATTTCTATTACCAATATTATAATAAGCAAATGAAATTCACTGCAAAAAAAAACACATTAATAAGACAACCACATTAGTAGGGTGACCTTAAAGTCTAATTTTTCACTGTAATAGACATTATGATCTTATAATCTAGGCTGATACTCCAGTACAATATTGAAGGAGCACGACTTCAATGAAGGTGTCTGAGACCCATACAATAAAAATCATATCCGAAAGCTGTTTAATTCATAAGAAGACAACACCCAAAATAGCCGCAGGCTAATACATACGGAGCTATAGTTGCAGGAACTTTATTTGAAAGCAACTGCTACAATAATAGACATTTCACCAACACAAAATATACAGCCAATCCACTTTACAATATATTCTAGTCAGCACTTCGAGACGTCTCGACGACACGATAAGGCACTATATCGAATGCAAGGATTATGTTTGCTATTATTATTAAAAATGGAATAGGTTACTTTTGCAACTAAAAAAAACACAGTGGACAAAAGACTGTTGTGCAAAGGCAAAAGAGAGTTGAAGTACAGTACTTCGATGTCCAAACTGGAGCCAAAGACTGGGGAACAAAGAGATCTCACTGTAGCTGTGGGTTGGTCTCATCCATTCAGAGTTTTCTTTTGCTTTTATTCTCTTTTGCGATACTCTGGCACATGATGAAGAACCCAGCCTGCTGGACCCAAAATCGTCACTGCGAAAACCGACAAACAAACCATGGATGCCTGCAAAAAAACAAATGCAAAACGTTTTCAGAAACCTATTTAACCAACAGCCAGGGAAATACTCTTAGCATTTCATACAGATTTTAGGCTGGGTGGGTGGGTGGGTGGGAGGGAGGGAGGGTGGAGAGTGGTGGGGTGGGATGGGGTGGGGGAGGGAGAGGACATTAAACATTAAATAGGACCAAACTCTCAGATTCAGTTCAAGTCTGTTCTCCCTCCAAAGGGAATCAATCGCAAGTTGTACTTTATGCATCGCAGTTAAATCGGAGTTACGTGAAAACGGTACCTTCTCAAGTCAGACAGACAAATGGTCCTTTGTGCAGAAGCAACTCAGCGAAAATATAATACACCGCATCGCATAAGGCAGAAGCCAAAAGCCATGTCAATAACCCCCACTGTCACTGCTTGAGAGTAAAGTAAGATCGAGTAACTACGTGGCTGAAAGGAAAGAACACACACACACACTCTCACACACAGACACACACACACACACAGACACACACACACACACCCACACACACACATACACACACACACACCCCCACACACACACACCCACACACACACACTCACACACACACCCACACACACCCACTCACACACACACCCACACACACCCACACACACACCCACACACACACCCACACACAGACACACACACACACACACACACACAGACACACACAGACACACACCCACACACAGACACACACCCACACACAGACACACACACACAGACACACACACACACCCACACACAGACACACACACACACACTCTCACACACAGACACACACACACACACACACACACACACACACCCACACACAGACACACACCCACATACACAGACACAGACACACACCCACACACACATACACACACACACCCACATACACACACAGACACACAGCCACACAGCCACACACACCCACATACACAGACACAGACACACACCCACACACATCCCCCCCCACACACACACAGACACACAGACTGGGGGGGAGAAACAGAACGGTAGATCTGTCTGCCCTAAAGTTTGCAAATTCACAAGAAAATACAGTCACAAAGCGACGCGTTGCATTGACTGCTTTGCTGGGGGTGTGGGGGGTGTGGGGGGGGGGAGTGGGGTGGGGGTGTGGGGGGGGGGGAGTGGGGTGGGGGTGTGGGGGGGGGAGTGGGGTGGGGGTGTGGGGGGGGGAGTGGGGTGGGGGAGTGGGGTGGGGGTGTGGGGGGGGTGTGGGGGGGTGTGGGGGTGGGGGTGTGGGGTGTGTGTGTGTGTGGGGGGGGGGGGTTAGGGGGGTTTGATCCCCAGCAAAGTGTCTACGTGACGAACGCTGAGTACAAGTATTGGAGATGTGGGATGTGATTCCATGGAAACTTACGAAGGGGCCAATTTTCTCTGTCGGTGGGTTTCCATAAATGTTGGCTTTTTGGATCCAATTCTCTTTCCCGACCGCACGACCTCTCCCCAACAGCCCACGAAGCACAGCTGACATGGCTCCCACCTCTCGGTCCTCTCTGCTCTGGATGATGGAAGATGTTGCTGGAGTTTTGTTTCTCACACTGTGGGGAAGGCAGGACAAGGCAGGGCAAGGCAGGGGAAGGCAGGACAAGCAGGACAAGGCAGGGGAAGGCAGGGCAAGGCAGGACAAGCAGGACAAGGCAGGGGAAGGCAGGGGAAGGCAGGACAAGGCAGGGGAAGGCAGGGGAAGGCAGGACAAGGCAGGGGAAGGCAGGGGAAGGCAGGACAAGGCAGGACAAGGCAGGACAAGGCAGGGGAAGGCAGGGGAAGGCAGGACAAGGCAGGGGAAGGCAGGACAAGGCAGGGGAAGGCAGGGCAAGGCAGGGCAAGGCAGGGCAAGGCAGGTCAAGGCAGGACAAGGCAGTGGGTTGGTAGCCCAACCCAGAGGCAGGGCAAGTCACACCAGCCATCCAGCTGTCTCTCTCTCTCTCTCTCTCTCCATCCAACTGTTTAATTACCGCACTTTTGATTCTTTTCTCACCCAACGTTAAGAAAATAACGTGGGAAATACTGACATGGGGAATATTCCGTTACGCAGCTGGTCAATTTATACAGCGATCATCATTAAATAGAACAATTAGGATGGTGTACTATTTAGCACTATTTAGCTTTATTTTAATAAAACTTTTTTTAAAAAAAAGTACAGGTCCTAATATCAATAATGAATCGTGATATTAGATCCTATCAACTATTATTACCACTGTAAGCTAAACCTTATATATATATATTTTTTTAAAAACACTCTGTATTTCCAACCATTTATTTCCAATTAGAGTTCGGATTCAGTTTAACAGTCTGGGATCTCTGCACAGAGATGTGAAAAGATTGGGCATAATTAAAGTCGCGAAATCAAGTTTCGAATTGAATACATCTGGAGGATTTACTAATTCTATAGCGGTTACTGGGCTCTAAAAGTCCCCAGGGAAAACAATTACTGTAAACTACTGTAGATTTAAAGTCGCATCATTGTATAGTACAGTACTTATACTCTTGGTAAAATTGGCTTATCTACAGCTGCAAACCTTGACATCAAGAGATAGAGAAATGACTGCTATAAATTACAATTCCCTGATGACGTGTTGGGAACAGCAGGGCAAACAGCACACATGAACTGTTGTGCTCTGAGAGTTAAATATTGTGGGATAATGTCCATGAGGTCAGAGGATAGTCACTGGAGCAAGAGGCTTTACAATTCTAATATTTCACCCGTGGGAATGTACAATAATACATCTAAACAGGACGGAATGATGAAGATTCGGAGCCTGTTTGTCTGTACAACCAATTGCACGGATTGAATTGAACATCATCCCAAAGCTGGTCCGCGTGAATTCGGAAGACACCGAAGATTCGGGATTGGTTTCTGACATGCGCCCTTTTAACATTTCTTGTTATATATGGAGATAATGTACCTATAGGAATATCAAAGGAAATGAGAGTTATTCCTGACCGCTTCCTCACAACACTGGCGATGACTGGAGAGCAGGTCACTCATTCATCATCCAACTCAGTGATTTGGTGATGCTTGGTGCAAAGAGAGACAGTGTGAACAGGCAACAGAATAACTTTACAACATACTGTAGTTATTTTGGATTGCAATCCAGGAATTAGTATTCCAGGAATAGGTCACTTGTGGATGTATGTTTATTGAGCAACTTTGCACTCCTGTGATTCTAGAGTTACCAGATATTGCTGCCAATAATGCTAGCAGCACCTTGTGGTATATATTCTGTACCAAATGCAAGGATTATTATTCTTATTATTATATTAAGCTCTACAACAATGAAGCTTCAAGGCACACCACTAGACTAACTAGAGAGAAGAAATCCATCCCAAATTGGGTAATAAGGAAGAAGTCTTACCTGCAAACCAATAGATATTGCAGCAAGCGTAAAAAGAACATTCAATCAAAAAAAAAACAATTTAACATCATACCAAGCAAACTGAAGAGGGTGGATTTCAACTTTGGAGTACAAGAGGTGCACAATTTCAGATACTCAAAATCCAGTGCTTTGTTTTGGAAGGAAGTGAATAGTTATATTCATCATCAGGAATATGTATCTGAAATAAGCCAATCTTCTGTTTCACAAGAGATTCAAACACCGAATAAAATGAGAAAACAGATGTACATTCTCAGATTATGTTGTAGCACTCTAGGTTTCCATTTTGACATTCAAGTTTTTTTTAGAAAAGTCTTTTAGCTCCTCCTCTCCATCCTCCCCCCACTTACTCCCAAATGCTAAGTGTTGAATATTAAGTGTAGATAAAACTGCCACTCTAAGAGGGGAAGATTGGTGTCAGTTTCTGCTCCTAATTGCTATCTGGTACCCACTAAGCTCCTGACATTGTCAAATGTCAAGGATCACACATGAATAATGGCTATTCGGGTGAGATACCAGAGGATAACTGGTGCCTGTGTAATTGTATGCTTGCAGAACAAAACAGTGTCAAATGCCTTTAGGATAGATGAAGAAAAAATGGCTTAAAGTAGCATTTAGAAATACTGCTGAAGTAAAGTAGGGATAAGAGAATGGTCTTGAGTTGTGCTATGTTTCAGCTGTGTTTTCTTTTGCCTGCTGCTGAAGATGTTTTTGTTACATTGGAACAAAGGAATGTCCAGGACTGGAAAAGATTATTTGACCAGTCCCGCAGTAAATAAAATTTTAAAATAATAAATAATCCTAGACTGCTCCTTGGAGGGAGGTAATGTGGGTCTCCTTGGAGCTGAACTGGCTCCAAGGTGACATGCATAGCAATGGAATGTTGGACCTGAGCCAGGCCTCTGTGGCAGTCTTTAGTCCGGTTCCTGAGCCGGGTGGGTCTGCAGTATTCCAGGGCAGTACTGATGACAGCAAAACCCAGCCTGGCTCATTGGCAGGACCTGGAAGGACAGACCAGTCACTGAGGCAGGGAATCATCCCACTCAGCTCCTGTAAACCCTACAAACCAAAACCCTAACGGGTCGAGTGGTCCTCGCTGGAGATTCAGCGGGAAAGCTTGCCAGACAGCATGGCAAGCTGTATGGTTTTAGCTGGTTAGACGCTAAATGCACAAACTGGGATCCCTAAGTGTTGGCTCTTGCCAACCTACGCCTAATACTTTCCGGGAATTAGGTAAGCAGGATGCATCCTTCCAGAGAGAATGTGCATTCCATTCCAACAATCTGTCTCTGGGAATTTCCACGTTTAGTTGGAAATCTCAGCTTAGTTTGTATACTCTTAAGCATGGTGATGGGTTTCTACACGTGTCACACATCTGGCTGACAATTAAAAAAAATTCTATCTCTCATACCTGCTCAATTGAATTCTTCATCAAATAGCTCTCCAGTTTCTCTTATGTTGACCCACTGTCTCCCTGGATAGTCTATTCAACACGCGCTCCATTCGTTGAGTAAAATAAATCAATCTGAGTAGTTTGTTCACCTACCTTCTTCCGCAACTTGAGACTGTATGCAATCTATTCCGGAGCACTGTAGATCTGAGTGAGTTTTTGATGAGACTCATCTTTGAGAATGAGCATTCACCTTAACAGACTTACTGGTAATGTTAAGAACATATGAAGAGCAACATTTGGAAATGTGAGCCTAACGCAGACAAATGCTCCAGGTGTGGCTACTTGTGCCGCCGGCAGCAGAACAGACAAGTCGTGTGCAATGAATTGTAAAACCTCTCGGGGCCTCTACTCTGGCACAACTGGCAACTAACTGCAGCGCACAGCTGCGTAGGTGTAATCAAATTAATAATGCTGCCAATTAAATTCCAATGAATAACCATCAAATGCTTTAAAAGAGGTGTGTTTTGTTTGCAAATGTGGGTGATTAACTGTGCTTGAGTGCCAATATTTTAGCAAAATGGTAAATAGACTAGAGATTGCAGTTTAGCGGGGTGGATGAATATGAGGTGGGGCGCAATTGTGTTTGGGGTGGGGTGAACCCACCCAGCCTTACACAATCTAGCCTTACAAAATCCAGCCCAGTCCAGCAACCAACCAAATTGAACCACAAGTCTTATCTGTTTTATTGGTTAATCCAGCCCTGATATTTCCATTTACAACATCCAAGTTTTTCATAAATGAGTCCAATGTCCTGGCCTTAGCCACCCTTCTTGGTAGTTCATTCCAAACCTTCCTGGTAATTATCCTATTTGTAAAGAAACATTCATTGGGGTCTGTACTGAAATTGTTCTTCACAACCCTAAACTTGTGCCCTTCTGTTCTTCTGCTTTGATGTATCCAAAAATATTGAGATTAGTTTTATAATGACATTTTAATATCTAAGGTCAAGTATGATTATGTGGTGATCATGCTGATTTGAAGCACTTCTGTTTTAAGTGTATGGCTTTTAGGATCACTTTTAAAGCTGAGAGCAATAATTTAAACAGCATTAATTTCTGTAAGAGTTATCTAAAAATCTTTGCCATTATATTTCATTATAAAAAATAATTGCTCATTGTTCTATTCACTGTAAGACCAACCTCCTGATTCATAACAAAACAAGAAATATGTATGCTAAACTGTGACAAAATTTGCAACACAATAAAATTTCCTGAATACAAGCCTTTTTTTAAAATCATTTACTTTTATTTTACACAATAGATTAGCCAGTAAACTCTGTTTAATAGTTGTAAGAATGCTACAGTATATTCGACAATGTAGTGTACTTCTGGATTAGAAATCCCAGAAAACTAAGATACCTGCAATAACATTTTTCATTCTTTATCACGAAGGTTCAAGTGTTGGAGTGGCGAAATATTGTTTCTCTGCTGTCAGGGCCCGGGGTAATGCTGTCTGTGTAAAGAAAGAAACCACAGTTGGGACAAATTCTTAAAATTTTGGGCTCAAATACTTTGGAGGAATCAGGGAACACCAATGCAAACTTTAGGGGTTGTGTGGTCTGTGTACCAGTTGAACTGTTATTTCATTATAAAACGTCTGAAAAAGTAAACCCAGAACAATACTTTAAGGCAGTCGAACAAAAGGACATCGGTTTAGAAGTGCAAAGTGCAATTTCAGGACATATACCAGGATTTATTTTGAACTCAGATGGTAAATAACAACTGGAACCGGTTGACAGTATGGGTGGTTCAGGCCGGGGCACTGGACTCATTCAAAAAAACAAAGAAAGTCGATGCCTTGATAGGAGGACACGAGAGCGAGTATCCTGGAGGGATGTCTTCCCCCAGGCCAATCGTGGTCTTGTCAATTGCTGACCCCCCGTCTTAGCTCCGCTCCGTGTCTTGGCGGTAATGGGAAAAAAAAACGTTGAGTCGACATCTACCGTTTTAAACCACAGCGTAATAAAGAGCGCGGGGGTTGAAGGATGGCGAACCGCATCCGCGGTCTCGGGCTGCGGTGGTTGATCAGTCACCTCCAGCGTTTTCCAATGGAACAGAGGAACAAGAGTAGGCCATCCCACAGCCTGGCATTGCCCTTCACACCATGGCTTGGACTGCTCCCTCCCTCCCTCCCTCCCTACCCACCACCACCACCAAACAACAACAACAACAACAACAAGATTCCATTTATAGAGCGCCTTTCACGTCAGGAGGACGTCCCAAGGCGCTGCACAGTTGGGTCATGACCCGAGCAGGGGGAAATGGTCAGGGTGAGGGGAGGGAAGGGAGGGAGAGAGGAGGGGGGAAATGGTCAGGGTGAGGGAGGGAAGGGAGGGAGCGAGGAGGGGGGAAATGGTCAGGGTGAGGGGAGGGAAGGGAGGGAGCGAGGAGGGGGAAGAGAGTCGAGAGGGGAGCTGAAGGCTCGGTCAAAGAGAAAGGTTTTGAGACCGGCCTTGAAGGAGGAAAGGGAGGAAGCAAGGCGAAGGCACTGGGGGATGGAGTTCCAGAGCCTCGGGCTGAGAGGCTGAAGGCCCGACCACCGATGGTAGGGCAGTTGGGGCGGGGGACGTGGAGCAGACCGGAGCCAGAGGAACGGAGGGTACGGGCAGGTAGGTAGGGGGATAGTAGGTTGGAGAGGTAGGAGGGAGCAAGGCCGTGAATGGCCTTGTAGGTGAGGATGAGGATCTTGAAATCAATCCTCATGTCATCTCCTTTTTTTTGATGGCGGTGGTGGTGGTTGGGGGGGGAACCTCAACCAAGAGAGAAGCAATTGATTCTCTCTCAACAGCGGTTGCTAGGCTGCAGGTGCTTAGTTACCACAGGAGGGAGGGAGGAGATGAAGAGGAGCATCGGGGAATGAGTCTCGCCGAACGCATTACTCACCTTCTCCCTGAAGATGGCGCTGCGGCGGGAGGCCCGGTGGCGCCCGTTTCCCCGGCGACAGCCAACCGGGAGCGAGGACGCACGAAAACGGACGGTCGGCTCAGTGACGCGGTGTGCCATTGGCTCGAGCTGGCGGACCAATAGGCGGGCGGCTTTGCGAGCACGTGCTGAGGAGTGGTTTTGGGGGGGGGGTGTGTGAGTGACGGGGCGGCGGGAGGGGGGAGGGGCGCGAGGGAGGGTCTGAGCCAAACCGTTGGCGGAGCGCGAGCGGCGTCGGTGTCGTCGGCGCGGGCGGCCGCAGGCAGGAGAGTCCCGAGCGGGAGCGGGGCGAGCGGCGGGCTTCCCGGGTACACAGGCCCCGCAGCCTCCGTGAGGTAAAACGTGAGGTAAAGAAACCTTTTTTTTTGAATGTAACGCGACCTGACCCTGATGCGACGCGGTGAAAGTTGGCTTTGGGAGAGAGAGAGAGAGAGGGAGAGGGAGGAGGGGGCCCGGGGCTGGTGATGGTGGTGAAGAGAAGAGAAGGGGAGGAGGCCCGAGTCGCTTCCCCACCACCACTCGCCCCCCCAACCCCCGGCGAGTGCACCGCCACCTCTTCTCTCCCCCTCCGGTGTGTGTGTCTCCCTATCCCTCTCCTCGCCGCCCTGTGTCCCTCTTCACTGTCTGTCTGTCTGTCTTCATTTCGTGAACACCGAACGAGAGGGGTTCCCCTAACCACGGGAGAGAGGCGGGGAGGCCTGGTACAGCCCCATATCAGATCTCTAACCCCTGATTATGCTTTTTTTTGGGGGGGGCAAGACACGGGGTTGCTGCTGGAATCTGAGCCCCCCCCCCTCTTGATGGTTAGTGTAATACTCCCACCGAGAGGGTTGCAGCTCCCTCCCTCCCTCCCTTCAGTTTTATTCAACAAAAATAGACCCGAGAGTTTTGTGTCGGTGTCACATACTCAACTGTTTACTCACTCGAACACGCCATCTCTCTCAGCTGGAACCCGCCTCAGCGGCGGTGGTCGGCGGTGCGAGTGTCTGTGGGTATTGTGGACGGTGGTGGGGCTGCACAGTGAGTGCACCTCCAATCATCAGCATCAATCACCTTCGCGTTTCTATATTGTTTAGCCCCAGTGATGATACTCAGTAAAATAAATCGGTGTCCCCACCCTCTCTCTGAGTTATATGTCTGTATGGGCGGTCGACTTTTGTTTGTGTCTCTCTCTCTGCTGTCTTCTCAATTCTCTTGCCTGCACTCCCTCCGAACCATTACGTTTTTGTGTGTGTGTGTGTGTATTCGCACAGTTTGAAGTCTTTGTTGGTAAAGATAGTTTCCTTTTAAAGGGTGTGGGGGGTGGTCGGAGAGAGGGTGGGGTGGGGGGGGGGACCGATTTATTTTAATGAGTATCATCACTGGGAAAATATAGCAATTGAGATGTGGATAGCTGACACGTTTTCTTATTGAGTGTGACTGGTGACATGTGCAGTTTGAGTTTTTTTAACGAGCATTTTTAGAAGAATATTTGTATTGCTGTTGTTCTAAGCTTTTGGTGCAAAGTTTTAGAATAGATCCTAGAAGGCACAACTATTGATACATTGATGATATTGGCTATATAAAGATTTACATAAATCCAGAACCACTAAGTTATCATCCAAATTGCAAACTTATGTGGACTTGGAATATCTAGATCATAACTGGCAGTGGTCTTGTGTGAACGCTGTAGCTCAGTGGTTAGAGCACTTGCCTTGCAAGCGAGAGACTTGGGTTCAATTCCCGGCAGGGCCTAACCTTAGGTAAGTTTCCTTACTCCACATGCCTGATAATAATCCCTCAAGAAAAAAAATTGGTCACTTCAATCCACGACTGTTTGTCATACACTGCTGTGCGCAATTGGCTGCTGTGTTTCGCCCACAAATATACAATTCACTTTGCAGTATATTCTGTGAAGTGCTTTGAGATGTCTGGAAGACGTGAAAAGCGCTATCTCAAATGCAAGGATTATTATTATTATAAACCCTTCAACTTGTTGACATATCAGTATAAGTAATGGTTTGTTACTCGTTATTAAATATAGTCCTATTGAAACTTGCAAAACGTTAAAATTACAGATGCACGTTAAAACTGCAGGCCACATCAAAATATTTTATGAATATAAACAAAATGTGTTCTATTAGTGTTTGGCTTGATGTATTGAGGTTTTTTTGATGTTCCAAAATAAATCCAGATTTTTTTTACTGAAAGTACAAGGGGAAGTCCCTGGTCTCCCTTCTGATTTTCTCCTATTTTGTGACAAAAAACGTCAAAATATAGATCTGGAAAAAGATTATATTTTTATTATAAAAAAGACTGTAATGGTCCTTATCTGTAAGTATAACTAATTGTAGTAACATGGGCAAGTATATTTTGTTGCTTGTATGACCTTGTACCTGTTTAGAGCTTGAAGTAATTTAGATTGTGTCCATTGTATGGATCCAACAGTTGAATTTGTAAAGTGTTGAAATAGTGAAGGCTGCTTTACAATGTTAAAACTGTAATCTGTAGGCTGCAATCTGATAAACTAGTTTTGAAAATAGAACTAGCCGCAATGTTAGCTATATAGATGGAACTGTTACATTGCTTAAGAATTAGTGTATATTGGAATCCCATATAAAGTAAATATGAAAGTTAAGACCATGTTTGCTCTTAGAAATATAATTGGAAGAGAAAGGGATAATGGGGCAAAGAAAAATTGTGTTGCATTACTATTTTACAAGCTGTTATTGAATTTGAATAGTTTTACTATTGTGCAGTGCGAGTTGAAGTTTTTTTTTAAAAAAATCTCGTTCGGATGCACTAGCTGAGGAAGGCATGGGAATTGCCAAATATGTCACAATATTGTAATATATTGGATGTAATATAAACTATGGTAGTCTACCAAATTATTTTTGAAAGTCCACACAATTCTAATTTAGAAATAATGAAGTGAAAAGTGCTTAAAGTGAGAAAAGTTAGGAGAGCATTCTGTTGGAATATCCACTTCTTATGCTGGTTTGAAATATAGAAACTATATGGATAGAAAAACATCTACAAAAATGTGTAACATTACACTAGTTCCCTAGTCATTTTTAACCATGTCTTTGTGATATTGACATAATTGATAAATAGTGCTCTATTATTTTGTTTCTCATGAATATAATTAACAAGCTTGTTTTGAGTAGTTTACAGCAGAGAAATTAGTTGCAAATAAAATCTGTATTGCATCAAAGTAAATGCAGTATGTATATTTCATCCGATTGAGACAATATGCTCCCATCTGTTATAAGGGAGCTTTATTCATTTAAGAAAAATAGAAGTTAGAGGCAATTCATTTTAACAGTGCATTTATCACACTTTTGTTTGAAACCATTAGTACATACAGTTGCTTACAATTACAGTAATAAGAAATCTAAACTTGTGGGAATTTAGTATTGATAGTTACATATTTTTGTTTTTATAAAAAGTGTGATTGCCAGGCTACACCCAGTGGTTTAGTGTGAAACGGCACTAACAGTAAAGTATAGTTCATGCTACACTGAGCTAGAAGGTTGCAGGTTCGATTCTGGCCTGTGCTGAGTTAGCTCGTCTTAGTCAGAATGCTAAAATAGATTTGTGCCTGCTTAGATACTGTCTAGTCTTCTAAATTTAAGACAATTTAATCATTATACACGTGACTTAATTTGGTTGAGTCTCAGGATTTCCAATGCCAGAATAACTTATCCCCCAGCAATTGCTTACTGTGCTTATTTAAAAAAGAGTATAAAGTGTGAATAGAGCATTAACCACTGAGTACTTTTTTTCCATCCCCAACTTAATCATTATTAATATCCCTTTAAAAAGTTTAGGTTGTAATAACAGTGGACTATTTATTTATTTATTGTAGCTATTTCTGCAGGATGTCCCAGTTATACTTGTTTATATTGGGTTCCTGCTCAAGAGCAGCTGATGGACACAATCCAAATTGAGAGCAAAGGATATTGTATGGCTTCTGTTTCTAATTATTTTGAGTATTTCATTGCTATGGTCAGTTTATAGTGTTTACTACTTTTCCAAAAGTTTGAGGTTGGATTTTGTACTGTATTCAATGTTGATAACTTCCTTGAAATAACAAGCTAATCATTTTGTTCTGGAGCAAGATTTATAAACTTTTTTGTATTACAATTGTACTGTCTTTTAAATTCCTTACATTGTACATATGCAAGATAATGTATAAGTGGTTCGACAGAATAGGCGGTTTTTGTTCATGGCGTTCTGCTTTTGAGGAGGTGAATTCTTTCCCTTTTAATTTCATATGGTCATTTTGTTTTTTTTGTTTGTGTGAATGCTTACTTCTGTCAATTCACAGTATTAGGAAGAAAGCTTAGTAGTTTTCAGATCTGCTGTGATTATTGTGGGAATACTAAAGAGCCATTGCTCTGGTTCCGGTTCAGTGTTATGTGTAGTTGAATGTTCCATCATTCTTTGGCAGAGGGGTTTTGGGCAAGACGTGAAGAAATGAACATATCTTGTATTTTTTGGAGGTGTTGACCTATATGGGGTTTTTAGGAGGAGGAGGCCATTTGGCCCATCGTATCTGTGCTGGCTCTTCGAAAAGAGCTATCCAAATCAATCCCACTCCCCTGCTCTCTCTCCATAACCCTGTAAACATGTCCTCTTAGATATATACATTTTATATCTAAAGGTGTTGATTAAAACCTACTAGAGAACCAAAGAAATAAACAACAAAGTTGACTAAACTGGCAACAATATATAACCTTGTTCTGTGAACCAGTTGTGATGATGCATATATGATTAAGTCATCTTTATCGTTCTATCAGAAAAATGTGTATCATTATGGTTTATGGAGTTATCAAAGCACAATTCTACAATTGAGGCCCAATGTAAGTGTGTTTTAAAGTTTTGAACATTAAATTGTGGGAGTTGTGAAATGTTCTAATCTTTGTGGGTGCAGGACTTGATTTAGAAATGCTTGAGTCTTGGACAGAGGACTGACGATAAATGTAGTCTGAACCGAAGTTTGTAATTTGTCTCAACCATAGCAATAATGACTGGTGTAAAGTTCCTTCTTATGAATGACCAAATGAAGTGCACAGCAGTCATTGCTGTGCCCTCAATAGATTTTTGTCGGGTGCCTCTTGCAGAGTAAGATTGGATAGTGAATAACCGTGACACCTTTTAGTATAAAAATTCTGCAGTGTTTCTTAAAGGTTCAGCTGATTTGTAGTTGAGAGTTGCTGTATGTTATGAAACTAATTGATTGATTTTGATTGATTATAATCACAATAAAGGGTTATGTTGACAGGCTCGTCACCTCATAACCCTTTTGGGACTACCGGAGATGGGAAGAAATACGAGAAAATAGCCAGCCACATTATTGATTTTGGAGTGCAAACAATCTGCAATACCCCAGAAACCAGTTTATTGCACTACTGCTGAAATGTAATCCTTTACGAACATTTAGGGTAAATGTTGAGTGTGAAGTTAAGGCACATGTTTTATCGAAATGTTTAATATTTGCCTTTATTGGAAAGAAGAAATGTATATCTTTTTACATGCTCTTTTTACACAGTCCCACTAAGTGTGTGAAGAGTTATAATACATGACTGTATTCCTCTTAGTGTGGGCAGAAATTAAAAGGTGAATTGACTCACGGCAGCTAATATTCATAGTTTTCAGATAAGTCCATGGATCCATTAAAATAACTTGGAGCCATTACTTTTCTTGGATAGTCTGATTGTATTTGACTGGATAACTAGAACAAGAAAGTAAATTGCGATAGAGCATATTAACTTGTATTTAGCTGTAGTATTTGTCAACCTAACTACTTGATTTTAATGTAAAATATTTAAACGTATTTTATGAATAACTTAAATAATAGCAGTTGTATCTTTTACTATCTTTACTGAGTGTGAGAATCTAACCAGCTCTGTGTATAAAGTAAATCCAACTCACTTTCCAGCTGCTCCGTTCCTGCTTCCCTTCACAGTATGTTTTACCAAAACTCTCAGTGTAGTCAGGAATCTGGCAGTGAGTGCTCTTCTGAGAGAAGTGGTAGGTTTAACTGTCTTTAAGCTTTGCTTTCTCAGTTTGATGTCCTATGAACCTCTCTAACTGGCTTGTAACACTAACTCATTTATTGAAGGTGGCAAAGAAATTATGGTAATAGCTTCTGGCTATAGTCATCATTTTAAAACACCAGAGATAATTCACAGTTTATTAAAAATACTTTTACTAAATGTGTTTTTGTGAGTCAAGCCCTACTTGCCAGCCTCTCCAGCTCTATCTTCCACAAGCTTTAGCTCATCTAGAATTTGACAATTTGCATTCTCGCCTCCATTAAGCTTTGTGTGCCATCATCTCCGGCCTGAGCAAACTCCACTCGGATCAACTTTAAGATAATCACTCACGTATAAATATCTACCTGCTCTTGCCACTACCAATCTCTGACCTTCGACAGCCTCTTAGCTCACCCTCCTGATCATCTGATCTGTTCTGAGTTCCTCCCCCCCCCCCCCCCCCCCCCAGCATTCAACACTTCAGCCGCAATGCCTCGATCTATTCTTGCGAAATCCGTCTGCCTCCCTCCCTTGATCTCTTTAAAAGCCTCCTGCTAATCAATCTTTTTAATCTACCTTCAGTCGCCTTTCTTCTCCCCCACATTCCCTGGTTAGTGTCCAACACAATGTCTGTAAAACACTTTGAGAAACATTACCTGAAGGTTGCTTTGTAAGTTGTTTAAACTTTATTTAATTGTGGATTAAATTGCTATATAAATTACACATTATAGCTAAGAATGTTTTTCAAGTATTAGATGAAGGCAAAGAACATTAAACTTTAAAAATGTTCCCACATCTCTGAACAATTTAACCCCTATGCCTTAACTGTTATTATTTCTACTCTTTGAAACGTCCCTATTGACTCCACTCTGCAGCATTCTGGGGCAATACCTTCGACATCTTCACAATCCTCTGTTTAGAAATGCAAATTGAAAAATGCATTCCTTAGCTCTTCGAAAATGCCTATTTCTGGCATGTTTCTTTTAAAATGTTTGTGTGTGTTTTCTTGAGGAAAAATAATAAAATGGACTGGTTTGTGTCCCAGTTTTAGTGTGTTACTTAGCAAATTTACAAATAAACTTGAGAAAGGTCTAAGGGCAGTTAGGATTTTGGAAGTTTCTCTTATGGATGTGCATATCCTCTTTTTGTTGTTGTGGTACTTTAACTTTAACTGTCAGTACGATTTTATTCTGCCAGCGAGTAAGCCTAACAAGGAAACTACTCAATATACTAAACCAGATTATGCAGATATAATGTTGGCTAATATAAACCATTTCCATCGGAATTGCTGGAACTGTGGTTTGTTTAAATAGAGAGGACAGTGAGTTTAAGAGCCACTATAGTTCTTTTTAAGTGAAGTCATACAAGAAGAATGTTTTTTTTACCAAATTTATTCCTAGACTGTCTGAAAGTTATAAAACAAATGTTAAAGGACCAGAGATGGGGTGGGGTAGAAGAGAAATAACTGGTATTTCTCTCTTCAAACGTGTTTAATCTGATGAAAACACAAACTTCGTTCCTTTACAAGTACTAGGGTTTACAGTCCCTCGTCCAACATCTAAAGTCTACAGCTGAAACATTGGTTTCATTTGGAGTTGTTACAGGACAACTCCAGGAGAATTAATGAAAAATGATATATACAGGGTGACCAAAAAGTCACTATACCATTACAATGTCTAATAAGTCTTCAAGAAATGATGATGTATTTTTGTTTAGTAATTATTAAAATAAACGGTATCACGACTTTTTGGTCAGCGTGTACTAGTAAACAAGTTGAGGACATCCTGTTACCAATAGCATCAGCTGTGCCATAACTCTTCCATTTTCTTGCGATTGCAATAAATCTGAAATTGTTGATGGAATTATTAACCCAAGTAGCTTTAATAATAGCTTTGGCTACTTTTGAAAACTAGGCAGAGTCAGAAAAAGTTCTGTTTTTGACTAAAGTATCCATTTTAAAATTTCCAGTCAATTGTATCTGGCGGTGGAAGTGTGTTCCTTCATAGTGGTACAGAATTTTGATCTGTGCGACAGAGGGGTAAGATGCGTCCAATGCCAAAATACCCAACATATTCCAATGACAGCAATTTTGTTTGTAGTTGTGATAGTCAGTAAAGGAAGTTTGGTTATACTGTATGTTACAATTTTAGCACATTGTTTAATTATTCGGTTAAGGAAATCTTCCAGGATGTTACCCATCACTGACATTAGTACATAAATATATATTTTTAAAAACATGGTAGGATATTGTAACTATAATTGTGGAAACCAAGTTATTTTATCTGTTTTAATATTAAATGCAATTTAAATGAATGAACTTCTGTATTATTGCTATATATATACATGATTTGAAGCATGTTCTCTGAATTTAAATGAGCATCTTTAATTTTAAAAGAGTTGTTCAATTTGCTTTGCATTTCATATTGAAGGCTATATTCATGTGGACCAAAAATCTTTCAAATTAAAATTAAAAATGATTCTGACTTAACCGCTACCTGATGTGTAATTCAACTTCTGTACCTGTTTTTGGGAGTTTTTTTTAAAAAAAGTAGCAACCCAAAAGGTTTCAGTTTCAGTCTGTTCTGAGTTAGCTGATCTTGGCCTCTGTGTCTGACTAAGGACAGAGACAAAAATAGAGTATTTGCTGGAGATTTCCGGTGAAAGGATTGAACTTAGCTATGATCCCTACCACTCTTGAAAACTTTATTGTTGAACTAGGTTTGCACATGATAGGTAGTGACATGGGCGAGGTACTAAGGGACAGCACAGTCGAACATTCATCTGCTCTAAATAGCGCAAAGCTAAACAGGGCAGTGCCGTTACCACTGGGCCACTGAGACCCTTTATGATCAATCTCATTCAAGCTTTGAATCAGATCATATTTTGCCACAACTTCAGTTCTTATTTTTGATGGATGCCATGATTAGAGTTATCCTAAGCTTCAGTCTCTCTGTCTGATTAGAAGAGATGCTAAACATTCATTTAATAAGTTAGTGGTGGGGGGTAAAGGTCAGTACCTTTTTTTACATTGGCAGCTGCTCAGCAATTCTGGAGAGGAGCTCTATACTGTCATGTGAAAACAATTAACACTAGAGCAGACTGGGTATGCATGAACCATAAAAGAAAAGATTTTGAGCTTAACCATGCATTACACTGTGGTGAGTTTCACTTGGCAACAGTATTGATTAAATATGGTCAAAGTCTCTCTTTTTGAATGCTTTTTTGTTTTTTGTAACTTTGTGAATCATCTTCATTTGTTCTATATTCGTTAAGCTTCAAGATTGTAATCGTTCTAAACATGTTTTTCTTATTAAATCATAACCACAGTTTTCAACATGTGTTTAGAGTGGTCAGAGAGCTTTCCTCTCATGCATTAATTACTGTATTTACATCCTCTTTCTTCTAAAATAAATTGTGCATGTTCCAGAATAGTTAAAGGATTGACACATTACTTCTGTTGTTGCCAGTTATTCAATTTTCAATTTATGTACCAAAATCTGACCTGTGGTAGTTTAGCATATTCAAATCATTAATAATAATAATAATAATCCTTGCATTTGATATAGCGCTGTTCACGTCGGGAGGACGTCCCAAAGCGCTTCACAGAACACACTGTAAAGTGAATTGACTGTATATTTGTGGGCGAACGCGGCAGCCAATTAAAACAGTAACCATATTGAGTAGAGTTTTACAGGATATGACAGGCTCCCAAAAGCTAGGAAAATTAGTTAATTTTGTAAATCTAGATTCTGTATAAAAAGGTCATAATTACAAGTTTACTGTAAAAGATGGGGTGGGGGGGGGGAGAGATGTGTGAGGTGGTACCTTAAAAGCTCGGTGAATAGATGTGCTGCATTATACTGCCATGTGCAGACTAGAAAAGTCTCTGATTTGTCCTGCTCGCTAATCAGGACTGGAATGATAGTGGAACACTACAATTGGTCTCTGTGTGACCCTGGGAAGGTGGTGATGTCAGGCAGTTTCTGCTGCTGATTACTATCCAGCAACACTTGCTGGGACACATGCTTGTGTCAAGGGTTGAGCTCAGTTGTGATGTCTTCAAAGTCAAGACTTGTACTGGAAGCACAGCCCACGGTAGCAGAGAGCTAATCACGTCAGTTCACAGCTGGCATTATGCATTGAGATGTCGTCTGTGGTTTGTAGTGTATAATCCAGGGCAATGAACAGAAGCCAGTCATTGAGAAGACCTGGAAGCAACTACTTCCAGAACAGCAAGAGTGAAAATCAGTAGTTTAAATAGCAGAAGGAACAATATGATTAGTTTACCTTAAATATTACATTTCTATTCAATTTTTATGGGATTAAACTTTTGCTGTGAGCCTGTCGAACAGTAACTTTCAGAGTTGGCTGGGTTAATTTTTCAAGTGTGCTAACAGGCTTTCACGATGCTTGTGTTAACAAACTGTGGCGACACTGTAGACAGTTAACAGATGTAGGCTCCAGATAGTCTGTCTCTCTCATTTCTATCTCCTCTTCTCCCCCTCCAGCTAACGATTTAGAAATCTGAAACTAAGCAAATATTCTGTCACTTTACTTTATTAATTTCTGCAATTCAGCGATGTATACATAATTAGTTTCATTGTGTATACTAACCTAGCATTTTCAATAGAGGTATGCTATGTAGAATGAGTATGTGTTTGGAATATTTTGCCATAGCTGTTCATATTCCTGTTGCCTATGTATTCTGAATACTTCTAACGAACTGGCTGAAATCAGAAATTTTCCATGAGATGAATTTCAGGTTTCCATGCACTACGGTACAGTGTGTTAGCATTCCAACAGCAGACATCAAAGATCTGTTTTTTGTTGCCTTAAAATAGAACATAAACTACTTAAATACTTTCTTTAGGTGTGATGATCCACACTTGTGGCTTATAATGGTGTTATTTATCCTAATGTTTCTAGACATGGCTGGACAAACATCTGAAGAGATGATTCTGTGCAGGATCTACACCCCCTGGAATTCAGAACTGGTGAATCTGTACACAGAATGCTGCACTGTTTGACCTGAGAAGATGGGTGTTAATGCATCTAACTACCCTCACTCTTGCTCCCAGAGGGTAGGGGGCTCACAGGCTCAGCAAACGTTTATAGGTATGTTCTATTCTAATTAAAAGGTAATCTCACAGTTACTTTTAACTTGTCTGGCTTTTTAGGGCTGATGGCTTGGCAGCATTTTAAGTCTCAAGTCTGCCTTAGATTACTGCAGATCTTCCAGGTTTTGCTAAAATATCTCCTAAGAGACACCACTTACCTTCTCAAGGAGGATGTTTTTGGGCTTGGCATCTGTATCGGGTGAGAGGCTGGACTCAATAGGATTCAAACCAGAAGATTTACTGCCAACTGGCTGAACCACTTTGTCCTAGATCATAATTTGTTAAGCAAAGACCTTTTGTGATTAAAATATCTGGTGTAGCGTTGATGGTTTTGCTTTACCTTGATTGCACTCAATTTTTTTCATTTCTTTTTATTTTGGTTAATCATTGTGACAAGAATATAATATCCTATCGTCCCTCAACCTTCATTTCTCCAGTGTGAATAATCTACTGATTTAACAAATTGCTGACAGTAAGTTTAATTAACCACTTGTATAAAGGTGGTTTGATCGAATAATTTAATTTACATATTTAACCCGTTATTAGTTAACAAATATTTTCCTCTTATGTAATTTTACACATGTCATTGATAAATATTAGTATGAAAGGATGTTTGGTGTATATCACATGGAAACTCTGAACGTTTTCTCTCGCAGGAACATCATCTTACTTGCATCAAGGATACGGATGTGAATCAAAATTATATAGTCTTGACCATAGCCACGAGAAACCACAGGACAAAAAGAAAAAAAGTTCTGGCCTCGCGACACTAAAAAAGAGATTCATAAAAAGGCGCAAATCCAACCGATCTGCTGATCATGCAAAGCACATGCGGGAGCTCCTATCTGGATGGGATGTAAGGGATGTAAATGCATTAGTGGAAGAATACGAAGGCACTGCGGCTTTAAAGGAGCTTGCACTGCAAGGTAATTTGGCTAGACCCGAGTCACGGACGTTGCACAGAGATCTAGCCGATCTTTATGAATACAAGTACTGCACTGATGTAGACCTAATATTCCAAGATACCTGCTTTCCTGTACATCGTGCCATTTTGGCTGCACGGTGTCCATTTTTTAAGACTTTGCTCTCGTCTTCACCTGAGTATGGTGCGGAGATTATGATGGATATAAACACAGCTGGAATAGATTTGCCCATGTTCTCGGCATTGCTACACTACCTGTACACGGGAGAATTTGGAATCGAGGACTCCAGGTTCCAAAATGTTGACATCCTAGTACAGCTTACTGAAGAATTCGGAACTCCAAATTCATTAGATGTTGATATGCGGGAACTTTTTGACAGCATGTGCTATTATGATGCAGTTCTCAGCTTTTCTTCAGATTCTGAGTTGGTAGAAGCATTTGGAGGAAGCCCGAGTTGTTTAGACGAGGAACTTTGTGGGCATAAAGCGATTCTTTCTGCACGTTCTCCATTTTTCAGAAACCTTCTCCAAAGACGAATAAGAACTGGTGAAGAAATCACAGATCGGACTCTACAGACTCCAACTAGGATCATACTAGACGAGTCGATCATTCCAAAGAAATATGCAAAAGTAATTTTACATTGTATGTATACTGATTTAGTAGATTTGTGTCTGGTGCTGCACTGCAGCCCTTCTGTAGGGAGTCTGAGTGAAGTTCAGGCATTGGTTGCAGGAAAAGGCAACATGTCGAGGGCTGAAGAGGCAATGGAGCTTTACCACATAGCCCTTTTCCTGGAATTCAACATGCTTGCTCAAGGTGAGTTTGTGCTCAATGTACTGAAATTTAACGAAATAAATTGAGTGCGATTCTTTGATTTTCTTCTAATTTACAATGAATTTGAAGTTGATGAGAGTCGAATACTTCTACGTTTCATTTCAATATGAACTATAAATTTTAGATGTTTTTCTGGTATACACGTAGCTATTCGTACAAAGTGCCAACCTGTGGCAACTAATCCCACACAATCTATTTCTGGAGCAAAGAAGCTTGCACATTTGTGTTTTTGAACTCCCTTTTATCTGAAGGAGTTGCTATTTTTAACTTTGGATAACTCAGTTACAAGTCATCATTGTTTACACTCCCAATGTCCTAAAAGCTTGTAATGTAACAGGCCTGCTTCATTTGCTTTTCTACTTTACGTGCTGTTATCTTGTTTGCTAACTCTAGTCTTAAGGTAGAAGATATTCCTAAGAATGTCAATTATTCTTGAGATTACAGCTGAGATCCAGTTGTAGCAATGCTCGAGTGGGGAAGTTGAAAATTGGCAAAGAGGCAATCTCAAAAATAGACTATTATTCCACACATCAGCGCTCATTGTCTTTTAACTGATCACCAATTTCTGCATTGTACGACGAGGCTTTTTCTCATGCTTCCAAATTCCCATTCTTCCTCCTGCCCCAAGTCCGAAATACTGTCAGAATTAGGCCATACTTCTTCAAGTTCCAACATAAGTGACCTTGCTTGTTGGTTTCCACTTCACAATCCTTCCACACCAATCTCATTTACAAGAAATGTGTTTGAGGTTTGGGAGTGTCTAAATGAGAAGTAGTAGAAATAGAGCAGACAGAGCAATATTCACAGGATATGATGTAAAGAGTAGTGACGGAGGGCTCTTGTTTAATAAAAATCGGTAACAAAATATCTGGAGAGAAGTTAAGAACTTAAAGTATGATAAATTAACTGGAGCAATGAAAAATATTGTCTTATTGATTCATTGGTTAGTCCAGTTCTGTTCTAACATTAAACACAGAAAAAAATTGACTGGGTTTGTCATTAAAAAATAAAAATTGATCATTTTCTGTTAAACGTTAAGATGGTATATCAGATTTTTGTAGATAGTTTAGTTGCTGCTGGGACATTTGCACCAATCTATTTGATTCACTAGATGCGACTGAACAAATGTATATGATCCAAGGAGAAATATTTCTGGAGTGTGGAGAGTAAATTGTACAATTTGGAAGTGCTAAACTACGTGTGCAGTGTGGGATGTGGATAGTGAAAGAACAAATTGTTTTGGTCAGGAAAATTATTCTATAAAGAAGCTGCGGTGCACATTTTATGAGCAGACACGAAAGAAACTGACGCAGTGTCTGTCGAAAACTGTTTTCAGTTACGCTGACAGCAGATCTTTACCCCGATGAAAAACAATTGGGGCAGAATGTTCATCACATGAATTTCAATTAGTTTTTTTCCAATTTAATTGTTTTAAATTCTTTACTGTTCCTAAATAGAGATTCTTAATTGCACTGTTTTCCCGACTGTCAAAAAAAGTAATTCTGGAAACAGTCAGCATTTTCAAAGTTTAGGCTAGATTTATTTAGGAAGTAATCTGATACAACCATTTCCTCTGAAATGAAGCAGTCACGTCATTGAAATGCAGGATATTTTTTCTTTGGCAAGCTTTCGTAAAAACCGTATGAGAATAAAATTGCAAATATTTTGTGAGGGGAGCATTTATAATCACTACAAAAATGACAACCGTTTCTGCTTTACGATAATAAATATTCCTTGTTCTATATTTGCCACAAAAACATTACATGCCAAATATCCGAAATTCTACAACTCTTCTACATTCTACAGCTCCGGCCCTGCTCCAGGTTTCCTGTCCTACCATCGGCAGCCAGGCTTTCAGCCTCTCTGCCCCCAATCTTTGAAACTCCATCCCACAATCTCTCTGTCTCGCCACCTTCAAGACCCACCTCAAGACCCTCCTCTTCAATAGTGCTTTCGATCTCCCTGTTTTCCTCCCCCTCCCCCCCCCCCCACCAATCTTCCCTGACCTTCAGCTCAGGTCCGTAACTCTGTCTGTCCAACACCTTGTGACGTCCTCCCGACGTGAAAGCACTATATAAATGTAATTTTGTTGTTGTTTCCCTTCCTCACTCCCAGCTCAGGTACCAAGCCATTATTGATAAGCGCCTTGGTACGTCCTCTCAATGCGAAAGGCACTACATAAATGTACATTTGTATTGTAATTCATTTTCAATACTTCACGGACCAAGTTCTGGAGATCGATTGCAAGTTTATATGCAGCAGTTTTATAAATCGTACAATAATCTTCACCAAAATCTTATATTGAGTTGTGATAAACATGTTTTTTATTCAAGGGAATTTATTACATTTCCCTTATTATGCATTAATTAGGTTTCTCCCCAGAGTAGCTTTTAATGCTAATAAATAGAATTTAATGGTCTGTCCTTTCATTTATTAATAGATTTACATATTAGTTGGTATTAGAAATATCATTTTGATTTTTGTTTTTAGGTTGTGAAGATATTGTGGCTGAGAGCCTTTCCCTGGATACCTTAATTTCCATTCTGAAATGGAGTTCACAGCCTTACGGCTCCAAATGGGTTTATCGCCAAGCACTTAATTTCCTATGTGAGGAGTTCAGTTCAGTCATGATCTCAGATGTGTTCTTTGAGCTCAGCAAGGAACACTTGCTTGCTGGCCTTCAGTCAGACTATTTGCAGGTAATTATATTATGCACGTCTTTAAACAGAAATAGAGGTAAGAAACAATAATGTCACTTGTGGAGGTCTTAAAATGCAATGCCAAAGAACCTGTCAAGTGATGTTTGTCCTGTTTTGTTTTAAAGTAACCTCTCACTCCATAACAATATACTTCACATTATACTTGTGGAGTATAAATAGCTGTACATTCTTTTTTAAAATGGATTTGTTGGAAAGAAATCACTGAGAGATAACATTTTGATCTTCATTAGCATTGCTGGAAACCTCCATTTATGGAAACTTGTCATTGATTGTGGAAGGTTCACAGTTTGTGTTGTATTGGGAAGTTCCCTTAAATTTAAATGATAGGCAGGATTCAAGTGTGTTATTAATTTCTTTTCACCTCACATGTACATTGTTTTATTTAATAGTTTTGTGTTTTTCTCTCTTGGTCTTGTGTGTCCAGCCTCCACCTCTGTCAAACTGGAGAAGAGTAAAATTTCCCATTCACGGATTCCATTATAACCAAATTTAAGTAAAATCCTAGAATAATTGCATTAACACCATGAATGTGAGAAATGTTAATCATAGACCATACAATGCCACTACTAAAGATGCTTTTCATAATTTTCAGTGTTATTTCAAAAATGTTCAGTAATAGTATAAATTTGTACAACGTCTGATTTAAGCAATCGGTTATAAAAGAATACTACCCATTGAGACTTAGTCCTGCGACTTTGCAGCGTAATTTGTTGTCTTTGTTGTTGTTGTTGGACTTCAAAAATAGATTTATTTAGAAACTTTTGAGCAAAGTGTAGCTGCTTTTGTAATTGGATAGACACAGCAAGTCAGGAGTGTGCTCTGTTCTGTTTGTTTTCTTGCCTACATATCTTTGCCAGTTGCCCTTTTCTATTTAGTTATTTCCAAGCTAGTCTAGCATTCCTTAGTTTTGAATAATATTGGAGCAAGAACACTACCTCTCTTGTCACATTCAGTTAGAGGTAACGTTTATTTGATGGGGTTTCCTGTTAAGCACCAGGTCTCTTTTTACCTCCTGCAACAAAGTGTGCTTTCTGCTACTTTTTAAAAAAAAAACACTAAAATAGAGGAAGAATAAGTTTCATTGTGTTTCATTTTTCTATCTTAAGCAAAGAGCAAACAACTTTTGACAGTAGTTGAAGGACTCCAGATATTTCAAGTATTGCAAATTTATTCCTGTGCCGCATGTGGCATTTTTTTCTCTCCTTCCCCATCTCTCAATTTCATTGAATTAAGATGTTGAATCTTTCTGGTGAGTGTTACAGTTGAGAATGTTAATTGGTCATGGCGAGTTGCAAACCCATGAAAGTATTTAAAGAGTAGATCTAGATTATTTATTATAATGCATTGGAGGTTGACATGAACACAGGAATAATTGGGGACTGCGAAACTTTCTTTTCACTTCGCATATCCAAATTGGCTGGGACCCTGGAGAGAAACCCGTTTCCCTTTTACAGTATAATATTGAAATTTGTTTGGTGAAGTCATCCTATGCTATGAGCTTGAGTCTCGATGTGGGGCCTGAACCCACAATGTTTTCACACGTGTGAGAGAGTACTGAACCAAATTAACACAGAAGATTAGAAAAATCTTGCACTCCTCATCAGAGTTGATTGTGAATTGTTCATTGCTTTATATTGAAATGTAAATCCTTGATGTGTCCCCACCAGAATTTTCTCTCGAATTATTTTTGGATTTGCTGGTGTTGTGGCAACTTTCTCTTCTCCTCTCCCCAGCTTGAAAAATACTATGTAAATGTTTTCTTCATTGTTGCTCGTATATCATTTCAAAATAAGCAGTTGGGAAAAGTCTGCTGCTGCCAAATTAGTTGCAGTGCTCAGTCTTTGGAAAGTATCCAGAACTCCGGAATTGTTTTTAGGATGGGAAGGTGTCTAAATCAGAGTACTGTAGTTGCTGAATTTACATTTGCTGAAGTATTGACAAATGTATCGAATTGGTCCTGAAAAGTCCATATAAACCTCCAGTTACTAAACTAACAATCAAATAAATTAATGCATTTGTTTGAAGAATAAGTTTAAATTGTGTGGATGTGTGGTTAATTGGAGAGCAGCACACTTTTCCCAACTGCTTATTTTGAGATGATATACGAGCAACAATGAAGAAAACATTTACAGTATATTGTGTGAAGCGCTTTGAGATGTCTGGAAGACGTGACAAGCACTATATCAAATGCAAGGTTTATTAATATTATTGTTTGTTTTTACAGGCCAGCGAGCAAGATATTCTCAAATATGTTAATAAATGGGGAGAGCACCAGCTCATAAAACGTATGGCTGATCGAGGTGAGAATATTTTTATAAATGATAATCCAAATCATATTCTGGAAATATAAATTTTGGCTGAATAAAATGGAGGAATACGATTGCTGCAAGACATGCAATTATTATTCAAACGTTTATGCAAGTTTAAAAAGGACCATTTTTCTTTTAAACAGATCTTCAATGTACAATCATCTCACTTTCTCTTACCCACCCCTCTCTCCGCTCCAATCAGAGGATCTATCCTTATTTGCAGTAATGTCAATGTTTTGCAATCAGAATTTTATTCCAAATGGACATCTTTATGTGCTTGATTTATATATTTGTTTGCACAAATGCATCTATTGAATGCAAATTAAATATTTATAGCATTTACATTAGATAATTGTGGGTTAGTAATTTGAATTGGGTGCAAATTGAAGTTCTCTATCTATCAATTAACCCGGAATAACATGAAAATAAATGGCTCAGACTAAAACGATAATCTGAATTTAATCCAAAAAAATTCTAAAGGATTTACATTTGTTAATTTGTATCTGACCCAGATTTAAGCTGTTCTTTCCTCATTGAACCCCATGAGGCATGAAGGTCTAGAAAATAAAATGGCTCCTACTAATAAGATCATCTGGATTGAATCCAAATGGAAATAATTGTTCTACAGGATTTATGTTTGGCAATTGTGATCTTGTAAAGTGGTTCTGGCCCAGATTGGAGCTTTCTGTTCCTCACTGAACCCAGAAAATTCTGAAATTCTAGAAAATAAAATGATTCATGTAGTTTTAAATGACGTTTGGAAATTAATTCCACACTTATTAAGATTTTAGGGACAAAAAGCAGTTTTTTAGGGACACCAGCAGCTATTAAAAAACACTGGTATGCTCGCATGTGATATTCAAATTTATTTATAGCTCATATTGATACTTTAAGAGTACTTTGTTATACGATCATTCAGTAAGTAAAACACTTAATTTTTATTCAGAAGTGTATTCAAAATTAATGCATTAAAATGTGCAAAAATAATGGAACTTCTAGATTTTGCTGGTTTTGTCTCCTCCGGGTTGCAAAGCAATAAGATGTTGATGGAACGCTGCACTCAGTCATTTCAAAGATCCAGAACGAATGTGCATTTAAAAATTATATCAAATGCTTCCCGTTTTCACGGGAAGCCAACATACAGGCGTAGGAATGTAACAAATGCATTTCATTTCAGCAGTAAGTGCCTTCAGTAATTTCCCCTGAAACAATCTTGGGCTTTGTGTTGCACTGAAATTGCACTAACATTTTTGTTGCATTGGATTCTCTCAGCTGTTGCTGAATCAGAATTGATACAAGTTCTTTTGCTTAAATATTATTACTGATTAAAGTTTGTACTGCACTGAGCAGTAGACTATAAAAACCTACATTGAAACCTGATGCCTCAGCTCTTGCTGAATAAAGATGAACTGCTTCCCTGCTCTCTATACCTCATGCAGATATGACGGTTTCCCCAACTGAGATGTTCTGAAATTACAACAGGCATTTTTTCGAATTCCTCTGGCAAGGAAGATTGAGGTTTAGCCAAATTTAGCCTCACTAACTTGAACCATTTCTATTAGGCAGCATGGTTTAACTTCTGCAAAGTTGATTCCTGCTATTTGAAAAGCTTACATTTTCTGTTATTTTTCTCCAAGTCTGTGGGCTGAAATCACATACAATGAATATTACAGTAATGTAAAGGGTTGAAAGATTAATTCAACCAAGAAATGTGAATATGTGTCAACCAGGTGCAAATGCAGTTAGTCAAGCATCGCATTGATCAGAACATTTGAACATGACTTGGCTTTCAAAATAGAAGCCATTCTATGAATAATTGGCTTTTCCATAGCATTTGGAATAATATTATTTCATTTTGACAGTACTGACAAACAAGTTTTGGTATAAATAGAATCTGTATCTTACCTTGTGCCCCACGCAACTTAAAAACTTCTCCTTGTTTTCAAGAACCGAACCTGTTGAGTGGAACTGCCCACAGTGTAAATAAGCGAGGTGTGAAACGACGTGACCTTGACCTGGAAGAACTGAAAGAAACCCTGTCTCCTCTCCTGCCTCATGTTCGCATAGATCATATTCTGCCCACAAACAGCGAGGTTCTTAGTGATACTGTACGTTTAATGTTTCCTCCTTTTAAAGGGCAAATGTCAATGTCTGAATTCAAAGTATTTTCTATAAAATTTAAAAACCATAATGCATAATAATAATCCTTGTAATTGAAATGATTCCTGAGACAAGAAGATTCAAGATGTCTTTTAAGGCGTCTATTAATGCTTCTCTGTTAATGCTTCTCTGAGTATCTCACTTAAGTGGCCGTTTTGTGCGTTGGCAAGTTATACAAATGTCAGAGCTGGGGGGAAGGAGAGAAGAGGAGGAATACAGACAGTTCTGATCTTGCCTCACATGCACGCACAACTTTCAGCAAGGGTCTCTGGTTTGTAGTCTGTAGGGAAACCTGGCTGACCCCTTTGTAACTCAGGTGCTAAAGCCTATGTACTACTCACAATTCAAGTCCAGTGGTGTATCATTTACAGCTGCTCCAAGTGGGCAATAAAACTAACTAAAGCAGTGGATTTTTGTTTTTGCCTGAGTTTTCCTTTCCTTTAACGTTTTCTCTCCGAAAGAGAAGGAAAGGACTACAGATCAGATTACTGTATTGCTCTTGCTGTGCAGGTAGCCAATAAGAAAGAGCAACCTTTAAAACTCAATGAACTAATTTTTTAAAGGAATAAAATGTTCATGATGTGTAAAGACACAAAGGCATGCTGTTTTATAGCCTACTCTTTTCCTCCCCATTACTGCACACCAACCTAACAAAGCCAGACTCCCATGTTTGTCTTATTGGATTACCAATGGCCCCGATGTTACAGGAAGCAGGGAAGAGAAGTGGTTTAATTTAATACTATGTGAAAACACTCTTCTCTCATTGTGGAGTATAAATGGTTTTGGCAACTCCACATCATTGATGAGGGAAAACTGTTCATTTTAGGGAACGTGAGTGAGCTTGCAATATTCTACCCCATTGAGATTTAGTAAACTTGTATTGCATTTACAGTGTTCTTGTTAGAATAGGAAGAGGAATACAATTCCATATTTCAGTTTGAAAATACTATATTTCAACTTGTGTGCATTGATCCAATTTATGTAGTGAGAATGAGGATTATTGACCAATATTTTAACGTGCAGTTAACATCCACTTTTGTTGTGCAGATGAAGAGGGGCCTGATCAGCACACCACCATCTGATATGTTGCCTACTGCTGAGGGTGGGAAGTCTAATGCTTGGCTACATCAGAAAAATGCTGGGATATATGTCAAACCTCGCTTGTTTTCACCATATGTGGAAGAGGCAAAGGTATGTTTACAAAAGTATCATAAATCCTATATCTGACTACCATCACAGTTCCCTTGGTCTACCAGACTAGGAAAATGTGTCTGACATTTCAATAGATTATTGGTCAGAGTTTGGTGGAGTTTTTAGATACGATAGTGTTTGGATTGTTTTTTTTCCCCCTAAATATCATCAAATTGACATTGCCACTTGCTGTATCAGTAACTCTTGGAACACTTCATTCAAATCTTAGGTTTCAGTGGGCAGTGAATATACTTGGAACCAGATGCAACTTCAAGAAACTTTTAATGGATTTGTTCTAACATATCTGCTGTGTTCAAGGCTCACTGAAGCAATGCTTAACAAGGTTTTCGTTCAGTGGTTTCAGTAATAAGAGGCTGAGTAGTGGAGTGTTTTGAATGTGGGTCTTTGCCCATAATCCTGCAGAATCTGCTTGCAGTCTGTTAGAGCAATATGGGGAGAAGCATTGCCACAGGGAGGGCAGGATAAACAAGAGATGATGAGTACCTTAGCTTACTGGTGCCAAGTAATCAATTACTTGTTTCTACCCCCCACCCCCTCCAACCGCCCTCCATTGGATTGGTGTCTGATGAGGGCAGTCTCATAAGAGCATAAGAAATGCAAGGTGAAAAAAAAACAAGGTCCATCTAGTTTGTTTTCCACCTTCCTGGCGGTGGCATGCGCATATGTCCCGAACTACCTATGCACTATATCCCATAATGTTATTTCCTAAAAGAAAACTATCTAATCTATGTTTGAAAGAATCAATACTTCCAGCTTCAACTGTGTCCCTAGGGAGCCTGTTCCACAGGTTCACTATTCGCTCACTGAAATAGTGTCTGCATAGATTTATTCTGAATTTACCTACCCCCCTTCAATCGCAGGCTGTGTCCTCTGGTTCTACTATTCTGGACCATTCTCCATGAATGGTAAAATGTAAGAAAATAACTTTGGAAATATGCTTCATTCTTCAAACAAAAAAAGCTCACTCAACCTGTCAGCTGGAAGTAGGCTTAATATCGAACATTGAAAATGTTCAGGCATCTGTGCGTGGTTTTGAGGTGACCTCTGCATTTGTTTCCCAAGATACCTTTTATTTTGCTATTAGTGCTTCAATTCTCCTTTGTTTGATTTTATTATTGTATTTGAAGTATTTAGTTTACTTGTTTCTTGACTCCAGACTTTGATTTGCTTTCTGTACACAGACTGTTTTAGATGAGATGATGGTGGAACAGACTGATCTAGTGCGGCTACGCATGGTTCGCATGTCCAATGTACCTGATACCCTTTACATGGTCAACAATGCTGTACCTCAGTGTTGCCATTTAATGAGTCACCAGCACGTCAGCTCACTGTCCAGTCCTCCTTCCATCATTGCCAATGAAGTGCCTGGTAAGTTGTGTGTTTTGTGTGTTGTGGGGTTTAACTAAAATATTCGTGGCATTTCTTTTCATCTTTTTGAAGTATTGCAGTTGGTGTTTTTTTTTTTCTTTTCCCATTAATACCAGATGGCTCGGTGAAAGTCAATCCATTTAGCAGTTCGGTCGGTGAATCTCATATCCAGCATATTCTGAGTAATGTGCTCTTACACACCGACTAACAACTGCTAACTTTATACAAACTCCTTCCGCTTTGACTTTGAATAGATACTGTGTAACTGTATTAACAACTGAGCAACTCCTTGCAACGTGTAAGGACCCAAAATGACAGGTCTTCACATGGGGTTGAACATAATATTAAAACTACAAATATCCAGTCATGTCGGAATGCGGGTTTTCAGTATTTTGTCATTACCTTGACTTTGTTGGGGCGAAAGCGTATTTTATATTTTAAGCACGGTTTTCTTTCCGCTTTCTTTGTTCAGAATTATTAATGAATTTCACTCAAATATTGTTACTTTTCAGTCCCTTTGTTGGGAATGGTGAAAGAAATGATCAGACGGCTGCAAGAGCTTCGACACACAGATCAGGTGCAGCGAGCCTATGCACTGAATTGTGGAGAAGGAGCAACTGTCAGCTACGAAATTCAGATTCGTGTTTTGAGAGAATTCAATATCCCTGATACTGCTGTTGAACTGCTTCAGGTATTGGGAATATGATTGATTTCTTAGAGTCGAAGTGGAATATTTTATAGTGATTGCTCTTCCATCCTCGCGATCCAAGTTGACTTTTGAAGAGCGATATTATTACAGGTTGCTTTTTAAATTCTACAGATGTTTTCTGGAAACTAGGGATTAAATATGTTAAAGATCGGGCGTGTAAATTATTTCACTTCACTACTTCATATTTTGAGTGACATGCCATTTATGTAGTTTGTCGAGATTTGAGTGTTGCAATAAAAAAACTGCTTAATCAGGATACTGTATTTGCTTCATCTTGTTAATTATCTTCAGACTGTATATGCTATTGTTGAATTCCTGGTAAGAGAAAGGAACTGAAGTGTGTAGTGAAGCAAAGGAGCCTAAGCACATAGACAATGGATTATTTGGGTTGAATAGTCTGTGCCATGCTGTATCATTCTCTATTATGGAGATAACTTCACAGCAGGTTTGGAGTACTAATGTATTTTTTATTTGATCTCAACAGAATCCTCATAAATTCTTTCCCGATGAGCGATTTGGTGATGAGAGCCCGGTGCTGGTCACCCGTCAGTATGCTCGCTGCAGAATAAACAGTACACCAACCGGGGAATACAGCGATCTTGAGCCTTACGCAACTTTCCACCCACCTTTACCACCTCCGCCGCCACCTTACCATCCTGCAGCTGCACCGGCTCATGAGAGGCGTAAGGCAGAATGGAAGCAGAGGCTGCCTGGCCATCAGCCGTCCCGGTCCTATTCCTACCCTTGTCACCACTCCGCGCTGCATTCTGGGCTTGTCGCCAACCCCGTTTCTGTTGTGTACCCAGCTGGTGCCAAACCAATGCCTCCCGATTGCACTAACACGCTGGGGTGTGTCAGGATACCGGCTGAACAACTGACGGTAAGTTCCAATTTCCCCAACAGTTGTGTTCTCACTAAGGGAAACGTTAAAAAAAAAAGTCTTTTAATTTTTTTTAGCCTCCATACGTTTATAATGCCATCCATATGTTTTATACCCTTATGACCATTGGCAGGTTTGGGGAAATTGTTATCCCTCTAGGCCAGCGAACACCATGATTAAGGATTTATCCATCAATTAATAGTGATATTGCAAGAGTTAAGTTAAGCTTCACAAATGTTCGAAATGCTGTGGCTTTGTTAACATTTTTATTTTTAACATATTAACCCTACACTTTGCCGAAGTTTCTGCTAAATAACAGAGAAGTGAAATGTACTTTTTTTTGTCCCTTAACTGAACAACTGCAATATGTGGGTTTTAAAGAGGAGAGGAAAGTGAAGAAACGCTGCACTAAATTCATGCACACATTATTAGTCAAGGTTCCCCCGGTAGTGTACACACAGCTCCGAGAGAGTAGATGCAGTTAAATGGAGCAAAAGGTCATTTTGGTTAATTGAGTTACCTCCATTCAATAAACCATATTCATGTTCACTTTTCTTAGGACATAAAATAAATTGGGTAAACCATTTAGAGCTGAAATTTCACTCTTACTTGCTTAGGGTTTCAAGTGAGAACTCGGGATACAAGTAATTTAAATTATTCATCTGATTGGTTGCTTTCTGCAGGATGTTACCATGGTGCCAAGGAGAATGGGCACATAATAATATTAATAATAATACTTGCATTTGACATTGGTGTGTTAATGGACCACAATCTGTTTAGCTTTATCTTAATGTTTCAGAGATTGATATTTACTGTGGGTCGTTTTACAAACTTGTATTCTATTGCTTTTTTTCCATAGAACACAGAAAGTATGCTCAATGAGCTCATGCCAGATATTGCCATGGGCGTGTCATCCTTGAGTAATCTCTCACTCAAGGACAGGAGGCTTCCAGAACTGACTTTCAATGTTGAAGTGAACCAAGTGATTTCAGAACCTGCATCATCTGCCCAGCCTGCCCTGTATGTACATAATAGGCATGTGCATGGTGTGAGGAAAAAGCCCAGTATGGAGCTCAAAATGGATTCTCGAGAAGGCCTTCAGGAGTATCCGGATCTATATGACTTTTCTTCCAGTGCAGCTCACCGGCCATGCACTCCAGGGTCCAGTAGACACACTCCTTCTCCTTCACAAGGAACGTATTTGGGACCGGACCTGTACAGTCACAGTAGACCAGCAACAGGTGGTCTCAAAGTAGCATCTTTTTGCAGTGACATTTCCCCCAAAAAAACAGAGGAGCCCGTGAGGGACTACTTGCTGCCTCCTGAGGTTCATCAGCAAAGACCCAGTGACCCACCATACTTTGATTTCTTGGAGCACCCTCCACACAGGTTGGACTTGGCACTGTTACAAGAATCAAATGGAAGTTCACTACATAGAGGTAGGAGTGGAGCAGAAACAGACCTGACTTGTGGCCTGACAGCAAATCGAGCTCTGAGTGGAGCGTGCAACTCTGAGAGTCATGAGGCGATTTGTAGAAGATCGGATGAGAGCGGGATGCTTGAGCCCGGAGTCAGTGCGCAGTCCCAAAGGAACATTCAGAACGAGAGGGAAGATGCAATAAATCGAGAGAGGCGGTCGCCAAGCAGACTTGATCTGCCATACAAAAAATCTGCTCTTTAATGGCAACAGTATTTAATGTACCTTATTTTTTCACCAGATAACGCCATTATTAATATTTGCTTTCGTAAATGTTTTGTAAATAACCATTTCTACCAAAACTATTTCTAGATAGTTTTCTATGACTTTGTGATAACTCGGGAGAGCAGCTCTCACACCAGTATTGCCATTCTTTCTAGCATTTAAACAGTTTGCGAAATAATAAGTGTTTGCCATTTGAACCATTCGGAGCCTGATCTTTTACCTCCTTTTTACAGGTTTGTAGGATTTGGATTTGTTGTGTGCAGACTAAATTAACAAAGGCTCTGCAATGTCTTAATAGTGATCCATTCTGTACTTTTGAGAAATCCTCTTGCTAATATCTGACAGCATTTTTGAGTATTTTTAAAATGTTAAAAAGGTCAGAGAGTATTCTCTTAGCATTGGGATTCTTTATAAAGGGACAATTTTCTACTGGCCAACTGCTTGTATTCAGAAAGAGCAGATCCTAATGAATCTGAAACAGTCATCTTAATCTTAGGACAATCAGATTGCTGTGACAATCGGTTTATAGGATTAATAATCTCAATATATGGGGAGAAGCTGAGTTCCAAAGGCCAGAATACTGGCAGCAAGAGTGAGTCGCTACCGTTCCATCTGAAGTTGCTGTGTAACTAACACCCATTGTTAATCACCGATCTATAGTAGAATAACTAAAACTGTTTGGCCTTTTTCCTAATGTCATTTGGTCAGTTGGCTGCTTCTCAGATTCTGGTTGGCTGGCAAATACCCGAGTGATTACTGTACAACTGGGAAAGCTGGAATATTATTGGTTTGATTAAATTCTATTTACATTCCTACATTAGTAGGGTTTGCATATTGCACATTTTCAGACTTGTGGTCTCGTTACAACTAACTAGGCCTGATGAGAACTTCAGGCTTAGTCTCCAGAAGTTGGTCAGTTCCAATATTACTTTCACTCTTAACTGTTCTGTAGTCTGTAAAATGGGGTTGAAGCTGTTACATGAACCCTCAAGGCAGGGTAAACCTATATAGATATATATATATATATTTTAGCTGATGCATGTCATTGCAGCTCTATTTACCTGGTATGCAGCTTCAAGATTGCGTACAGAAATGTTCANTTTTTGAGCTTATAGCTGTTGATTATTTAGCATATTAGTAACCAAGTATTGATTTGTAATTTTACAGTAGATGCTTTAAACTTTCTTTCAGATCCACAGCTGTAGCAGTGGAGTTGTGCACAGCTTTGTTTCCTTCTTCATTTACCTTACTGTTTAAATGGCATTTATGTGACAGATTTTGCACAAGTGTACACAATTAGAATTAAAACAGGAGAGATAGGACAGCACAAAGTATTTGAGTGCAGAATCTAATGCCACAGGAAGCTGAGGGTAATTGATTTGTCAGCCAGTGTTGCTATGCAATCTTATGAGCTGTTTAAAACTTACTACAGCAAGTTTAAAATCTTTTGAGTTAGGATTCATGGAGCATTACACATACAGCATTGGCTAAGTATACTAAAATTAAAGTGGAAAACTTAAATTCTGGAATGTCTTGTATCACCATGCAGTCAGTAATGTTGTTTGTGCTTCAGGTACATTGCTTCCAGGTATTAGATCATTTAAAACGAGTCTTGCTGCGACTCCCTAGTTTCAGAATGATGGAAATCATGGAGAAAAACGGTTTACTGGCTTCCCTTACCAAGGTGTGGCTTCTAATTATGGCACTAAATATTATCAGACTTTTGATTTTTTTTTACATTTTTAAAAAAAGGCTACAGCGCACAGCTTTCATTTGAAAATTCCAGAGATGTTCATGCCTGCACAGTTACACAGAATTAACCCTCAAATCTCGGTTAGCCCAGGATAACACTTTGTATGAATCTTTTTGTCCCAATCTGCAGCAGAGCATCTGGAGCTGCCTGACGGGTTGGTATGTGTAACTTTTTCCCCAGTTTGCATGCTCTTTAAAACCACAGCTGCTTGTTACAAATTAACTTTGAATGTTGAATATTTTTATATAAATATTGGAAAATCTGGTTGCATAAAGTTGAATTTGTCTGGTAGCAAAACCTTTTTAAATGTGCATCTGTTTCTTTCAATGGTTTGCTTTGGATTTTTACGATCTCTGCTATCTCAACCTGTTACTGGGATGAAGTAAAGTGCCTTCAATAGTAAAGGCTCATGTCTCAGTAATTTTGGATCAAATGTCCTATGCAAGTGATTTCTACAGCCTGCATAAACATCTTTGTAGATTCTACTATGCTTCAATGTACATAGTTTTTAAAGAGATGGACTGTATTTTTATTTTAGCATCTAAATGGAAATCTGAAGTTGTGATTGCTCAGTAAAGAATCTCCCTCTTGAGTACTATGGCAGTTGTACAGAATCTTTGTTATCTATTTTTCTACTGTTTCTGGGAAGAAGCATGTAACAAACCAAACTGGCAGAGTTGGTATTTCAAATAAATGGCCTATAGAAAATGCATGTCTTGTTCTTACATTTCCAGTTTTTCCTTCCCAAATATCTGGTGAAAGGATTAACACTGCAAATCGGGAACCTTGGTATTTTCTCTACAGACTCAAACTCAGATACCAAAGTAACCAAACATTTTATTGGTAGTTACATCAGTCAATGATCCCACAAGTGAACATTATTCTTGCTAATAGAGCAAATTCAAGCTGGCTTCTGACATAAGCATTTGTGCTAGACCTGCCTGCTAGCTTTAAGATTTGAATTGAAGCTGCATTAAAAATGACTTAACAAAAGGGTTTGCAGCCATCATAGCAAAGTCACCAGATAATACTGTGGTTTAAAAGGTCATATGCCACAGCATTTTTTCCTAGTAAACTAGCACAGTATGTTAAACCAAAATGCAGAGAGAAACAATCAGTTAAAGGCTATTTCTATTTTATGGTGTAAACCAGTCCATGACTGAATATCCAGCCACTTTCAAGTGAAGTCTTTATCCACAACAAAAGGGGTATCATTCAGGACATTACTAGAAACTACTTTGACTAGCTAATCTAGTTGAGCAGTAATTACTAAAGCATAGTAAATAAGATTCAGCTTGTTCAGTAATAAATTCAGCAATTGCCACAATGCATATTGGTTGACAAAAGGATGAAACTAAGATTGATTTTGTTTCTTTCCCCTTAATCAAAATCCTGAAGGTACCAATTTATGTTGATTATTCCACTTATGCCCTCGAGTACTACACCTTTAAGTGGGAGCCCAATCTGTACAACACTTTCTGTAAGGTAAATAATCAATTTATCTGGGGATTTGTTGGCCAGGATACTGGGAGAAAAGTTTTAAACTTCCACCTCAACAGTGGCTTTTAACAATGCAACATTAATAATAACCCTCGCATTTGATATAGCGCTTTTCACGGTCTTCTCGACGTCTCAAAGCGCTTCACAGAATAGACTGTAAAGTGAATGGATTGTATATTTGTGAACATTTTCTTCAGTCCCCACCCCACACGCAGCACTGGAGTGTCAGCCTTGCGACTGAGCAACAATACCACCGTGTTGCATGCTTTTAAAGGGCAAACCCCACATGTACAAATATTGAAGTGCAAAGATTAACCAGCTGATGCCTCGTTACTGGGAGAACTTTTTTTTAAACTGAATTATTTTCATAACTGCTACCTTTACAGATGAACAGGAAAGAGAAACACTTTTTAAAAAAAAATCAACAGTCCCATATGTTGCAGATTATTCTATATGAATTTAGTTCAAAAGCACCTGCTAATGTGCATACATGGTACAAGTTACTCATTTCTAGTACAGTTAGTTCACTCTGCCAGATACCTTACTTTTTGTTTTTAAAAATCAGCATATTTACTGGTTATTCTCTGCCTCCTACACCTTTGCCAAAATTTCAAACGATCCTTCCTCGACTGGAGATAATGGGAGGCCGTACACTTAACAGAACTGAACATGAAATCGTAAGAGGGAAAATTAAAGCACTTGGAACAACGACTTATTTTCTAAAAGCGCCTTTGTGACTGACTGAACCGTCCACTGTTTCACATCTGCACATCTTGATTGAGCACTATATTCTCCAATTTAACTGCAAAAGTACTGCATTCCATCCACTCTCCGCCGCTTCTTTGACTGAAGTTCTTCAAAGAATCGTTGGATATCTTGACTTGTCACCACCTGTTGGGATATATGGGAGAAACATTGCTTTAACAATTCAGCAACGTCTCTAATGCAAATGAATCATTCAAATTCTCACACTGACCAGCAAGGGTTGGTTCCGGTGGCAACGCATTCAGTTACAAGAAATCACAAAGCAGGAATCCGAAAAGGCGATTTACACCAGTTAACCGGTCCTTTGTACAGGACACATTCCCACTACACATCCATACTGCTGCTGTGGCTTTCCTGTCACTTTAGGTCCATTTGAAAGTTACATTGCTAGGATCTGGCTCCATTATGCAAACTATGCTCACAATCTCTGGAGCTGCCCCATATACAAGTTGCTGCCTGGCTCTTGGATGTTCTCCTTGATCCAATGATCATACGGGCTGTACAACTGTATACTTTCATTCTGCAGGCAGTGATCAGTTTGCAAATCCATACTTCTTGAACTACACTCCCTTGAGCTTCTTTGAAGCCATCGCAGATGAGGAATGCATAATTCACTTCATACTGGGAATCTGTGATCTCTCTCGCAGGCAAATTTCAGGTTGGACCTGACCTTTAATTACCAGTATAAACTGGGTATTATACAGAACTCTGCAACACAAAGCAACCATTGTTTCTCTAATCCTGTTGATACACGTTCTGTCACATTCAATTTCCCCTTTATTCCAGGAGGACTACACAGAGGTTGGAGTGTACAGTTCAGTGGGGTTCGCACAGCCGAGCTCATTCCAGATTTGGTATAAACAGGGTGCTAAGTAACAGTGGTGGCTCGGTGGAAATGATTGCAACAGAGTGCAAGGGGTATTCAAACTATTCTTCACATTATGAACAAGAACAGCATTCATCGGGATGCAAATGGATGGTGAAGTATTTGGCCTAGCTCAGCGGCACCGAGTCAGAGCTGGTACCACAACCCCCTGGATTTCTTTGCAAGCAGGAATGGGTCACAACTCGTACCGCATACAGAAATGAGAGTTCTAGTGTGATGGGCAGGGAGTGCGAGTCTCACCAATATACAGGTACATCTGGGGTAGCTTCACTGACTGAACAATGATTGCCCTTTGTATCTGAAGATGTGAATTTGTTTATGGTGTAGATGCTGCTGCCCGCACAGCAACTATACTCAGATCACAAGCATTGTAACCTGGTGTCGAGGGATATCCGAGACCAGACCACTTGCCAGCTGCACCAGTTAGAAACTATATCCCCCCCCCCCGAAAGCGATCCACCAATTGACTTAACAACTGGTTCCTACTTACTGCTGGGAAAACAGAGGTATTGGAGTAAGGAACTTGCCTAAGGTTTCACCCCACCTAGGAATCGAACCCGGATCCACTCACTTGCAAGGCAAATGCACTAACCACTATGCTACATCACTGATTAAATATCAATGCAACAATTTGCATGTCGTGGCTATCTTTTGCTCCAGGAAGAATTGAAGAGATCTCCCACTTCCTCTGTCTCATCTCAAAACACCCAAGTGCAAACTGCAGGACTTAATCTGCTTGATTTTAACCATGGAATTCCTGCAGCATTCCAAGGGGCCTCGTCTCAACTCGGTGTGTGGATCTCAAGTCTCTTACCTCTCCTTCATCCGCAAACCTCTTGAGATAATCCTTCAGTTCAGTTTCTAAATAATTGTATTCTGGAGGTTAAAGGAAAGACAGTTATCACAGGGTACCAGGATCTGTTTGGAAGTTAACAGTATTGCTGTGCACAATGACAAACTGAATTTACTGCCAGTTGACCAAAGTGATTTGGCATCTTACCGAGGTAAATGCTGCAAACCTACAACTCTCAATGCACTTTTCAACGTTTGAACTTTGCATCAACTACCATGTTGGCTTTTTGCATTGAATATTACAGGATCATTCTTAATGGGTAAGTGGGTGGTTAGAGAAAGTTACTTTTTTAAAACCCCTCTTAACTTGTGAAATAATCGACTACCCAGAAGGGGGCAATAGAAATTTCAGACAAACCAGTGAAAACAGGTCTACTCGTGGTATAGAAACACTTGTTTAATCTGCCTTAGACTTAAATGTTGCATCCCAGATCCTGAAATGGTAATGGGTCCTGAAAATCCATCCACGTGCCTAACTGCCAGTACAAAAGGTCAGTTTACAAGAGTTAGGAGACGTCATTCTGCCGGCCCCAAAATTGCTTTAAGCCCGGAAAGCGATCCGCCAATCGACTAACAACCGGGTTCCTACATACTGCTGGGTAAACAGAGGCGTGTGGAGTAAGGAACTTGCCCAACATTTCACCCCACCTGGGTCCTCTCGCTTGCGATGTGAGCGAACTAACCACTATGCTACAGGATTCATTACTTGACTAAATATCAATACAATAACTTCCATAAGGTGGCTCTTTTGCTGGGCAATTCTTCAATACAATTGATCAGGGGAGGCTTTGTCGTTTGACAAAATTAACTCAGAATGAGCTATCCCTTCCTAACACAATCTCTCAATGCAGGGCTTATGAGAGTTCCAAGTCATCCCATAATTAAATCACAATAAATAGTATAAACAATCCAACTCCACAAAAGGCACGTTACCATAAATGAGCTCCACTTGCTGGATTCTGTTCATGTTGCTCAGAGCCGTCATCAGAGGATCACGCCGCTCTCCGTCAGTCTCCTCGGCTGTTTTGCCTTTATTCTCGTAGGCTAAAACAGTATCGGATTCATCCAGCAGAAAGGAGACTTGCAGCTCTTTGTACAAGGTCTGGAAAAAAAGAAGAAACGACAATTCTTGGCGGTGAACGCAGGCGCGGAAACGGTCAGTGTTGGAAGCACAACCAGATCAACACTGTACGAGTTTACAATAGACTAAACTATTCTACCATTCCAATTCACTGACTGAGAAAACCACATCCTCTCTCTCTCCATTTCCCTTCTTCCCCAACAGCCCACCCCCCGCCAAAGAAAATCAGTGAATGTAAACAGAACGGGAGGAAATAAGATGAAAAGACCAAACTTTCTTTTTAAAAATGAAATGCCCCCAATAATAATAGCTATGATCTCCCCAGTAAGATGGGTTATTCAAGTTATCTTAAAAAAAAAGTTAGAAACTTAGTTTGGTTACTTGTTCTGAGCAATAACTCGCACTTATGTGTCCCCTTTCTTGAAGGATATTGTCTCAAAACCCTGAAGCGATAAGGAGAGCCAACTCCCATCAAGTTAAATCACTAAATTAAAAGAAATAGGACAAAGCAAACAAACAAAGTCCAATCAAAACAAGCATTATGAAGAGAGCAGCGCAAATGCCAAGTCACCATACCGTGCAAGGCTGGCAGGTACAGAGCTTGTTGCGCCAGTTGTGTGGCCAGTAGATGGCACAATCTCTCTGGAGAAATTCTTTCTTTTTCAACTGTTGTAGACTGCACTTGGCATTGGCCGCACTCGGTTCCTTCTTCACACTGCAGCTCGCCTCGTCGCCATTCGCTGCCTGGAAAGAGCAGAAGAATAAAAAACCCTTAAGCGATCTCCACTGCTTTCATCCCTCCCAAACAGCTAATACCAGCAAAGCCGTGCGCTCTGTGCGCCCCTCCCAGCTATGTGGAGTGAATGCACAGCTCCTCCTGCCTCTCATTGCGCTGACCGCAGACTGTTCAATAGTGATAGTGAAACCCAGTTGTAACTTAAGTTATAAACTTCATTATAACCCAGGTACGGCCACGCAAGGTCAGTGTGGGCTCTGATGTTTATCTGCCAGAAAAATGTGAGCCAGCTTTCTTCACACACGCTGGTAGCGCTGAGCAGTAATAGCACCCCATGTTAGTGTCCGTTACAAGTTTCCTGATTCTCTCCCCCCAACTACCATGTTATGATGGTCTCTACTGTAGCACAGTTCAGAGTTCCACAAACCTGCACCTAAGAGTATGTGCAGAATTCCACCATCAGTTCTAATGTTAGCAGGTCAGCAATTATGTTAGACGTAATTCACTCTATTTCTGGTGAATGACCTAGTTAGTGTAAAATTATAACTAGTTAACCTATATAACTTCAATTTGAAAAAAAGAAAGGTTAAAAGGCAACCAGGTTTTCCACTAACCCGGGACTAATTCGGGGGTCAGGTTTGAGACGTCTCGAAGATGTGATAAGGTGCTGTATCAAATGCAAGGATTATTATTATACCATGGCTCTGATCACACTGCACCAGTAAGTATGTTAAAAAAATCAAATATTTACGGACACATTTCCAAGACATTACATGAAGCCAAATGGCGATGTCAGCTCACATCTGGAGCTGGCGCTGAGAGGATTTGGGAGTGAGGATTATTGGACGAAACAGAATTAAAATCGCTTGTAAGCTTCCTTGCTCTAATCCCAGCATGTATTAAACAGCAGTTGGGAGTGCAGATTGGTTTGGGTGCAGTCTTTATTCTACAGTAGATGCCATTATGTCATACTCTTATCCAATGACCCAGCCAAGCCATGGAGCAATGTGCACACACAAGCCAGACAATCAAATCAGATTCATGGGTCTACCCTGTGATTTAGAAGCACAAGATTCCTAGTTTAGAGCAAAGGCTTGAACTGTGCCACCAACTATCAATGATTACAGAGAGGAACATCCCACAAGATTGTAAAGTACGGCAAATTCTTAACTCACTGCGCCATATTAAACAATACAGGAGTCCACTCAAGTGGAGAGTTTTCACTACAGTGAAACACAAGTTCACCTCAGGCTTGTTCTCCGCTTTGCAGCTTGTGGATGGTTCACTGGGTTTATTGTCCATCTCTTCACACTTCACAGCACAATCCAGCACTTTCTGGTTGCAGGAATCTCCATTTTCCTGGACCACACTCCCGTCAGCAATGCCGTCTTCTGGTTTGGTCAATGAACTGGAGTCCTCGGGATCCTCTGCTTTGTTCACTGAAGAAGGACACAGAAAGGTAATAATCCTTGCATTTGATATAGCGCCTTATCACATCTTCAAAACGTCTCAAAGCGCTTCACAAAATATACTGTAAAGTGAACTGACTGTATTTGTGGACGAAATGCAGCAGCCAATTGCGCACAGCAACGTCCCACAAACAGCTGTGGATTGAGTAAGCAAATTATATTTATTTTGAAGGAATTGTTACCTCCAGAAAAGTGATCCGCCAATCGACTAACAACCAGGTTCCTATTTACTGCTACGTAAACAGAGGCGTGTGGAGTAAGGCAACATTTCGCCCTGCCGGAAATCGAACCCAGGTCCTCTCGCTTGTGAGGCGAGTGATCTCACCACTAAGCTACAGGTACTTGAAGAACGAGGTTTCACACAAAGCTGGTTACTTTCCACTATTCCCCAGTCAGCACAAAGAGAAATAAATCTGTGGACATCTCTATAGATTGGCAGTGTTGACCCTTGACTGAACCAGCTCCCTGGAAGGAACTTTCCTGCCCCTGACCGGCTTGAAGGTAAAACAAGACAGATACAGAACAATGTCAGTTACCAAGCTGCACAGTGGAAGATTTGGGAGTTAAACGAAAATACTTTTTTACTTTTAATGCATTTGACATCTCCAAAAATTTCTCGGAAAAGGAATTCACTTCCCTAACTGTGGGGGTAAGGCACTCACTGTTTTGTATTCAATAAAAAGCGTCAGTGAATCCCAGGTCAGACAGCTGCAGACTAAACATTTTCAAAAAAAAATAAAAAAAATTGAAAAGCTGACAAACCAATCTTTAGAGGATTACTATCTCCGATGTAATATTTGTTAAGATATGTACAGTAGGAGCTTGGCTGCAGATCACTAAACCCGATACAGCAAAACTTAAAGGTCACCCTTTAAGCCATTAATAATGATTGCTGCTCCAAATCGGAACGATCAAAACGCTTCCTTTGGTTGAAAACCAGGCACAGTGCGTTTTTTCTCTGATTTGCTTTCGGCCCAACAATCAAGTGATAGACACAGCTTTCTGCCCCCCCACCCACCCAAATATGCTAGCCCGCAGAGGAAATTCCAGATCTCAGCTGGCTGGAAGCTTCTACACATGGGTAATGACAGCCCAGCTAATGCATGGTTAGAAAGCAGAAATGCTAGCTTAGCAAGAGAACCAGTCTAAACTCGTGCTGATCGACTGAAAGATTAAAGCACCAATAAAATACTGTAGTAAAAGGACTTTGGTCCACAAGGGATTAAAAATTAATCTGCTAAAGAAAGACAATTTAGCAGTCAGTCAATCTGGAGCAAAACAGCACTCTCACATGCAGCGTCTATATAGGTGGCAGATGTACCTCAGTCATACAGTTCTCTGCATTGGTGCATTGAAGTCACCAGTGCAGTTTGTGGAGGGGAGGGAGTCATTCACTGGACACTGCTCTTGACCTGACTGTTTTTTCCCCCCTCCCTACCTCAGGAGGTGTTGAAGACAATTGTCTCAGCCCAACTCTTGCCCCATTTGAGCTCCACTAATTCAGCAGAAGCCAAGGACCGAGTGAATCAATGCTGGGACCTTCCAAAGCTATTGATAGCAGCTTGATCAAGAGAGCCATCAGATGAGCTGATCCACCTACTGAACACTGTGAAGTGTCTACTCAATACTGGTGATAGCCATGTTTCCAACTAGCAGCAAAGAGTTTGGAAGACAACGTACATGTTGCTATTCTCCTCTTTAAAATGCAACAAAGAGCTAGTTGGGTCTTAGGGAGGAACCCAAACCCATCGGTAATTTTTAGTGGTTCATTCAGGTGCCCACAAGGGGTGTTAAGGGGTGTAGTTCACAGCGGCTTCAGAATACTCCTCAAGTTCTGAGCAAACAGCACATCATGATCCATCCCTGAACCAGGACGCTTCATACCTGCTAATTGCGATGCATATGCCCAGAGAAAGGAGCATCTATTCATACAGTTCTGACAGATCATTTCCTGATATTCAATGTTCTCTGGTAGATCAACGCCAAGATGCTGCAAATAAAAAAAGGCAACTGTATTAGGCAACCCTAGATGATTGATGGAGGTTGACAGCGATCATCGCAGCTGCTATTTATTCAAATAATTAATAATAATCCTTGCATTTCATACAGCGCCTTATCGTGTCTTCGAGACATCTCAAAAGATGCTTGTGAAAACATACCGTAGCCCAAGTCAGCACCTTCAGGAAAGGACGAAGGAAGAGAAAGAAACAAAAGAAAAAAGTAGGTGACCTAGCTGATGGATAGCAGACACGGCCTCAATGGGCTGAATGGCCTCTTTAGGTGCTGAAAACTGTCCTATCATTGCCTTACCCTTCCATGGAACCAATCTTCACACCCAACACACTGAATCATCTCATCGGGGATCTGAAGAAAAACACAGGCTTTGTGAGGCGTCAGCCCTTGTGTTACAGCAACAAACTTGGTATTCAACAGAGGCGTTCCTAAGATAAAACTTGTGAAGAGCTCACCTCATCCTCAGGGTCCGGATAAGGTCTCTTGCATATACAGTACAACCCGAAGAAGTTGTCGTTGTATTTATTGTCTGGATTGCTTTTTTCTTTTTCCTGTTGTGTTGTGTGTGTAAAAATAATTAAGAACCACTTTACACAAAGCTTAGATTCTCAAATTCAAAGTCTATTCCACAACCGACTGTAAACGACTCAATTGAAAGGTTACTCCCCCAGGCAAAACATTGTGAGAACTTACAGGGAAGAACTTGCATTGCAGATCACTAAACTTGCTGTTCCCACAGTCACAACGAAAGTTCCTGTTAAGATAAATGATTAATCTGTTAAACATTACAGTCGACATTCTATGATCCGTTTCCAAATGGAAATATTCACATTTCCAACTGTAGTTCTGATAATGAGTATTTCACTAGAACGCAAAAAAAGGGCAGCTTGAAGCTTCAGTTAGAATCCAGAAGATAGATTTAGTTTAGTTTTATTCTCTTTCAGACGCTGCTCAATCTGTTGTGCAGCTCTGGCACTCGTTTTTTTTATTTCAGAATTCTAACATTAGCTGTCTTATCTTCACTTGATCAGTTCACTTAATCTTGATATCAAACCACAATTTGCTAATGATTGAGCTCATGCAAAATTCAACTAATTCCTGATTTAATAAATATTCATTCCTTTACTGGTGAAAAATTCAAGACAACAAGAGAGGAGCAAAAAAATGGTCAGGTAAGTGCATGTATATAGACAGGATGAAGCTCAGCTATGATATTCCGAATGGCCTGCTGGAAAACACTGCTTGGATTTATGTATAACAAACATAAATATGGGCAAGCGACAACTATGGAGCCTTGGCTCAGAATGAAGTCGCAGTTTCAGGAAAGGAGGAGAAAGGTAATTTGATTACCCTTTGTCAGGAAAACAACCTTTACAAAGTTCCCATTGGTTACTGGTACAGATTTCATCTTAAGAGCTCAGCTCCCAGTTCTGCCGGTTAACGGAGACCAACAACCGTACCTTTTGGTATACAACTCGAACAGTTCGTGGCCTTCGTGACACTTGTAGCTGCAAGCTAAACAGATGCCAGCAGGCTGTCCTCCCTTTGGTGTGCAGGTATTACACGCGTACAACGCTTGTCTCTTCACGTAGCCCTGGAGGAAGAAGGCGGCAGTCAGAAGGGAAGCAATTACAAAATACCATTACTTGCACTTATAAATAAAGATACAACATTCTTTCAGTGACAATCAAAGGAAATTCACAAGAGGCTGACGTTGAGAGGGCTTGAAAATAGACACTACTTTTTTTTTACCCCAGAGCATATCTGGTCATCTTGGCAGACGTATTTATATTGTCTGTGCATAACACCGTACAAGTTACAAGATCTAAAAATACATTTTGAATTTTGTTTCAGTTGCCAACTTCCTGCTCCTCTCTGGGAGGTGTGGACTCTTCCTGGGGTAAAGTTACAATAAATATAATAACCCTTGCATTTGATATAGCGCCTTATCACATCTTCGGGACGTCTCAAAGCACTTCACAGAATATACCGTAAAGTGAATTGACTGTATATTTTTTGGGCGAAACAGACAACAGCTGCCCTCCAGTGGTAACTTGGCAAAGTGGCCATACTTCATATGTGATGCTATCACCGGGTCAATAGTATGTGGAGGGCATCACAGACATGTCCAGGTCGGAGTAAGGAACCTCTAGGAAGGAGTGACCAGGTAGAGCAGCGGTGGTCAACCTGCGGCCTGCATGCCAGAAGTGGCCCGTGGAGCGGTCAAGAAGTAGCTCCCCGCGAACATTTGCACGTGTCTAGGGTAAGTCTGCGTTCAATCGCTAAGTACGTTTGTTTTCATGGTCGAACATTTCTTCATTTCTGGCGTAAGTCCAGAAAATTGGATTGGATTTGATTGTATTGGTTCTACTGAGGCAGGAGCAGTGAGTGACAGGTGGGAGCGCTGGGTCAGAGCAGTGACCAGGTGAGAGCAGGGTTTGGTGGTGGGCTCTATGGGAGCAACGAATGACTAGGTCAGGAATAGTGACCAACCACTCTGTGAGAGCAGATCCTCACTCACGCAGCCAAAGCGCCACGTGACAACCGTGTAGCCGTGCTGACGTCACGGGGGTGTATCCACGCACCAGACAGGAACGTCACGCCCAATGTAACGGGATTGGGAGGCTTCACACCCCCAATGTAGCTCAATCCGGTGGGTTCACGCTGTGCTCATGACAGCCGCGGGCCAATGGGAAGCGCCTGACGCACAAATGGCGCCAGTCAGATGAGCTCATTCACCCCAGGCTCACCCTCACCCCCCAATACTGTCCCTTACACTCACAATACCCCCCCATACTGTCCCTTACACTCACAATACACCCCCTCACCCCCAAATCTGTCCCTTACACTTACAATAACCCTCACCCCACACCCCCAATACTGTCCCTTCCACTCACAATAACCCCCCTCACCCCCCAATACTGTCCCTTCCACTCACAATAACCCCCCTCACCCCCCAATACTGTTCTCACACCCACATAAATACCCATATAAATATATAATCATTATTATATAGATACGCTTATACACACACATAGTATATCTATAACATATGTTTTCCTGCTGTCATTGAGTTGTTTTTTTTTCACATTTTTGGGGGTTGAGTCAAATATATAAAATTAAAGATATATTTAACTTGTTTTAAGTGACAAAAGTGGGTGGAGCCTCTTCCCTCTCTCAAAGCAACCTCTACTGAAGCAATCCTCTTCGACCACACTCACGGCCACCTCCCCCCCGGCTCTTCACTACTGTTAAGCGCTCATGTGAAGCTATCCTGCGTGATGGCGCTATATAGTGCATGTTGTACTGCTTCCCCAAAACAGCCATCGCGCCTCTCACACACACAGACATAGAGCCAGGCAGACACACATAGACAGACAGACACAGAGATGGGCAGACAGACATAAGGACAGACAGACATAGGGACAGACAGACACAGGGACCTACACAGAGACGGACAGACACACAGACACAGAGCCGGGAGACACACATAGACAGACAGATACAGAGACGGACAGGCATAGAGATGGTCAGACAGACATAGGGACAGACAGACAGAGAGACGGGCAGACATAGAGATGGTCGGACAGACAGACACAGGGACCTACACAGAGACGGACAGACACACAGGGTCAGACAGACAGACACGGGGACAGACAGACAGACACAGGGACAGACAGACAGACACAGGGACAGACAGACAGACAGACACAGGGACAGACAGACACAGGGACAGACAGACACAGGGACAGACAGACACAGGGTCAGACAGACAGACACAGGGACAGACAGACACAGGGACAGACAGACACAGGGACAGACAGACACAGGGACAGACAGACACAGGGTCAGACAGACAGACACAGGGACAGACAGACAGACACAGGGACAGACAGACACAGGGACAGACAGACAGACACAGGGACAGACAGACACAGGGTCAGACAGACAGACACAGGGACAGACAGACACAGGGACAGACAGACACAGGGTCAGACAGACAGACACAGAGACAGACAGACACAGGGACAGACAGACACAGGGTCAGACAGACAGACACAGGGACAGACCGACAGAGGGACAGACAGACAGACACAGGGACAGACAGACACAGGGACAGACAGACAGAGGGACAGACAGACAGTCACAGGGACAGACAGACACAGGGACAGACAGACACAGGGACAGACAGACACAGGGACAGACAGACACAGGGACTGACAGACACAGGGACAGACAGACACAGAGACAGACACAGGGACAGAGAGACAGACACAGACACAGGGACAGACAGACACAGGGACAGACAGACAGACAGACTCTCTGACCTCGGAATAGGAGCATTTGTCGGAGTCGCTGCCGCCCAACACGGCACTCGCCTCGTTCTCCAACTCCTGATTCTGCTCCAGAACCTCTGCCAACGACACGATGGGATCCTCGTCCTCCAGCGGCCGCTTAGCGGTGCCCTCACTGCCCGCCATCCCTCAGCCTCACTCACTCACTCACTCACACTCCGGCAGGAAACGGCCTTCTGGGCGATTTAAAACGCACACAAATAAAAAAAAGTCCCTCCTCTTCCTCTTCCTCCCCGACCCCGACTATTATTATTATTATTGTTTAAAGTCTATGGCGCGAAAAGTAAAGGGAAGCGAGAGAGGGAATGAGACAGTGAGAGAGGGAATGAGACAGTGAGAGAGGGAATGAGACAGTGAGAGAGGGAATGAGACAGTGAGAGAGGGAATGAGACAGTGAGAGAGGGAATGAGACAGTGAGAGAGGGAATGAGACAGTGAGAGAGGGAATGAGACAGTGAGAGAGGGAATGAGACACAGAGAGAGGGAATGAGACAGTGAGAGAGGGAATGAGACACAGAGAGAGGGAATGAGACACAGAGAGAGACAGAGAGAGGGAATGAGACAGTGAGAGAGGGAATGAGACAGTGAGAGAGGGAATGAGACACAGAGAGAGGGAATGAGACAGGAGAGAGGGAATGAGACAGTGAGAGAGGGAATGAGACACAGTGAGAGAGGGAATGAGACACAGAGAGAGAGAATGAGACAGAGAGAGAGGGAATGAGACAGTGAGAGAGGGAATGAGACAGTGAGAGAGGGAATGAGACACAGTGAGAGAGGGAATGAGACACAGAGAGAGGGAATGAGACAGTGAGAGAGGGAATGAGACACAGTGAGAGAGGGAATGAGACAGTGAGAGAGGGAATGAGACAGTGAGAGAGGGAATGAGACAGTGAGAGAGGGAATGAGACAGTGAGAGAGGGAATGAGACAGTGAGAGAGGGAATGAGACAGTGAGAGAGGGAATGAGACAGTGAGAGAGGGAATGAGACAGTGAGAGAGGGAATGAGACAGTGAGAGAGGGAATGAGACAGTGAGAGAGGGAATGAGACAGTGAGAGAGGGAATGAGACAGAGAGAGAGGGAATGAGACAGAGAGAGAGTGAATGAGACAGAGAGAGAGGGAATGAGACAGAGAGAGAGAGAGAATGAGACAGAGAGAGAGAGGAATGAGACAGAGAGTGAGAGAGGGAATGAGACAGTGAGAGAGGGAATGAGACAGTGAGAGAGGGAATGAGACAGAGAGAGAGAGAATGAGACAGAGAGAGAGGGAATGAGACAGTGAGAGAGGGAATGAGACAGAGAGAGAGAGAATGAGACAGAGAGAGAGGGAATGAGACAGAGAGAGAGAGAGAATGAGACAGAGAGTGAGAGAGGGAATGAGACACAGAGAGAGAGAGAATGAGACAGAGAGAGAGGGAATGAGACACAGAGAGAGAGGGAATGAGACACAGAGAGAGAGAGAATGAGACAGAGAGAGAGAGAGGGAATGAGACACAGAGAGAGGGAATGAGACAGAGAGTGAGAGAGAGAATGAGACAGAGAGAGGGAATGAGACACAGAGAGAGGGGTCAGCGGTCGGTCGGTCGGTCGGTCACTCACTGCTGTCTGGACCGCGGGTGTAATGGTCGCTGCGCCTCTCTCCCGCCCTTTCCCGCTCTGGCCCTGTGGCCCCGCCTCCTCCCCGGGGTCAGAGTGCGGAGGTCACCGCCGCCATCATGGCTGAGTGCGAGGTGAGCGGCCTCCTGGTCTCCCCGGGCCCGGGCCCCGGCACCGCCCAGCGCTTCTCGCTCCGCTCCCCCGCCACCCTCCCCGGCCTCCTCACCAGCGTCCGCCTCCTCAAGCAGCGGGTGTCGGCGGCGCTCAGTGACCTGGTGACCCGGGAGCGGGAGGAGCAGCGGCAGCGACAGCGACCCCCAGGCCCCGGGGAGGCGCTCAGCCTCAGCCCCGACCCCAGTCACAGCCACAGCCACAGTGAGTCAGTCACCTATTGTTCATCATCAGCCGCCGCTATTGTACCATTGTTATATTATTGTTTTATTATTATGTTATATTGTTGTTATGTTATATTATGTTATATTATTAGTATATTACGTTATACTGTTGTTATGTTATGTTATATTATTAGTATATTATGTTATACTGTTGTTATTATGTTATATTATTATATTATGTTATTATATTATGTTATATTATGTTATATTATTATTTTATTATTATTATATTATGTTATACTGTTGTTGTTATGCTATATTATTATTTTATATTATATTATTGTTCTTATGTTATGTTATTATATTATTTTGTTATTGTTATGTTATATTGTTATTATGTTACATTATTATGTTATTATATTGTTATTATGTTATTATATTATGTTGTATTATCGTTATATTATGTTATTGTTGTTATTATGTTATATTATTATATTATGTTATTTTTTATTATTATTTTATATGTTATTATATTGTTATTTTATTATTATATTACGTGACCGTATAAAAGCAACAGCACAAGTGAGTCGTGTTGTTTATTATTATTATTATGAGTCATGTTATTAGTAAATAGGTATTATTATTACATCATTATGTTATGTTTCGCCCACAAAACATAAAGACAATTCACTTTATGGTATATTTTGTGAAGCGCTTTGAGACGCTTCAAAGACGTGAAAAGTCACTGTATCAAAGCGAGGATTATTATTATGTTATTATGTGACAGAATAAAGGCACAGCGCAAGTGAGTCATGTTATTAATTATTATTACTATTATTATGAGTCATGTTATTAATAAGTATAATTATTATGATGTGACGATAAAACAGCAACGCAAGTAATATAATAATCCTTGCATTTGATATAGTGCTTTTTCACGTCTTCGAGACGTCTCAAAGGACTTCACAGAATATACTGTAAAGTGAATTGACTGTATTTTGTGGGCGAAACGCGGCAGCCAATTGCGCTCAGCGGTTATTAATAGTGAGTCATGTTATTAATAATAATTATTACTATTATATTGCCCACAAAATATACAGTCACTAGACTTTATTCTGTGAAGCGTTTGGAGGCGTCTCGAAGACGTGATACGGCGCTATATCAAATGCAAGGATTATTATTGTGTGGCAGTGTTAAACAGCAGTGAGTAATGTTGTTATAAATAAAAATTAATAATGTTATATCGATATTATGTGTAATAGCACTATATCATATCTATAGTATGTGTATTTGTAATAAATAATAATTGTGTGAGATAAAGCAGCAGCAGCAGTGAGTAATATTATTCATAATAATTATTATGGTGACGGTATAAGAATAACAGCGGGTGTCAAAAAGTTTATTTTGGTGAAGATGTTGCACTAAAAAAAAGGCCAAATTTTAAAATAATTGAAAAGGAAACAAATGAAATAAAGGACTTCACAGAATATACTGCAAAGAGTAATGTAAATAATTATTATTATTACATGACAGTATAAAACAACAGCAGCAGCAGTGAGTAATAATAATAATTATGTAGCAGTATAAAACAAATAGTTCCTACAGTCATCAGTGCGACTGGGACTTATTCAGAAATAATAATAATGTGACAGTATAAAACAGCAGCGGCAGTTAATAGTAATAATAATATTAATTATGTGGCAGTATAAAATAAACGTAGTTCCTATAAATCATGGGACTGTTAATAAGATGATTCAGAAATAATAATAATAACAACAAATTACATTGGTATATAGCACATTTTACACCGGGAGGAAAAAACGTAGTTCCTATTATCATCGGTACAACTGGGACTGTTAAGAATATTCAGAAATAATTATAATCCTTTCACTTGATATTGCCTTATCGAAGTGCTGGACACTGATGCTTTGCACCTGAGCTTCGGGTCAGAATCAGAGAGCAGTGGAGGGCAAAGGGGGTGGAAGAGGGAAGATGACCAAAGTGCGGTTGAAAAGGAAGGACTTGAGATGGGCTTTGAAGGAGGCAAGGGTGGGGGTGAGACAGAGGGGCTCCGGGATGTAGTTCCAGAGGTTTTGATGCCTCTGCCACCAAATAACTTTGCTGCACTTGCTGTTCGATTAACAAAGGCTACCAATTTTAAACTGCTCCTGTGACCTTTTTTGAACTTAGGTGAAGATGAAGACAGTGAAGAAAATGAATCAGATACCAAGGCGGATGGGGATGCACCTCCTGTAAAACGCACCAAGAAACCTTCCTGACTCACCCCAGTGGGACAATCTGTTTGTCAGTCTGCTTACAATGACGGGATCTGGAACGTTTTATAGGGAGAACTACTCCATCAGTTGGTGATCGGGATGGACAACATTTGTTAAATGTCAATCTGGTGTTACCCTCACTTATTTTTTTATACAGACCTGTTATATACAAAAAAAATATTTCTGTTTGTGTTGGCCTTTGAACCCCTTTCAGTTCATTGTTTGTTAACTTGGGAATTTTGGTTCACACAAGAAATCTATCTATGCGATATCTATAAGTCTGCTTGGTTGTTTTTTTCCCCTTTTGTTTCTGGGCGGATTTGGGTGAGAGAAAAGGCGAGACTTCACATTCACATCTTTTCAACGCACAATACCATAGTGGTGAGAAACTTATTAGAGGACAGTGCGGAAATTTAAACGCTCATTTTGTAGTGTTAGGAGTGTGTGCGATTCTCTACACCTTGAGTTTCTGATCTCTGGTCTGAAATCCTAACTTGTTCCTTCTGTATTTTTATTTTCTTTCCTTTTAATTCATTCATAATTAAGCTGATCTGTATCTTTCTTTTTTTTTAAAAAAACTTTGCATTCCTTTATCCTATAATAATAATAATACTTGCATTTGATATAGCGCTTTATCATGCCTTCTAGACGTTTCAAAGCGATTCATAGAACATACTGTAAAGTGGATTCACTGTGTACTTTGTGGGCAAGATTTGCTCCTGGTTAAAATTGGACTTGAATTAGATCATGGACTCGGCTTACTTAAGTGATAGAAGTCTAACAGTGACCTGGGCACAAATCTGTGGTGCATTTTTACACGATGGATCACAAGAGTCTCCATTTCACTGGAGAACCTAATGTCTGGATGAAATAAATCATTAATTGCAACAAAGCAAAGGTTAAGTGATTTAAGAATTGCGCCAGCAAGATTCACTCCCAGTTCTGGATCGCCAGTGGTTTAGAAGAGTCAGTCTTGAAAATATTTTCAGAATGAAACCTGGCTTGAAAGTCGATCAGCGAGCCAAAAAAAAATTTCCGTTTTCAGATTTATAGGTTTTCTTTATGACCAAGAAAAAAGTTGCTGTGCGTGTAACTCCAGGATTTTTTGCTTTGTTTCAGGATAATCTGCTCGAGTACTTTCCAGCAGATGGGGTGGATTATTTCTCCCATTTGTGTAAATGTGCAGTAATTATTTCTAAAATTAGAATGGTTAATCTTATGTTTCTTCAAAGTACAATCTACAATCTTCACCTTGGTCTTGAAATGCACTGCAAAGCAGGGAGTTACTGGATTGAAATCAGAAGGGAGAGCCTTTACTTATTAATAATAATAACCCTTGCATTTGATATAGCGCCTTATCACATCGTCAAGACGTCTCTAAGCGCTTCACAGAATATTCCGTTAATTGGATTTGATTGTATTTTGTGAGCGAAATGTTCCGTTTCCCCCTCCCTACCCCAAAGCAAGTGAAGCACTTTTACTGAGATCAGTTAACTCAGTAACTGATCTTTTGGGTCTCCGTGACCTAGTTTCAGGCTGAATGATTATGGGAGTTAATAAGTCTGAGTTGAATATTTTTGATTTTACTGGATTTTTGTGACCAACTTTAGAATTTTTCCAATATTTATTACTAAATTGCATTTTTATTTCGCAATTTATGTCGCGAGCAATAATTACAAAGTAAAATATAAAACAAATATTTATTATATTTAAAAAGAAATACACCTCTTTCAGACATTGCCAAACACCATGTTAAAACAGAGATTCTTAATAGTTTCATAATTCTGAAAACTTTTTGTTATAACTCACATCAAAAGACAGATTTACACAACATTGCCTTGTTTTTAGTGTGAATAAGACAGACTTTGTTTAGTTGTAAGACAATATAACTTGGATAAACTTTTTTTAGAAATAGAAACCGCAAGATCAATTATAATACTTACACTTGATATAGCACCTTATCATATTGTTAAATTGTCTTAAAGCGGTGCAATCCTGTAAAATGTGGTGACTGTGCATTTGTAGGTGAACATGGCAGCCATTTTACGCACAACAATGTCCGCAATGAAAAACAGCCAGTGAAGTGATTGCAGTTTTATCTGAGAGATTCTTGACCAAGACATCTGGAGAAACAGGTTCTTTTTGAACAACACCATGGGATCTTCAACATCTATCTGAAACAGCAGATGGGAACTTAGTTTAACATCTTGTCTGAAGGAATGTTAGTCCAGGCTATTAGCTCAAAGTCCCAATATGGAGCTTGAACCCACAGCCGTCAGACTCACAAGTGCTGCCGGCTTAGCCAGGCCGACACATAATAATGATGATTCACTCCAGTGGTGCAGTGAACTTAATGTAACAACAGGAATACCAAAAACATCAGGTTCTAACCATTCATGGGCCATGTAAATAGGGAAACTGAAGGACTGGGGAAAAATTAACTCGTTACGAGTCATAAAACATGGTGGTTGGACGAGAAATAAATATTTTAAGCAGCGGCTTTTGCTATTCTGTTGAAATGATAAACATACAGCACTTCCAACATTTGTCAGCAGCTAGTGTTACTGGCCTAAAATGCACACGTTATTTTCTCCCATTTTCCAAATGCATTCTCATTTCTCCCTGCCCAGTACTGAGGAAAGATTGCTGTGCAGATAGTGAGTACTGGCTGCCAACTCTCAACCTATAGTACCTTTGAAGTGAATATACAGATGGTATGTTGACAGCTCAGTGCAACATTCCTCCACAAAGTTCATTATCATTCTGCTCCCTATGACAATATGATAATCGGCAACTGGCTCAGCAGGAAATCTCAACATCTATTATTTTGTACTGTTACAGTCTGCCTCCATACAGTGTTCAGAGTTAACACTGAACAAAGAGGGAAAGGATTCAATTTTGTCAGACCAGTATAATCGTGTTAAAAATCAGATGATCTTAAAATCAAAAGTGAAATAGCTTTTAGCACAAACCCTGTAAACCAAGCACACACAAAAGCAGAACTGCTAATTTATGAAAACAGTTTTACATTAGAGAAAATGTCAGCTGAAATAAACTGGATTTTTCAAGTCACATCATTGCTCTAAAGTGATCACAAGATCAGGCAACAATGAGACAAAACTTCCCATCCATTTGCCGGTGTTACAACCCAACTACAATAACAGTGATCTGAAGAGTGAAAGCTGTCGCTCTAAGATGTTAATTTGGAATAGTCTCGTGATTGTTTCTGCAAAATGTCGGTGGCTTTTGCACATGAAATGGTGAAGTGAAAGTAAGTTCATGATATCCAACCAGTCCATTTATCTTCTTTAAAACAAACCGCCATGATATTCAGCAATTTTGTACCTTAGGATTTCACCACAATAAAATCAGACATGTGGATTCTTACTGTTAAAACGTTTGCTTGTGGTCATAGCAGCAGAGCAGTAATTAACCCTTAAATAATTCAAACTGATATCTCAGGAACCCAAATCGATCCTAATAGGAAAAAAAAGTAAATGTAAACTAACCCTAAAGCAGGAGACAATACTCTCCCAAGCTAATGCTTTATATTGAACTGTTGTAGGACAAATTTGTTTTCCTAGGTACACCCACACGTTTTATAAAGGTACAAATACTGTATATACAAAACTCCATAGAAGCCATAGAAGGAATGAAGTTGTTCCAAACAAATGCTGAGAGAAGACAATAGGCTTGACGTTTGTGAAACACTGGATGTGACATGTTCGGAATAGGACAGGACTTTAACAGCAGACGGTTATGGACAAGAGTAAAAAAAAAGGACAATTTTTCTTAACGGGTCACAGTCGATGCAGCATTTAAAGGCATGTGAGTCATACAAAATGCAGTAGAGGTGGAAAGAGTTAAAACACTGGAATGTGTATTATGTGCTTGAATGGCTTTTAATAGTTAAAAGAAAAAAAAATCACAATTGTCTTAATTGTTACCACATTATAATGTCATTTTATAACTACACGGATAAATGATTTCACTTCCACCGAATCACGAGACTTTTCCTTTCAGCCAAATGAATGAGCCTTCACATCCAAGTGAAAGTCAACGAAGTTGGTGAGAGGAAAAAAACACGAACAGTCTCAACTCACTGCAAAATCTTCCAGGCTTCAGAAATACACCCGGATTCTCACATACATGTTGAGTGCCTGGTCACGTGAAACAGCTAGTGACTAAATCAAGTTACTACTTGGCCCAGCTGTGCAATAATATTTTGTTTGTCAAACCAGTTAGCAAAGGAGAAGAGAGCTTGTCCTCACAACTCCCACTTTGGGATTTAGTTAAGAGTATTTTCTTTAAGTAAAAAAAAGTAACCACTACCCACAACTGATCATCTCATGACCACAACTGCACAACTCCAAAGAGTTCAATTTTTGTTAAGATGTATTAAATCTTAACCCCAGTAAAACTGTTTATCGCTTTTTCAAATTGAGCGTTTTCATAAATCCTCACACTTTATCTAAAGAACCTTTAGTTTGTTTTTTTGGTCAGTCTGATGTCTTGTCACGTGTGGAAACCCGTCATCTTGCTAAAGAGTATCCAAAACAGACTTTGGTGTTCCACATACATTTGCCACTTAAGCCTTTAGTTGTAGCCCTTTTCTAACTTAAACGTATTTAAGTTAATAATATGCCATTCAGATGCTGGAGTTGAGTTGCTAATGTAAAGATTTGACTTTTGCAATTTAATTAGCAAAGCGACTCCTAAGTGCTTAAAGACGTGAGCAAATGAGCTTCACACACAGTGGCTACTTTGAAAAGATTACTGACATAAATACGAACCACCATTTTGCCTTTGTAGGAGATGTGGACACGTCCCTGTAAACGTTTATTGCATCTTTTCAGTCAGGCAAATATTAAAGTACAAGTAAATAAAAAAAATAAGTTTATGGTACGCAGAAGGATTTTTATTCAACATACACAAGCTTGAGCCGATGAGAAAACAAATCCTTTTCCACTTGAATATCGTAAAATTGCATTCCCATTGAAAAATAATGGAAATTCTTAAAACGCCAGGTCAGAGAAGAGCAAGACTTCCCTGATTTCTAACCACATCACCTTAGTCAATGGTCCACAGGACCTTCTGGAGTTATAATTTATAAAAATTCCTACCAAATATTAAATTCAAAAAAATAGCCTTACATCTAATTGCAGATTGCATCGTCTGAAATGGAACAGTCAAAGATATCCATGTGTCAAACCGCCATTGGGAGGCTGGAGGGACAACTTAATTTAACCCGAGTTAACAGATCCATTTATGTGTCAATGATCTTCAGTTTGTTGATCTGATTCGATGCCTTGATGAAAGTTTGGTGGCGGTTGCAGACAACTGCCAAGTAGATTGGGAAAATGCAGTAGCCGACAGTTTTGGGATTAGCTCTGGTGCACGAGTACAAGAACAAAAAGATCTGCAGGTAGGGAACGAGAAAGAGAATCCCCCATAGCCAGAACGGGAGTGACAATAAGCGCATTTTAACTGTCTGTGTCCAGGAAGCTCTGCTTTCGAGATCTTCAGTGTTGCGCTGTGTGTGTTCCAAAGCCAAGCGGTTATAAGTCTCGTTTATTTCAAACACATAGTAAAACGTCGCGGCACTTGCTAGCAGGTATATTCCGACACCGATCCATCCCATTCGCTGGCGAAAGTTCATCATTCTCCATAATCTATTTTTTTCCTGCAATATGAATAAAATATAAACCAGTCAATGCACGTTTTAGCCAACGTGTATGTATTGAAAGACGGATTTCCCATGGCCACCTCAAAGGAATAAAGACTTTTGCACTGATTTCACCCACAAAACATAGTCAGTTCACTTTACAGCATATTCTGTGAAGCGCTTTGAGGCGTCTCAAAGACGTGATAAAGCGCTATATTGAATGCAAGGATTATTATTATTATGAGACGTATTGACTGCAGCTTTATCACACTTTATTAAACAAATCTGCATGTGCTCACTTCAAGTATAAACAGGGCCGGAAGTTTTCAAGGGTGTCTCTGAATATGCCTGAAGATACTGAAGCCATAGCATTTTCACTAGGAATGTTTCCAGAATCATCTCCTTGCACTTCTCAATGTTACCCCGTGCTTTTCCGGATCGAAATATTTTTCTTTGCCTCTGTCCACATCTACAAAAATAAAATACCCTTCGGATAACACTTCATATATTTTTAAAAAATGCTATTATTTTTCCCAAAGAGTAAATATCCTCTCCCAAAACTATTCTTCTGCGAGTATTGTTTAATGCTGTGGAGGAGTCATATTCTATTCAATCTTAGTCAAACAAATCCAGCAGCAGACATACACGCAAGCTACAAGAGAGTGTTGCTCACAATCATGCCCATTACCAAGTATTGGTAGAGAGGCTGACGTGATCTGTTTCTGCGTTGCCTGAACTAAGATGAAACCATAACATTCCCTAGTTAGTGGAAAAGGAACTAACTGTGAAGCTTCCAACTCTTCACTGGTAACCCGATGGGCAATGGATTGCAGATGAGGAGAGAAAGCAGCAATCTCCAACCTCCAACAGTCATCAGCAAACATTTCTTTACACAAAGAATAATCAACAGCTGGAACAGATTACCAGGAGATGCGATTAAGACCAGAACCTGGTCTTGTTGATAGAACAATGGAAAGATAGTGGGATTCTCGAAGGAAGAGACTATACTGTGCTGTACTGGCCGAAGAGCCGTGTGAACCCATCGTGTGAACATTACACCCCTGGGGCTGAAATTCAGGATTTCCAATTCCAATTGCTTTCCAAAGGCTACGATGAAAAGTGCAGATAATAATAATAATAATCCTTGCATTTGATATAGCGCCTCATCACGTCTTCGAGACGTCTCAAAGCGCTTCACAGAATATACGGTAAAGTGGAGCGACTGTGTATTTTGTGGGCGAAACGTGGCAGACAAGTACTCACAGCAGCGTCCCCACAAACAGTCGTGGATTGAGTGACCGATTTATTGTTATTCATTTTTTGGGTGAAGACTTGGGTCTTCAGCATGACCAACCCCTGCTGACCCTCCCTGACTGAGCTGACACAGGACGGTGCTGGACAGCTGCCAATCTGTGCGACCAGACATCAGGCCCTGTCACTGACCCACAGACCAGGAGGACAGGGATGGCACAAGCGGTGCGGCCATCAGTGATATTCTCAGAGACATTTACCATCATTCAAACTCAAAAAAGCCTCAGCCCCCCACCCCTCAGCCCCCCCCTCAGCCCCCCCCCCCCCTCAGCCCCCCCCCCCCCTCAGCCCCCCCCCTCAGCCCCCCCCCACCCCCCTCAGCCCCCCCCCCCCCTCAGCCCCCCCACCCCTCACCCCCCCCCCCCCTCAGCCCCCCCCCCTCAGCCCCCCACAGCCCCCCCCCCTCAGCCCCCCCCCCTCAGCCCCCCCCCCCCCCCCACCCCCCCCACCCCCTCAGCCCCCCCACCCCTCAGCCCCCCCCCTCAGCCCCCCCCCCTCAGCCCCCCCCCCCCAGCCCCCACCCCCTCAGCCCCCCCCCTCACCCCCTCAGCCCCCCCCCCACCCCCCCCCCCCTCAGCCCCCCCCCCCCCTCAGCCCCCCCCACCCCCTCAGCCCCCCCCCACCCCCTCAGCCCCCCCCTCACCCCCCACTCGCCTCAGCCCCAGCACAGCCTCCAAACCCCCCCCTCAGCCTCTCCCCTCACCCCCCCCACCCCCTCCCCTCACACACACCCCCCCCCCCTCAGCCTCTCCCCTCAACTCACCCTCCAGGAGAAGGGGGTGTGGTGGGGGGGGCGGTGGGGGGGGAGTGGTGGGGGGGGGGGGGGCGGTGGGGGGTGTGGTGGGGGGGGGGCGGTGGTTTGAGGTGATGGACGCCGCCGCCTCTCTCCCTCTCTCTCTCTCTGACGTTACGGGTTCCGTGTCGCCGTATCCGGGTTTGTTGCTGCGGGAACCGAGGAGGGAAGGTCCGCCCCTCCCCCCACCGCCACCTGACACCGCCACCTGACAGCTCTCTCCTGTGACAGCGCCGCCCCGGCGGCCGGAGGGCAGCACTGCAGCCACAGCCCCACAGCCCCCCACACACACACACACACACACACACAGAGCCACTGATGGAATTGTACTGTGTATATAAGTAATAATGTATCGCATTGTATCTGATACTGTGTATCCTTCGCATTCAGTACAACAGTAGTAATAATATCATTAATGATGTTATTATTGCAACAACGATAATAATATTATTGTTATTCGATTCAACGGCCGATCGCGCCGCCCGAGTGCCCCTCGAAAGTGCTTCACCACCGCTTTGCTGTGAAGTGTAGCGACTGCGCGGTTTTTGTCTTTAACGCCGACCGCAACAACAACTTGCATCCACTTGCCGGGCGGCGTCTCGTGGAGCGCTTCGCAAGGGCGGAGCGCGAGGCCGAGCCTGGGGGTGGGGGGGGGGGGGGGGAAGGCGACTGTAGGTGCGGTCGTAGAGGAAGGTCTTCAGGCCCAACCCGAAGAGGGGGAAGCGGAACGGGGAGGAGGGGGTGGGGGAGGCGAGGCAAAGGGGTTGAGGGAGTTCACAGGCCGACACACGACAGACAATTTGCACACTTAATAATAATAATAATAATAATCCTCGCATTTGATGCAGCGCCTCATCACGTCTTTGCAACGTCTCAAAGCGCTTCACAGAATATACCGTAAAGTGAATTGACTGTTGCATATGTTGTGGGCAAAAATGTCCCCACGCACAGACGGACAGCCGTGAACCGAGTGGCCGGGACACTGGGTGAGGGAGTCTCGCTCCTCTTGTCGAACCTTGGCCTTTAATAAAACAACATAACTTCTCGTTACCTATGGAGAATAGCAGCGTGTTCCATTGACAACAGGTGGCATTGCTGTTCGTGTGATCGTGACTACTGTATTATTACAGCGAGAGATATTCAGAGGCACTGCTTGGCTGTGTGAGTAGGCGTGCAGACACTGTGTTTGTCTGTGCGGACGTTGATGTTTGAACGGCACTTATTCACTCTCCAGTACAGCACTCCTGGATGTTATGTTTCTGTTATGGTAACAACAGTATTTGCCACATTCTCCTCTTATCTTATTCAAACTTCTGGTAGGGAAAGCAAGCAACAACTTCACAGTGGGAATTAGACTCCAGGTGGTATTATTTTGGCTAATATTTGAAAGGTCCTTGTTTTCTTAATGAAGCAACAGGGTTCGTCCTGTTTCACAATCAGTGCAGTGGTGTCACTCCAGGCAGAACATTTACTTCTAAGTTATTATTGTACGTACTTGAAATGTTAGATTGTGTAAGACTGACTGCAGTTGACAGCGAGGACTCACAGCACAGATCTTCCTCCGGAGGTAGTGAATCTGCCAAAGGCCTGGGAATGGGGTAGGGCAGTACGTTTGACCTTTGGGGAATAAATTCAGATCCACTGAGGGAATAATAACAACAATGTTAATCCGTGCATTTGATTTAGACTTGTTCATGATGGGATGGCGTCGCAAACTGCTTCGCAGGATTTACTGTGAAGTACAGTATCGTGACTGTATATTTTTCTAGGCAAATGCCAGATGTCTGTGTTTACACACAAATGTCCGTCTTTCTCTCTCTCTCTTTCTTTCTCTCTCTCGCTCTCTCCCTCACAAAGGGAAGTAAGTTTTGCATCTGAACCTGGTTCTTATGAATGTAACCCACAGCATAAACTTGGCTGACTTACTGGAGGTGAAACTATCTATTAACATGGAATTCATAATCTCACTCCACGGACCAACTTGGGTAGAAATAGTTTGGCGAGCGTTGTCAAGCTGAGGTCAGCTGCTCTTACTTTTGCTCCTGGCTGATCCGGGAGTGTTTGATATTGACAGTGGGTGCCACAAAGTCTTAAGAGCGTTTTGCTCCCAGCACCGCTCTCCGTCACCTTGATGAACACACAAATTCACCAAGAAATGATATCTTTAATGTTCTCCCATCCTCAATGTATTGAAATGGACACAGCCCACTGGAACCAATATGATCACGAGCTCCAAGTGCTTTTATTTGTGTAGAGTAAATCAAGACCCTGGTGGAAATTCTCCCTATATAAGTATTTGTGCAGCAGGCATACCCATAGGCCACTACATTAGTCTTTGATGCCCTCCCCGCACTTGAATGGTCTGCAAATATTCATTATCCATTACTCAAGAAGGATGACTAAATGAGTGCCAAAATCCAGGACTTGGTGGGGGGGGCAGGTAAAATGCACCTCTGTCTGAGTCATCATTCTTCACGTCTATGTGGATTGACAGAGAACAGAAACCAGGGGTTGGGAGAGGGATTAGGAAGGATGGAAGCTTGTGAGGACTAGTTTGGAGACATTCTCTGACATGAAATGCGCTCGATCAAATGCAAGAATTATTATTGTGATTATTATAACAAACTGCATTTCAGGGAACTTATGGGTTAAACAGTGCAGTGCACAGGGATGGTTTAAATGAAGAGATTTAAATAAATTGAAGTTTCGTAAAATATATATATATATATATATACACTGAAACTCAGACCAGAAATCTCCCATGGGATTGTGGTTGGCTGCAATGCCCTTACCATCAAATTGGCTGCCATCATTCTTTGGAGAATCTATCATGCATCGATTGCTAAACGTAATCTTTTTGTTATTCTGTACATCACAGACACATATGATAGACCGACCTGGTTAGCTTCCCACATGAAGATTGGCTGATCATTTGGATGAAGCAATCCCATGGAACGATACCCCTTAAAATGATAATAATAATAATCCTTGCATTTGTTACAGCGCCTGATCATGTGGTTAAAATATCTGAAAGCCCTTTGCAGAATATATCGCAAAGTGATTTTGACTGTGTATTTTCTGGGTGAAACAATCACGATCAAGAAATGATGGAGGGGAGAGAAGAATTGAAGGGGTTATACATATACATATATATAAAAATAACTTTTTAAAAATTAAAAATCCTGGCAGTCACTTGACCCCTTCGTGTCCCAAAGTATATACTGTATACCTGAGATATTATTTTCTGGTGTAGGTAAGGTTTGCACCACCTGTGTGATGAACTAGCAATTTTCTTTTCTTTCTTTCTTTCTTTCTTTCTTTCTTTCTTTCTTTCTTTCTTTCTTTCTTTTTCTTTTCTTTTCTTTCTTTTTCTTTCTGTCTGTCTCTCTCGCTCGCTCGCTCTCTGTCTGGCAGAGAGGGTGGGAGGCAGACAGATAGACAGACACAGAGAGAAAGCAATACAGGACAACTTTGGCTATGTGTGTAGGTGTATAATGAAGGGGGAGGTGAAATAAAGGAGGTGCGTTTGCTTTTATATCACAAACACGCGACTGACTGACTGACTGACTGACTGCTTGTGGGGGACCTGGCTGTCCGCAATTGGCTGCCCGGTTTCGCCCCAAAAACACACAGTCACTACGCTTGACAGTGTACCCCGTGAAGAGCTTTGAGACGTCTCGGAGACGTGACGAGGGGCTGTATCGAATGCAAGGATTATTATTATTATTATTAGGTGAAGGAGGAAGGAAGGAAGGAAGAAAACTGAAGCAATTGCCAGCAAAAGCAGCTGCGAGCGCCCTCTTTCTGTAGCGGAGTCTCACTTGTCTTTTTGCGCTTAAGTTATTTTTCACCCCCCCACCACCCACCCACCCACCCTCTTTTTTTTCTTTTCTTTTTTTTGCAGCTGGCTGGTCAGGTTTCTCAATGGGCTGAGGACTGGATTGAGAGAGAGAGAGAGAGATAGAAAGGAAGGTGAGTGTGTGAGTTGACTCAGTGCTGCTGTTTGTGCATCAGCCAATAGGTCAACCAGAGAGAGAGAGAGAGAGAGGGAGGAAGGAGGGAGGGAGAGAGAGAGAGAGAGGAGGAAGGAGAGAGAGAGGGGGAGGGAGAGAAAGAGAGAAAGAGGGAGAGAGAGAGGAAGGTGAGTGTGGGTTTGAGTCAGTGCTGCTGTTTGTGCATCATCCAGAGAGAGAGAGAGAGGGAAGGAGGGAGAGAGGGAGGGAGAGAGAGAGAGGGAGGGAGAGAGAGAGAGGGAGGGAGAGAGAGAGAGAGAGAGAGAAGGGAAAAAAAAGAGAGAGAGAAGGAAGGAAGGAAAGAGAGAGAGAGAGAGAGGAAGGCTGGGGGGACCCCCCCCTCCCCACACACACACACCAGGAGGAAGAGAGGTTGTTGCTGATGGCCTCATGTAGTCAGTGTTGCTGAGTGTAGGGTGTGGTGTCACTGCCCCCCCCCCCCCACCCCCCACACACACCCCCCCCCCCCCCACCCCCCACACACACACACACACACAGACTGTGAGTTGCATTTAAAAAGGGGAAGGTTTTATTTCCTTCCAGAGAAGCCAAGGCAGCAGCAACAGTAACAACAGCAGCAACAGTAACAGTAACAGCAGAAGCCAAGCAATTGCCAGTCAGGAAGGAAAGGCAACAGCAAAACCTCAGCCTGAATTTGCAGCACAACAGATGGACCTGGGATGATCATGTCAAACAGCACTGAAGGTCTCTCTTTATTACTCTCTCTCTCTCTCTCTCTCTCTTTCTCTCTTTTGTATATTTATCTATGATAATAATAATAATAATAATAATGTGTCTTTTTATTAATCTCACATCTATATGTGCAATAACACAGTTCTGTGTTTGATGTCTCCTCTATACACACATACATAATGCAGGTCTTGTTTTTAATCTCTCACTCTTGTTATGTTTATAAAAATGCTATGTTTTTAAATCTCATATAACAACAATATAGGTCTCTTGAATCTCTCACGTGTAATATATACTATAAAGGTTTCTTTTTAATCTTTCTCTCCCTCGCTCACATGGAGGTGTGTAATAATTAATAATTGGGGCTGTTAAACAAAAAATCCTTTTCCTCTTCTGAAATTTTATTTTGTTATTTGCAAACCCCCCCAAAAAAAATATATATATTTTTTTAAAAAATCACTGCGTTGGATTTTATTTTGCAACCCATCTCTCTCTCTATAATTATAATACATATATATATACATATATATATATAGTTTTTTCTTGTGTACTGTGTATGCTAAATGCATGGTGTGGGGGTGGGGAGGAGGGGGAAGAGAGAAAAGGGAAATAACAAAGCAAATCGATGGTGGATTGAGGTTGATTTTTTGAATTGCATTTGCAAATGCCTGAGGATTGTGGTGGAATTTCTTAATATATATTAAATAAATGATAAGAGAGAGGGAGTGTTAATGCTTAATGTTTAATGAATGCATGGTTTGCAGTTGCCCCAACCTTCAGAGGCTAATCAATGTGTCCCTTCCCCTTTTTTTTCCCCTCCCTCCTTTTCCTCCTCTCCTCCCCTGTAAATAATTTTCAGGTTTGATAACCTACAGGACTCAGCCTGTCTCTGCTGCTGTGACTGTTACTGCTGTAGCCTGATTTCCCTTTCTCACTCACTCACTCACTCACTCACACAGCACAGCACAGCACAAGCTCAACACACAGCACACAGCACACACACAGCACACAGCACAAGCTCAACACACACAGCACACACAACACACAACACACACACAGCGCACACACAGCACACACAACACACAACACAAGCTCAACACACACACAGCACACACACACACAGCACACACACAGCACACACCACACAGCACACACAGCACAAGCTCAACACACACACACACACAACACACAACACAAGCTCAACACACACACAGCACACACACACACAGCACACACAACACACACACAGCACTCACAACACACACACACAGCACACACAACACACACAGCACACACAACACACACAGCACACACAGCACAAGCTCAACACACACCACACACAGCACACACAACACAGCACACACAACACACACAGCACACACAGCACAAGCTCAACACACACACAACACACAGCACACACACAGCGCACACACAGCACACATAACACACACAGCACAAGCTCAACCCACACAGCACACACAACACGCACACAGCACACACAACACACAGCACACACACAGCACAAGCTCAACACACAACACACAACACGGCTCAACACACAACACGGCTCAATACACACAACACACAGCTCAGTCTAACCCGCAGCACAGCACAAGGCAGTCAGCCAGCGAGGCAAGATGCAGACCTGGCTGAAAGGCAAAAGGGTTGGCTACTGGTTGAGCGAAAAGAAGATCAAGAAACTCAATTTCCAGGCCTTCGCAGATCTTTGCAGGTAAACAAGGACGATTGGTTTGTGGGGAGAGGGTGCAGGGTGCGAGGCGACTTTGGTTGGTGCATTTGAGAGAGGAGAGGGGGTGGGGGAGGAAAGAGGGAAAGAGAAAGCAAGTTTTTTAAAAAAAAATGTGCTCCCAGCGGTGAAACCAACATGCTATAAGCGAGGGAGCCCAGAGGAGCAGAGCAGAGCAGAGCCAAGCCCCCATGTGCACAGCAGGGCAGAGCGGCAGAAATATCCATTCACCTCAAACAATCATTAACTTGTTCTCTTTTTTTGTGTGTGTGTGTGTGTGTGTGCGCGTGTGTGCGCGTGTGCGTGTGGTGGTAGTGGTGGCGGAGAAAAGAGAGAGAACACAGAATGGTTTTCTTGTGTGTTGATCTCGTGCAGTTATAAGAGACATCTCAACGACGTGATAAGGCGCTATATCAAATGCAAGGATTACTATTATTATTATTATTATTATTATTAGAAGACGAGGTCTTGGTTTGGCAGAGAACCACAGTTTATGCGTATGCTCCAATTATTATTTGTCGTAAGATATCTTAAGAGAAAATATTTTTTCTTTCTTTCCGACACCCCTCTCGCTCTCTCGCTCCCTCTCCCCCTCTCTCTATTTGTTCCCTATCCCTCTTTTCCCAATTGGAAGCTCCTCAGGAATTGCATCTGTTGCGTGAGGGATGTAACTCTCCCTCAGTCCCTCTGCCTCCTCCCTCCCCACTTTCAAATCCTCACTGTCACCTTTCCCCCCCCCACACTCTCCCCCTGGCTCGGGGTCAGACTCCGCTACTCCGGGTGGCTGTTATCGATTGCAAAAGCTGGTCTGTTAGCTATTGCTGTTGGAAGTTATTGCGCCTCGGAATTGCTAGGAGGTTTTCGAGTAGTCGTGGCCTGTGCGTTGGATGCCCTGGAGATGTTTGGTTTGATCAGAGAGTTATCAGGCGGGTTTTGGTCCTTATGAGTTCTTTGGAGCTCCATCCCTGTGTCATTCCAGCCCCCTCCTCTCTCTCTCTCTCTCTCTCTCTCTCCCTCCTTCCCTCCCAGCCGTCAAAACTTGCCTTGCGACTCATTTTCCAACCGTGCTTTTAGCGGCAAACGGCTGCGCAAAATGTTTGAGTCATCCTCCTAACGTGAGGTGGTTAGAAATGTAACATGTGGCTTTATATGGGACTTTTATAAGGCTCATGGGGAGGGAAAACATCTCTGTTGTGTAACGCTTGCAACTTGGAGCCTCATGAAATCCTTGTGATGAATCTGGAAGCTACGGGAATACACGGCCAAATCTTGGGATTTATCCAGGTTGTGTACTTTAGGATCTGTATGAGGGTGGGGGGGTGGGGTGTCTGTTCCTCTAGAAAGAGGGTAGCATAAGGTTGCCCATCAATGTATTGGACGGGAGTGAGAGGGAGGGAGGGTCTTGGTGTGTCTGTTATGGACATTTCTGATGGAATCGAGGCGTTTCAGCTTGTAGATGGTGGTGTACTGTTGGAGAAATCACCTGGCACCGTGCTCACCGTCCTGAACACTGGGCCACTCGGTGGGACATGATGGTGAGTTACATGGCTCAAGAGAGGACTTTCATACAAGGGACATCTATCCCAGTTGTTGACTTGTATCATGATCTGGGTGTTAATGGTGGATGTCAAGTTTAGCTTGGATTTTGAACTATGGGATGGGACTAAGAAGGACTGAAGGGCAATCTGGTCCTTTTTGTCCATCTTCAATGGTAGCAAAGACTCAAATCCGGTTACGTTGACGGTGGAAAAGACGCGAATCCGAACGGTTTTCCTTCAAGGTTCTGAGCCGTTGAGGTGGGCAGCAGAAGGCTTCCTTACAGCCCGTTTGCAAAGTTCAGGACCGAGCAGTGAGGTGGGTTAGTAGGTTTAAGAAGAGGGAGCGGCCGCAGGCCTATCGGGAAGGTACCGTCTCACCCTGATCTGTGGCTCTGCTCCCTTGAGGCGATGTTAGCTTTAAGGGTAGGGTGATCTTATCTGGATAAGCAGCAGGAAGCTGGCCAGACTGTATTTGCAGTGGCAAAGCTACGTGTTCTTATCTGGTTAAACTCCAGCAATACCTTCCAAGATGCACTTTGGGCTGCCCGCCTGATCCCCGGCTCTTACCGACGCGCACCTTCTACTTTTTGGAGTCCGATAAGCAGAGGGGTCGGGGGTGGGGGTGGTGGAGAGAGAGTGCTTATTCCTTCCAGGCAAAGGGAATTTTGGGATGTGGTGTTGGCATGCATATTAGTCTGCTTTGGATAATTCTAAGCATAGTGATGGGTTTCCACACGTGGCAGATACCTGGCTGAACTCCTTCCCCAGACCCCCCACCCCCCCCCCCACTACCCATGCCCCACTTTGCCCCAAAGTAAACCAAAACTTAGCGCTGACAATGTGTGCTATGGTGGAATTGCTGATGGCTAACTCATTCCTTTAGAAATGGCCTTTCGTTTAACCCGCCGGTGTTTGAGTCTAACCTTAGAGAAGGGTATCCCTGGCCCTGGCCAACGATCCCCCAAATAAAATTGGGCATTCGTTTCATAATAATGATGATGATAATAATAATAAACCTGGCATTTGATACAGCGCCTCATCACGTCTTCGAGACGTCTCAAAGGGCTTCGCAGGATACACTGCAAAATGATTTGACTGTATATTTTGTGGGCGAATATTTCATGGCTGTTTGTGGGACTTTGTTGTATGTAGTCGTGTTTGTTTACAAGTACACAGTCACTCCCTTCATAGTAAGTGCTACATGAAAGGCGTTGTACCAAATTCAAGGATTGTTATTACTATTATTGTTGTAAGGTTATTGAATGCTGCGGGTGGGGTGTGTGGATAGACCAGTTTTGCCTCTTGAAATTGTTTAGGAAACCGCCTTGAGATGTTGTGAAACTGTGGGTGGGATACTTTGTAAATTATTGATGACCTCTTTTTAAATAGACCTGTTCACATCACGTCAGACCCATTGGCGTCTGATGATCTTACGCACTTCTGATTAATGTCGTTTGAGGTTTTGTGTGCATTGGCTCCTGACACGCATGGATGTTGGAAATATACGGGGGGGGGTTGATCTAGGTCTTGAAGTTAATGTCCTTGGGACAGGATCCATCATATGCTGGGTTTTGACTGACCAGAAATCATTCAGCAAAGGGTGGCCTTCAACTAGATTGCAAGATCGTGATGCTTCTTCAGTCGAAGATTCAGATAGATTGTGAAGGGATGGTCTCCGCGCTCTCTTCTCCCCAGTTAACTTGTCAAATGATCCCTTCCTCACCCAAACTTGCCCCTTAAAGTTCAAACTTGTCAGCTGCCCACCCTGTGTTTGTTTCCCAGGTTGTTGCAGAATTAGCTGCTGTTTTTGTCTCTATCACAATTATCTTTTTTTTTCCCATCTCGTTCCGTAAAACGCTTTTCAGGTGTTTCGAGATGATTGGCTGGCGGCTTTCGCCCGCAGAACACACAGTCACTCCGCTTTACAGTACATTCTCTGAAGCGCTTTGAGACGGCTCAATGACATGATGCGGCTCTACACCAAATGCAAGGATTATTATCATTTTCTTGAAACGTGACGGGCTCTTTATCAATGTAAGTTAGAACTGTAGAAACTTACAGGACAGATGGAGGTCATTAGGCCCATTGTGTGTGTGTGTGTGTGTACGTACCAGTGCCTGTTCTCCTGCTTTGAAGGATGTGGTTATGGAGCCAGTAACTGAGCAAAGCTTAGCTAAGGACCATAAATCCTACGGCAATGCAAGAATTTAAGATTGGGATGAAAACGCTGACATTGACAGGAATCGAACTAGAAATGACTAGAAGGGAATTGACTTAATTCACAAGGCCTATTTAAAACAATACGTCTCATTAGCTTGCACCTCTCTCTCTCTCTCTCTCTCTTGGTCTTCTTTTTCTTTTCTGTCCCAACTGTTTGCATACTTCCAAGGCTGCCTGTCAACCTCCGCTACCGTGCTCAATTGCTGTTTTATTCATGTGTGAGACTTGACAGCAAGTGTCGGCGAGTTGTGCAATCCTATGAAGTGTTGCAAGAGATTCAGACTAGGCCTGTCCTTGCACACCGTCCTTCATCCTTTGTGGGTAGATAACTGTGACATGGAGTCCTGTAGCTCAGTGGTTAGAGCACGCGCTTCACGAGCGAGAGGACTTGGGTTCGATTCCCGGGCAGGACGAAATGTCAGGCAGGTTCCTTACTCCACACGCCTCTGTTTACCCAGCAGTAAGTAGGAACCAGATTGTTATTCGATTGGCGAATCGCTTTCCGGGGGTAATAATCCTTTAAAAAAAATAATAATTTGGTCACTCAACCCACGACTGTTTGTGGGGACGCTGCTGTGCGCAATTGGCTGCCGCGTTTCACCCACAAAATATACAGTCAATTCACTTTACAGTGTATTCTGTGAAGCGCTTTGAGACGTCTCGAAGACGTGATAAGACGTTGTATTAAATGCAAGGATTATTATTATTATCAGGACCGGCAAGCACTCCCTTCACAGTCGAACGCGTCTGGATTGTACCAGTGACGAAGCTTAGCGTCAGGCTGCCTGGAAACCTGCTCTGATCTTTACCGGGTTTAGCTGCTGACTGATTAAACTCATCAAGAGTGAGAGAGAATCAAAATGATTTTAATGTGTTTTTTTTTTCCTCTCTCCTCCTCTGGGTTTGGAATGGTGCCAGTGTTTGACGTGGTGTCACCGGACTTTGTCACTCGCTCATTGAATAAACCGGTTGGGGCGATGCCAACGGCCCCCCAGTCTCTGGCTGCCTATTGAATTGTGAGGAGGTGTCTTAAAGCAGCTCCTTCTTAGCCCCTTTCCAAAGCTGACTTGCAATGACTAACGTAAAAGGTAGAAGCTGAAGTAGAACTACCGGTTACCACAGGTAGAACTGGTTATAACAAGTAACTGTGGAATTCGTGGTTTTTCTTCACTGAAGCACCTTCCCCCCCCCCCCACCCCCACCCCCACCCCACTTTAGGGCAGTTGTGAAGATCCAATCCCACTCTGAAACTGAAGCTTGTTACATGATTCCAGTTATTCTGTTGTGATACCCGTTTAATTTAGCTTAAAGTTAAGTCATATTTCGCCCACACAATATACAGTCGGTTCACTCTACAGTATATTCTTTACTGTTTGCAAACAATGTCCCACCATCCACAACAAATTAAATTTATGTAACGCCTTTCGCGCTGAGAGAAGTCCTGTAACGTCATGAAGTCCCATGAATTTTACTTGGGGAAATTGTGCCCTGGGAATTGTAATCCCAACTTATCCTTTCGGTGGTTCATTGTGTCTCACCGTTTAAAGCTTGTTTAAAACTTAAAAGCTAAAATCTTTCTCCTCATCATTTCTGAAAGTTTGTCTACAATATTCACGGTTATTAACTACACTTTGCAGTAAATCTGATGATGATGTTGTGAAAGGAGCAAGGATTATTTTAATGTCTGGGATTGCGTATGCAGTTCTACATCAGTGTTCTGTTAATAATAATAATAATCCTTGCCATGACCCGCTCTGCCTTCCCTCACCTCCGTTACATCGCCCGACTCCGCCACTAACTCACCCCTCAGGCGCTGAAACTCTTGTTCATGCCTTCATCACCCCCGGCTCGACTATGCAAACGCCCTGCGTGTCGGCCTTCCCAACTCCTCCCTCCACAGGCTGCAGATAATCCAGAACTCTGTAGCCCGTGTCCTCTCCCGCACCAAACTCCGTGATCCCATCTCCCCCATTCTCGCCCGACTCCATTGGCTCCCTATCCTTCAGAGGATCCAGTTCAAAATCCTGGTCCTCACTTACAAAGCCCTCCATGGCCTCGCCCCACCCTACCTCTGCGACCTCCTAACCCCCTACCAACCCGCTCGCTCCCTCCGCTCAGCCGGCTCCGGCTGCTCCAGGTCCCCCGACCCACCCGCCCCACCACTGGCGGGAGAGCCTTCAGCCACTCTGCCCCCAACCTCTGGAACTCCATCCCCCAATCACTCCGCCTCGCCCCCTCCTTAGCCTCCATCAAGTCCCGCCTCAAAACCCTCCTCTTCGGCCACGCCATCGGTCACGCCCATTCCCCTCCCCTCCCTTACCCCTCAACCCCAGGTCGGGTCTGAAATGCTGTACTCTGTCCAGCGCCTTGGGACGTCCTCCCGACGTGAAAGGCGCTGTGCACGTGTAATGTTGTTGTATTTGATATAGCACCTTATCCACGTCTTCGAGACGTCTCAAAGAGCTTCGCGGAACGTACTGTAAAGTGGATTGACGGTGCATTTTTCTTTAGTGCCCGAAAAGTTATCTTGTTGTCTTGCACTCATCGTTTACAGTGCAGAGTCCCTGCCTCTACGTCCTGTACGTAGTAGATCATCACTGACTCTCTTCAGTCAGAATGCTGACCAACATCCTGTATGTTAACATCTCCAGACCACTGCACCACTCACTTGAGACTGCGAAATATCTTTGAACCTGTCTGAACCGCCCGGCAAGGAAAGGGATGTCCTGTTCGATAGTGCTGCACTGAGAGACCGTCCATATTTACCAACCTCGCCGTCAGCTCGAAGCTTTTCATATATTTTTTATATTCTGGAGGAGACTCTTGATTCGAGGCGTTATCCTGCGTGAGGGGGCGCTATGTAAATGCAAGTTGTTGTTGTTGTTGTTGTTAAACCGAGGAAATGCTCAGCGATTGCCAACTGTGGTGAAGGTGGTGAATGCAGTCTGTCTGGTTTCTAATGATTTTCAGCCATGTCATCTTCCCCCGCTCTCTGGAATTCCATCTTGGAGTCCCTCCAACTCATCCCACCCTCCCACTCCCTTTCTCATCCCTCCCTCCCTCACCCCCTCTCTCTCTCTCTCTCTCTCCATTTTTAAAGCTCAACTCAAAATCCACCTCTTTGACTGTGCTTTCGGTCATCTTCCACCCCCAGCCCTGGGAGTCCAGCTCCTGTGTGAGAGCTGCTCTCTATTAATGTAAATTGCAGTGTATTTTCAATTATATTTAACATATAACAAAATTAAGTGAGGAGCGCGTGGCAAAGAGCGTCACAGGGGATCAGGCGGCTGCATTCTCGAACCTTTGCAATTCACCTTTCAACAACAACAACAAATTACATGTGTACAGCGCCTTTCGTGTCAGGAGGACGTCCCAAGGCGCTGGACAGTCAGGGGTTTGGTGCTGGACAACACAAATATCACAAATAGGGTATATTCACATCACTTCCAAGAGGGATATGGGAGAAGCCTCTTTAATAATAATAATCCTTGCATTTGATATAGCGCTTTTCACATCTTCTCGACGTCTCAAAGCGCTTCACAGAATTTGCTGTAAAGTGAATTGACTGTATATTTGTGGGCAAACGCGGCAGCCAATTGCGCACAGCAGTGTCCCACAAACGGTCGTGGATTGAAAATGACCAATTTATTATTGTTTTGTTTTGGAGGGATTATTATTAGGCTCTGTGTGGAGTAAGGAAACTTGCCCAAGGTTTGGCCCTGACCTGCCGGGAACGGAATTGGAAGTGTCTCGCTTGAAAGGCGAGTGCTCTAACCACTGAGCTACTGAGCTCCATCAGTGTTTAAGAATGTCTGGCTTTTTGAGGGTCTTGGGGTGCAGGAGAGTAGGCGTGAGGGAGGGGTGGAGGAGGAGAAGGGGACGGATGATGGAGAAATCTGAAGCGGATTGTCACCTATTTCACCTGAAATGGACACCAATATGTGTTGGTTGACCGGGAACTGAAAGACGAGGATTGGCCAACCGGTTGAGTACGAGAGTGGACCCGGACGAAGGGTCACACCTGAGCAAATCTACCTGTCATTTCCCTGTCGGATGCTGGTAGATTTGCTTGTACACCTTTAGTCACTTTGTGCCATTATCTCACAACACCAGCCTTGTGCTGTGTTCCGTGTATCTTGATTGAGACGTTCTCTTTCTAGTAGGAGTCCTGTAGCTCAGTGGTTAGAGCACTCGCTTTGCAAACGAGAGACCTGAGTTCAATTCCAGGCAGAGGGCGAAACCTTGGGCAAGTTTCCTTACTCCACACAGAGCCTAATAATAATCCCTCCAAAACAAAACAATAATAAATTAGTCATTTTCAATCTACGACTGTTTGTGGGACATTGCTGTGCGCAATTGGCTGCCGCGTTCGCCCACAAATATACAGTCAATTCACTTTACAGTGTGTTCTGTGAAGCGCTTTGGGACGTCCTCCCGACGTGAAAAGCGCTCTATCAAATGCAAGGATTATTATTATTATTAGTATCGAATAAGGCATTTTACAAATAGTTCGTTGTTAAAACACTTTTCGAACCAAAGTTTGGACTCCTGGGATCAATTACCATTTCATTTTGGTGTTTTTTTTTTTCCTTTTTACATTTTTTTTTAACCACGATATTTGTAATTGTTCCTTTTGCGCATCGTCCGACCTTTAGTATGGATCGATCCCAGTGATCTGATTTCCCGCGTGTCGTACAGCGTGAAACAAACAGGAGATTTTTTTAAAAAAATTTTTGCACGTAACAAGGAGAGCGGCGCTTCAATTTCCTTGTGCCTTTAAAGGTTTTTTAAAATTAATAATAGTAATAAATCGTGCGGACGTGAGAAAGGGGGAGAGAGAGAGAGAGAGAGAGAGACGTGTTGACAGATATCATTTCCTCTCTTGTACACGGTGACCAAAAGGTCATGATACCATTACAATGTCTAATAAAGTCTTAAAGAAATTATGATTTTTTTTGTTTGAAATAATAATCGGGTCGTTATCGCGTGACTTTTTGTCACTCTGCAGGCCTATCCCAATCTCTTGCGCAGGAAAGAGCAACTTTTGGTTTGTTGCCAGATCGTGGCCTTTTGATGGTAGATCACGTCAGGAACGATGCTAGTTCTGGTCTGCGGAAACGGCTGGAAGGTCCTGGGTTGCACCCGGCATGTGCTGTACCCTTTTAACAAATATTAATCAATAATACTCCTTGCGCTTGATACAGCGCCTCATCGCATCTTCGAGACGTCTCAAAGCGCTTCGCAGAATATACTGTAAAGTGAATTGACTGGATATTTTGTGGGTGAAGTGCACAGCAGCGTCGCCACAAACAGTCGTGGATTGAACTGACCAAATTAGTATTTTGTTTTTATTAAAAATCCTTTTCCAAACCCGAAGGGGTATCGGAGCTCTCTAGTTCCGTTTCTCAGCCTCCTTGTCTTTGTTGAGCACAAAGTACTTCTTTCTTTTATCTTATTTCCCTGTTGATAACTCGTGTGAACTTCCTAACCCTGACAGAAAATAAGAAAACATGATATTTTTTATTGCAACGTATTCAAATCCCTCCCATCCCTGCCCTTGTTTGCCTGTGTGTAGGTATCTGGTTGCAGTAAACCTTGTATTTGATATGGCGCCTCTCACGTCAAGAGGACAGGCTCAAAGCGCCTTTGGAGCATTTATTGTAATGTGTAGTGACTGTGTATTCTGTAGGCAAATGTGGCGGCCAACTTGTGCACAACGCAGTGTCCCACAACCAGCAGGGAGGTGAATGACCGGTTTTTATCTGGGGAATTGTTGGCCCGGACATTGGGAGAAACCGTCTCCTTTCCAATGGTGCAATGGAACCTTTAATGGTCACTTAAACAGGCAGTGAGTGGAGGGGTGGGGTGGGGGGGGGGGGGAGGGTGGTGGGGGCGAAGAGGAGGAAGAAGAAGAGAAAAGCAGTCCGCTCGTAAAATCTCGACAGTGATCCAGTTTAGAATGTTTTTTTTCCAACGTGATCTGTTATTTTTGTAAGAGTTGCATTTCCCCGATTAAATTGTGTTTCCTTTTTGTCTTTTGCAGGAAAAAAGGGATAGACGTTGTGCAGGTGAGTTGACCATTCTCCAATCCAGTCTCGGGAGATTTTGTTTTCTTCCGGTTCCGCTGAAAATCCTAGTTGTTAAGAGAACAGTGGGGTCCTGTAGCTCGGTGTTTAGAGCGCTCGCCTCGCAAGCGAGAGGACCCGGGTTCGATTCCCGGCCGGGACTGAGCAAAACCCTCCGGATTGCTGCAACAGTAACTCCTATAAATCTACACTGTACAAATCGTACAATCTCCTTAGTCGTACATCTGCTCAAGTCCCGTTCAAGAGGATATTCTATATTCTGTGTCAGTTTACAGAAACGCTTTATGTGAGGTTTACTGTACAAGGAAGTCCTTTTCGACTCCTCGGTGCTTCTCTTTCAGGAAAAAAAAGACCGCGGGTGATTGGGGGGGGGAGGAAAGAGAATGTTTGATGTTGGCTTTGATGCAAATGTCACAGCAAGGCAGGTGGGCTGGGCTGGTGGGGAGGGAGTGGAATGGTAAATTCTTTAGTATGTATTATTTTTCTGTGCGAGTTTGAAGAATTTCTTGAAACAGGACGATTTTTGACCTTCCGAAATGTGCTGCGAACCCACACAGCTGTGCTTCAATCGAGCGTTTCGAGCGTCCATTTATAAATATTTGTGAGAGAAAGTGACTTGTTAACTCTGCCGCCTCGCTTTTAACACGACGACCGCCCGCCCATGTGGTGATCTTTATTTCAAAGAAAGGGATTGATCTCCACGGCTTTGTTCCTCCCTCCCTCCCTCCCTCCCTCCCTCCCTCCCCCTGTGACCTACTAACTCCCTATCGACCTGTCCGCTCCCTCCGCTCAGCGGGCTCTGGCCTGCTCCATGTCCCCCGCCTTCAGTCTCTCTGCCCCCACTCTCTGGAACTCCATCTCACAGTCCCTTTGCTTCGATCGCTCCCTCGCTTCCTTCAAGGTGCGACTCAAGAGTGCGTACAAATGTCATTTGCTATTGCTGTTGGTGAGCTGGGTTCCCCTGGCCAGTGTGTGAACTTCTGCCTTGAGCACAGAGGTGGATTAAGGTGGCAGGATCTGTGTCGTCCGTCCTATGCACTTGTGCAGCCCACTCACTCCCTGAGCAAAGGATCTCAGTTAGTGCATCGCTTCCAGTTTCAAAGTGGGGCATGAAAAGACTTACAACGTGTTAGATTTATGAATTCTTTATGAATGACCTGCTCCTTTCAACAAAGCAGTGCAATGTCTGTTAAAAACCCTCGACTGTCCAGCGACTCCGGTCGTCCTCTCGACGTTGAGAGACGCTGCGTAAATGCAGTTTGTTGTTGTTGTAATTCCGGAAAGTGAAGGGGAGAGAGTATCAGTGAATGAATGTTCTCAATGGCAGAAAACTGAACCATTTGCGGATTGGAAAGGTCTCTGTTTGATGCATATTTCGGTGATCGTCCTGTTTGTATTACACATGGGCAATGTGTAATAATACATTGACTAATAATATTCAGGCGAAGTGTACATCACAGGCCATTTTGCTTCCTTTTTTTTCTTTGTTTCACGGATTTGCCGGATTTCGTGAATCTCCCAGTTGGATGCACAACCCGAGAAAAGCTCATCTAAATCCAGTTTGCCTATATCTCCACTCTGGTGACTAGTTAATCAGTGACTAGTTAAGGCACAGGCAGGTACATGACTCATGTAAGGATGTTGTGGAGTATGAAGATGGGGAAATATGTTTAGAAGATCCGCCGTGATTTAATAAACCTGACAGAAGAGGCTCGGTGGGCTGAATGGCCTCCTTTTCCTATGTTGCTAAACTTAAAGGAAACCTCTGAACCATTTTGCTTTAGTTCAGTAAATTCAATGGTGCGATCAGCAATCAGTTGTGAATATAGTCATCATGTCGCTGAGCTTGTATCTCTCTCTCTCTCTGCCTTTGTGTCTCTGTCTCTCTTTCTAACTGTCTCTGCCTTGTCTCCTTTCCCGCCCCCTCCCAACCCGGGTCGTCGAAAGCTTTTTCTTAAATATACAAATATAGCTGATTGTAATTAATGATGTGTTTGGGTGACCGAGACTTTAATGGAAAATTGGATGACGTCCCTCTCTCTCCCCCCTACCCCCTCCTCCCCCGCCCTGTCCCCCTTGTTACAGTCGGGGTGGCCAGGGTTCTACGAACAGAGCTGCAATTTTTCTTCTCCAACCGATGTCAAGAAAGAACTCGAACTGTGGTCCAATATGAATCATTAAGACGGATAGAAGCAAAGAGGGTGTCTTGAAAGAATGGCTAATTGCCCACCGACGTTCGTGGCTGGCTGCGTTCGTAAGCTCCCCTAGACTTAGCGTTGTGTTCATATAAGTTTACGGTATTTACGGTATAGCCTGGAGGTAAATGTAAGCGTTTCTTCGGAGATGAACTGTAAAGCTGTGAATGAAAGGGCAGCACATGAGCTGTAGCCCAAAACCTCTGGGGAGATTAAGTTCGAATGAGAAAACTAAAGGTCATTTTATTCTTTAATCTCTTTAAACCTCCCCCCTCCCCCCTCGAGGTTTCCCACAAAATAAGCTGTTTAGTTTATCCCCGTCTGCATCCAGTGTTGTCAGTACAGTGCTTGCTTGTCCTTGAGACTGAAAGGCAGCATTATCGTGCTCCGTGCACTGCTCGAAAGCATTCACAAGTATTTACTTTCCCTTCGTCTCTGCCAGTCCTCTCGTCTCCTGTTTACAGAAGTGTCACCGCAGGCCATCATATAGAGAGAGAGAGAGAGAGAGAGAGAGAGAAAGCACTGTCGCAAGACTTTCAACCGTCCGTGGGTTTAAGTGCTCTGGGACACTACCTTGTGTGAGGGGTGCTGTATAAATGCAAGTGTTGTTGTGGTTAAAGAGACATCTTTGTGGCAACTAATTGCATTTCCTTCCTTTCAGCTTTTCGCACCTCGCGTCTGTCATGTCACGGAAAGCTTGATCTGTCATCATCTTTGGCTGCCTTCTCTGTCGCTGTCTTTGCCTCCGGTGTGAAATTGTGTCTTGAAATACCTGATGGTAGAGGATCTTGGAATTATAGAAGTCCTTACACTTTTCATTGAATCCTATGTAGTGCTTTGATTCACCGTGACATGAAAGGCAGTATATCAAATGCACGGAAAATTATCATCTTACTTTACCTCCTTGGCATTTGACCCTGTGTCCTTGACCGGGAAGGGGGTGACAGAGTCTAGTCTTTCTTGTTCCTCAGTGTAACAGTTAGTTGGTAGGATCAGGACTCTGGAAAGGTGAGATCAAATTGACTACCTTTATCCAGACCTCTCCTGTGGTTTTAATCCAGAATTGTTCATGTCGCTTTCAATCCCCATTGCAAAACAGGAGCTAAAGCAGTGCTTTTTTGACTCCAGCCGATGACTTTAATAACGATAATAATAATAATCCTTGCATTTGCTATAGTGCCTTATCATGTCTTCGAGACGTCTCAAAGCGCTTCACCGGATACACTGTAAAGTGAATTGACTTGAGTATTTTGTGGGCCAAACGCGGCAGCCAATTTACTTACAATGGTACGATGGTTTGCCAATCCAACTCGACTGTGGGGCTGGTACACTCAACCTTCCAGCAAGAATTTCTCGTTTCAGTTAAATCGAGTGACCAGACTGGCGAAGTTTGTATAATTACATCCAGCCTCGATTACGTGACTCCTGAGTCATTCATAATAATCCTGAATCAGTTGGGATTTTCCTAGAATACTTAGTTGGACAAGCCAGCGCTCAATAACTGGCTGATCCTGTTCATATAATTAAAGCATCCACAACGTTGCAGAATTTCACGTTTCACAGGCGCTCACACACAATTAGCCAATTTCACGCGTGAAAATCTAAACCCGCCGGTGTTATTTTAGAAACCGATTGCCTTGTGCAAGAGGAAGCCGCGTTTTAATTAGACCTCCAGACATTAGCATCGTAATTTGATTGTCTCTGTTTGAACTCCTAAACCCTGCGCCAGTGATTCCCACAGCTGATCCTACACGATCGGCGTGCTCAACTACATTCCAGAAGGTGCCCTTGTGCGTTAGCCGATTTGCAAAGCCGTCTTGTAACCCCTCGAGCTCTCTGGGCTGAGATCCAGCTCAGTTAATAGGGGATCACGACAGAGGGTTAGATGCAGAGGTTCCCTTTTCCCCCCCCAACCCACCCCCATTTGCGAGGATTATTTTTTTGACCTCCTCCCTCCAAAACACCCACTCAGCCGTCCGCCCAGAATGGAATCCTCTCCTGGGAGCTGCTTTGCGGGGTTGTGCGAGCTTGCCTGAGTCACAGAGCGGGCGGCTGTTTGCGGGACCCTGCTGTGCGCCGTTGTCTGCCGCCTGACTCGGACGACCTCCGTGCCGGGCGGAGCGGTGAAGTGAGCGCGCGGGCAAAGCCAAGCCGCCCGGCTGTATGGGTGGCATCTTCCCATTCCTCTTTGGCAGGTGGTCAAGCCTACATTCGGGACCTTTGTGTGTTTCTGGCCGTGCGTTGCCCGTGCCTTTTAACAACAAGAACTTGCACTTACATAGCGCCCGTCACGCGGGATAGCGTCCCGCAGAGCTTGGATAAGTCATAGAATGCGCCACTGTTGTTGGGAAGCTGTTGGGCGCCATTGGGCCCCGTGCAATTTTTCGGACGCAAACCCTTTTCCGCGCGTTGGCTTCCCTCTCCAGCATCGGCGCAGGGGATGTTATCTGCCACCCGGTAGATGTTTGACGTCAGAGGCTTGACGCGCGTGCGAGAGTTTCTGGTTCCAACGTGCTGTTTCTCTTTTAAATGCACATCCATTAGTGGGTTGCAGGACGGATCCTGTTTTGTGCTCGGAAAGATAAATCTCTGTTCTATGTTTCAAGTGTTTACTGAAGGCCTTTGGAACTGTTGTTCCTTTTATAGGCATTGTAGTGCGAACACTCAGTGACGTATTGCAATCCTGACCTGATAAGATCATTTTGTTTGAAACCGATCATCAGGTTTGTGTGGTCTTGTCACTCGGTACTTACATCCTGCAGCGAAACATCCTGTAACTGCTGTGACCATTTTTCTCCCTTTTTAAACAAACACAAGAGGTTCTGTTTCCATTTTAATACATCAACAATTGTTACTCAGAGTGTTCCAGGATCGTTGATTTAACAGAGAGTGCGCCACTGCCCTTTCTTCACTGTGCCCAGGGCAAGGCAGATGGTATTCTGAGACTGATTAGAGGGTGAGCTTGTCTCTGATGGCAAACCCTACCCTGCTTACCTTTCTGAGGATAAAGACTTGCGATTGAAGCTGGCCTCTGATCTTGATCCGCCTCGCCCCCCTCCCCCGTCTCCTTCAAGGCCCCTTCCTCTTCGATCGGGCCTTCAGTCATCTTATCTTCCCACCACCTTGCCATCCACCCCTCTTGACTCCAGCCTGCAGCTCGGGTCCAAACCCTTGACAGTTCAGCGGCTTGGGACGTCCTCCTGACATGAATGTTGCTGTATAAATAAAGCTTGTTGTTTGTTGTTGTTGATCGGCTGCTACCGCGACTATTTACGTAGGTGTCACTTTGGCTCAGTTGATAGCCCAGGGACCTTGAGCTCAGCCTAGGATCAGCAATACATTATCCGAGGTGCCGTTGTTTGGGAACGCTTAACCCGATGACCTATCCTGCCTGTTCAGATTTATTGTTAAAGATCTGCACTGCTGATCAAAAAGGGAAAGGAGTTCCTCCTGGTGTCCTGGCCAACAATCCTCCAGGGATATTTCATTTCACGGCTGTTTGGTGGGACTTTTTGCAATGTGGAAATTGGCTGCTGGGTTTTCCAACAGTCACCAGTTTTACAGGAATTCCTGTGAGCGCTGTGAGGTGTGTTTGACATTTATAGGCACTATATGAAATGCAAGGATTATTATAGGATTACTTCAAATGATGATGGAGATGCCTTTTATAGTTGGGATAAAGGATTATTTGAAATTTAAAGCAATGCTCACCAGATTCTGCCTCTGTGACAATGTTAATTTGGAGTTGTACCGTAATAATAATAATAATTCCTTGCATTTGATATAGCGCCTTACCACGGCTTTGAGACGTCTCAATGCGCTTCACAGAATATATTGCAAAGTGGATTGAACTGTGTGTTTTGTGGGCGAAACGCGGCAGCCAATTGTGCACAGCAGTGTTCATTGTAACTGTTTGGGATATTTTTAACCTAGAAATTTGCATAGGCAGCAGAATGCTCAGTGACATTATACTTCCATCAACTGAATGTACAACATATATTCTGATTGAAACTAACCTCCCTCCAACACACAAAAGATTCCTGAAGCAGTTTTACCCAGCACCAAAACGTAACGTCGTGGATGAGTACAAGTGATTTTTTTTTTGCCCTTTTAACTATTCAGTCAAAGCTTCCTACGCAATCCAGTCGAGAGCATATTCCTGGCAATGTGCCAAAATGTGTGTGTTTCTTTCGGGGGGGAAAAAAAACCTAAAACTGCTGTTGTGGAGTGTGCGTGTGAGTGTTGGTTTGCTTTCCTAATCTCGTTCATATACTGTACGTATTGATGCAGAGCTAAAGTTGAGAGCCACGGAGAGTGGGATATTAAGAACGTAGGAATTTGCTGGCAAAAGAAGACAAGGTCCATCTAGTTCACCTTCCACCATCCTGGCAGTCGCTTGACATGTTGTGTCCAAAATATATGCTGTAGTGTTAATTCAGCCGTATGTGATATATATAAAAAAGTATTTCATGTTAATTGTTGCTGTGCTAATTTTGTCGCTTTCGGAATGCTCCGCAAAAGCTGAGTGCGGTTTCCGCTTTTCGAGGGCAGTGACATAAAGCCACATATGGAAGGGATTTGGAACTTGTCAGGATTTCCCTATTTAAAAGTGTCCGTGTATGTGGGAGGTGGGGGGGAGGTGGTGGGAAAGGGGTGAAAACGCTCCTCAAAATGACTCGCGTCACGTTCTAAATACAAGAACCTTCTCGGTCCCATGTCTTTGCGTGGAAAAAGCAACGCTTGCCAGATGTTGCCATTTTGTGCCAGATTTTTTTTTCCCCTGCGAAGTGTTTATGCCGTATGTAAATATGGCCGTGTTGTGTATGTGTGTATGTTTTTAAAAACTTATTTAACAGGCTCAGGAGACAGCAATGCAGCCCATCTGGACGGTCCTTTGTTTTGGGGAAAAAAATGCCACATCGATACCTTATCTCTTACAGACCTCACTCAATCCCTTCCTTTTTTGCCAAAAATCAATCCAATCTCCCTGCAAAAAATTTTTTGCTAAAAGCACTTTAATGCGTCACCCAATTAACTTAATTTTCTGAATGGCTCCACGATGTTCTGTCTTGCGCTTTTCATCTAGTAATAAACGTTATGGGCTATCAGAGGAGATAAGAGAGATCAGAGATCTCTAAAGCAACGTGTACCCCTGCCTGCCGCCTCTTAATTATACACTGCTTGAAAGGCTGGCTTGTAAGACCATAAGAATTTGCTGACGAAAGACAACCAAGGTCCATCTAGTTCGCCTTCCGCCATCCTGGCAGTCGCTTGACATGTGTCCCAAACTATACTGTATCGCAAGATATTATTATTTTCTAGCAGAAATCTATCTAATTTCTTCTTGAAACAAACCACATTTTCTGCTTCCACCACATTTTCTGCTTCCACCGTCTCCCTCGGGAGCCTGTCCCGTGAGTTTACTACTCGCTCACCGAAGTAGTGTTTCCGCGGATTTGTTCTGAGTTCCCCGGCCCTTCAACCGCTTGTGCCAGAACTTTGAGCTTTTTGGGGAAAAAAAATGATGTGACTATTGATTTTAGCATCGCAAGTCACCCTCCTCCAAGCAGAACTTGAGACCTGACTTGTGACCTGTCTGTACAGCATCAGACACGCAGGATAGGATGTGTTGCATTCACTGAATTGACCCTATATTTTGTGGGTGAAACACGGCAGCCAATTGCGCAGAGCAGTGTCCCCACAAACAGGTGTGGATTGAGTGACCAAATTATTATTATTTTTTTGGTGGGGAATTATCACCGGAAAAGCGATCCCCCAGTTGACGTACTGCCGATTTACTTACTTACTGCTGGGAACCAAACAGACGCGTGTGCGTGGAGTAAGGAAACTTGCCCACCATTTCGCCCAACAATGGAACAGCATAGTTTGATTGATTGACGTTAATTCTTTCATCAAGAAAAAGTGGTTAATCGTAAAGTTCTGGACATTGGCGCACCTTAATCAACCACCCACACATACGCACACGCCGTTTGTATATTGCTCCACTTTGAGGCGGAAAAGGAGTGGAGTGCTACCATTTACTGACCTTTTTGCTTAGTGTGGTCAGCCATCTCAAGGCTGTTAGCAACAAGACAAGTCTGGTATTGGGAAGCAGATATTGCGTTCAGTCAGAACAGGTTATTTATCTGTGTAACTTGCCGGTGAGGTTGCCTCCTGGAATACTCTGGACCTATTCCGTCCCCATTCTCACTCTGACATCTCAAAGCGTTTTTAAACTCTAGTGTAGTGACTGTGTATTTGTAAGCGAATCCAGCAGCCCATTTGCACGTGGCAGTATCCCACAAGTTAAGTGAAAGGAGCGCTATACACTAAGCTCCGTGATAACTCGACCCTGGTTTAACTTGTCGCTACCACTTAAGTCGTCTTTGCTGTCAGTATCCCAGCTACATTTATTTATGTATTTATACACATGCGTAACTCGCCAATCCCGAACTTGCTGAACCCTTTTCCCTTGGAGTGATGACTTATCAGGAGTTTATTCTAAGTGTAAGTACTCGTGCACAGAAACCTGCCTCTTTTTAAAAAAAGAGATAATATTGGATTACGGGGGCAAGAGAGAGACGCGTATAGTTACGGGGGGAACAGTTCAGAGGGTTGGTTTACCAACAAAGTGAAGACGAGAAATCGGAGGAAGCTTTTGTGTGTAAACTGACTGGTGGATACGTGAATAGATTCTCATCCAAAAACAGTTAACGCTGTTCAGTTTAACTCCTCGTCGGATGAATATTTGGTTAAGGATGGGAATGAACAAAACCATAAAAAAACACTTCACAGGACTGTGTGTTCCAGCCTGTCAGGACTTTGGGGTAAGTCATCTGTGGAATGCGAATGGTCACAGCACTGAGCGCTGCAGGTTAGCGAGATTAGTTTGATTATCCTGCAGGTCAAGCTCCACAACCTTTTTTTTTGAGGAGTTTGGGAAGAAACGTTAAGAATCACGGGGTGAAATCGCGAGGGCTTCACCCAACTTACTGTAGAGTGTAGTGACTGTGTATTTTGTAGACGAACGTGGGTGGCAATTTGTGCACAGCAATGTTCTGTAAACAGACGTAAAGTGACCAGCGCATGATAGCTCCATTCTTCCTCCTCTCCCCACCCCTTCCCTCCCACCCCCCGCCCCCCACATCATTTTTCACCTCATTTTACATCAGGAATATAGGAAAAGGAAGAATCCCATTTAAACCCATTCTGCCAGTTTATTAGATCTTTTAACTCATTTCCATGCCATTCTCACCGTAACCCTTATTCGCCTGTTATAGCCCGGTCACCTGATCCTGTATCTCAACGCTCACATCGAAACGCGGTGTTAAAAAAATGCAGTGGCCGACTTCCGAGTCATTGGATCGCTGCTGATGTGCCACTGACATCACCTCCGCAGGGTCTGGCTCATTCGTTGCAACGATTAACCCCAGGGTCATGAATCTCACCCTTTTAGCCTCTTGTGGAACGTTTAAACTGTAGTTAGTTAATCCCACACCGTGTGCAATTGGAACCAAACCCATTGCAGGGAACCCGCTTAGTTTAAGCGCTCTGAGACGGAACCACACGCGAAGGACACTGTATAAATGCGAGTTGCCGTCGATGGCGTTTTCTCATTTGGTACTTTCTTGCACAGTAACTTTTCATTGCTGCCTGACCGCCCACCTGCAATTTAATAGATATAAGAGTTACCCTGTGTTTTTGTACATTGCATGAAACCCTGCCCTGCTGAGTAATCTTGCTGACAGACGAGTATAATCTTGTACGTATTGGCAGAGCCTCACAGTGTCGAGCATTGTTTGCCTTCAGTGCTAAAGTGGCATTTATTTGAACGCTAGGTAGAGTGGAACGTGTCAATCCACAACGTAGAGGAATTTACTATCTGTCCGGTTGTCAGACTCCGTCACCGCGAAGAGCTCCGGGACGCTATCCAGCGTGAAACGCTGTATAAATGCAGGTTGTTGTGTGTTGTGTGTGTGTGTGTGTGTATGCTTCTCTGTGATCTCCCTTCTCGATACTCTTTCCTCCAGCGTTAAGTGTCACAGAAAGCTAATGCAATCGTATCGCGACATGACTCCACAGTGTGTGACCGAACGTAAACTTGTACGATCGCACCCCGCACTTGCTTATTAACTGCTCGGACATTTGCGGAGCTTCAAATTATTACTCCTCCAAGCGATCAGCCCAGTTCCGGATCGGAGAAGAAAGATATTGCGTCTCTTCTGGTTGTAATCTAATCCACCGAGCGGGTTTCTGGGTAGGGTGACGCTGCTTATGTCTGTGCGGGCACTGGGTAGCTTTTCTAAGTGCTGCTGGATTTATAGACCGGATCGTATCATTTGCTCTTTGCACTCGTTCGCAGTATAGATCTGCTTCTGAGGACAGAACCTGAAACCGAATGGTTATTGTAATGAGAAATGACCAGGTGTTATTTCACGCAACAGTGATCCTTGGCATCTTCCTGCTTAAGGTCTTCTACTTACCCTGTTGCCTAAATCTTGATGAGAATTAACCCTACCCTCTCACCCCTCCTGATCCCAACCGCCAGCTCGGGTCCAAATCCCTGACTATCCAGCGACTTGGGACGTCCTCTCGACGTGAGAGACGCTTTACAAATGTAATTTGTTGTTCTCGTGAAACAAAGATCTATCAAATTGTTTCAAGAACAAAAAAATTTAGATAGATTTCTATCTGACCATAATACCTGGGGACACAGTGTATAGTTTGGGACACAACATGTCAAGCGACTGCCAGGATGGTGGAAGGCGAACAAGACGGATCTTGGTCTTCTTTCGCTGAGCAAAAATTCTTACGTTCTGATGAATTGTTTTTTCTCGATTGGTAAACCAGTGAGTCTAGTTTTATTTCAGGTAAACAGTTAGCCAAACTACAGAGTGCTCCCATCAGCACAGCTGGTTAAACTTGGGAGTTATTTTTTTCTTTTTTAAAAAAAAGTTTTCAGATATTTCCGCGTGTTATCATACAGATTTCAGAACCGGTCCTTGATACTCTCCCAAAGAATAAAATGTACTGTGTCCTAGCACAATAAACAAGTTTTAAGTGCAAGTCATAAAACGGAGGCTTTGATCTGTCTGTTTGAGTGAGCGGTCACTGACTATGTGCAGCTTCCAGGAGTGGGGGCTGGAGCATTTCACTCGAGCACGAGGTGCAAGTTCAACCCCAGCTGCTTCCTGGTGGAGTTTGCCCATTCAGCGCTCCGAGATAAGAAAATGGCCGGAAGCGCTCAGCAGGTCAGGCAGCATCTGTGGAGAGAGGAAAGTGACTCCGGGATTGCAGGAGTGAAGGGCGAGATGTAAATGCAAGTTGTTGTTGTTGTCGTTGCAAAGTGTGTGTGTGTGTGTGTGTGTGTGGGACACACGTAGCCAGGTGTTGTTCGTTTCCCCCCTTCGGACAAACTAGTGCAGAACCTGCTGAAGATGACTCCGAGGAGATTATCGGTCTGTTTTTAGAGACTCTCTACACTGTATGTGTTTGCGGAATTTCACCAACAAATTATACAGCCACTACACTTTGCCGTATATCCTGTGAAGCGCTTTGAGACGTTTCAACGATGTTATAAGGTACCATGACAAATGCAAGGTTTGTTATTATTAACACTAATTACAGATAGGCAAGGCGGGTTGAAAGGTGTAATATTAGACTAGATGGATAGTGTGCAGAAAATCACCTGGGCGGACTTGATGGTCCAAATGGCCTTCTTCTAGTGTTTGTGTTCTGCAGAGGTCTATTAATGGCTGGATATATAAAAGGTCCTGATTTATAAGGGTTCATGTGATGTTTCATCATCATCTCTTGTTAGATATGTGACACACGCATTTTTTTCTATGTGATCACAATTAAATCTGATCGGGTGCTCACACCCAACATCATGTGTTGTCTTAATAGGTTTTAATGGGACGCTCCTCCTCATCTGACCAAATAATAGTAATTTGGTCACGTCAATCCTCGACTGTTTGTGGGACGCTGCTGTGTGCCATTGGCTGCTGCGCTTTGCCCACAAAATACAGTCAATTCACTTATCAGTATATCCTGTGAAGCGCTTTGAGGTGTCTCGAAGACGTGATTAAGGCGCTGTATCAAGTGCAAGGATTATTATTATATACTACATTATCTGTTGATTTACCTGGGATTGCCTCACATGTCCCTAATAGCTGTGTTGCAAAAGCACGACCCCACTCCAACCCCCCCCACCCACCTTCCCACGGGCTGTGAAACTCAGTAAGAATCACAGGTGCAATACTAGAAGATTCAGGCTGGGATTCCGTGGTGAGGCTTGAAAGTGTTGCAGTGCCTACGGTACATCGGGTCTGGTTTTTTTTCCAGGTATCACAGCCCAGATGAAGGATTTGCTTCCAAGGCGGAACGTTAACAGCCACATTTAAATGGTTTTTAACCTATCGTTTGACCTCAATAAAATGGGCCGGTGTTAATGTCATTGGCCAGTCACCGTGACCTGTGAAACGATATTGATTTCTCTGCAAGAGTCTGATGTGAGTGACTCCTTCAGTTCAGGGTCTGGTGGTTTTGTGACTGGCGTACAGGGATCTGATTGTTCTGCAATCTCTGCAGCAGCACCTCACTTTATCGGGTCACCTTGGGTGTGGACTGGAAGGTTCGCTATTACTGTTAGCTACATCTGTCTTTTAGTCACCTGGAAAGTAATGGGTTTTAGCTTTAAAAGTAAAATTGGACCCAGTAATACACCACAACGATAGCAGCTTTTATTACGTTTTAACAACAATATTCGGTGAAGCGCTTTGAGGCGTCTCGAAGATGTGACGAGGCGCTATGTCAAGTGCAAGGATTATTATTATTATTATAACTTGCACTTATGTAGTGCCCTTCACATGGTGGCTGGGTTGGATACCAAACAAGGGAGAGGAGAGAGAAAGAGAGAGAGAGAGAGAGGAATGTGACCATAGGTGCATTGAAAGAGAAACTTCTTAAGATGGATTGATAAAAGATAGACATACAGGAACAGAAAAGACAACAGCAGTCCATCTGGTTTAGCCCAAAGGTTTATTCGTAAAAGCAAATCCCTGGCAATAACAGCAGACTTAACGTCACAAGGAATAAGGAGTCAAGATGGGCACTTGCTGTGCGCTTGTGGTCTAGAATGATGGCTTAGATTAAATGATGTGTTTTTAACAAACTGGACCACATCCCTCAGGTTATATCGTAATAATACGTGATGTGTGTGTCTATAATAATTTTTCTGTCAGGACGTAAAATTAGAGGGACTATAGAAACCATAGTTTATTGTTAATGACCGGTCTTGTATTTTAATTATAGCCGAACTACAAATGGCTCACTGACTGTAGCCAGAAATATCCCAAACACAGTTCAGGAGAAGTGCTTCCAATGCTTAAATTCGACATGGTCTTAGCCTTAAGCTCACTGTCTCTTTTTTGGTTAAAAATAAATTAATTTCAAGATCTTGCTGAAGTTTGGAAAAGCATGAAATTCAGCCTTAATTCTACCCTGAGTGAGGGGTGCTCTGTAAGTGCATGTTGTTGTATTATTTTGTGGCCAAAACGTACATAGAGTTGTGCATAGGTTCACTTGGGAACTGGTGAACATTGTACTGACTATGGGGCAGATTGCGAAATGCTCCACTTCATTGAGGCCAGAGAAAGATGGTGAGATGCTAAATTATGTCACCCTTTTTTCTTTAGCTCGTGTGAAAGTCAGTCAGTGTTGGTCGGTCGGTCAGGCACATCTCAAATCCACTCAGGGCTTCCACTGTTGCTTTACTTGTATTGTTTGTGGTTTTGTTCTTTTCTAATTAAATGTTCTCAAGTTTCCCTCTTTGCTCTCTTGCGCACACAAACATGTCAGTGTAATTGGAAAGCTTGGCGGATTTCCTCTTTTTGTTTGTTCTCCTACTCTTTCCAGCCTTGGTGATGAACTGCGTTATGAACCCATGTCCCCTTTATCTAACGTTTTCAAAGGTTGCCTCGTACATACTATTTATTAGTCATTGTATGGAGGTTGGAAACTCAATTCCCCTTGTTTTTCCCTTTCTCTTCCCCGCCCCCCCCCCCACCCCCCACTACTCCTCCTCCTTCAACCAAACTACATATTACCTTAAACTTATGAACTGGTAAAAGTGGTTTGTTCATCAGGTGTGTTGGGTAACCACATCTAGTTTCTGAACAGAGCGAGGGAGTTTCTCCGTGTGTCCTATTCCCCCCCACCCCCCAAATAAAAATGGGTCATTCACTTTACGACTATTTGTGGGACTATTTGCTGTGGATAAATTGGCTGCTGCATCAATAATAATAATCCTTGCATTTGACATAGCGCCGTATCACGACTTCGAGACGTCTCAAAGCGCTTCACCGAATATACTGTGAAGTGAATTGACTGTATGTTTCGCGGGCGAACTGCGGCAGCCAAGTGCACACAGCAGCGTCCCACACACAGTCGTGGATTGAAGTGACCAAATTATTGTTACTTTTTACAAAAATTTTGAAGGGATTATCAAGCTGCAAAAAAACGGGCTTTACAGTAAATTCTGTGGAGCGCTTTCCTCGCAACGTGAAAGGCGCTATGTCAAATATAGAGGATTATCTGTAAACCAGGGAATCTGATTCAGTTGATCCAATAGTGGATATGGTTTATTGTATATGTCTCGGGGAGGTTATAAAGCTGCACCTATTAGATGTTTCTGGCAATGAGCCTTGGTGACTGTAAGTCTGTCTCACAGTTCAAATGTTCAAGGAACTTGATTTTTTTTAATGAACTATTTCTTTAGACGTGACGGATTGATGAGACACGGATGCATTTGCAACTTGTGTTTTTATTACTTTACCGATGAGCTGCATTTGACCTTTGTTTAGTTGAGATGACCCGAATCACGCTAAATAGTGGGAGACAATGTTGAATTTCTTTCTTCAGCCAATCTTAGACTGTCCCGGACAGGAAGCTCGATCACTGCTGAGAAGCAGACTGTACACAGAGGCTGACGAGAACCAGGCTGGAGTCACTTCTGCTAAAAAACATGGGCTTTAGTGCACAAACACTGATCCAGTGTGTCTGTAAGATGGATTATCTCGCTTCTCCTGTTAGGTGGGAAGCACGTAACAGTAGAACAAATAGATGTAGGTTTAGAGTTGCAAAGGGTAATTTCAGGACAGACACCGGGAAGTTTATTTTTCTGTACCCAGCGGGTAATTAATGACTGGAACACATTGCCAGGAAGGGTGATTGAAGTCAGAGCACTGGCAACCTGCTCCAATCGTTAATTATCCTTTTTTTTAAAAAAAAGCAGCTTGATATTGTTATATTGATAATGGCAAGCGATCTGAGATGCTGCCTAACGTGAAGGGCTCTATATAAATGCAAGTTGTTGTTGCTATAGGAGGATGGGTTTCCTGGAAAGTTGAGATAAAATTGGTCGAATGACCTACTTCATCTAAATCAACCGTGTGGATACCATTTCCCCCCCCCCCCCCTTCTTAATGTTTGTGGATTTTGCCTCCTAAATGTATATCATTTTAAGTAAGTGCTGCCTTCAAATCCGGCGATCGACAGCTTCAGAGCACTGTGGCAGGTTCTTAGGATCCCTCAATTAAAGTTTATATTTTCCACTTGTGAGTCACCTCAAGTCCAGTACAGAGCAGAGGGGAGAGGAAGGGCCACCCCCCCTTCCCCTCCCCTCCCTTAACCCCCAACCCCAGCTCGGGTCTGAAATGCTGTACTCTGTCCAGTGCCTCGGGACGTCCTCCCGACGTGAAAGGCGCTGTACAAATGTAATCTTGTTGTTGTTGTTGCTGGACATTCGGCTAATCTGGGCACAGCCTAAGTGACTACTACATGACTTGGTTGATGATTAAGTGGTGGTGTGTCCAGCACAGGAAATTCTGCCAGTCAAACGTTTCAATGTTATCAGGGCCTGTAATCACCTCCGTTGGTGATATCTCCTAGTGTTACAACAGACTAGGTGATCCATATAAAAGCGGAAGGAAAAGGGGGTGGTGGGGGGAGGGTATGTGTGTCACCTGTTTAAACGTAGGGCTTTGTGGGAGGTTAAATAATAGGTGATTCTGTGGTGCAGTTTAACGAGGTGCGTTATTACACTGGAGAATACCAGAAGCGTTAACAATCCAGAACATTGTCCACAATGAAATGCTTATTCTTTTGAGCGAGTGAAATAACGTAGGTCCCGTCTGCCTTGTGGTGCAGGTGGACTGGATTCTCTGGGACTTCTATCGAACACTGTTCTCTTCCCCCCCCCCCCCCACCACCACCACTACTATTGCAGCGTGGAATTTTCCCCCTGGTTTGCTTAAGTTCCTGCCTCATTGAAATTCAAATCTCAGTGGTTTGGTTCCATCCAAACAGACCCACGAGTTTAGAACGGACAGGTTTGAGGCAGGAGGGAGGTGTGGGTGCGCGTGTGCGTGTGGGTAGGCGTTTATTCTGTGAAGCGCTTTGAGACGTCTCAACGACGTGTTATGGCGCTATATCAAATGCAATTATTGTTAATAAACTGACCTGCGCTATCATTGGAGTGTGTTATAAGGGATTCCGTTTGAAACTGGTTTAGCTGCTGTGTTTGCCTGCACAAACAGCATTCATTTCATATCTAATTCATTCTTAATTTGTGACCACGTTTCTTTTGCACCGAAGGAGTTTTTCTCCGTGTGTCCTATTCCCCCCCCCCCCCCCCACCACCGAATATGTGTGTTAGAATTGGGTCAGACAGTAAACACAAGAGCATTCCTCCTTTGTTACTCACCCTCTTCCATAATAGAGGCTCCGTAATGTTTAAACAGCATCACTTTAAGGAAGAAAAACAAACTGGAAATAGGATGCAATTTCTCCCGGGAACGATGGCATTCCCAGTGGAGTTCCACTAAATATTTTGGCCACATCGTTAAATATTCTCATCCTCTCCCTCTCTCCTCCCCCCCCCCCCCCGCGCCCCCAGTTGTTTGTGTTTGTCTGTTGTGGCATGTTTTCCCGGAGCTGGCCAGGGACCCTGTTTATATAGAAAATTTGGGATGTTTCCAGTTGCGCTTGTGGTTTAATACCAGCTTTGGCCATATTGCAAATTGTCATATCAATGCTTGCTTTAAAATACTTTTTAATATAAACATTTTATACATGAGGAGGAGGAGGAGGAGGTGGGAGTGATTTTTTTTTTTAACTTTTCTACCAGGCAGTCGAGGGGATTGAAAACCTCAGCCTTCTCTAGCCGTTTGCTAGCTGGCGTAAGCCTTTCCTTTTCACTAACGGCAAGCTCATGATGGCGCGGCGAGCTGAAGTATAGACCAGCACCGTGCCTCAAAAACATCAGTCGAGCCAATCTGAAATATTTTCCCATTTATCCCGCCCGTTCAATACAATGGTACTATTTTTCCCTGATTGTTTAATTAAAGTATTTTTTCTCTCTTTCTCTGGCTCTCTCCCGCCCCCCCCCCACAGACACACTAAACCATGAGAGATAGAAGCCTTGTCAGTTGACAATTCTCCCATTATTCACAAGAGGCTTCGTCTCTCATGTTCTGATTTCTTTCCAAACTTAACATCAAGATTTCAGATCGTCTTTCCCATTGAAGTCTGAGCCTCGACCTCACCATTTATCCACTTTTCCTCTTACGAGACAGTCTGGCTCAGTCATCTCTGCATCAGAAGGTTGTGGGTCCAAGCCTTTGAACTCACAGAGTAGGTTGACAATCCATTTTGGTGCTGGGGGAGCCCTGCATTTTTGCAAGTGCCATCTCCTTGGAGGAGACGTTAAGCCCTTTGCCTGCTCGGGTGGACAACAAAGGTCCCACGGCGCTATCCAAATAGAGAAGGGAGTTTCTCCCGGTGTCCTGGCTAGCGATTTCCTCCAGATAAAATTGTGATCATTCACTTCTTGGCTGTTTGTGGGACATCGCTGTGGGCAAAATATATTGGCTTCCGCGTTTACTACAGAAAGCACAGTCACTACACTTTACCGTATATCCTACAGAGCGCCTTGAGACGTTCCAATGACACGATGAAGCACTAAATCAAAAAAAAATGCAAGGTTATTATTTATTATGGATTTGGAGATTTTTGGCTGCCGGTTATGTTGTTTGATTATAGGGTGGTAGTGAATTGTTGTTTGCGTGGCTACAAACTTCCTGTTTCAGCAAGGGCACATGAAAAGTTGATGTGTTTGGGTCTAAACAGGAAATGTTTGTCCACAGACATCACTTCCTGGAGTTCCCAGCGTGAGGGAACGGTGAAATGTTCCTTGAGAACTCCCGAGAGGTAAAGGAAAGCAGTGCTTTCATGTGACGCTGTAACACCTCAAGGGATTATTCCGATATATAAAAATAATTCACCATGAAATGCTTTTTGTTGTGCACAGCTCTTGTGCACTTTGTTGTGTAACTTGAACCGCAGTCAGGATTTCAATGATAAATAATCCTTGGATTATCAAGTTGTTGAGATGTCTCGAAGAGCTTCACAAAATATATTGTAAAGTGCAGTGATTGAGTATTTTGTGAGTGAAACACGGATGCGAATTGCACACAGCGACGTCCCATAAAGTCATGGATTGAGTGACCACATTACTATATTTTTTAATCTGGAGAGATTATCACTCCCAGAAAGTGATCGTCAATCGACTAACAACCGGGTTCCTACTTACCTACAGCACTTTGAGATTACTTGAAGATGTGATAAGGCACTATATCAAATGCAAGTAGTATTATTACTGCTAAATAAACAGAGGCATGTGTGTGGAGTAAAGTTATGTTGCATCTCTTAGATTCGAGTCCAGGGCATACTGGCTTCAAAACGCAGGGTTTGTTGAGCTTACAGTGGGTTGAACGACTATCAAAATACACAGTCACTACAGTTTACAATATATTCTGTGAGGTGCTTTTTTGAGAAGTCTCGAAGACGTGATAGGGCGCTGTATCCAATGCAAGGATTATTATTTATTATTATTGATATTTACATCAACAGCGACAACTTGCATTTATATAGTGCTCCTGTATTTACGAAACAGCCCTGATTCCGAAATCGATTGGATGTAAAATGATTCGATCAGTTTGTGACCGTTTGTATCCCCTTCCCTAGCGTTGAGGATGTATTTTTGTCTTTTTAAAAAAGAAAGATGCATCTCTTCGACTTGTTTTTTTTTGGGTGCCCTTTATATCGCTCAGTTTTAATGCTACCAGGAATAACTGCTATTAAGAAAAAAAGACCGTGTCTCTTTCGAACATCGAAAATCTTCCTGCATCGTGATGATTGACGTTTTCACAACCTCCCAAGTTTTGTGTACGACACGACGGCATTTGTTGATGACCAGGTGCCTGGAGCACACGTTCTTACAGAGAGACTGGGCTTTTGGAGTGGAAAAAGGTGCACTGTACAAACCCTTTCTGTGGCACGTCCTTTGTTCAACTCCGTTTGCCCGATTGTGCGACCGCAGTTCTTGAACCGAATGAGAGGAGGGAGGGAACCGATTCCACTTCCCTGACGTCAGTAAGTAAGTCTAAGCCTGACTCTTCTCTTCAATGGGCTAAGCAACAGGTTTGCTGTGGTTTAAATCCCACCACAATAAATAATCTTATCTTGATTTTACCACCTTGTGCCTTTTGGGGTCGATACTGTAGGTACCTTGGACTGTGCTGAGTGTTTTACTGCTGTTTGTCCAGGGTGCACTGGAAGCAGTTTCTCTGGAGTTGTAAGAGTAAACGTTAATGGGTGTTGTAGGTTGGGCTGTCTTATTGAGTGTATTGGTCATTCGGGAACTATTCTGTGTGTGTGTTTGTATCTCTGATAAGAGACATTTCTAGTTAAGTACACATCAAATTTTGGGTGCAGTCATTGATCTGTTTTTTCCAACTCTCATACCAAACTGTGGGTTACTGAGTATCTCACATGAAAGTATGATAAGCCCAGTAATTGCCTCTTCCTGTGAAATTTAAGCCTTTAAGCCCAATTTGCGCCCACAGAAGCCTGACAGTTTGGATCATGCTGATTCAAATACAATTTGCTCACCGCGATGTTCCGCACTTGTGCGTTTTTCCTCTTCCAAAAACTTTACTTGTAGGTTTACCCCTGGCACGGGTTATTTGTTTTTTTTTCTTTCCCCCTGTGAAGCCCTCTGAGATGTTATACTTCATGAACGCCTCTGTTTACCCAGCACAAAGTGGGAACCCGTTTGTTAGTCACTTTGGGCAGATCACTTTCCGGGTGTAATAATCAAACCCCTTCTAAATAAATAAATGAATGAACGAATAAATAAATAATTTGGTCACTCAATCCACGACGGTTTGTGGGACACTGCTGTGCACAAAATGCACAGTCAATTCACTTACATTATATTCTGTAAAGGGCTTTTTGACGTCTCAACGACGTGATAAGGTGCGATATCAAATGCAAGGATTATTATTATGATGGATAGCCCTATACTGCGCTCTCTGTAAATGCAAGTTGTTGTTGGCAGATGAATCTTTACTACTTAACCGCATGTGCCTTTTTGAGACGTTAATGCTTTTGTAGCTTCTTTGGGTAGAACCAATTTCCGCTACCTTAGCCTTTGCTGCGTGTGTCATGTAATTCCTCTCTCAGCAGGGAAGGGAAAGTATACGTTTTTTTTTAAATCTGCAAGATTGATAGGAAATTTTATTTTTTTTAAACGCAGCAGTTAGGGGAATGATTTAGCAGTGAATAAAGGCTGCGTTATTGCGCTCAAGTAAGCTGGCTGATGTTCCAGCATCTTGTAGTCATTTTCCCGCCAATGGGAAGCAATTGTAAGGTGCTGGCATTAAATGAAAGACAATTTGTGCATAGAAGGAAACCGCTGGGTTGGTGCCATGCTATACCTCCCTCCTGCTTCAATCTGATCCAATTCCATTTCCCTGCCTGTTGTTCCCCAAACCCTTTTATGTCTTTACTCTTCATTTGTTCGTCCGTTTTAATTGACGTCACTGCTCGGGCTTCAGTTGCCATTTGTGGTCACTCGTTCTGCGTCTCCAAACTTTTTATTCATTTAATAATATAATAATAATCCTCGCATTTGATAGAGCGCCTTGTTCGAGACGTCTCCAAGTGCTTCACGGAATATACTGGCAAGTGAATCGACTGTTATGTGTTTTTGTGGGCGAAACGTGGCAGCCAATTGCAATTGCGCACAGCAGTGTCCCACGAACAGCCATGGATTGAGTGACCAATTTATTATTATTATTATTGAAGGGATGAAAGTAAAAGTGCAGCAAGTCTGAGGTACCAAGAGGCCAATACTTTGTGCCCTGCACTATTCAATTAGTTGCACGGTTTTCAACTACTTGCACGTGAAACCTGGGCGTCGTGACAGTTTCTGGATAGCCCTGTACTGCGCTCGCTGTACGTGACTTGGAATCAACGGAGCTCTTTGTCACCACAATCATTGATAGTCACGGCCTTGTGTTCAGTTTGGCCGCTCGACCCATAGGGTATGCGACCACAGGTCAAGTGGACCTGAAAGGTAATGTGTCCATTGTCTGGCTTATCTGTGCTGTGTGCAACTGTGTTTACTTTGCTAACCTAGTTCCCGTTTTCCTAATTATGGCCAACACCTACAGACTTCTCAAAGGAGCAACTGCCATTGCTTTGTGGTGACGTCTCCATGACAACGTAGCAAAGAGGAAAGTATTGCAACGGTAAACCCACTTCCTACAACAACGCTGCTGCAGTGCCAATCGGGGAATGGTATATGTGGGTTGGCGCTGCCTAACCTTGGATGCCTGATTTATAGTTCATTCGACTCGCTCAAAATCATCCCCTCTGGTACCACAGCCTCTGTAGCTTAGAGCAGAGGAACTGGTCTCGTCTTCCTGCCTGTGCTTCTACGAGGATCTCGTCTGTTGCAGTCCAGGGGGGTGAGGAGGGGCTGCGGGTAATAGTGTAGGGGGAGAGAGAGAGCAGGTTGGAGATAAGGGGGTGCCAAGGCGTGAAGGGATTTAAACGATGGAAGGACACACACAACAGCACGTCCCACCAAACCACAACCTCTGTAGGTGAGGCCACCCTTCCTGACCTGACACCTGGAGTGGTCAGAATCATGCTGTCTTTCTCGGGTGCGCTGCTGTCTGGATGCCCTGGGCTCGGGGTCGCCTGGTGCTTTCTAAGTCCCGTCGCCATCGCGTTTCGTATTCAAAAGAATAAATAATGCTGTGCTTTTTTCTTTGTCTCTCGTGTGAGCTCTCGCCTTCAAATCTCTCCCTAAGCTCCAGGGAGGGGAGGCTGGAGCGTGGCCTGAGCCACTTTTCAAGCTATTGTGTCCGATTGATCCCGTGTTTGAGATCTGCACAGTAGTATTTAGGTTCGGTGGTTTCACCTGGCGATAAACCAGGCAGTTGGCAGGTACTCGGAATGCTGCGTGTGCTATTTAGTGTTGTTCACCTGGAAGAATTGGCAATGGTAATCCCGCCAGTGTCCGATGCCCACGGTGGCTGTTATGGCAAGGGTTCAAATTCTAAGTACTGTTTGCCTTTTTGTAACTTGCAATCCAGAAAACAATTGTGTTGTTAGGGGGTGGGCGGTGGTTGTTTGGTGTTTTATGGTTAGCTGTACAGACAGAGCTTGCATTGTTAAGGGATTGGGCTTGGGCTAGGTTAATTGGGCTTGGGCTAGGTGGATTGGGCTTGGGCTATATGGATTCACCTGAGGAGCAAACTGATTCTAATGCCAAGTCAAATGGCCTCCTATTATCTTGAGGATTCAATGGATTGTTTTAAGACTCCAGTGACCCCTCCACCTCACCCACAGGCATGCGTTTGAGATTTTAAGGGCATTTTTAGAGCAACAACCACATTCACGTGAAAAAAGGAGTGGCAGGAAATGATGACCCAAATCATTCATTGTGGTTTTGTTTTATGGTCATCGAGTGATCACTCACATTGATCTGACACATGCAGTAACCGTTGTGTTTATCCTCTTTATAATCGGGGCTTTATTTGGTCTGGTCCTTCAGACGTATCAAGTTGAAAGCCTTCATGGGAGGACTGGTCTGCCATTTATTGTGGCACTTCTGATAGAAAGCGCCTAAAATGACCGGTTTCTTGGCTTCCTCAGAGCTGTGAACTGTCAGGTACCATTCTGATTGATGATGGGTCTAAATCTGTCGTTCATGCGTGTGTGCGTGTGTGTGTTTAAAATAGGCCAATGGTAATGTTTAGTGTGTCTCTATCCAAAGTAAATCCGGAGGGATTAATGATCTTAGCGAGGACAGTTGAATCGTAAATTTAAAGTTATTGGGACAGTTCTGTTCTTAATAATTGGTCTGGGAGTCTCTGAAAATCTTCGTTGAACGTTCGAAAATATTTCTTCCTCAAGAGATTTGCAGAACGGATGTTGGAGAGGGCAGTTGAAAACTCCTGCGCAAAACACTTTTTAAGATGTGTGGAACACTGGAAAGGGTTTTGTCTGACTCCCATGTTCCTCTCTTGTGTGTTGTGTATGGGGGTAGAGGGGTGGTGGGGGGGAAATGAAGAGCCTCAGAGATGATCACTGATATGAAATTAAAAAGGCACTTTGGTCCATTTTAGTTCCCCTTTTCCCGAATACCCAACATGCCATCTTCCCTTTGCACTAGCAATTTGTTCTAGACGAGTCCAATGGTTCTGGTCCATCCCACCTTCCTGGTAACTATCCAGAAGTAATGTTCTTTGGTTTGCCTTCTCCATTGTATTTAATAGTTGATGCACCTGATGTAGTGAGCAGCATTGCTCGCAGGGTTCCAGACCTGCCCAGTTGGAACAACCACATTCATAGGACAAAAAAAGGAGTGGCAGGAAATGATGGCCCAAACCATTCATTGTGGCATTTGTTTTATGATCATCACTCACATCGATCTGACACACAGTAAACATTGCCATGATTAAGAGATCCAAAGAAAGCACATTGCACAAGAGGGCGAATATATCATAGAATCATAGAATCGTACGTTTGTACCGGCTCTCTGAATAGAGCAGTTAGTGTCAGTCCCACTCCCCAGCCCTTTCCCCATAACCCTGCAAACCCGTCCTCCTCAAATACTCAAAATCAAACCATATATATATGGTTGTCCTTTTTTCTAATAATGGGATTAGACAGACGGTGGACCTCAGTTTAACGTCTCATCCGAAGGACGGCACCTCCAACAATGCAACACACTCCCAGTGCTGTATTGGAGTGTCAGCTTAGTCTATGTGAGTTCAAGTCCTAAATACTGCATTAATGAGGGCAGGAAACTGGATGTATAATAATGAATGGTGGGTGTCCACCCAATTTCAATGGTGGAAAGCTCTCCACGGTTACATTTGTGGATGTTGTTGAAGGAAAGTTTTGAGGAAGTGGTGCAGATTGCCGTCAGAAAGCAGCTGAGGAGTTTACGCTAGTTGATTTCCGTGAATCCGAATTGTTTCTTCTTTTATGTAGATTAAGGAGGAAGGGACTTTCTTCCAGTGTCCCGGCCAAGAAATGCCCCAGATCAAATTCACTTTGTGGCTGTTTGTGGGACATTGCACTGCACAAATTAGCCGACACATTTGCCAGCAAAATACTCGGGCACTTAACTGCACTTAACAGTAAAATCCCGTGATGTGTCTTGAGACGTTTTGACCACGTGCTAAGGCATCATAATAGATGGAAGGGTAATTATTATTTGGGATAAGATATGAAATTTGACTGTTTCAACAGCAAATCGTTTGTTTCTTGGTCGTTTTCAGTGAATCTGAATTGGCAGCACACGGTGTACTAAACCACTTCCTAAAAAGGAGAGCTTTAAACCCGCAGCAGAACTCAGACGGAGCTTCAGGGATCTACAGAGATGTGGTTCTTGTGGGTTAAAATGTTTAGAGGTCACGGTTTTATTTTGTTGCAAAATTCTTCTCCCGGGAAGGGTTGGCCTTACCTTGCAATGCAACGCTGCTCACTTTGGTTTCGAAACCGATCCAGATCTGAACTTGCATCCCTCTGAATCTTTTACTGTTATGGAATCTTACCGATGTATTTTTCTCTCTCTTTCACCATTGAAATGGGCCATATTGACACTGAAAAAAAAAGCCTGTTTTTACTGACTTGCTGTATGTCTGGTCTGACCCTGTTCGAACCCCAAGCAGTTGATCCTTGGAACCAGAAAGGAGGAAGGTGATGATAATAATAATATTAATCCTTGCAATTGATACAGCGCCTCATCACGTCTTCGAGACGTGTCAAAGCCTTTCGCAGAATACACTGTAAAGTGAATTGACTGTATATTTTGTGGTTGAAACGCAGCAGCCAATTGCGCACAGCAGCGTCCCCACAAACAGTCGTGGATTGAGCAACTATATTGTTATTATTTTAAAGGAAGACTGATTAATCCAGGATCGGCTTGTGCTCCATTAACTGCTATGAACTGAAATGCTCCCTTTCATTACCCACAATGTTTGGAATAATTCCAGTATTGCTTTGTGTGTGTGTTTTTCTTTTAAATTGAGGTTATCGCTTCTAACTAATTTAATTCAGGCCTTTTCGAGTTGGATTGTCTGGTTCCCAGTATCCACTAATTACAAAACCTCCCGAGCAGCACATACAGTCTGGCTGTGGCTGTTTGGCAATGCAAACCATCGCAAAGCACTACAGTCCAGCGGAGTCCTGTAGCTCAGTGGTTAGAGCACTCGTCTCGCAAGCGAGAGACCTGGGTTCAATTCCCAGGAGGCGAAATGTTGGGCAAATTTCCTTACTCCACACGCCTCTGTTTACCCAGCAGTAAGTAGGAACCCGGTTGTTAGTCGATTGGTTGATCACTTTTCCGGGGGTAATAATTCCTTCAAAAAAAATAACAAATTAGTGTGTAATTGGCTGCCGCGTTTCGTCCACGTAGAATACCGTCAATTCAATTTACAGAATATATTCTGCGAAGAGTTTTGAGACGCCTCGAAGATGTGATAAGGTGCTGTATCAAATACAAGGATTATTATTATTGGTTGGTTTCCTGCAAACGGTGAAAGCTTCCAATTTGAGTCAACCCTATTGGGAAGCTTTTCCTAGGGGCTGATGATGGGTGGTGGGGATGGATCTCTTCCGAACATCTCTTTGGCTTCAATTCCGATTTGCCATTTGGGAGAGGCCAACCCTGTTTGTGGGCTCGTGGTGGGGACGAACGAACGAAAGAATCGAGTCATTGAATTCACCCTGGGAGAAATTTGTGGTCTGGTGTTGACAAATCCATTGACTTTTCGATTAAGAGCACAAGTCAGTTGTGGAGCAGAAATAAAATAAAACTCCTGCCCTCTACCACGACGTAAAAAAGTCCTCCTGGACTGTGTAATGATTTTACATTTTTTTAAAAAAACTGCCGGATCTTTATAAAAAGGCTTTTGCAGTCGGATTTATCGAGTTCCTTTTCATTTCCAGGGAGGAACTGTTTATGACTGTGCTGGAGATTAAATAAAAAGGACCTGATATGAGCATCAAAATCCCACCACGACTACTTGTTTTGACATTGCTATCTACATCTTGTACTCGTTCAAGGTTAGAGTTCAGAAGGGGAGGAATTGGTTTCAGTAACCAATGCTTTAAATTATTGACTTGAGATGTGACCGGGGTCAGGTATTGATTGCAGGGTTGGTACCTAGGCCAGTTCCGCTGGGAATTCATTTGCAATGATAGGTGGTACACAGGGAAATCGTTGTGTAAACCTGACCTGTGAGAGAGGCATAATAATAATAATAATAATCCTTGCATTTAATACAGCGCCTTATCACGTCTTCGAGAATATTCTGTCAAGTGAATTGACTGCATATTTGATCAATGGAATGGTGCTAGGAGAGGGAATTCTGTAATACCCAGGAGGAGGAGGAGGGTTTATTTTAAAGATGGCAAATTCTAATTTATGTATTTGTTGGTGATGCATTGGTATGTAAATCCAATTACAATACAGTCGCTGAAGCCTACAGTAAATCCTGTGAAGTGCTTTCACCCTGTTTCGAGGGTGTGATACGGTGCTATTTCAATACAATACGAAACCAGATTACATTTGTATAGCGCCTTTCACATCGGGGGAACGTCCCAAGGTGCTGGACAGTCAGGGATCAAATGCAAGGATTTTTATTATTGTCAGTCATATTAATGGCGTTCCATCAAATGTGACAAGACTTTATTAATTTTGCCCACCAAGTACAGTCAATCAACTTTACTGTATGTCCTGTGAAGCGCTTTGAGACATCGTGAAGACGTGATAAGGTGCTATATCAAATGCAAGGGTCATTATTTAAAATCCTTAGCAGGTATGGGAATGAAAGTTTCCGACTTGAGATCATTGATCACAGTGAACAACCACAACAAACTGCACTTAAGTAGCATTTTTCACATCAAAGACATGGCAATGTTTGAGCGAGTTATGATGTGATTATGGTGTCGGGATCTGTGTGAGGTTCTGAATTTTACGATGGATTGTCTCTTCGCCTTCCACTCCCCTCTCTGGTGCTTTCCTTCGGAGAAGCACAAAGAAATATGCATTGCAGTGGAAGCAGATAGGGATCAGTGGTGAATGTGGGAAAGAAATGGAAAAAAACATGAGGGCAGCGAAACAAACAAAAATAGCTGTGAGAGAATCCAGTGGATGGAATGAATCAAGTCCTTGATGTGGTAAAGGGATGAAGGAATGCAGGGAGTGAGCGAGATAATAATAAAAATAATCCTTGCATTTGGTAGGGCGCCTTATTACGTCGTTGCGATGTCTCAAAGAGCTCCACAGAGTAGACTGTAAATTGTAGCGACTGTACACTTTGGGGGCAAAACGCGGCAGACAATTGCGCACAGCAGTGTCCCCACAAATTGTGACAGAGCCCGAGGAAAGAGGCTCGGAGGCAGTCGGAGGGGTTGGGCGGAGGATTTATTTTATTACAAGTTGACGAGCTTTTAACGTCTCTTCCTCTGGGTAGGTAGCGTGCTGGTGATTTTTATAGCTGGAGTTTCGTGACCTTATTTGCTTCTGATGCGGGCTGTAGAGTAGAGCTTCTGCTATCAGAATCCGGTTGAATCTACGGTATAAAAGTAGTTCTTAGATGCACATTGTGGGGGAGGTTTTCCGATATCTGCAAGCCCTGGCAGCTGATCAGGAGAGTCCTCCCATCTCAATCAGGTCACGGAGTTTAGTTTGGGAGAGGACACGGCCTCCAGAGTTCTGAGTAAATTTCCCACTGCCTCGTATCTTTACGACTAAATGGTCTGACGGGCAAAGTCCAGGTGGAATTTTGTGAGCCTCTTGCATTGTATTTCCTTGCATTTGATACAGTGCCTTATTACGTCTTCGAAGCCCTTCACAGAATGCACTGTAAAGTGAATTGACTGTGTATTTTGTGGGCGAAACCCGGCAGCCAATTGCACACAGCAGCGTCCCCACAAACAGTCGTGGATTGAGTGACCAAATTATTATTTATTATTTTTGAAGGAATTATTACTTCTGGAAAAGCGATCTGCCAATCGACTCGACCACCAGGTTCCTACTTACTGCGAGGTAAACCGAGGCATGTGGAGTAAGGAAATTTGCCCAACATTTTGCCCTGCTTGGGAATCAAATCCAAGTCCCCTCGCTTACGAGGCGAGTGCTCTAACCACTGAGCTACAGGACTCCACGCTATTAAGTTGTTGGGTGTGGAAGATATTACATAGAAGGGGCAGCAGGATGGGTTTGTGGGCACATAACCTTGTTCCCAACAACAGGGCTCCAATTGAATCATGTCAGAGTTAATTGCTCACCGGTCGGCAACGAACACTCCCATGACCTCTCTTTCGCAGAGTTTAAATGTCATAGCTTCTCAATTGAGCCTTAAGAATAAAGTACTGCATATTTACTCCCTATTAAGCCTTTTATTGCTCTCCCTGCACTTAGCTTCTGATGGTAAATTCCATCTGTGGCAGCCAAACTTGGCTCCTGGTAACATTTCCAAATTTGAGACCCAGATGATGGATTTTTTTCTCTCTCTCTCTCTCTCTCACACTGTTTCGTTGACCCTGAAGTTTTCCATCAAACAAAGCTTCACAACCCAAGCATTTAGGTAGAGTGTTTTTGCTTACCTTGTGTTCTGGTCAACAATGTGCACCTGCGAAAGAGAAGTTATCCTAATGTTATTAATAATGATACTAACAATCCTTGCATTTGATATAGCACCTCATCACATCTTCGAGACGTCTTAAAGCGCTTCACAGAATATACCTTCAAGCAAATTGACTATATTTTGTGGGCGAAACGCGGCAGCCAATTGCGCACAGCAGCGTCCCCACAAACAGTCGTGGATTGAGTGACCAAATTTTTCTTTAAAGAAAGGATTATTTGATTGCAAAGAACTTCCTCCTTTCTCCCCTCATTTTTCCTCTTCTCCCCCCCCCCCCCCCCCCAGGCCTCCTCTCCTCCCCTCAACCTGAATGATTCGGTAATTTTCCAATTTAAATAAAACAAATAAGACAAAGTTACAAATGCTGCTTTCACCACACTGGACGGGATGTCAGATTCCTTGCGCGGTATCTACTTTGATAAAGAAACAGACCTTTGATCAAAAGTAATCAAGATTTGCAAACGGAGTTTCAGCATTTGAAGAGCCATGAGATGTTTCAATGTTATAGAGGTTATGTCAGACGGTTTTAAAAGCCTTGCGTTAAATCTTACAACTTCGATAGACAGCCACCACTTTATTTAATCGTCTCCGAGAGGAATTTCAGTGGATTCCCTGAGATGTGAGCTCGTGCTCCTGAGGCCCCAGTGACTGGTTCGTACGGCCTCAGAGATCAATGCTGATTGTGTCCAACAAAACACTTTCTTTTTTGTTGCAATGGATTTTATGCCAAACTGGTCTATAAATCTTTGATTCATGTATTTTTTTAATGCAGCAATCTATGGAGGCCTCTTGTTTATTGACGTCCTAATAATCTTAAAAGCTCAGCCCATTTCTGTACATTGCTTAATTTGGCTGCTCCCAACCTGGTTATGATGCCCTCTAGCCATCACGTGCTCTTGAAAATCTCTCCAGAGAATAGTCTCTGCCTTTTATGAAAGATTTTTTGACATGGGAGTGGCCACGTGTGTGTGTGTGTGTGTGTGTGTGTGTCACAAACATTAGGATTTGCAATTACAGAGAACCTCACAGCTCTTTCCTTTCACCTCCGCATCAGTGGTTCTGCCAGTTTAATGCCCGGCAGCTGTAGATTAATGGAGTTGGAGTATGGGAGGGTGGCGGGAGTTTTCTTGAAAATACTCAAGAATTAAACAAGTTTAATAAGTTAATACACCTTCAATTTCTGGCTTACACCAGCACGGCGGCTACACAAACTCAGAGCTTTGCCCCCGTCAACGTCCAGCCTTCGGCAATGGCGAAACATACGGTGACAAGTCCTGCCTGATTCTGCCTGTTAACGAAGGCTGCATTGCTCACTGCACACCCTCCGAGCATTGTAGCAGGGAGTGACGTCAACTTATCATGAATTAATCATGAGCACAATTTTAAGCCGGGCTCTTTATAACCCAGAGTTAAAGGCGGCCGAGCGGCTTGTTTGGATTCCCTCAGCTAAATGTCAAAATTTGCAAGTTTTGATCTACTTCCTAAAAAAATAGCAATATTCATTCAATCCACGACTGTTTGTGGGACGCTGCTGGGCGCAATTTTCTGCCGTGTTTCACCCACAAATATACAGTCAATTCACTTTACAGCGAATCCATTGAAGCACTTTGAGACGTCTCGAAGACGTGATGAGACGTTGTATTAAATGCAAGGATTATTAATATTAAACGAGACTTTAATCATCGCTGTGGTTCCAGTTGAGGGCTTTTCTGCTCAGAGAAATACCTCTGGTGGTAGTTTCTATAAAAATGGAATGAGCGTTGCAGTGGTTGGCTTCACTGCGCACCCTTAAAAGGAGGAAACAGTGTTTTTTTTTTGGCCGGCGTTCAGTTTAATCTGTGGGAGGAAGCGAGGGGCTAGTGAAAATTGGAGCTGTTTTCTGCGCTGTTTTTTTTAAGCTACCTCTGCAGTCCCGTCCATCTCCCATTACACTCTGTTTAACAACAAAAAGCCGGATTAGATTCATCTGGTTTTCACTGTGTTGTGAAAAGAGAAAGAGCAGGGGGAGCGAGGTGAGGTGGGGGGGAACAATTGGGTTTGGAAAATCGCTGTCCAGATGACTTGTTTTTCAAAGAATTCTTTTAATTTTAGTTCCAGCTGGTTCTGCAAGCTTTTTTTTAATCTGTTGTGTAAATTGAGGAAGAGTTGTGGGATAGGGCTTTTTGTTTTACACACAGCTCTTCCTGTCCTTTTGTTTCGCTCAGCCCACTGCGCTGTGGAAAATCTTCATTATTCTGCATTGTTCTGTTACTGTTCTGGTGCCTGGCATTTGGGGATGATGTCAGAAATGGCACTGTCTAATCTGCTCATTATCATTCTTCACGTGGACAGTGTGTGTGTGTGTGTGTGTGTGTGTGTGTGTGTGTGACCCGGGGAGAGGTGGGGGTATACAGCGATCGTGACTGGGAGGAATAAAGTGTGTGTGACTGAGAGGGGAATACAGGGAAGGGGAAAAAAGGAAATGAAAAATATAATAATAAATGTGTCACTCAATCCACGACTGTTTGTGTGGGACGCTGCTGAGTGCAATTGGCTGCCGCGTTTCGCCCACAAATTTTACAGTCAATTCACTTTGCAGTTTACGCTGTGAAGAGAACGAGAGGGGAGAGAGAGAGAGAGCAGCGTTAGTGCAGGGCACAGTGAACCACACATATGTGATCAGTAAAGGATGAGGACAGACACAGAGCAGGGCACTGTCCTCTAGACATACAATAATATCGATAATAATAATAATAATCCTTGCATTTGATATTGCCATTGATCACATCGATGAGACGTCTCAAAGCGCTTCACAGATGGTATTGCAAAGTGGAGTGACTGGGTATTTTGTGGGCGAAGCGCCGGTCTTTATTCAGGTTGCTTCCAGCCTTTAAACCGTACACGGACACCAAGCGAGAAGTGCCAGTTCCTTCCTGCACCTCGTGGGGTGTGAGTAGTCAGAGAGACCACACTCATGTCAACCTGTTTGTTGAGGTTGGGAGTGACAGATATATTAGCGCAGCATTTAAATGGAATCTGTATCCTCAACGCTCTCCCCTACACACACGCACACACACACACACACACAGAGAGAAAGGAAAAGAGAAAGAAAAAAACAAGCCCACTTTGATGGAAGTCTCCTCTGCGTGAGTGGAGGCATCGCTTCCCTCAAGGCTCTCGTCAGCTGCCAGAGTAGAGCGGTTTGAGAGCATTTCTTGTGAAGTGGCTCGGGTCCAAAGATACGATGGACCCTGAGCGTTTGCTGTGACCATGTAGAGGTTTTCTTTTCGTTCCGTCAAAGCTGGTGTTTGTTTGTTACGTGAAACTCCTGGGAAATAAGATATCAAATAAAAAGCGCAGCCAACATCCCAACTTCAACATGTTTAAATTATTCCCCCCCCCCCCCCCCATAATAAATAAATAAATAAGCGGAGGTTTGCCAAAAAAAAAACTGCTCCATGGGAATTATTTGCCTTTGACCCTCCGAGGAGTGAAGTTTGTTTTGCGAGGATGCTGGTTTGAATCGGAGTGGCCTTAAGGGTTTCCAAATAGACACATAGAAACAGGAGGAGGCCATTCAGTCCCTCGAGCCTGTTCCGCCATTCCATGAGATCATGGCTGATCTGTACCTCAACTCCAATTATCCGGCCTTGCCCCAAATCCCTTGATACCCCGACCTAACAAATCCACACCTACCTCTTTCCCCTGCTTGAGATATTGTCCTCCCGGGATATGAACAACACGATACGAATGTAAATTGTATTGTATCTGACGCTCACTTACTTCAAAGCTCCTCTTTATATATATATATATATATATATATGGGGACATTTTCCTCCCAATAGGGACAACAACTTGCATTTATCCAGCGCCCCTCATGTAGGGTAGCATCCCAGAGCACTTGCCAATGGCAGAGCTCGGCGCCAAGCCAGGGAGAGGGGGGAGGTGACCGTAGACCCGGTCGAAGAAGAAGGGGCAAGACGGAGGGATAGAGGAAGAGCGTTTCAGAGTTTCGGGGAGCAGTGGTGGAAAATGCGACCACTGATCATACAGCTCGCTGCCAAAACAACCCTCTCAGCGATTTTGTCCTCTCCATTTATTTCTCTCCAACGCAGCGCTCACCAGAGATACATGCATATTTAATGCCTTGATCTTCATAAAGGTGCGTGGGATAATTGCTTGCTTTCCCTTGAAGCATTTTATTCCTGGCCTCACTGGAGTGTGTGTCAGCTCTCCCCCCCCCCCCCCCCCCCCCCACTCCCCTCCGCTTGCTCGCTCGGGTGAGATGAGGCAATGTACAAAGCCTGACGCATGAAATCATCTCTCAATTATTTTGTCTTCAGTGAGATTCCCCACAGTTCATTCGTTTGCAATCTTCAAAAGGCAAACCTCAGCCCCCTGTCTCTCTCCTGGCTCAGTACCTGCACATCATCACCAAGGCTTGTTTGGAAGAATAAAAGAAAATTCAATCAAGCTTTTTTTTGTTTCAGGGAAATCTTTCCGCGCCCCACCTTTTTTCTCTCCCCCCCCCCCCCCCCCCCACTTCTTTCCCCCACCGTCTCCCCACCCTCTTTACAAGTCTCTAGCGAGTTGCCTTATCAAACTTATTAAAAGTTTCATGGTCATTGCAAATCCCAGGAGTCTAGGCAGCTGGGTTTCATCACCTCTTTAGCTGATGTGATTCAGAGTGGTGCTCAATCAGAGCTCAGACTCTCTCTTTTTCTTTCTCTCTCTCTTCTCCTCCGCCCCCGCCGCCCCCCCCCCCGCCCTTTCCTCACATGGTACCATAGAAATCTTCCAACGCAGAAAGAGTCCATCATATCTATGTCTATGCAGCGCTCCAGAACGCTACCCCGCTTGAAAAGGAGCTATATAAATGCAAGTTGTTGTTGTTGCTTCCTGTCTTATTCCCTTTCGTTCCTTCCAGCTCTGTGTATCATTCCGCCTTTGATTATTCCCACTTTCCAGACCAAAACGTCTTTATTTTTCAGCTGCCCTATTATCCAAAACAAAATCATTGCTTCTTTAAGACTTATTAGACATTGTAATGGTATCGCCACTTTTGGGTCACCCTATGTTTGTTGAATTATTGAATGTTCCTATTGGTCTCGGCCTCACCAATCCCTTTAGGTGATGAATTCCCTAATTGCCTCTTGTGGGAAGCAGCTCTCTCTAACCTCTCCTCTGATTCTTTTGCTAACAGTCCTGGTACTAGGCTCCCACCTCTCCCTTTCCCTCCGATATCTCCCAATTGATGGGGTTTGTCCATTGGAGAAGGCGACAGAGGAGGGAACGTACTCAGAAAATGAAATATTCATATCTGATTTCAAAAGTTAATAATGAATGAGGTTTGCATCCTATTTCTGGTCTGCAGCCCAACCAAAGCACATTGGGACCCAAGCAGATGTTGAGCAAGACAGTGAATGTTGATGATGATGATGATGATGATGATGATAATACTACTAATCCCTGCGCTTGATAGACTTGCTGGAGACTTTCACGTCAGAAAGACACCACCAAGGGCTCACTGGATATATTGTGAAGTGTAGCGACTGTGTATTTTTGTAGGGGAACTCGGCAGTCAATCCGCGAATAGTTCCAGGCGATGTTTGAGTGCTATAAGCCTCAGACTATTCGGTGACATCAAACCCCATCATGACCCACTTGTTTTCTCACTTGCGAACCTTACGGTTCCAGACAGATTGGCTGCTCATACACAGTGGGAAATTCCTCATGCTATTGAGTGTGTGACGTTGCTGGTCAGAATATCAGCGGTTGCTGTGCCTTGGGAGGGGAGTGGGGGGAAGGGGAGGAAAGAGGGCAAAGTGTGAGAGGAATTTCTCGCCCACTGTGTTTACTGTAATAACACTGAATGTAAACCACAGAGACATTTGGAATTAATTGGTCCTTGGAATAAACCAAAAAAGCCTGCTGTTATTCAGCTCTAATTATTTTATAACCACAAGATAAGTTCTTTGTTTTTTCGAGTCGGGTATTTGCAGCGATTCCTCGCCATATATGTACATCTGACACCTAGCAACTGTACTTTGCGGGAACATTGTTGGGTTCGATAATTTCTAAGAATTTCTAGGTTGTCACTGAGTGGTAGAACATTCGGGAGTGTTTGCAATGATTTTACAGGGGTATGTTAAGGGGAACATGACTAATATGTAAACGTGCATGGACAAAACTAGGGTCATTGTGCTGGGTTCTATGATCTCATATATCATCTATGACACTGTTTGTTCAGGTTCCTAACTTGGTGCTTAAAACAAACTCTTTGGCAGTGTCTAATGTTATTCATATTGTGTTCCTCGGTAAAACCTTTATAAATCTCCAGGTCTGTTTACCTAGCCCCCATCCCCCTCCCTGCTTTTTCTCCTTAGTCATTTATTCTCCCAGGTCAAATCTTGGCTTGGAAGCTTACCCAACTGTGAAGAAGTTTTTCCGAGCAGATTGTTTTTTGTTGATCTTAGACAAGTGGGGCAGAGGCCTGGGCAGAACTACAGGGTGACCAACAAGTCGTGACACCATTTATTTTAATAACAATTACTTTCACTTCTTCATAATTTCTTTAAGACTTAGCAGACATTGCGATGGCATCACAACTTTTTAGAAATCCCTGTAGTTCAGTGTAGCCACTTGGATGGGTTGCCAGAGGGCACCCAGTGCTTCTGGAACCTTGGCCCAGCAAGACCAGGCCAGGCCAGGCCAGGAGCAAAGAAGTCAGGGCACGCTGCCGGCGAGAGAATTAGAAAAGGAAATGATTGGACCCGCTAAAAGGTTTTATCATTCTTTTCAAAAACAAAGTCATTGCCAAAGGGCTGCCGTGCCGTGCTGTGCTGTGCTGTCTGTGTGTGTGTCCACTCTGCGTGAGACGTAACATAAAGCCCAGTGTTGTGGATGCAAAGACGTGGGCACACTTGGCATGCCCACTACTAGCATGTCAGCACACACAGGACGCATTCAAAATGCTGGGCTCCGCGAGGCTATTCCGGCACAGTGGGCCAGAACAATGGGCCGAGGCTCCACGCCAACAGGAACCTCAGAAAGTGTTTCCTTCCATTGATGGCTAGCAATGGAGACTCTCTCTCAAGATTGTTCCTGGTGCTGGGAGCCCACAATATTGGTGATGGACTCCAAACTGGTGCTCTACTCGAGTCTTATGGTTTTTTTTTGTACCAGCGTTTGGATGTTTGAGGTCTCCTCTCCTGGCAGTAAGCGTGCTTAAGGGGCTGCGTGGGTCTGAGTGAAGCCATTCTTTTCGGAGATTCGGATGATCGATGGCCTTCTGTTAGTTAGCTCATGAGTCTCATGACTTTCAGAGGCCACGGCTAACAATGGAGAGAGATGGCGTGAGCCAAGTACAGGCTGGAGCTGTGTAGCTTCAACTTCTGAAACCTGCAGGAAACTTAATTAGGTTTGTCCCTTGAGGGTAGCTTTTTTTTGGCATTGTAATTTATCATTGGAGTGACATCTTCACAATGGAGATTGATTCCTTTCTGTTACCTTCGCTGACGGTTCACAAGTAATGAGGAACGGAGAGCGCATTGACCCACCCTCGGCTAGTATTCTCCTTGGTTCCTTAAGTTCAAGACACTAACCCGCCTCTCGGTTGTTAGGCTGGGGGATATAATTGGGTCAATACTCTGCTCTGCGGCAGTATTCATGTAATAATTTATGACCCATTTGAGTGCGTGGGGAGGGAAACAAAGAGGTCAGGTTTTCTTGTTGCCGTGTGTCGTTTTCTTAACCAAGGTATCCGGAAAGTCCATCACTGTCTCCGGCTGTCGGGCACCTCACTCCAAACTCGTCAGCACTTTGGGACGTCCTCCTGACGCGAAAGCCGCTATACAAATGTAATTTGTTGTTGTTATGGTGTATTGGAGCGGGGTTCTGTGAATTGGAGTGAAGCTCTTCCACTCATGGGAAAGGGTCCTCCCCTTGTGATATGTTGGTTAAGAATCACAGCAGCATTGACCCTGTGATGGGGTACCATTCGTTTAAGGATTTTCCCATTCTTCTCTGCTCAGTGTCCTCCATGCGCTGTAGGATTAGGTCTTTTGGTGGATTGCCAAAGGTACGTACACTTCCCTTGTTCAATGCCTGACTTGTGTCGTATCCATGAGGGTCTCACTTCAGCTATTGCTGTGCCTAAAAGGTCATTTCCCCCCACCCTGCGCTCCTCAGTGTGTGTTTGTTTCCTCACTTGGAAGATTAAGGTCAGATTCACTCCTCATGTCCCCGTTCGAAACATTCCTGAAAAAACTCCAGGATTAGAAATGTCCCAAGAAGGAAAAGAAACTTGCAACCAATGGTGGTGATCGGGGTTGATGCCATGTAGCCTGAAAGTACGACATCATAGGTTGCCCCAATGTTTCATGTCCTGCCACCCTACGTGATCGTCGGGCTCTAGGATCCAAGAGGAGATTTAGAAGAAGGGCAGTGTGGTGAGAACAGCGGCACAGCCTGATTCATTAAATATTTGTTAATCTTTTTTCTCCCCTTTCACATTGGATGTGTCTGAGTGCTGAACTGGAAAGTCTAGCCAAAGGTGACTCGTGACGCATTGCGTCTCATTAAATCTTCAGCTCCACTCAACTGAATATTACCATTAAACGTTCTGACTGTTTTGATCATCGCTTACGTTGCACAAAGTTAGTGTTAATCGGAAGTGTCTCCGTTTCGTGTTTGTGAAAACCCTTTTGGTGGTGAGTTTATGTTGTACTGTTTTGCCACCTCTAGGTGTCACTAGCGTGTTGCAAATACTCTGCAGTGCGGGGTAGCAAAGTGCAGTTGAGATATCTAGTGGCTTTGAAAAAAAAATCTGAAGTGCAATTTGTTTGTCAGCTTGTTGAGGGGGTCATTTGGCTTGGGCAGGTTCTGTCAAAATAGTCTCGACACAACGCTGTACAGTCAAGACTTCTACAGGGACATCAGTTGCACCTGGTCCTATATTAAAATACTTAACCCTCCGTACTCCTAGTCAGCTGCATTTTGTGAATGAAACGGGAGGAGTGGGTGTTATATTCTCTCGTGTAAAGGAAAAACAGCAACACATACTTGTTGGGCCAAGTGGCCTGTTTCTGTGACACACATTCTTCAAATACCTGTTAAAATCTTCCTTTCTAACTCGGGACTTGCCCTCCTTGCGATGTGGAATGCACACGAAATGCAGACCGACAAACCCAGCCTCGAGCGAATGTGATACTCATTTATTTGTGTACGGAAAAGTGTACAGAGTGTAGTTCGTTCAGTGTATGTTCAGTTCCTCTCTGACTTATAATAATGATTATAATAATAATCGTTGCTTTGATATAGTGGCTTTCAGTTCGAGAGGACGTCTTAAAGCGCTTCACGGGATTTACCGTATAATAATAATCCTTGCATTTGATGTAGCGCCTTATCATGTCTTTGAGACATCTCAAAGCGCTTCATAGGATATACTATAAAGTGAATTGACTGTATATTTTGTGGGCGAAACATCAATATAATGTAATGACTGAACATTTTGCGGCCAACGCAGCAGCCAATTTGCACATAGGAACGTGCCACTTCTATGATCGTGACCTTTTTATTCAAAAAAAAAAGAGATTTCTGAAAGCGTGACAACCGCAACAACAACAACTTGCGTTTATGTCGCGCCCTTCACGCCAGACGGAGTCTCGGGGAGCTTAACTATTTGGAGACGTGACGATTCAGTGCCTCGGGGATGGGAGTAAGCGGTTTGGTTTGGAGAGCTGGGGGTGGAGAGAGGCACAGGCATAACGGAAAAACAATTTAAATTTTTTTTAATTAAAAAAAATCATTTCTGTGTTTTGCAGCTCGATCTGGTGAAACCCATCGAGGAGCAGGGACCACTCGACGTTATAATCCACAAACTTACAGATGTCATTCTGGAAGCGGACCAAAACGATGCCCAGTCTCAGGAGCTGGTTCAGAGGTTTCAGGTGAGCTTTTTGCTTCATACCCTACACCCCCTTAATCCTTTTTCTCACCCCCCCCCCCCCACCCCTTCCCTCCGCAGCAACTAGGATCAGCTCCCAAGGCGACCCACAAAAGCTCACAGTCCTATAGCGCTTTGCACTTGGGAAACGGGAACGTAGAGGAGATGAACAAAAGTAGGTCAGAAACCTGGGGATTTTAGGAAGGTTTTGAAAGCAGATGTGGTGAGACAGAGAGTTCCAGAGAGGAGTGTGGGGGAAAGGGGCATTAACCGGCTGAGAACCGGGGAGCATTTAACAATTCTCCGCAGTTTATTGTGTTGGAAAGAAAGGACTCGGTGTGTTGGGGAATGCATCGATTCCTTGGTAGATTAAGTTCCTTGGGGGACTGAAAGTGCTTGCTTGAATAATGGCCTCAACACTTTCTGATCCAGGCACGGTATCGATTCCGGGCAGACGGATATTTCTTTGTGAAAACCCCCTCCCCCAACAAAAGTGATGCTCACATTAAAAAAAACTTTCCCTTGAAATCCTCCCAATCTTCCCTTTCCCTTTCGGGGATGTTACGAGACATGTGTTTGGTCTCTGCCTGTACAGCCTGCTTTCCTCAATCATTTATCTGATTAAAATAATAGGCTGATCTCGTCAGTCGCCTGACACTGACCCCAGTTTTTTTTTAATATTAAAAAAAAATTTGAATTAACTCTGTGCTGTTTTGCGCTGTTTTACTGAAATGCCCGTTTCAGAACGGGAACAGAGTTCCAGCTGAATTCCTACCGAATTGGTTCCGCTTTGCCCTGAGCGCGCGCTCAAAAAGCCGGTCTGTCTACGTACGATATTCGACTGCACCCGAAGAGCAAGAGGCCAGGCTTGATGTTATTTGTGCTTTGTCTTAAAATCCTTGTTCAACCGTCCCCAATCAATCCATTTTAATGATCTCGACTCCTTCTTGACATTGCCCCGAATGAGCAGGGGAACAGGCTCCATCGAGGAGCTCAGCGATCATTTGAGAAGCTTTACCCAAAGTCAAGCTGAGGAGGAGGCGATTCAGATGGTTTAAAGCATTACCGGGGTTACCCAGCTTTGAATGCAAATCATCTTAACGCAGTCAGATTCTACCTGTGGTTTGTTGGCGTGAACCTAAGCTGCCACATGGTGGTGACGTGTGGATTTGCAGCAGGTGAAGGCATTCGTAGGCTCGGAGGCGTTTTGAGATTAGAGGAGCAAAAATCTCTCTTTACCGCTGTGAAGCGCTCCGGGACACTATCCCACGTGAAGGGCGCTATATAAATGTAAGTCGTTGTCGTTCCTGCAAGTGCGTGGCCAGGATAAAGTGGCCTAGAATTCCGCCTAGTCCTAGCCTGCAAGACAGTTTTGCCGCCTCAGGAAAAAAATTGAAGATCTCGCACGAGACTGAACTTTTCACAGTCCCGAGTGACCTTGAGTTTTACGAACGTGTGGTCCTAACGGGCTGAGACAAGGTGGGATTTGTGGAACCTCACATCGGTCCCTATCAGTTGGGACCATACAGTTAGTATGACTTATGTGAAGTGTGAGTTACGTCAAACTTGCTCCAGGATCTAAACTCTCGAACTGGGTTTAGGCAGATGTACGACTTGGGGGCTTATACAATCTATACAAATCAGGTTTGTGAGGGTTTCACTTACTGAAATTGTTCCCGCTATATTTTCAGGACTACATTGACACACACCCAGAGACCATCATCCTAGACCCTCTCCCGGCCATCAGGACCTTGTTGGACCGATGCAAGTCCTACGAGCTGATTCGCAAGCTCGAAGGATACATGGAAGGTACGAGTGTGTGCTCACTTGTGTGTGTGTGTGTGTGTGTGTGTGTTTGTGTTGTGTGTGAGTGTGTTGTTGGTGTGTGTTCGTGTCTGTATGTGTGGGGGTGTGTGTGTGTAGTGGGGGTTGGGGTGAGCTGATTAAGATCAGCAAAGTCACACCAGTGGTCAGTCTCTGGTTACTCACTGGCCTTGTTGACCTCACTCAGCATCGTTTTGCTAATTCATAATATTAACTTACATTTGCTCTCGCGCCCATAGTAGCACATCATTGAGGCGTCTCAAACCCCTTCACAAGATATACTGTAAAGTGGTGTGAATGTGCTTATTTTGTGGGCGAACTTGGGAGCCAATTTGCATACAGCGATGTTCATACAGTATCTGTCCTGACCATGAATTCTCCAGATAAAATTGGACATCCACTCGATAGCTATTTATGGGACATTGCTGCGTGCAAATTGGCTGCTGTGTTAGCCCGAAAAACTCCGTACTCTTTGAATAGTGCCATGGGGTCTTTTAACAGAATGTACGGTTAAGACCTCATTTTAACGTCTCATCCAACAATGCAATGCTTCCCCCACTGCTACGCTGGAGCACCAGCCTAATTAATTTGTTTAACGAGACGGAAAAGAGTCACAGCCCCCGGCAAGATGTAGTGTCTCGACAGTTAACGATGCTAAAGTCTGTGCAATTGGAAAAGCCAATTCCTATAATTTGTGTCAAATTATCTGATTGTGACTGTGACTGGGGTGTGCGTTTCAGTGGCTCAGTGAGTTTATTTAGTGATAGCTAAGGCAGATAGACTGGAGAGGTCCCAGGTTCAGTCCTGGGCAGGAGTTAGCTGATCTCCGTCAATTTTGCTTTAGCTGTGGGGAGATACAATACAACATACATTTACATAGCGGTATCACATCAGGAGGTTGTCTCAAAAGTATTTACTCAGCCAGGGGCTACTGCTCCCAGTTTGCTGTGGGAAGAGCGCTAATATTATTATTGTTATTTTATAGATGTATTTAATAACTGGAACAGGTTGCCAGGAAGGGTGGTTCAGGCCTGGAAATCTGGGACTCAGTTAAAAAGCAGCTTAAGCTTCATCCAAACCCATCTTGTGATCTGGTGCAGTTGTTATTGTCTTCTTCACTTTATTTCCGAGGGTTTATTGGAGTTTGTACAAATCCATCAAATTCCATGAATCCCGTGCTTCTCTCCCCCCCCCCCCCCCCACCCCACCCCCCCCCACACACACACACACACAACTCAGAAAATTTCTGATTGCATGTTAATCCTCTTCAGAATAATCTGCTTGATCATTCGTGCTCCACTCAACAGCGTAAGAGAGGCTGTGGCGCATTAACTCCTTCAGGGCGCTTTCCGCCCGCTTTGCGTTCTTTTTGCAATCTTTTCAAGTCAGGAGGACGTCTCAAAGCGCTTCACAGGATTTTGCTGTCGAGTGTAGCGACTGTGTATTTGTAGCAGAACAGCCCTCACTCAGCAGCCAATTTTGCACGCAGGATGTTGATGTTGCTCCTGTTTCGTCGACGTGAGACCTCTTCCTGTCAGAACCTCTTCAGGAGGATGTTAAGGATCCCACGACACTATTCAAAAAGAGAATGCAGTTTCTCCCCACACAGTGTCCTGCCCGTTAATTCCCCGGATAAAGTCGCACGTTCATAATGTCATAGGGCTATTGCCGTGTGCAAATTGGCTGCTGCTTTAGCCCACAAAATACAGTCTCACACTTTACAGTATATTCTCTGAAGTGCTTTGAGAGGTCTCGAAGGCATGATAAGACACTGTATCAAATGCAAGCATTATTATTGTATTATAAGCGCTTTTTGAGAGGTTATCCCTCTGGAAAGGCACTATGTCGGGGTGCATGTTATTGTTGACTCCCAGGCAATTGGATGAACAAAGTACATTATGTCAAAGCTGTGCTGCCTTCGCTTTTGAACTGAAGTTCACCAAGGGAGACCTCTTATCGTTTGCTTCACGACTATGATGCAGATGTTTCAAATCCCGCCAGAGCTCCTCCAGAGATTTAGTGCTTCGGGGTCACAGGAAAGTCCACATTCTCCACCCCTTGACCCTCAGGCCCCCTCCCCCCTACCCTGAAGGCTTGAATCAAAGCCAATTCCCTCCCCCATGTATCTTAAAGAGATCTGGCCCCCAAATGTTCCCATACCCTGGGCTTGTTAATTTAACATGTTCGGAACTTTGCAAACACAGGTTTATAGTGATTAATAACTTTAAGCTGTTCCCCCCTCTCCCCCACCTCCCCCAACTCGGAAATTTGGCTTCCAAGTTAAGACCGAGTTTGACGGGTTTCCAAAATGCTGCAGTCTTCAATTTTAAGACCACGTTGTTGAGACGGACACTCCGCACATCTGACTGTGTCTCACTGCTCGTTCCTGACTCCCTCTGTCTCACCCTCTGATCAAACGTTCATCAGCCACTATGAACCCCCCCGCTCCCAACTCTCTGTAGCTCTCCCTCTCATCTTGGATCTGGTCAAAGAGGTTTTTAAAGGCACGAACAAGATACATCTTGCATTTTGTGTCCGTGCCTTTAAAAGCCTCATTGACGACGTCTGTGATTTAACATCCTGAAACTCCCCCCTCGCTGATCCCGGTCAGCTGTGTAAAATACTGACTGATATTTAGACATTTTTAAAGTCTATTCTTGTTTCACCCACAAAATATTACAGTCAATTCACTTTACAATGTATCCTGTCTCGAAGATGTGATAAGAATCATAGAAGGATAGAGTTATACAGCACAGAAGGAGGCCATTCGGCCCATTGTGTCTGTTCCGGCTCTTTGAAAAGAGCTTCCAAATCAATCCCACTCCCCCGCACTCTCCCCATAGCCCTGCAAACTTGTCCTCCCCAAATAATTATCAAAGGCGCTGTATCAATTGCAAGAATTATTATAGGATTATTATCATTTCTAGATTTCTCAACTTAAATAGCACAAAGTCAACAGATGGAGAACCGGAAAAACCAAATGCTTTGCTCTGAAAATCCTTTGTTTTGTTTTTGTTTCGTGCTGTCTTGTAGACACGAGAATCTGTTCACCGCCCTTCATGGAGCTGAGCGGTCAGTGTGGCGAGGATACCATGGCACAGATTGAGAAACACAAGCTGACATTCCCTTTCAGTAAGTGTCCGACTCGGGCCACTTCATGGGGCCATTGCGCTGGGTGCCCTCAAGAACAAGTTCCTTGCGAGGGGTTTGACAGTCGGTGTATTCTGAGCTCCATATACCGCACCCAGGTCGTGGAGTCCTGTAGCTCAGCGGTTAGAGCACTCGCTTTGCAAGCGAAAGACCTGAGTTCAATTCCAGGCAGAGGGCGAAACCTTGGGCAAGTTTCCTCACTCCACACAGAGCCTAATAATAATCCCTCCAAAACCAAAAACAATAATAAATTGGTCATTTTCAATCCACGACTGTTTGTGGGACATTGCTGTGCGCAATTGGCTGCCGCGTTCGCCCACAAATATACAGTCAATTCACTTTACAGTGTGTTCTGTGAAGCGCTTTGGGACGTCCTCCCGACGTGAAAAGCGCTATATCAAATGCAAGGATTAATTAATGTGGTCAGTGGGCACTGAGCCAGTACATCCCTACATTTTGATACAATCAATGCAACCTCCGGTCTTGTCTCTTTACCCTCTTTTGAGTTGAGAGTTTTCTCTGTTCATACACAGACCAGTGAGGCTGTGTTTCTGGTTCCTTGCACGTGTTCTAATGACCTCTTTCTGTTTCTTCCTAGTCTGTAAAACCAGAGTGGCCCATGGCACCAACTCACACGAGGTGAGTGACAGATGTATTGGGAGGTGGGGAGGGGTGGGGTGGTGTGAGGAGGAAGTTAATACCTTGGAGAACACTTGTAAGGGTCTTTCCCTCCTGTTAAACCTTAATATACAGTCAATTCACTTTACAGTGTACTCTGTGAAGCGCTTTGGGACGTCTTCCCGACGTGAAAAGCGCTATATCAAATGCAAGGATTATTATTATGATGGTCTTAACGCCCAACGAGGGGGAATTGAAGTTGCCGATCTCTTTCACCAAACAGAATAATCTTGAATTAACTTTAACCCAGTTGTGGTAGTGAGTTCCACAGGACTTCTCTTTCTCTCTGTCTTTCCCCTCCTCACTTCCTCCCTCCATCCACACCCTCCCTTTCCCCCGAAGCTGGGATAACATCTGGCGAAAAGCAGGTCCCATGTGCAACCAATTGGAGGACACAGCTCAGTTTAACTTTGCACCCATGTGTGACGTGCCTTGAACCCTTAGATAAGAATCAGGCCGTTAATCCCAGACCTGCACTGGACCCGGTCACACCGTCTGGGCGTGTGCAGCCCTTGAGGAAACCGTCCTGCCGTCTGTTTCGTGCAGGACTTGCATTTTAATAAGCTTTGTGTTTTGACACTGAAACTGTTGTGTCAAATTATCTGAAAGAGCTTCGCAGGGGAAATAGCTCCTCTCCCACGCAGTCAGACCGGCGTTGATGAACCATGTGCACTGGGGGTGGGGGGTGGTGGAGGGCTGTGCGCGCACTCGATTTGGGAGTGCGTGTTATTGTTTTCCGGTTGTAATGCCTGAATGAGCCACGAGATGGCTCTGCAGGACTCCGGGTATCTGGGATTGGAACCCAGTTGGCCCGATCCAGCCCGCAACCCAATACAGATTCATAAACAAATTCCACGGATCGAAAATGTCTGCGGCCACACGTCGCCTCCGCCTCACCGTCTCCGCCGGCCTTCACAGAGGACAGGGATATTGATTTTTTGGCTCGGGAATTCTGTCTGGATTCCACCGGCGGAAAAGAGTTTATTCGCTATCTTCTTCTGCTCACAGGATTCGAACAATTACAATGCTGGCACCAGAGCAGCCTGGAGGATAGCAGCACATGCTCACTAACACCATGGCGGCTTTAGAACAGTAATTACACTTAACCTGACTAGATCTCTGACTAGATTAGTCTGTCTAGCCGGGGTTTAAGTGCTTAAGCAATCAGCTGCCATGCTTTTGCCCAATAAATATACAGTCAACTCACTTTACGGTATATCCAGTAAAATGCTTTGAGACGTTCAGGGCACGGCTAATAACAGACTAGCCAGCCTGGCTCCCGGCAGGAGTTGGAGTGGTTTGGAGCAGTGATTCTTCCCACTCAACTCCTGTTAACCCCGCAAGCCAAAGCCCTAATGGATAGAACTGAGCCTGAAGCAGAGACTTACAATAGGAATCTTTGCATTTGATACAGCGCCTTTTATGTCAGGCCAGGCATCTCAAAGCACTTCACAGGATTGACTGCAATGTGTAGTGACTGTGTATCTTGTAGTTGAAGGAGTAGAAAAGAAGGAAAAATATTCACGCAGCATTAACCCAAACCCGATTCTTGTTGATATGAGACATACGATTCCAGATGAATCTTTCTCTATCTCTCTTGTTTCTGCAGATGGCGATTATTTTCAGTGAGGATGGACTGAAAGACATCAAGCCTCAGTGCGTCATCCAGAGCTTCATAAACCACAACGCCGTGCTGTACAAAGTGTTCGTTATCGGAGAATCCTACACCGTGGTCGAACGACCGTCCTTGAAGAATTTCTCCGCCGGCATTTCAGGTCAGTGTTTCTGTGCAGAAAAGTCTTAAGAGAAAATAATCTTTGCATTTGAATGTGAGGGGCTCAGAGCGCTTCACAGGATTTATTGTCAAGTGTACTGGCTGTGTGGAAGCAGAAAATGTCGTTTGTTTCAAGAACAAATTAGATAGATTTCTGCTAGAAAATAATATCTCGGGATAGAGGATATAGTTTGGGACACGACATGTCAAGCAACTGCCAGGATGGTGGAATGTGAACTAGATGGACCTTGGTTTTCTTTCGCCAGCAAGTTCTTATGTTCGTATGGATCCTTGCTCTATTGTACAGCACCTTCCATGTACGACAATGTCAGGAAAGCACTTTACAGAGCCTTAAGTGGGAAGCTGAGCTGGGTGCAAGATACCAAGGGGGGTGGGGTGGGGGGTGGGGGGGCAGAAATTACCCTCTGGGCGTCTTTGTCAAAAACGTTTTTTTGCAGTTATTAATTGCTGTCAAATCCTTTCTCGGGCGACAGAGAGAAAATCAATATTCTTCAACAGCCATAATGTATCGAAACCCGAGTCGTCGTCTGACTTAACGGCAGTAAGTAATGACTTTTAAAGTTTATTTTTCTTTTTTTTTAAAGGAAATTCACGTTCCTTTGCTCTTTAGTTTTCCATTGTGTTGTGTACACATAGACAGACACACACACACACACACACAGGCTCTGAATCAGCATGAGCGAGTTGGTACTAGTTACGAAACGGTAACAAATTTGTGGATATACCTTAAAGCGTTCCTTGCGCTGATTTAATACAAGGATTGTCTTGAGGGACGATACTGAGAATATCGGCACCTACACTCTTGTGTGTGTGTGTGTGCGTGTGTGTGCATATATATGTATACAGGGTGACCAAAAAGTTGTGATATCTACCCTATTATCTGAACCGCCACCACCACCCCCAAAATATTATCATTTCTTTAAGACTTCATTAGACATTGTAATGGTATCATCACTTTTTGGGTACATTAACATGTTGGGGATTGACTGAATCTGAAGTGTTGACATAACTGTTTGGTGACTGAGTGACTTTGGTGACATTCCCTCACTCTGTCTCTCTCTCTCTCTCCCCCCCCCTCTCCAGCTCGACGTGGTGGAAGGCGTGTTTGCTCTTCCGAGCGATGACGTTATCAGGAAGATCTCCAGGACGCTGCGAAATGCGCTGGGCATATCTCTGTTTGGCATCGACGTGATCATTAACAATCAGACAGGCCAACACGCTGTCATTGATATCAATGCATTCCCAGGTGAGAGGACCGCTCGCTCCTGTTGAGGAGAGCCTCGTTTGCTTTCTCCCCTCCGCTGAGAGATCCTCGCTCACTCACCAACCTCGGGGACTGGGGGGGTGGGGGGAGAAGGTTGAGGCTACAACAACAACAACAAGATTCCATTTATAAAGCGCCTTTCACGTCAGGAGGACGTCCCAAGGCGCTGCACAGTTGGGTCATGACCCGAGCAGGGGGGAAATGGTCAGGGTGAGGGGAGAGAGCGAGGAGGGGGGAAATGGTCAGGGTGAGGGGAGGGAAGGGAGGGAGCGAGGAGGTGGTAGAGAGTCGAGAGGGGAGCTGAAGGCTCGGTCAAAGAGAAAGGTTTTGAGACCGGCTTTGAAGGAGGAAAGGGAGGAAGCGGTGAAGGCACTGGGGGATGGAGTTCCAGAGCCTGGGGGCTGAGAGGCTGAAGGCCTGACCACCGATGGTAGGGCAGTTGGGGCGGGGGACGTGGAGCAGACCGGAGCCGGACGAACGGAGGGTACGGGCAGGTAGGTAGGGGGATAGTAGGTTGGAGAGGTAGGAGGGAGCAAGGCCGTGAATGGCCTTGTAGGTTATTGATGCAAGTGTTTTTTTAAGACTGAGGGAAAAGAGAGTGAGAGATGAGGGTGTGGGTGGGAGAAGGCTAAACCACTTTGGGATGGAGTGACGGAGATATTAATACCCAGACCTGCAGGTCTGTGGTTGGATTGAAGCCATCGTGATTTTTCCAGTTCACTCGATATTCAGATGGGGTAACGTGTGGAGTCAGGTGTTCGAATTTGAAGGGAACTGGGGTGAATATGTGTGGGTGTGCAGTAAAAACACTCAATTAGTCTGATCTGTATAAACCACTTCGGTCGTCTATCTGCCCTTATCCGTCGAATTTCCTATCTATTAAGTCACACGTAACTCGTAATTTACAGAAGTCAAAATAAAAGCGTGGTCTCAACTGATGATGATAATGACAATAATCCTTGCATTTGATACAGCGCCTTATCCCGTCTTTGAGACGTCTCAAAGCGTTTCACGGGATACACCGTAAAGTGTGTGTTTTGTGACACGACTGATTACACAGAAGTGCGTGTCTGTAACCCTAAAACCTCCCAAAACGTTCTGGCCGAACAAGACCAGGTGCTGTTTCACGGGAGCTTCTTGTGGTGTTTCCTACGCAGGGTACGAAGGTGTCCCGGAATTCTTCACCGAGCTCTTAAACCACATCCAGGTGGTACTGCAAGCTCGCAACCCAGACCCTCACCAACAACAACAGCAGCAGCAGCAGCAGCAGCTCAGCCAGAGCAGGAAGGGAGCTGAGCAGGACACGGTCGGGCGTGGAGAACAGCGCGCATGTTCGGCCACCTCGTCTTACGTGAACGTGGCGGCCAAAGACGCCTGGCTCCTGGAGGAAGATGGCAAGAGGCTGCAGCACCAGCGACTCACTTGCAATTCCGCCGTGCCTCCCAACTTCCAGAACTGCGTGCCTCCCATGGCGACCAAGGCTTCCTCTCAATGACCGTTTGGGAACCGGGGGCCAAAAGCCAAGGACGGGATCTTTTAATCAGGATCAAAGCGAAACCCGTTGTTTTTTTTGTTTTTTTTTCTTAAATCAATGGAACAACTTTTCTATTCTAATGACCTCACGAGACTGGTACAGGTGATTGTGGCTACGAGTGGATGGAGAGAGAGAGAGAGAGAGAGAAAGACAAAGAGAGAGAGAGAGCGAGGACGCTGACGGAGCAATAGTGTGGAATGTACTCGGTGGGTCTCTCTGGGGGTTGAGCATTAAACACTAGCAACCAGCAAAATTGCTTGATCGGCTTTCACTTGGCAGGAACTTGTACTAATCCTCTCAATGGAAATCGATTTACAAGTGGCTAATGCAGATAAACTGGAACTCTTCCCTTTCCCGCTGTGTATCAGGCAATACATCCACACCCCATTCTCTTCTTTCCTTTCTCTCCCCCCCACATCCTAAACCCATCCCTCCACCTCCATTCCCCCATCATCCAGTCAATAGCACACATGGTTTTGAACCCAGTTGAAATAGCCTCATTGGGGGGGGGGTGGGGGTGGAGGCGTGGTTTACGGGGGAAAGAGGGTGGGGGATAGCAGGCAATATTCCTTGCTTATCAATCAATCAATCTAACCTCGGCAGTGTAAGATGTTAAGGGGGATTTTCCCCATTTTTAAGGGCACAGCACTAAGGTTCAGAAGTTACTGAGACATGAGAAATCTGACCTGATGAGGGTATATTCCAGTCAGACTGCGATAGGACACGTTCCACTAATCTGTAAGGGTTTGATTGAAACTTTGGGTTGCGAACACACTGAGCGCTAAATTGGGATAAGGCCCCGGGGATCAGTTTGAGGGGAATGTTAGCGTAGATACGTGTGGTGTGAGGAATGGTTTGCCGTTTGCTTAAAAACACAACGGATCCCAAGAGCGTGAGTCGCATTTCAATCGCATGGTTTCTTTGATTTGTTGGTTACTAACGACGCACTTTTTTCCAATACGTTTCTCCCACTCCTTTTTTTTTAAAAAATGTACCTTTTGGGGATTTTGTTTGTGTGCCTGTTGTTCTTGGAAACCAGGAAGCAGAGACTTGTGCTGTGGGGTACGGTTTGCATTGTGAACACAACATAACGGTTCGCTAGTGAAATCACTCGTGAAATCGCTCGTGCAAAAGCTAGTTAAATCACTTCTATGCTTTTTGGTTTCCATTTAAAGAACAGTTATTGGAAAAACTGACCCCTTTCCTTTCACATTCTGGGAATCACCTGTGTTTACAAGACCTGGCGTGGATAGAAACTGCAACAACTCAAAAACTGGCATGAAATTTCCCCCCACCCACCACTATTTGCACCGTTCTTAATACCTTATTGAGGAATCCTGCTAACAAGAAGCCTCAGTTATCTATGAACAGACCAGAGGTTAGACAAATGGAATTGGGAAGATCTGGGTTGGAAGCTAGGTGACTCGAATGTTTGCTGATTATATATATAAAAAATAAATCAAGTTGGCGAATCCTCTAGTTTAGAGCATTTTAGCATTTAATGGTTTGTGTTGAAGTCTGATTAAACATTTTGGAACAAAAGAAAAATCAAAACTACTAATTATTAATAATCGTTCAAGGCCCAAAGTGGTTGTGTGATGGAGGGTGGGAGGGGGAGAGGGGGTGGGAGTGGGAGGGCAAAAAAAGCCAAGGGAGGCAATGTCGTTTTACACTTTGCATCTAAGCAATACTATAGCATTGTGTCTTGATCAAAAGCCTTGAATCGAACACGATGGGTTAAAGCGGTCAGCACTGAGCTTGTGATAATCACTGATAGAAATTAGTCACCGTCAGACATTGTTTTAGTGAGCACTTTAGTTGCAGTAACTTAAGGACATCTTTATTGAAGTTGTTGCAAATTCCTTCACGCTCAGCCCTCCAAACAATTGTATACCTAGAGCCACTCCAATGGCTGGAGTAGTAACAATAATAATAATCCCCGCATTTGATACAGCGCCTTATCACGTCTTCGAGACTTCTCAAAGCGCTTCACAGGATATACCGTAAAGTGGCGTATCTGTGTATTTTGTGGGCGAAGCTTAATTGGAGGCTTCTTCCTGGGAGTGCCATGTGGGGGGCTGGGTGGGGCTGGGGCAGTGGGGGGAGGGGGCTAAATAAGGTCGTTGTTTACAGCTAATTGTTTAGTGAGTTAGATATGTGATCACCTTAATGTGTCGATGTATTTTCGCGCCGTCTCTCAGTGTATGAGAGGTGACGGGAGTTTGATGAGTGTTTTTTTAATCTCACTGCCTTAATGCGATGACTGGGCTTTATTGCACTGCTTCTTTCTTCGATAGAAACTACTGAAAAGGTAATTGGGGCGTCTGGCAATTCTAACTACACCCCCCCCCCCCCCCACCCCCGTTTTTTTATAGTTTTTGTTCTATTCTTGAATTGAGATTCGCAAGTTCCCATGAGCAATGTTACCAGAAAGATCCTGTACTTCATTACTCTGGGCAGGGTGGCCCAACTGGAGGCCCACGGGCCACATCCGGCCCTGGGGGATGATTTTAGTTCATTGGCTTTCCACCAACCTGACTTAGTAAATAAATAGGTGATCTTTGCATTCGATATAATGCCTTTCACGTCCGGAGGACATTTCAAAGCGCTTCACAGGATAGACTGTAAAGTGTAGTTGTGACTTTTTTTGAGGAGTAGGGAATGGTTCTTCCATGTCTTTGCCTTTCCCATGTTTTTTTTGGTCAGCCGGGTGTCCCGACACACGCAGAACCCCATCACCGTTGCTTAAGAGTCTCCAAACCAAACTGAGAATTCCCGGCATCCCACCTACACATGGAAACCCCAGAGATAGATTGTTGGGATGGAATGCGCTCTCTCTCTCTCTCTCTCTCTCTTCCTGGAATGACAAATCCTGCTTATCTAATTCCAGAGAATATTAGGCACAGGCTGGCAAAGAGCCAAGGCTTTCCCATGCAACAGTCAGCCAGTGACTGCGGGTGACTTAAAACATCAGCCAAGGTTATGATTGGCAACTCTTAATTGGGCCATCGCTCTGTAACAACCTCCCTCCCCCTTACCACCCGTGCTTCATTGTTGTGAAACGTAACAGTAATTTATAGGTTATTGAATATAAACCGCGTGACACATGTATTACATTCTAGAGCGAAGTATTACAAATTATTGCTATCTCCCAACTACATAGAGTTCAGGAACAAATATTTTACCTCAAGGGCTTTTGCATTGCGCTCATGCAGTTAGCCAAGGAACTGAAGTGTTTTTCGGTCATCTTGTGGGACCAAGGAGGTGGAGGGATGTTTGTCCTCTCTCTTTCTCTCCCCTCTCCGTCACCTCCCCTTACCCCTTCTGTACTTTATACTGGGTTTAAAAAGCTGCTGATTTTTCGGCATTTCAAGCGTCAGTGAGTGTTCAGCTCGTGCGATACCTAGTTAATCGGTGTCTTTAAGCGCTCCGGGACGCTACCCCACGTGAAGGGCGCTATATAAATGCAAGTTGTTGTTGTCCTTCTTTGGTTGTTGATTGAGGAGGGACCACCGTTTGATATTGACAAGACCATGTGTTTTGCTGAATCGCAGTCAATGAGTCACACAGTAGCTTTCCCTCACCTTGAACCAGATACACAGACCAAGTATGAAACACAGGCAACTGAAGGACTCGTGTAATGATTAGTGTGAAAACAATAGAGTAACCCACTTTGTATCATTGTAACTTGATCCAATGCTTAGCCCTACACTTTCTGGTATTATTGTACAATTTGGGTAAGTTGTGTTTTGAGTGGAAAGTATGATCTAATATATATATATATTCTAGATATTGTATATATTTATAGCACCTGCTAACAATCCACACGGCTTCATCGAAATGTTAGCATTTTTGAATCTTGTATTTTTTTTGTTTTAATCAGTTTTAATGACAATTGCTGCTTATCATAAACCAAAAGAAAGATTCTGCTCGGCAGTTGTTTGCATGATTAATAACATCCCCCAACAATCTCGTGTAAAGTAAATGTATTTTAAGTTTGTGCCCCCAGTTCACTTTCTCTTTGTCACCAATTGCCTTTTTTTCCCCCTTTTTTTTGTACTATGACTGATTAGTTTTTAAAAAAAATTCCAATAGTCCAGTTATAATGCTGTAATTATTCCAGTAACGATTTGAGATATAAACCCAAGCATATTCCCTTAAAAGGACTCTAAGGAACCAGTTCTGTGTGTGTGTGCAAATGGCAAATGTGGTTCTGGATTGGAGTATGCGATGATTGTGTTGTGTGTATTTTTTGCCATGACCCATTGTTTTGATTTATTTGAGGATTTTTTTGAGGCAGGAAGAATGTGTATATGAGATTACCGTAACCCTGCTGTACAGTACGTTTTATTCGTGTGAATGTGGCGTGATTCACGCACAAGGTTGGGGCAATATTGTAACGAGAATCTTGCGGGCAGAGAGTGAGAGTTGGATCAACGTAATGGACAGGGTGAAGGAAGAGAGAAAAACTATTTGATAGGAATTTTCAAGGCCTTGAGACATAGACAGTGAGATGTACTTGGTTGCTTCCAGAGTACAGTTACGTGATCGCCACTGTTTTCACTGGCATCCAACCAACGTAACCCAACAGTTAATTTTGGGATCGAGCCAATACTCAAGTGCGAGGTGTGTGACAGGGGGTTGTGAAGTGCTTTCATGGGTGCAATGTCTTGTGTTTTGTAACACACTGTCTGGGAGGATTCCAAAAGCCACTCTATAGATTCTAATTCGTTCATTCATCACAGTAACTCCTACAACAACAACTACTTGCATTTGTATAGTACCCGTCATGCAGGGTAGCGTCTCGAGCCAGAGGGAGATGACATTTTAATCGCATTGTATTTGATCGAATGGGTCTGCTCGGCACCAATTAAGAACGAGGCTGTCAAAATCTAGTATTATTTATTTGTGTTCTTTGGGAAAAAAATATAGCAATGCCCATTTTTTTGGTTGTTAAAAGAGACTGTGAAAAAGATTGAAAAATCGCTCCTTGCAAATGATTTATCTCTCACTTCCTGGAGGTGCTTTTTGGAATCTCCCATTGCTCTTCCCTGTGATTTGGTCAATGTTTCATTTCCAACTGCGAAGGTAATTTCACACCCTCTTTGAGAAGTGAGTGTTATTATCAGGACCACTCATGTTTTTTTGGAGTGTCGAGAAGACGATGTCCGAGACGCCGTCCGGCGTGGAGAGCGCTATAAAAATCCAAGTAATTGTTGTTGTTGTTGTTGAGTTTGGATCTTCTGAAGCCGCAGAAGCCAGATAACATTCAAATATTTCCCACAGGAAGTTTGCAATATATCTGTAAGATTGCCATTTGTTTACATAGGTCTTGTTGAGAGTCTGAGGAAAATAGGTTACCTTTGATCGTTGATTATGGCGTGTTACAGCAATCTGCATAACCCTAATGGTTTATTGTAAACTTACAGGAGGCTGTGTTACAATGAATAGTTTTACCTATTTGTACTTTTTGCAGTTTTCTCTTTCTCTCTCTCTCTCTCTCTCTCTCTCTCTCTCTCTCTCTCACTAGGAATCAACCTCTGTCTTAATGCAGGCAATTGCAGGATTCCAGTTCTTTGAAAGTCCTGGGTACAGTCCTTAGAATGAATCGCTTTCAGCCAGGACTTTATTGGAGGAAGGTTGTCCTTAGTACAGGGAGTTTTGCAGACAAAGGATAAGGATTACTGTATCAAAGAAAGGTTGGTGACATTTTCAGAGGCTCCCGAACTCTATGGTGAATTTTAAATCCATTATGAAACTTTTTTTTTTGCACTTGACAGTAACCAGCGTCCTACACAAACTGCTCGCCATATATAAAAATGGCCGGTATATAGTTTTATATGCTCTTAACGAGTTTGAGTAACCTAGGACTTAGGAAATGCCCTTTGTCGCACCAGGTTTTTTAAACGTTTCCTCTCCCCCCCCCCTCTCTCTCTTCCTCCATGCCATTTCCCAACTACCTATTCCAAAGTCTCGCTGCTCGATCCTCTCTGTAACTTGCACTAAAGTGCCGCGTTAACTGGTCTTGGCATCTGCTTTGGATAATTCAGCTAAACTGGGAACCCCAATGTGTGGTGCAGCAATTGCTGAGCCAGGGACCAGTCTCAAAGAAGCAGTGTGATCAGTAGAAATGAGCATTTGCCCTACTCTTTGCTTCCAATTTCATTTAAGGGAGAAAAATGTCCACTTGTTTTTTTTTTCCTCTCCTGAATTTTCAACTCCCTGCTCCCAATAGATACCTCTCCCCATCAAACATCCTCCTGCAAGGAGGTCGGGACAGTCTGGGGTTAGGGTTAGGGGTTTTTCCATGACCTCCACCAGTGCCCACACCACAACTAGCCATCAGGTACTTGCAGCGAGGCATGTTGACCGGGCTTGTAATGGACAGAGCAAACAGTGTAATTGTAGTCCTCCCTAGAGTAGGGTTACCATTGTAGCTGCGTTCTTTCACGGGACCAGCAGCCACTGGAAATTCAAGCTTGGCTTCCAGGCACAAGAATAGGAGCCAGGACACTACCACACGCTACTGAGGTGAAGAGGTTTTGCAACGATCGAGCCATTTCAGAAGCTTACGCGTTCATCAAACCATTCCTACCTTTAGCGATTCTGTAAGCTTCATATCAGTGAACCTCGGCGGTAGAATAATACGAGTGAGAGGCAGATACGAGAGGCTTGAGTCAAATCCTGAGTCAAACGTGTGGCTCAGTGATTGTAGTGGGCTATAGCAGATTCAAAGGCAATCACAAATGTACCTCTGTTTAAAGAAGCTCTGGATTTGGAAAGTACAGTTGGGGTGGGGATGGGTTTGGGGGGGTTGGGTCGGGAGGGGAGGAACGTTGGCTGATTGGAGCAGCTTTCACTAAGGAAGGGGCTGAAAGTCTTCTGTCCTGCACTAAGAGATGGTCTCAGTGTAATGGGAAATCTCTACCCCGCACCCAGCTCAATGCCAGGTGTTGTCGCTGCCTTCAAATGCGAAGCGGAAAGTATATCGAGTTGCCACTCACACAGTCACCCCGAAGCACACCTCCTACACTTCCCACACCTCCCACACCCACACCTTCTACACCTCCCACACCTCCTACACCCACACCTCCTACACCCACACCTCCTACACCCACACCTTCTACACCTCCCACACCTCCTACACCCACACCTTCTACACCTCCCACACCTCCTACACCCACATCTCCTACACTTCCCACACCTCCTACACTTCCCACACCTCCCACACCCACACCTCCCACAGAGACCGCACCTTGGTTACGTTACGAGATGCGGCTTCAAAACATAAGAGTGTGTACACACACACCACACATGCGCACCACATACACCACACCACATGCACGTACACCACGTACACACCACATACACGCACACCACACACACACACCACACACACACACACTGCTGCTGCCTGTTGGATAGACTGTCGGGACAGTTGTTTGTGCATTGCGTCTATAATTTGTTTGTCACTGTGAATGTTTCTCATCTAAATTTTTGCTTTGACTGTAATCGACAATTTTTTTTAAAAAAAAGAATCTGATTTCCTGAGCTTGTGTAATTTTGCTTTTTGTTGATGAAGAACTGTGCGAGTGCGTGTGTTTGTACGTCATTGAAAACATTGATGCATGCCAACAGTTCACTACCTCTTGTTTTCAGACAGCAATTCCTAGTAACACATGTTAGTGACGAGTGTTTTTGATTGTTTATGGACTGACTGAGGAGTTTGTTGGTGACTGAAGACATCTGTTATCTGTATTGAGTGAGGATCTGACTTTTGTTTGCAGTGCAATCCGTTGGGTTTAACCAATTCCCTCACGTGCCTTGAATCTAACCGTGCTCCTTTTCACTGTGTGCATGTTCGTACATTCACCAAAATAGTAAAAAAGACAAGGTTCAAAATCGCTTTGAAGTGTCTTATTGCAACGATCCGTGCGACTATCAACGTCAAGTTTCAAACGGACTTCAAAAAAGTTTCTTTGAAGCGTAGTAACTGTGTACTTATAGGGGAACACAGCAGTCAATTTGTGTCCCACAAACAGTCATAATAATAATAATAATTCTTGCATTTGATACAGCGCCTCATCAAGTCCTCGGAACGTCTCAAAGCCCTTCACAGAATATACTGTAAAGTGGATTGACAAATGGCCATGAAACGAACGAGCAATTTAAAAATATATATATTTTATCTGAAGGATTGTTGGTTAGGACACCAGGAGAATGCTAGGGGCCAAGGGGGTCTTGTTTAGTGCCAAAGGGTCTCTCAATGTCCACCTGAACAGGCAAACAGGATCTCGGTTTAAGAGCTTACGTGAAAGACGACACATCTGAGAGTGCATTGCCCACCCAGTGTTGCATTGGAGTGGCAGCCTATACGAGTTTGAACGACCTTATTGCTTTGAGATGTGCATTAATTACCATGTCGATCACTCTGGTAGAGCCTGAGTACGTTTGTCACCCTCGACCTCTACATCCAATAGGGTCAAAAGTCATTTTCCTCTTCAAGTGATTCATTTGCGTGATTCATTTCTTTTAAAAAAACAAACAATTTCACAAGAAATATTTATGGTCTAATTGTAACATTCACCTTCAGAAAAGCCCAGGCCATTCATTTGTAGCTACACCTGTGGTGGAATAGTTGCTACAGCAATTTAATTATTTTTAAGCAATTAGGCAAATCTCAATCCACACAAAATACAAACTGTTTATTTGAAAAATTGATTTTTTTCTTCAAATATCCACGCGTTCATCCTACAGCTAAGTAACCTCTACCAAGAGGACTGGCGGCAGGAACTGACACTATTTTTAATACTTGATCTTGTTACTAAAAAGAGTCGGTTTTAAGTGTCTTGTGCGTCCAGTGAACACAGGTCTGTGTATAATGTGATGAGCACTAATGACCTGCATCAATGTAACCTCAAGGACTTGGTAACCGACATGTGAATATAATGCTCGATTTGATGTGCAAATCCAGGAAGATTGTAGTCAGAGCACATGAAGCAAAACCACACGAAGCTAAAGTTAGGAGAAAAATCACAAGAAAGACCTTCAAAATGTTGTCCTGCACCATAGACGTGTAAAACTACAAAACTGCAGAGATTTATTTTGGGGTTGGTCAACTGAGTGTCTGACAAGCAACCCATCACAGTTGCTTAAGAGTCTCCAAACCAAGCTGAGAATTCCAGGTATCCCACCTACACGTGGAAATCCCAGAGATAGATTGATGGAATGGAATGCGCTCTCTCTCCTCGGAGGGATGCATCCTGCTCACCTAATTCATGAAAATATTAGGCACAGGTTGGCGCGAGCCAAGCCTTGGGGAGCACAGGCTGAGGAGACCAGACCAAGCAAACGATGACCTAGCTTTTCCAGGTAGCATCATGTTCTTGCATGTCTGAGCTCAAGTCTAAATCCCAGTTTAGGAAAGCTGTTGTAAGCTTTTTTTTTGTTGCGTTGCCAAGTGGACAGCAAATGATGAGCAGAAAGCTGCGCTCTGTACACAGTGCTAATTGGCTAATCTCAGTCTGAGAGGTTTGTTTTCACTGGAGCCAAAGGAAATGTCCCCGGAATCTCAATAGTGACATTAACGCAAACACAGACATAAGATTAAAATGATTTACATACACTGATCTGTTAGTTCTGCACCTCTGGATGTGCACTCCCTTGATTTGTCTATTTCTCGCCTGGAAAAGTGTTTCATTAGTTTGACGATCCAGTCAAATATTTGTGTTAATACCACAGTACAGGATAACAGTCTGAAATTGACTGGAAACCATCACAAGTGGTTTATGTAGCTCCTTTCACGTAGCAAAATATCTTGAAGCACTTCACAGAGATAGAATGAGAGGCTGAGCATGATGGTGGGAGGGAGTTGGTTGAAGGGAAGTTTTTAGGATGACTTTTGAAAGCAGAGAGGAAGGGTGTAAGGCAGAGGTTTTTAGGGAGAGCTGCTTGGTTGGTTGGATGGGGGGCGGGGGAGAGAGAGTGGCTGACAGATCACCTGGACGGAGGGGTAGGTGGGGGAAGGACATGACATGAGCACAAGAGATGATGCTTACATGAGCAGAGGTTCAGAAGTCATTGAAATTATCTGTGCATCTTCCAGATATAAACAAGGTTTCTAAGAACATTGAAGCAGACTCCACTTTTTAACCACAAGTTTAGTTTGTTAAAGGATTTCGGAGGTGTGTGTTCTAAATCACCTTCACAGCCTGACTTTTTGAATGTTTTGCTCAAATTTTTTTTGCACCTAATATTAATGCAGAAAGATATTGGTATAGTATTTACGGATAGCGGTTGGCTGAGCAGGCGTGATTTTGTAACAGATATTTTAGTCTGTAATTTGAACATGTATACTCTTAAGCTCCGTCTCTTAAAAAAAAGAATATCCACAAATTTGATAAGCATTGGGTATTGGAACAATTCTTATTAATCCAATCTTCACTCTGGATATAAGAGCTGCATATATATATAATAAAATATAATAATACTAATATATTATATAATATAATAAAATAATAATAATCTTTGCATTTGATATATCATGTCATGTCGTCGAGACGTCTCAAAGCGCTTCACACCGTATTGGTCACAAACTTGATTTGTATTCCCTTGAATTTAGAAGGTTGAGAGGTAATCTGATGGAGGTGTTTAGAATGGTAAATGGATTTGATAGGGTAGCTAGAGAGAAACTCTTTCCTCTGGTGGGGGAATCCAGAACAAGGGATATATAGTAATAATAATAATCCTTACATTTGATACAGCGCCTTATCACGTCTTCAAGACGTCTCACAGGATATACTGTAAAGTGAATTGACTATATTTTGTGGGCGAAATATATATAGTGTATGTATATTATAGAGCATATCATGCTATCCTGAGCACAAATCCACTTTCTGAATATTTGCCATTCCTTTAAATCATTCACTATAAATCATGCATATGAGTTCTGGAAGCAATTATAACAAAGTCCGCCTTGAATCTTCCTAATCAGCTCCAGAAGCTGCTGTTCATCTCTGGTGTGATGTGCTACACATACTGTTAAAGATATTAGAGTATTAGAAACTCTTAATTGGCTTAAGAGCCGTTGGGTTTGGAGAATGTATTAAAATATTCCAATCCAATTTGCAATTTAATGTGTCCTTTTAGACGGGAATTTGCATCGCAAAGAATGACTTGAATCTGAATGTCACAACTTCAGTAGTGACAACGCACACGAGTGTTTGTTTACAAACAGTCTGCTTATGTCCCTCGTCATTTTATTGTATACGATTCAGTGTTAATTAAACACCCCCCAAAAAAGGGATCCACAAGTTTCATGAGTTTCAAATTTAAAAGTGCTTAAACTGCACAGTTTGTTTGTGAAAGCAACTGGAGTTTGGAGCGGGGTTTAAAGCTTTTGAAATCCTTGTTAATAGGTTTTCAGTGAACTAGGTCAGAGTTTGGCTCAGATGGTAATATTCTTTGCTTTTGTTTGAAAGGCTGTGGGTTCAAGCTCCAAGCTAACACTGTGCTGATACTAGTTCAGTAATGGGTCAAGCTGATTTGTCAGAGCTTCTGTCCTTTGGGGTGAGACGTTAAACCAAGGCCCTGTCGCTAAACTTGACAGTAATTGGCTTTGAGAGGTGTTAGTGTTGTTGGGACTCTCAATTACTAAAATTAGAGAAGAGAAAGATGTGGGTTAAAAGTTTGTTTTATTTTAAATTACATAAATTGTTTATAGAATGTACAATACAATCCATCGGACTTGGGGTTGAGCACTCACCAAGTAGAACAGGAATTTTAAATGCTTTTTTTTCCCCACCAAATGGAGTATTTCTAAAAAGCCACTGCATTTTTTTTTAAACTACAACGTAAAATAGAGCGAGCCAGTCTGGCTATTGTAGAAAAAAGTGGTGAAACTGAGGGTCGGTGGGTTTTTCATTAGATCAAATGGTGCAAAAATTATTTCATAAGCGAGAGAATACAGCTCCTCAAAAGGGAGGGGTGGGGGAGAGGGGAAAGGGAACACACACACACATCCAGAAAACACATATTGCTGGTCGTCTAGATCGGAATATCACTTCTCAAATGGCCTTTGAAAGGTGCTGATGGATTGCTTCATCGCTAAGGTTCCGCGCTGTTTAATAACGTTGCCTGATCTCGTGTAGTTTCCACGCGACATCTTCCAGCTCGTTTTCAATCTGGGCGAGGCTCTCGAGTTCCTGTTCCTGGAATAAATTACACACAAGGCTTGGGTGTTATTCCAACGCTTGGAGGGGAATTAACGGTGCTCGACTGTACACCGTGCCGAGGCAACGAATGCGGGGCGCTGAGCTGTCTCCGCACAGAATAGAAAGGGAATTAGATTTATTTATTTATCCTGCAAGATTGGAAGCAATTGGCTCCAGCTGGTTGATGGGGCTGAAATAATCAGCCACAAATAATAGTTTTTTCACCCTCCCAACATATTTGCATCATGTAGATTGGAGGGTGGTTGGAAGCAGATAAGACAGCTACAAGCAGACTGACCTATAATTTTGTGTGAGCTTTGCCTGGAGTGTTCACTTACATTTGTGAGCGTATGTCAACAGTGATGAGCATTAGATTATTAAGGGTGTGTTGCATTAGTATTGGATGTACATTTCATCTCGCCCGAAACTGCGGTTTCCTCTTTCGGATGCTGATGGCTATGTTGTAGATTTTCTTGGATTCTCTGTACTGGGGGGGGGGGGGGTCTAATTTGGTGTGAACTGCAACAGGTCAACTCTACAAATAGCAAAGAGTGTGAAAATGATCCCCGATAAATACAAAGGGATATTTTTAATGAAATCAACGCAGATGCACTGTGTCAGTGCTTCACTTGTTCGTACTCTTGAGCAGATAACTGAGTCCTGCAGAGCAGAGCGCTACAAGGATTGATCACCGTTCTGTGCTGAGTTTCCTGCCCTCAACACTAGAGCGCACACAGTCTAAGCTGACCCCCCAATGCAGCACTGGGAAGGAGGGTGGGTTGCATTGACGTGCTTCTGATGACACGTTAAACTGAGGTCCAGCCTGCCTGCTCGAGTGGATGGTAAAGATCCCACGGTGCTATTTGAACGGAGAAGGGAGTTTCTCCTCAGTGTCCTAGCTGACAATCCCTCGAATAAAATTGGTCACTTTTTTGGGGGACGTGGCCATGCGTAACTGGACTGCTGTGCTTGTCTGCAAGTGCACAGTCACTTCATTTCACAGTAATTCCTGTGAAGCGCTTTGAGACGTCCGCGAGATGTGATAAGGCGCTCTACCAAATGCAAGGGTTATTATTATTATTATTATTAATACATGGCCTGAACAGTCCTGCCTTAGCTAATTAGCCATGGTCACTGCTCTTGTTACTGCTGCTGGAAAGTACCCAGGTGTACGATTCTCCCATTCCCTCCACTGCTGACTCAACCAGCTCAGACTCGCAACTGGCAAGGCTCATCCGAGGAAGTCACTTCCAACAAGACACTACAGAGCAGTCAAATAAGCCACGAAGACCCCCTTCATTACTCATAATTAGATAATTATTTGAGGACAAGTTTGCAGGTCTATGGGGAGAGAGAGATCGGGGGAATGGGATTGAGTTGGATAATTATTTTCAAACAGCCGGAACAGACACGATGGGCCGAATGGCCTCCTTCTGTGCTGTATAATTCTACGATTCTATGATAATGAAATGTCAGCATTGCAATAAAGTGAGTGAAATATTAGAAGCTGCGTTAATATTAAAACCTCCATGTATTGTAACCCACAAATAATGTATCGTAACCGAATATTTCGAAGCTACCTTACAATTTTGCATTTGAACTTTCATTGAAATGTTGTAATCGATTATATGCCACCCATTTGTTTTCTTATATTAAGCAAGTGTGCGTAACAGTTATTCCAAGGATCTTAAACTGAAGCTAGGCTGCATTGCAATTGTAATATTAGGTCTTTCTATTATAAGATTAGTCATAAAATAACTAATGAATTCCTAGCTTTATGGCACTTAAAATTAGGCTAGCATTTATAATCATACTTACATTTGGTATAGGGTCTCTCACGTCAGGAGGACGTCCCAACAGGATATACTCTAGTGACTGTTCTTATAGGTGAATGGCATCACATAATGATTCCAGCATATCCGCTTAACTATACACTGTGTGTAGATATATATATATATTGCAAATATATATACATATAAGTTTTTTATATAAAAAAAATACAAACCTCATTTCTTCTACTTGCACTTCCCTCCTCGTCTTTTTTCTCCTCCATTTCAGGTCTTTTCTCATTCTTGTGTAGTTTCAGGAATCTATTGTACCTTCTCTCTTGGCTGTTCTCGCTGGGCTGATACATGGCTTCTTCCCAGGAGTTTCTGAATTTGCTGTATTTATTGTGAGCTTTGGGAGTTCGAGACTCTGCGGATCGCTGCCTTTCCGCCAGCATAGATTGATCGCTTTTCTCCTCGCTGACTTCGTCGCGCTTATTCGAGTTTAGCTCCCGAGTCAGCTCGTCCATTTTGCTCCATCTTTTGTTCTCTTCCCACTCTTCAGACAGTCCGCTCTCCTTCTCCTCGCTCTTCTTTTGCTGGTTCAAGTTGTCATCCTCTCGTAACTCCTCGTCTTCCAATTCAGGATCGCTTCTGCTGTTGTCATTTGCCTGGAGTTCTTCGACCGACAAGTCTCTGTCCTGCTCTGCCTCTGAACGGTCCCTGTTTGAGCCATGTCTCCTGAGTACACTTTGGCTTCCATCTTCTTTGGATTCCTCGACCGGCTTGTCTTCTTCTTCTTCTTCTTCTTCTTGTTCATCATCATTATTAGTTAACTCCTCAGTGGTCACTTCTTCCTCGTACTTTTCACTACTCTTTGCTGGTCGCACTTCGATCGTTTCCTTTCTCTGTGTTTCCCGATCTTCGTCTTGTTCTGGTTCTTGTTCCTCTCCAACCTGCTTCTCATCGTGATCGGGGGACATTTCCTCAGACGACTCATTTTCTCTGAGGTTGAGCTTCATCAGCTTGTCTTTTGCTAGACGTTTCCTCTCTCTCTGCGTTAGTTTACTAATTATGTCACTGATTGATTCTGTAGACGGACCATTTCTATCTGCAGAAACACCTCCATTTAGGTTTGACTCCATGGTTTCCGTGCTGCTCTGAGTTACGTCTTTCTCATCCTGCACATCATCCTCCACAACCTTTCTTTCTGTTGCCTCAGAAGTTGGTCCTTGCCAGTGCTCTCCAGGGCTATCGGATGATTCATCTGCAGAGCAATCAATAACCAAACGGTAACATTTGAAGTGCTCACGTGAAATAAATGCTTCATATTCAAGGGTCTACAGGTCCTCAACCTCTACAAGGGTGCAAGCACCAAGAGGAATAGGAGCACGGCATCACTGAATAAATGTTTGGGTTTTAATGCAACTGTTAAACAAATGCTGTTTAAGTTTTTCTTTCTAAGCGCTCTGGGACACTGTCTGGCGTGAGGGGCGCTATATCAAGTTGTTGTTGTTCTTTACTGGAACAATTGCACTTGGATACCGCACGGTACAATGCGGTGGATTTTCTAACGATTCAACACTTTTCAGTATCGATCCGTTTGCATTTTGATCTGTGTCTTTCAAACCAACAGAGGTTCAAACACTAAGATTGGAAATTGTGGTTTGTTGGGAGTCAATTCCCATTTGATAATCGGATTGAGAAGCCGACTCCAAAAGGAACGCAATATACTTATTGTTTCTCCCTTACAAAATAAATTAATTGTCAGTGTACAGTGACGTGCAAGTGTTTGTGGGCAAGGTTTATTCCAATCAAAAAGAACACACGGTCCGCAAATGAATAGGCATTAGCATTGCACTGCCTCTGCTCTGCACGTGCTAACTCGGGATTAAGTAGGTTACCTCAACACTAACCTGCTGAAATCTTTTTGTCGACCTGACTCTTGGCTGCATAGAGCTCTTCCATGTAATCCTTGGTTTGCTTTTCCTCCAATGCTTTCTCACTGACACCTGCATTGAGATGCAAGAAAATGCTGTTTATCTGGGTCTAGCAACAGAACAAAATGTACTGGCCTCGGTGATTGTACGAAATACTGTAAGGTAAAGGATTAAAGTCTCATCCCCATTCAAATCAGATTTCAGTTGGCCATAACCTTTATTGAATTAGTCTCCAGTGTTTTATATTTAGTAAGAATGAGTGACTGGTTAGCTTTTTTCTCCTTTTTTCCCCCCCAAATTAATAATGCGTACACTATCTTGAGGTTTGGTGTCTCTAACACACGGCAGGTTCTATGTGTGTTTGACACCATGTTCCAATAATATACAGATAAGATGATGCTGATAATACCCTGTTCGTTAGGAGTTTCATACATTTCTTATGTGATAGTGTCCGTGTGTATTTGGTGGCATCAAAATGAACCAGTGAAAACACAGGTCCTCTGAGTTAATGATTGATCACCTATGTGGAGTGATTTTACCCTCACATTAATCTCATAATTTACTCAAACTAATTGAAGGTACGCTATTCTAATAAAAACTTTTCTTTAAAAAAAGGTGCCTAGGACACTACCCTGCGTGAGAGTGGGGGGGGGGGGTTGTATAAATGCAAGTTGTTGTTGTAGCAACAATTTAGGAATCCATCTGTAATTTATCACATGAATAGACTTGGATGTTAATATCCAATTCTTATAATAATCCTTGTATTTGATGCAGGATACCTCAAAGCGTGTCACAGGATTTTACTTTAAAGGTCAGTGACTGTGTATTTTGTTAAGCGAACATGATAGCCAATTTTTCAATTCCGGTGGAAAATAAATGCACATGTGGTGGGTATTACATTGACCACAATCTGCGTGAGCTGCTCAAATTGCACAGAGACTGAGACAGAGAGAGAGAGAGAGAGAGAGAGAGGGCAATGGATCCAGTTACCTTCAGTTGCAAGTTCTTGCAGTTCCTTTAGCAAATCCTGGTGACGAAGCACTGAGATGATTCTCTCATCTGCAAAGGCAAACGAGGAAGCAAGCAAGAGCTTAGTCATCAGTTTGTTACATCAGATTTGCCTTCATGAATCTAACAGCTGAGTCAACTGTGGACCTGCACGATGCAGATTTGCTACCCCAGTCCCTCTAGATCCATCAAGGTGTTGCTGTGTGTATAAGGCACCAATACCTTCTCAGCCTCTGGGTAACCATCGGTTCATATCATTTGAAACGCTTTGCAAAAATACTGATTTCTAATCAATGTGTATATGTAATATATGTAATAAAAACACAACGTCCTGGGGTTATCATAGCTCTCTTGCAATTCACTGCTCGATTCGACAAGGGAGAGAGAATGAAATGGATTTCATAATTAGCTTAATGAAGCTGTCAGTGTGAAATTGCTACTCAGGCACTTCCCTTCCCCCCAATACACACACATACAAATCCTCCTCCTTCTGTTCCCCCCCCTCCTTCTGAACCAAACGCATTTGAGATGGATGGACGTGGGATAGAGAGGAGTGGGGGGGTGGGGGGAAGGGAGGGAGAGAGAGGTTAATGTACCTTTTCTGAGAGCTTCCATGCACTCCTCGCTGATTGGTAAAGGACTGGGTTTGGAGAGGATGTCAGAGATGACCTCGACAATGCATTTCATTACCTGCACACACACACAGGGAAAAGAAAGAGGATTTCAGTGAGTTGCTGTGATTGGATTGGGGGGAAGGAAGGCGGAAAGGAAGGAAAGACACGTCCTTGGGGAAAAAACACCTCCAAGGTTAGAATAAGGTCATAACACCGCAGAGAGAGAGAGAGAAAGAGAGAGGAAACATAAAGCTTACCTTAGCATCAGCTTTTGAATGAACATTGGGGACAGGGGATGACAAGGCTGGAATAGAAAAAAAACATTGAGAGAACATGCAATTGATATAGGGAGAGAGAAAGAGAGAGAGATTTCTCAACGTTGCAGTTTCTATTGCATAAACCAAGGAGATCATCAGTGGTGTGTTTTTTTAAAAAAAAATTAGATAAAAACGTTTAAATTAAATTTTAATTATTTTTAAATGTATTTTTTATATCAAATTTCGTTTAAATTCATTTGTACTGATTTAATTTTTTTCCATTGAATTTCGTTTCAATTAATTCTTATGAATTCAATTTGTATTTTTAAAAAAAAGCCACGGGAGCTGAAATGTATAATCTCACTTTTCCCAAAGAAAAAAAATACTTTTATGAAATATAAATGTATTCAGTAAAACAATTGCAAGAACCGTAAGGAAATGGGCATTTATTTAGTTATCTCTGATGAAAGAAACTGCAACATTAACCAACACAAACCTCATAATAAGATAACAAACGGTGACAGTTTACAAGCAATGGTTGATTATTAATTTCTCCAATTAAATTTATTTAATTTAATTCAATTAATTTCTTCAATTAAACACTTCAATTAAATCCGCGATCCAAATGTTTGGCGACTTTTTTTATTATTATTATTAAAAACACACAAAAATAAACCAAACACAGGTGAAAATGAAAAACACTGCATCTCAAAGTTAGTGCTGGAGAGAGAGTGAGAGAGGGTGGGAGGGGAGAGAGTTAGGTAGATATTATTATTAATAATCATTTATTATCAAGAATAACTAAACACAATAATAAATAACTCAATGTGATTTAGAGAGATAATATGGAGAGAGTTAGGTAGGGAGATGTGTGGGTAGGTAGGTGGGTAAGGGGATAAGGGGGGTAGGTAGGGAGGAGGCTGTGGGGTGGGGGTAGGTAGGGAGGAGGTTGTGGGGTGGGGGGTAGGTAGGGAGGAGGTTGTGGGGTGGGGGTAGGTAGGGAGGAGGTTGTGGGGTGGGGGGTAGGTGGGGAGGCGGTTGTGGGGTGGGGGGTAGGTGGGGGGAGGTTGTGGGGTGGGGGGTAGGTGGGGGAGGTTGTGGGGTGGGGGGTAGGTGGGGGGAGGCTGTGGGGTGGGGGGAGGCTGTGGGGTGGGGGGGAGGCTGTGGGGTGGGGGGTAGGTGGGGGGAGTTTGTGGGGTGGGGGGCTAGGTGGGGGGGAGGCTGTGGGGTGGGGGGTAGGTGGGGGGGAGGCTGTGGGGGGGGGTAGGTAGGGAGGAGGTTGTGGGGTGGGGGGGTAGTGGGGGGGAGGGTGTGGGGGGTGGGGGGGGTGGGGGGGGGGGGAGGGTGGGGGGTGTAGGTGGGGGGGTGTGGGAGGGTGGGGGGGTGTAGGTGGGGGGTGGGGGGTGTAGGTGGGAGGGTGGGGGGTGGGGGGTGTGGGTGGGGGGGGGGGGGTGGGTGGCTTTGTCAGCTGAGTGCTGTCCTTGGTGCTGAAACTGGGTCGTACAGTGCATTTACATGGCTTTTGCTTTCCTTCCTCCCACCCCAACCCCTATTCCCCAACTCACACCATCAACCCATCACCCACCGTTTCTGCTGACTTATTTGTTTCTTCCTTATATATATATATATAGTATATAGTATATATATATATATATTCCATCTCCCTCTTTTGAAAGATTTTGAAAAGCCACTGCATTGCACTCAAATTCAAATTCAAATTAAAGAGAAGAAATAAAACCAACCTTACCTGTGCAGGTGAAGAGCAGAAAAGTGAAGATTCCTCTTGCAATCATTTTTTTATGCAGAACTTGAAGACATGCAATATATATATAATATCCTATTTTATCCTCTCCCCACCCCCCCTCTTCTTGATCCTCTCTCTCTCTCTCTCTCTCTGCTGAGCACAGCTGTTGCCAAATATGTGTGTGTAATTTTGTTTTGTTGAAAGAAAATCTATAACTCTACAAAAGCCAGCAAGCGTTTGGAAGTTCAAGGGCAAATAGAAACACACACACACACACACACACTGTGTAATAAAAAAAAAAGCTGAGCTTCAAAGAGAGCAGGAGGGATGATGGTTTTGAGTTGCTCCACTGCAGACTGTGTGGCACACAGCTTGGATTGCTGCAGAAACTCCAGCTTTAAAACACAGCAGGCGGATGTGACATGAAGTCGAGTCCATGGTACATCCCAGCTAACACCCAGCAGAGCCAATCCAGCTAAAGGCAAAGAGAGTATCCACCAATCTGACGTTTATACTGTAGATATGGTTTTTACCACGAAAAACAGCCTCTCTCTCTCTCTCTCTCTCTCCCCCCACCTCTCTCCCTCCCCTCCCACATACACACACAATAAAATCAAAGGCAATCAGATTGCCCTCCATTCGACCAGCAATGACTTAAGAGAATATGTGATATCTGGACTCTGATAAGACTCTGGACTCCCATTTAACATATTTATGTCCATCACCAAATACAGTAGATTGGGTGTTGACCTTATGCTGAAAGTTACACGAAGCGGGTGCCTTGCTTTATAATAGCAATACGACAACGACAATCTGCATTTATATAGAGCCCTTCACTCGGGGCAGAGTCTCGGAGCACTTAACAGCGGCGGAGACTGTCACCCAAGCCAGGGGGAGAGGGAGCAGGTGACCGTAAGCACGGTCTAGTTGGTAATACTAATACTAATTTCAAAGGGTGTTAATAATGTGTGCAAGGTTGTGCTAGTATTTTGTAATGCATCTTTTTCAAAAATCCTTTGTAGTTTTGTGACGATATGACTTTGAGTATTCAACGTCTCAAAAATCTGATTTTGCAGATTTATTTGGGGAGGGGGCTGTTGGATCATTGCGGAAAGTAAATTCTTAAATTCGGACTTGATCTGGAATTCGCTTCTGTTTAAGAACTGCAGAAAACCGGCTTGAAGACACGACTTTTATATTGTTCTCAAATACAGCATTGGAGTTTGCAGACTCATAACCAAAGCACTTTCACTCATTACAGTGCAGTGCCTGTATATTATAAACATATATATACTATACATACATATAAATTTCTTCTGGTTAACACAACTCTGTAATTTATAGCTGGGTAACCAGAGCCATTTCCGCTGTACAGATTTTGATGTGATGTTTTTTAGCTCCTTAAGACCTCCAATAAACAATATTGATTAATTTCAGGTGGCACAAGCCCAGAAATCAAGGGAAGTAAATTGTAATAGAGCCTCAGAATAAATGAATTGTTTTTTTTATATACAGAGATCACTTTTATGTCACAGATGAGGACAGACAATAACATCTCGCTCAAGGCTACCTGCGATGCTATTGAACGAAACACGGGGGAAGCATGGGTGTCCTCAACAGCACCGGGCTGAGTGCTTCCAGGTGATGGTCAGAACATACAAGATAAGGAGCGCGGGTTATTTCAGGGGCTGAGCTATTACATCTAAATGGAGGATTGACACGTCTATAATTTTCCTCCATTATACACGAGATGATAGAAACCGGAGCATTTCAATAGGATACGACACACTCTGCATCCTTCCAAAGGCATTAGATTTCCTTTGAAAAAATAAAGATCAGCATTTCAAAGCCTGTTGAGACAGTTATTGATGCCCACACAAAGCATCAATGCTATTACTGAATGGGGGCTATTTCAATGGTAGCATAATAAGGTACTCATGATGGGTAGAAAGCAACTACTCATTTTGCTGCACGTGATCCAACACAGCCATCTCAGCAAATCTCTTATCAATCGTTAGCCTGGAATCATCTGCCCGAAATTCCACCTATTCTCAGCCTTCAAGACCACCTTTATTTTTAAAATTTAAGAGCACTCGGTATTGTGGAAAATCGTTAAATTCAGCTTCAAAACTCGCCTCTTCGAGGCATCTCCCCCTTCCTCCCCCTCTCCCTCAGTGGGCGACCACCCATCTCTGTGTGAAACTCTCCGAGACATTCCCCTATGTAAACAAGGGTGCAATATGAGTGCAAGTTGTTGTCATTTGGAGACTGGTTTCTGTTTAAGAACTTTCTAAGGATCATTGACTTTCAAATTAAGACTGAATTTAAGGATTTTGCGCAATCCCGCACACTCTAAAATTATGAGACAAAAGAAGAGATACAATTTGGGGTCTGAGTCAACCATTGTTATATTCTACTGTAATTATGCTTCCTTATAAACTGGGCAATATCTGGGCGACAATAATAATTATCCTTACATTTGATAAGTCGCCTTATCATGTCTTCGAGAAGTCTCAAAGCGCTTCACAGAATATCCTTTAAAGCGAATTAACTGTGCATTTTGTGGGCAAAACGTGGCACCCGATTGCAGGTGTCTCAGATATTGGTTGGCTTAAATGTTACTGCACTGGGACAGTGTAAGTAAGGTACGGGTAAAGGATTTTTGCTGTGGTGGGGAGCGAAAGGGAATGGGCTCACGTCCAATCTGTTGGGTCTGAGCCAGCAGAGAGACTAGCTGAGCTGGACATCTTTCAACCGTTTCCTGATTTACTTGTTACATACAGTGTAGAGTTGGCACAGATCTGGCAGGAGGTCATGTTCCTCTGGGGAATGACGCATGATCCAAGGATAACCCCCTCCCCATAGAGCGAGCGAAACAAAGTAACTCAAATATTCGACAATTTAAAACAAGTAGCTTCTGGAAAATGAACCGGACAGGAAGGAATTCCACTGCCATGTTCTTTTGGTGGAATATCCTTTTTTTTAAAAAAAACATTATTTTTGGACTTTATGTAACTTCTGGCCACTTTCAACATAATGTATAGAGTTATAAATAACAAAAAAAAACTAAATATTCACCAAAATGTGATGAACAGTACAGTATATAAACAATGACGATAATTCTTGCATTTAATATAGTTCCTTATTATATCACTGAATGCACTTCATGGGATTTACTGTAAAGTGTAGTAAAGTGTGCTTATGTGGCAGCTAATTTGTACACAGCAATGTCTCACAAACAGCCAATTAAATGAACGACCAATTTGGTTTGGAGGATTGTTGGGCAGGACATATTCTCAAACTTTCTCTTTCAGAATGGTGCCATGGGATCTTTCACACCCACCTGAAAAGGCAGACGGTAATGTTCAGTACGGTATTACAGTAATAACAGAAACCTGGGAGGTAGCAGTATTGAGTGGTATTCTCTCTCTACGAAATTATAAAATGTGACCTTCTTGTGGGGAGTTAATAGCTTGTGATTTATGAGGTTGAACCACGAAAAATCATTAACATATGAAAAAAAAAGCCTGACTCACGCTGGATTGACTTGACAGTAAATTATTCGGCTGCACGGATTAAATGCAGCGATGGACAGCTAGCCTTTACATTAGCTTCAGTCGCAGAAGGAGCTGCTTTAATTCCTGCAGGAAACTATTGATGCTTTCCCATAGATCTCCATTCATTCCGTTTATTTATTCAGCAAAGAGGCAGGCGGCAATAACATGGGAAGCAGAACACAGTGCCTAAAGAAATTATGCTTTAGATATATCTTTTTTTATAAATGTGTTATTCCATTCCTGTTTCACCATTGTGGAGTTCTGTAGAGTAGTGGTTTCAGTGTTTGCCTCGTAAAGTGAAACATAGGAATAGGAGGAGGCCATTCAGCCCATTGATCCTGTTCCGCCATTCTATAAGATCATGGCTGATCTGTACCGCAACTCCAATTACCCGTCCTTTCCCCATATGCCTCGATACCCTGATGGGGGGGCCACTGCGTTTTTGACCAGTTAATGTGTTCCAGTGAAATTAATCATCTCGAGCCTTTTGGAGGTCATATAACCTCTAGCATTCGTATCAAGCTGTTCATCTTATTTTCAGACTTACCATGATCCCGCTCGCTCTCAGTTCCATGAATTTTGTGCTGTTTCAGTAAAATAAAAATAAAATAAAATAAAATAAAATAAAAGCACAGTGAAGGCTGAGAGCAGGAGTATCTGTAAACTATTATCTAAGGTTATATTATTGCTAGGAACTTACACCAGTGTAACTTTTTGATTGAATGATTCTGTAGCGTGTTTAGATCTGGGGCTGCTTTTTCGAAGGTGACAACTTGCCATAAAGTGCAGTTGTTGATTCCCAGCAATGCTTAATGTTCTTTAGATGTAATGCACAGTGAGGAATGAAATACATTTGATGTCATTTTTAGGGAGAAAGATAATAATAATAATCATCCTTGCGTTTGATGTCTCAAAGCGCTTCACGGAATATACTGTAACGTGAATTGACTGTAAAAAAAAAAAGTTTTTAATTCAATTTAAATTAAATAAATGTAACTTTTAATTAAATCATTTTTATTCAGTCGCTGAGAAATTTTCGCATTGCTTGGAGAGGTCGACATATTCAAAGAAAAGAATTATGACCGGTTCGCTCATTTGACAGCTAGCTACACAGTAGTTTGTTTCTAACGGAATTGTGTAACAGTAGAAATAATCAGCGCAGTTTTCGTATTGCTCTCAAGGTTGCGCGCCGGTAGCTGGTATTCTGCACATCTCAGCATGTAAACCATGACCAGCTGACAGTGCTAAATATATCCCCACATCCCTCTGGCGTGTTTCTGCCAGCTCTCTGGATTCATAACTCTAAGCCAGGCTGCTGTCAAATCTCAGGCTTCTCTGCGGTGCTCTTGCTCTCGGGCATGGCCCAAACCTCTTGAGTTGAGGGAATTTGATAGAGCGCCTTATCACGTCATTGAGGCGTCTCACAGTGCTTCGCAGGATTTTACTGTAAAGTGTCGGGACTGTGCATCTTGCAGGTGAACACGGCTGCTGATTTGTGCACAACATTGCCCTACCAACAGCCATGAAGAAAATGACCAATTTTTCTTGGGTGATTGTTGGCCAATACACCGTTTGCTGCCACGGTGCTAATAACCCGGTTGAAATGTGATTTGTTGGGCAGACGTCATTAACCTTATATAAGGCAAGTTTTTACCACCGCTATTAAAATTCTGAAGCCACATTAATATCCTATCACGAAGTGAGACAGGCCTGGTGTTTAACAACAAGTAAACATAATTTCAACCCAAGCATGCAGCCATCCAATTAGTCTTAAATTGCCATAAAAATTGGAGTCACTTAGCCTCCTGGGTGTCCCCTGTTGTCATGCAAACATAGGTAGAAATAATGAATAGCTAAACAAAAACCTCACAAGGTGAATAACGTAACATCATTTCAGAATCTAACAAGGGCAATCCCTCCACTAAAGAAACTTTTGTAGCTTATCAAAAATGAAGCTCGGAAGAAGCACTTTGAAATACTTCACTGCGCTACATCGGAAAATTGGAAGACCAGGAGAGCAGGGTATGTGAGAAATATAGTTATTAAAGGCCAGTCATGAGAGAAATGGCAAGAGAAACAGTGACAGTAACTCAGAAACCACAGACCACCAACATTCAAAATGAGGGCCTCATTCACTTTTCCGACAATTTCAGTGAAAATGAACATGAAATCTTTTTCGTTCTGAGTTAGGTTATGCACTTCCACACAGCTACGAAAGCCATACCGATGTTTGGAATTATTACTTTTATTTTAAAAAAAATAACGCTATTTGTTGAAACGGAGTCACACACTTTCTCAAGGTAAGTTTCCCATTAACCATGTTACAATAAATAATAATAATCCTTGCATTTTATATATATCACGTGACTGAGACGTCTCAAAGCGCTTCACACAGTAAAGTGAATTGACTGTATATTTTGTGGGCAAAACCTGGCAGCCAATTGCGCACAGCAGCGTCCCACAAACAGTCGTGGATTGAGTGAGCAAATTTTTATATTGTGTTCTGTCTTCCTCCCCCGCCATGATTTTTCCGAGTAAGTGGCATTGTCACAGCTGCTGCCCTGGCTGACATCAGATAATTCGGCAAAAAACCCAGGGATTGAAAGATTGAAGGGATTGAAAAGAACAGTCTGGGACATTTAAGATATCACGGGAACTCTTAACCACCTCGGTTATGCAAGTTTTGATCTCTTGTGCATGGTTAACGCTAGACGTGTTCAATTTCATGTCAGTTCTGGCCTTGCGATTGTTAAATATATTAAGGACAAATAAAACGATGAGCAATAAAGATTTGTGCCTATCAGCCTAATTGGTCTCTTAATAACAATCTCATGTTGATACCACAGAAGAAGTAATCAAATGAGAGGAAGCAGGATTGGTTGGGTCATTACTCAGGAACCTGAAATCCAATAATGTTTCATTCATATATTTACAATGACAACACTGAGAGCCTTTCTCATCGGTACCTCGCTGGTCAACAATCAATGAAAAGCCCATTATAATACTGCTCGGGGATACTGAGAGATCAAATATTTATCGACAAATAAAAGAGAGTTTCAGGTAAGTTTTATTCTCATTCAGGAGCTTTTGGGATACACCCTTTTGAATTTGATTGCATGAGTGCCATGTTTGAATATAATATCCTCTTTGGATGGGAGGAAAGATGACTTAGTATGAACAAACTAGTGATCCCTGGCGTCGAATAATATTAATCCTTGAATTTAATATAATGCCTTATCACATTGAGACATCTCAAAGGGCTTCACAGGAAATTGACTGTATATTTTTGGGAGCGAAATGCAGCAAACAATTACACGCAAACAGTCATGGAGTGAGTGACCAATTTTATTTGGGGGATTGTTGGCCAGGACACCGGGGAGAGAGAAACTCCCTTCTCTTTCTGAATAGTGCCTTGGGATCTTTAACGTCCACCTGAATAGTTAGATGGGACCTCGGTGTAGCATCTCATCCGAAGGACGGCATCTCTGACAATGCAGCACCCCCCCTGCACTACATTGGAGTGACAGCTTAAACTATGTGAGTTCCAACTCCCGACGTGGGGTTTTGAACCCACAACCTTCTGACTCAGAGGCAAGAGTGCTATCACTGCGCCAGGCTGATGCAGGCTGAATAGTTCTCTGAAGAGATACACTTGACAAACTCGGGAGGACAAGTTTGCAGGGCTATGGGGAGAGAACGGGGGAGTGGGATTGATTTGGATAGCTCTTTTCAAAGAGCTGACACGGGCCACGATGGGCCAAATGGCCTCCTTCTGTGCTGTATGATTCTATGATTCTATGATATCGCCAGTGATCAAAGACATTGCTGATGGTTTGCAGGCCTGTCTGACTCACTACCATGTCTTGGTGGCACAGGTAAGTCCAGACCCCTGCAAGTCCTTGCTGGACAAAAGCCATCATAATGAATATTGAGTACAATTACCATAAGTAGACAAGAGAAGGCATCTGTTAGCAGAAGTGGTAATGGATATGTAATTGAATAGGAAAAAGAAATAATGGGGAGGAGGGAAGAGGATGGATAATTAGAGTGAGTCTGAACAATGCAACTCTTTCTCTGATGTAATGGAAAGCTTCCAGGAAGGTGTGTAGGAGAAGCTTGCAGCACTTTAGAATTGATGATGATGTGCTGACGCTTGAGAGACACAGAGGAAACTTGCTACAAGGAAAGTGCCATTGATGACAAAAAAAAAGGAGCCTATTGTTTCGTGCCTTGAAACCATGGGACTGTCAGGAGAATCAGTGAAACATACTTTCTGAAAAGAGCATTTGTCTTTGAAGTGAAACAATCTCTGCTTCCAGACCAGGAACTCAAAACTGCCATATATAATACAATACCAAATTACATTCATAAAGTGACTTTCGTGTCGGGAAGAACCGAAGGGGAAGGGGGAGGAGCGGGTTTTGAGGTCAGGGAGGGTGGAGTGGGGAGTGGGTATGCTCAGCTGGCATGATGGTTTAGTACACAAACAAAGCAGTAATATTTTCTAAGTGTGTTTTACGTGTTTATCGCAGTGTGTGTGCTACGTCACACACTGGGATAAAGATCTGCCATCACCAGAGCCTGAGGTGGTGCATCTGTTTCCCCCTCCAACCCACCCACCCACCCGTCTCTCTTTCACATCTCACTACAGAACCCAGAGGATTGTAAACACTGATAAGGAAGAGTGACCGTAAATTGGATTTGGGTAATAAGCCGTGTATCAGATAAAGAAGAACTTGAAAGCATTTATGATTGTGGCCATCTTTTTTGGCAGTAGTCAGATTGTGAATTATACACCGATAACTAACCTGACTGATTCATTTGGGATTTGTGTGAAATTAGCAAATGGTTAGAACGTGGGCCTGAAGCAGGGGTCAAGTCACTGAGTAGCTATTACCTACTCAGATTACCTACTCACTGTTCCTTCTGCTGTCAAATAAAAAAATAAGGTATAATTGCTCTAAATATTAGCCACCCTGGAAAACAACCTCAGGAACAAATTAAACCAAATTTGGGTTTTTCACATAGCCGCAGACACACTGGCTACACACCGTCTCCGCACAGTGTCAATGACCATCTATCTCCTCGAGTTTTTCCACCACCTACCTCCCTTCTTCCCACCCTGCTCTGGATTCCTCACCATTCCCTGTAAAGTGCTTCAAGATGCTGCTCAACGTGAAAGTAAAAGTTTGAGTTGAACTTTTGTTGTCAGGGTATTTGGTACATCGCACACACACACACACACACAGATACACTCACACAATCTCTGCACACCCTTCACAAACAAGAACTCAATGCAATTTACATTCATATTGCACATCAGGAGAACACCTCAAAAAGTTGCCATAGAAAAAAATCACATATATGATGGATGAGGAGTCAACGTATAATTTATAGCATTATCTCCGCTGGCCAACACTCCTGAGGTGAAGCTGTGGTTCAGCCAGTCCTTTGTAAACAACCAGTGCATTGACTGCACTCATTACCTGACTACATACAGCTGCTCGCTCTTGAAACAAATAGCTTTTCTCGACAGATACTCTAAGATTGAAAGAGAAAAGGATCCAGATAACAAAGAGGAATATCTGCAGCCTGCACTGTGTCGAGGTTGGATGGCAGAATGTGTTGGGACATACAAAGAAAACGTCAACAACCAGCAGGAAATTAAAGGGAATTTGCCAAAGATTTTCTTTGTAGGGTAACTTTATCAATTTTTTTTTATCCTTATTGTTTGAGAACATGAGTCATATTGACTCAACTGAAAGTGGTGCACAGTACTGTACAAAGAATGCTGGGAATCCATACTTTGCCAATGACAAATGGTTTGCAGTGAGAGAATCTGAACAACTGCGGCAGTAACACGCAGTGTTATGGGAGCGTTGTGCGTTGCTTTCCATCCATCTGCTGTGGGGTGTTGCCCATGTTCCCCTTTTCCTGCCAGATTCTTGACTCGCTGGTGAGAGCTACACAGTGTTCCAGAGAAGTCGTGAATAGCTAAGATGTTTGATGTGACTACCTCTCCTTCAGGAAGGAATTATGTTGTGTGCGTTAGCTGCATTTCTCAGTGGAGCCAAGCAAAGCGATGCCAACCCTTTATCCCCGGAGAAAATAAACGGTTCCAGAAAGCATAATAAAGTCCTTGCTGCAGCTGCTCATTGTGTATCAACCCCGAGTGCCAGCAAACCCCTCGCTCACACTCCACAGAGAAACCAAGCGCAAGCAATCGATACCCTACCTGCACAGACAACCTGTGCTGCCACAGTTTTGCAAGTGTTTGGTAAATTACCCCCACACCACACACACACACACTCACAAAGATGAGCTGAAATAATAATAATAATAATACTTGCATTTGATATCGCGTCTTATCACGTCGTTGAGACAACAACAACTTACATTTGTGTAGCACCCTTCAGCGTTGAGTCCTGGAACCCTCAAAATGCTTCATAGGATACACAGTGAAGTGAATCGACTGAAAAAGGTGGGTGGGGCAGTGGCTTCTAAAAGAATATTAAAAATCAATAATAATCCTTGACCGTATCTTGAGATAATAAATGTTCACAGCAAATGCTGAAGTCTTTGGCAATGGTGGTTTCTACACAGAGATGGAGGAGCTCATGAGATCCAGATACTTTTCTTAATGCAGAAAAGTGCTCTGGCTAGCCGTCAACGTGTATAAAAGAATCAGTTCCAAATAATAATACTGACAAAGTTAGAATAACAAATGCCGATGTTAGTCAAATGGAACAAATCTTAAAAGGATATTCTATTTACAATGGAATCTACTTTCTTCCTTGTATACACCAATCGTTTTTTAATAGCCTGAATGTCTATGATGAATCAGGCTCACCAGCACACAGGAACTATCAGGGAACCCTAATATTTATGGTTGGGTTGAAGTTCTTTAGCGGTACATTGTCACAGTGTGTGGACATTGTCAGAGGAGCATCTGAATGCATTCACTGAATGCAGTGCTGGGGTATGCACTATATTGTTGGAGGTGCCATCTTTCGAATGAGTTGTTAAACCGCTCTGCCTGTCGAGGCGGATGTTGAAGATGCCATGTTAAAGATCCTATTTGAAAAAGAGAAGGGAGTTTCTTCTGATGTCCTGGCCATCAATCTTCCAGATTGACTTCACTTACTTGGCTGTTTGCGGGACATCGCAATGTACAAACTGGTGATGGTGTTCGCCTACAAAATGCAGTTACTCCACTTTAAAATAAATCCTCTGACATCTCGATGATGTGATAAAGTGGAGTCCTGTAGCTCAGTAGTTCGAAAAACTTCGAAAAAGTAGTTCTCTCGCAAACGAGAGACCTGGGTTCGATTCCCGGCAAGGCGAAACGTTGGGCAAGTTTCCTTACTCCACATTCCTCTGTTTACCCAGCAGTAAGTAAAAATTAATAATAAACTGGTCACTTCAAACCACGCCTGTTTGTGGGACGCTGCTGCGTGCAATTGGCTGCCATGTTTTCCCCACAAATATACAGTCAATTCACTTTACAGTGTGTTCTGTGAAGCGCTTTGGGACGTTCTCCCGACGTGAAAAGCGCTATATCAAGTGCAAGGATTTTTATTATTCTGTGAAGCGCTTTGAGACGTCTTGAAAACATGATAAGGCACTATATCAAAAGCAAGGATTATTATTATTATTATACCAAATGCATGGATTATTATTATACAGTAAATCTCCATAATCTTCAGGATTGTTCTCAAGCAGATAAATCCTACTATTTAGCAGTTGGTGCACGCTTGTTTTTCCAATAGCTTTACTGGGAGATTTATAAAAAGGCTTGAATGACTTGTTGGGAATTATTTAGCCAAATGTCCTTGAAATGTAACCCAACAAATTCACACTCAGGCATAGTTTCTTTAAATATAATCTCACAAACATTTGAAAGGTTGATAAACAGGGTTATCTGTAACATTTCTTGCTTGTATTGCTTAGAACTTCCTACCATGTATCTTTGTGGAATCGTCTATGCTTAATCAAACCACACGTGCGCACACGCACTGACAATGGGGATTTTGAGAGTAAAGGATTCACGTTTCGATGCTGATGTCAAGTAGGGCCAGAAGCTTTTTTTTTGGTCACCAGGTGTCCGACAAATGCGGAAACTCATCACCACGCTCAAGAGCATCCAAACCAAATTGAGAGCCATGCATCCGACCTACACATGGAAATCCGGAGGTATGGAATGGAATGCACACCCTCTCCCTAGAGGGATGCATCCTGCTTACCTAATTCCTCAGAACATTAAGCTCAGGTTGGTAAGAGCCCAAAGTTTGGGGACCCCAGAGTGGGTGTTGGGGTAACTGCTGGAGTCTAATAGTTTGCCATTGAGGGCACTGCCTTGCAAGCTTTCCCGCTGCTTGTCCAGCGGGGACCACCCTACCCATTAGGGCTTAGGCTTGCCGGGTTAATGGGAGCTGAGTGCGAAGATTCCCTGCTCTCAGTGAACTGTCATCAGCAATGTCCTGAAGTAATGCTGACCCGCCAGGAACTAAAGGCTAGAAACTTCAGTGCTAACACGTGAAAATAACACAGCTCCTTTCCCATATAACTCCACCATTGGCTTCAACAATTCTGTGAAAAGCTTCTCAATGTTTGAATTAGAAACACAGCATTGCCTACCTATCTATCGCCAATCCTATAGTTGCTGAAATACATTATTTGCTTTAGTAACTGCAACTTGATCGGTTTAATTTGAATCGTCCTTTATATCTGTTCTTTATTTAGCCGTTTAGTTAAATATCTTGTGTGCTGTGAACGGGGTAATGATAAAGGGATATCCTATTCTCACATTGATCTGTATGAAGAATACAAAGGAGGTTGAGAAGTTTCCATGTGGTGACAAAAATTATGGTCTTTTACGTCAGTACAACCAAGTCAAACACTGGATGTTTAATAACAGGATGCACACCTTGGAAACAAGCTATTAACCCTGCATTACTGTTCACTTTATTAACCTTACCATAATGAATTTCTAGAACTTTGTTTGCATGCATTTGAAAATCCCAACTATGCATGATATGCAGAATAATACCACAATAATACAATTCGATGCAAACAGATTTGAAAGTGTTACACTTATTATTCTAAAATCCCTTTTATATGTATGAATAAATGATTTCCATGGAATGCAATGCTCTTCTCTAAACAGGTGACATTTTGCATGCAATGGCAAAAAGATCATAGGGATATGGATCCAAGCAACAGAAACTGGGGTAATCCATTTCTACACAATTCCCGTGGAGATAATGCAGGTTTAATGCAGCATGAAATCCCGATCTTATTTCAGTCAGGCATTTGGGGCTTTTGAATAAGTAAAAATGCTTTCATTCTCGACTCTGCTAATGGACCCTGAGCACTCATTTCTGAATAGCTCCTTGATCCATGTTCACTGACCCTTCTATGTACAACTGGAGCAGACAGTAATGTGGGCTTTGAAGGAGTCTGCCCCCGTTGATGCTGGATGAATTGACCATCCACTTCGGAGGGAGCTCAGGCTTATTGCTTCTATTGTCCCCCACGTTAGTGCCCCATAAAATTTCAACTCGCCAGAGGGTGTGAGTCTAAATGGAATTTGATTGTCCTGAATAGCTTAACAGGCAGACACACGTGCTAGAGTTTCAACAAGGCCAAGACGTTTTTAAATCTAAAGCTTGAGCATATTTAAGACAGTTTCATTGGCACTTCATAAACTGGCACTGTGTCATCTCCACTTATGTGACAGTCTTATTGTAGAACGAGATAAAAAGGAGAATGCTCAATAGATATTATAGCTTAAACGTTCTGAGATTTGGGGTTTGTTCCTTATCCGCGTTGAACGTTATTGCAGTGAACAGGCGTAGATTTGTAATGGCTAAAATAAAATATCTTCAAGCAAAATTCATCTCAGGCTGACTATATAGTATTGGATTGTTGGGCAGGTTACTGCAAGTACAGCCTTTCATACCTTCTACAGAGGTACATTTTCCAATGCTACTGAATATGTATAGAGTGCAAGCATTTATCTGCTTGGAATAATAGGTCTCAAACTACGATGCATAACCAAAACCAGAAGTGGCCGGGAACACTCAGCAGGTCAGGCAGCATCTATGGAGAAAGGAAAGTGAGTCAACGTTTCGCGTCCACGACCCTTTGTCAGAACAGTTCTCAGTTGACTCACTTTCCTTTCTCCATAGATGCTGCCTGACCTGCTGAGTGTTCCCAGCGACTTCTGGTTTTGTTTCAGATTTCCAGCATCTGCAGTATTTTGCATTTTGTACAGTAACATAATCGTTTTGTTCTATTGAAGGCAAATTCTGGCAAAAGTAATTTTCACTGTTTGACATCCTGGTTGTTTTAATTCTTTTTTTCATTGTTCAACCTTGTGAGTAGAGCCAGCACCTCAAGAACTCGCTGCTGTTTTAAGCTTAACAGCAGTTCCTGTGATAAAGCCAATTGCGCAGGAGTGAAAATCAATTTCCGCCTGCTTATCAGCAAAATAATAAATCTAGCATTAGCTCGCTGTGCCATGATTACAGTGCGTTTAGAAGCTGTATCCTGCTCGGATTATATCTGGTGGTGGCTGCGCACCTGTAAATCTTATACTCAAGTTGCAATGGCATCAATATCATGAGCAACCTTTACAGCTTCAGAAAAGTAGAGTGGATATGTGACATGTTCAATTTCATGATGTCTTCTAAGCTCACAGAAAAGTTCCCATAGTTACACAGCACCACAGTTGCTACATGTATGCATTAGCTTTGGAAATCGAAATTTTCACGTTGCTAACCTGGTACAATTTCTTCATTATCTGTGCTCTGTTTGACCTGGCCTTCGGTCATCCCTCCCCCCCCCTCACCACCCCCACCCCCCTCCACCACTGCCCTCCACCCCATCTTGATTCCAATTCCCAGCTCGGGAGCAAACCCTTGACTGTCCAGCAGCTTGGGATGTCCTCCCAACGTGAAAGGCTCTGTATAAATGCAATTTGTTGTTGTTGCTGCTCCTTGTAGCTAGCAGGACCAGTGCTCGCTAGTGGTCTTCAGTTTCACTCTGCTGTTCTGCCATTTAATACACAAGTATCTTCCACAGTGAATAACAGACTCTAATACGCATCTGACATACTGTGTAAATTGACACTAGGATCAGTTTGTTAATAAGCAGAACTGAAGAGGCTCCCGAGTGATTTCAGCCAACCTTTGGCAACCCTAGAGTGATTGGGCTTCTCGTGATAGATGGAAGAGTCCGGGAATGATTAACTGTGGGCAGCCTACACACACACAGAGCAACATATTAGTATAAGTGCATTGCTAAATGCCAACATTTGTACATCCATGTGGAAAAACAATCACTCTTTGTATCTATAAAACAAATTAAAAATCAGTGGAATCGTTCTCTCGCATTAGTCTCAATCTCCCTGCCATTTTATATTACTTCCTGCCTTTTCACACATCTCCTCTCTGAAAGGTTAAAGAGTTGACCTGTTCCTCCGATCCGACACAGGGGAGTAGTAAAGAATGGTAGGAGTGGATCTTCATTTAACCGTTGATTTTTCGTCAGACTCTTTATATAATTGGAAGCTCCCATCTCTAAGAAGAATGCCTTTGCTCTCAAACACGACAGCAGAACAAGAGCACACAAATTCAGGGTTACAAAAGGCAATTTTAGCACAGATACCAGGAAGTATATCTTTACTGTGAGGGTAACTAACAACTAGAACGGATTATAAGAAAACCTGATTTTAAAGAAACATCTTGATCATTTAATGGGAGGTTAGTAGTGCGGGTATTCTGTGGAACTGGTAATAATAATCTTTGCATTTGATATAGCGCCTTATCACATCTTTAAGACGTCTGTAAAGTGAATTGTCTGTATATTTTATGGGCGAAATAGTGCCCTATAGTATGCAAAGGAACAAAAGAGTACTTTAGGATTGGTTTGATTTACAAATCCCTTGAGCACTTGTAGCCAGCTCAATATTTAGAAATAAATATGATTATGTAATAGATTATTGCTATAAAAGAAAATTTTGGATGTGTGCACAGGACTGCAAAGAGTGTGGGATGTAATTGAAGACTCTATCATTCAGTTTCTTTCATTTTGTTACATCACATTCGAACAATAAAAATAGCTTTGAGGCCAAGTAATCCAATATTCAATTAAGCACTATTGTATTGAAAGTAACATTCAAGCTCTTGGAAAGTCTTTTAAGCAATAAATAACGTGTGTTGCAGAGAGCAGAAAGGCATAGTCCATTAGGGCAGATCAGTAATAGACCAATCCTTCTAATGGAAGTTTCAAATGAAAAACATCAAAATGAATTGCTGCATTTCAATGAGTGGAGTTTGCCGTCAATGTTCCAGTGTTAGCTCCAGACATATTAAAATAATGCGACCATTTTAAACAGGTCTCTTAACCACGCAATTCTTCCTCACTGATGTTATTGACGGGCAGTGGGATTCTTGATAAGCACAGTCAATAACCATGTCCTTTGCCTCCCAGCATTAAAAACGTCCTATGTATTGTTTGCGTATTTTTTGTTCCAAAAGCTTCCTCGGTTTAACATCTCATGTAAAGGACGGCACTCTGGCAATTAAGTGGAATGTCAGCCTAATCTGTGAGATCAACTCCCTTCCCTGGGGCTTAAACCCACAATGTTCAGACTCGAGGCGAAAGTGCCATCCACTGAGCCAAGTAGACACCAAAGGCTAAGGACAAATGGATGGAAGCAAGAAGAATATAGTAGCAAATTAATGTCAGTGGATGAGAGCACAAACTGAGATAAAATTGAGAATACTTATTATCAAAGTTAGTCTTTCCTGTTATGAAGTAAACAAAAAGCTATAAGGAGGCATGAAGCACTCACTGTACCTGGAATGGAAGAAAAAAAAGGTAACGGTTTAGTTCAGCTTGATCACATTTTATATAACTACATATGATAAATATGATTAAAAGACCGTGAATATTAACATGCTAATGTGATCAGTGCTCAGTAATTTCAAATGCAATAATTTCTGCGCTGATGAGATTAATCTGAAGCCCTATCTGCAAGATTTATTGTTGCACATGAAATTATTATTTTATTGCTTATAATTAAGGATCAAGTTATAGAATTAATGACCGAGGTAACATAACTGGCCATTAGTTTGGAATCTACCTTAAGCGAGCCTGTAGTAAATTACGTTAGAAGTGGTGAGAGAGAATGTGACTGCAATCTACGACTGACCCTTTCCTGCCTTTGTCCAAAGTCACAACTACTGTAGTGAATCCCAGTCTGACCGGCATTTTGCTGTTGTTTGTTTGCTGTAAATGTCTCAAACTGGAAACGGCCATTAATGCAACAAATCCAGTTTGTAAATGTTTCAAATCAAGACGTCCCCCCACCCTATCCCTAGATCACCATAGAAGAGCTAATAGTAACAATAATATATAAATAATAATCATAATAATGTATAAATAGTAATTATTATTGTTATATATAAAAATAAAGAGCTATTTAAGCATAGAAGAAATCTTGTCTCCAGGAGACAGCTAATTGTGTAACTAAGAGAACATAGGAACAGGAGTAGGCCATTCAGCCCCTCCAGCCTGTTCCACGAAGAATATTGCTTATTGCTGAAGCTTCTCAGCTGTTTTTTGGAATCATTGTCACGTCAACTTGAAAGATTTATTCTGAGACGAATAGATTTTCTTATTGGACCGAGACAATTTTGATGATCATGTTTTGCGTCAAAAGAAGTGAATACCAGCTGAGTTTAATAAAGCCAACAGCTAAGTCAATAACATTTAGGATATCTTTGTCCACGAGCTGGCTGCTGTGTATCTAAGCTTAACTGTGGTTTCTTATTTCCTTTATTATCCAATGCAATAAAAATGTAAAAATGCAAAGTGTCACAAAAGCTTTACTTTGGTGAAATTAACACAATGTGTTGAATATCAGAATAACATTTCATATTGTTTTTAAGCCTAAAGCCATAAAGAACGACTTGGAGGTGCAAAAGTTGAGAAAAAAAACTTCTGAGGATATCAAGAGCGTGAGAGAAAATTACCTGGGAAGCTTTATTAATAAATAAAATATATTTTTCATCCTTCAGATGAAGTGATAACTTGAGGTCCCAGCTGCCTGTTCAGGTGGACGTTAAAGATCCCATGACTCTGTTTGAAAGGAGACGGAAGTTTCTCCCGATGTCCTGGCCAACAATTCCGCAGGTAAAATTAGTCTTTCATTTCAAGGCTGTTTGCAGGACACCACTGTGCTCAAATTGACTGTTGCACTACACGACACAGTCACTACACTTTATGGTCAATCCTGTGAAGCACATGGTGACATTTTAACCGCATGATCAGGCAGTAAATCAAACGCAAACGTCATTTGTTATCGCTACATTTGCTTTAAGGAATTCAGAAGAAAAGTATAGTTCACTTTGAAAAGGAGAATTGTGAGAAGACTGTAGCGCAGTGCACCAAGAGCTTAGAGGAACATAATAAAAACACACCAGGCGGTTTCAGAAAACATAAAATGCAGAGAGTAATGAGGTTGACTGAACAAGGTAAGAGGCGAGAGAGACAAATTACAGTTGACAACTACAAATACCCTAAAGCCATTTCAGCTATATAAGCAGTGGGTGAAGTAAGAAGAAAATTCAGAGATAAAAAGGGTAGTTGTTTTATGGTAGATACTGCTTAGTGAATGGATCTTCAGTCTTGACAAGGAAAGCATATTCAGGTCACTGTACTTCAAGCAGGACATTGAAGCATTGGGAAGAGTAAGATGGATGATTCCACGCAATGTTATGAACAAAGACTCAAGCAAACTGGGGTTTCATTGAAGAGAATGACAACAACAAATTACATTTACGCAGCAGCTTTCATGTCAGGAGGACGTTCCAAGGCGCTGGACAGTCAGGGATTTGGACCTGAGCAGGGGCTTGGGATCAGGGTGGGTGGAGGGCGGGGAGGGTAGGGGGTAGGAGGGTGACCAAAAGCGCAGTCGAAGAGGAGGGTCTTGAGACGTGCATTGAAAGGGGAAGGGAGGACTGAGAGGAGACATGATACAGGTACTTATAATAATGAAAGCTAAAGATAAGGATGTTGTAAGTAATCTATTTAGCTTGGTCTGTGAAACAAGGATAAGAGGGTATGAATACAAAATTGACAATCCTAACACACTGATATATTTCACTTACTGACTGGCTCAATGGCCTCTCAGAATGAGATTGTCAATTAGTGCTAAAGTATGTGTAATTTTATGCTGCGCCTAATAGAAATGAGCCGAAACTGGTCAAAGCTCATTTAAACACAAGATCCTTTCAGTCAGCAGTGGGGAGATGTTCATGAGATTTAAACCAGGGCCTCAAAGATTTGCTTATTAGAATATTCTGATTTAATGTGCCATCCAATGACCTGTCAAGCAGTTTTGCAACTCACACAATGACCAGACTGCTGATTCTGTTCCAGATATAAAGGTAACGAGCACCAGGAAATTAATGGTAAGAATTTGCTATGTATTATTAAAAAAAGGTAAGAAGCTGTGCGTTGTAAAATTGCCAAATGCTTTAAAGCTACAAGATAGTAACCTCAGATGATTCTCATAGACTGCTTGACTGTACTGTTGTGGTACAGTAAAACGTGCATAAGTCTGATCTGTATAAATTGTATAATCGCCTGAGTAATACATCTGCCCAAATCCTGTTGAATTTCCTATGACTTAACAAGTTTCACATAACTCGTACTTGGCATAAGTTATTTTAAATGTATGGTTTACTGTATACGTTTCACCCGCAAAAATATACAGTCAACTCACTTTACAGTATATTCTGTGAAGCGCTTTCAGACATCTCGAAGACATGATAAGGCGCTATATCAAATGCAAGGATTATTATTATCATTATTATTATCATTATTACAGCATTGACTGGGTGTCCAGATTAATTCACTGCTTCAATATTTACTCTCAGTGATTCATTGCTCTGTGTCTCCGTGGAATGCAAGTGTAGGAACATTGTCCCACCCACAGGTAATGATTTTCTAGGAAGCCACGTGAATACATGGGACAATGTCCAGCTACATGTAAATCATCGTGTCATTTCAAAAGCACATCCTATAAGTAGGTCCTTTATATCAAAAGAGCCCACAAGTGTGCAGCAGCACTCAACCCATCAGCTGGAATCCGCTAAGAATTCCGCTGTGAATGACTCCACCAACCATCGCTTGTTGCTGTGCTTAACCCTGTTGAGTTAAGTAGCCTGTTGAACTACTCAAGCACAATTTAAAGGCTTTCACTGGCCGATGGCCAGTTCACCTAAGACTTCTTCTGTGCCCCATTCGATTCAAATGTGTTGGTCGGCAACCGAATGTTGAAAGAAATAATGTAAATGTCCATCAACCACATTCACCACTTAATAATCAATTATATCTTATATCTGGGGCATAGCCTTAGAATTCACTTGTGGACATCCATTCTTTTCCATGGTAGGATGGAAAAGACAAACCGTTAAGCATTCATCTTTTCCAATGGAAATCCAACAATAGATTATGTGGAACAAAATAATACTTTGGGATGGGGACAAGAAATACTTTACTGGCGAAATGGAACAAACTAATAAAGGAATTGTAGCAGTTAAAGGGCCCACTGCTCAGCTATACCAATTTTGTACAGATGTATATAGATTTGGGGTAAATTGAAATGTTTTCTTTGTCCGAGATGTAATTAGAGTTTCATTTTAAGTATCGACATATTTTATCAGAGTTTCGAACGAATATGAATTATAGATACCTCTACTGAGCAAGGCACTCAAAGATACAGCTGTGCAACACTGATCTCATTCTGAAATCCAGTCATGTACTGCTTACTGTGAGGTCGAAAAACAATTGATTCCGTGCAAAAAACAATTTCCCCCCTGGGCCTACCAAACAGTCAACTTGAAAGCCATTATATAGACGTTTAAATCATTGTTCTTAGAAAAATATTTCAAGCAACCTATCGCTATACCCTTCCCCATTGTACTTCCTCCCCACTTTCAAAGCCTGCTTCAAGACTTACCTCTTTGACCACACTTTCAGTCATCTCCTCCCCACCCGTCCCACCCCCTTCCGTCTCGGTAAACACAGCTGTGTAAAGCGTTTTGAGTAAAGTTTTCCCGACCTTGAAAGGCGCTGCATAAATGCAAATTGTATTGTATACGACACTATTGATTCAAGATAACAACAGAATAACCATAGTAATATATTAAGTAGCTGTAGAGATTTGTATACCATCATCATGGATACAGCTCCATAATCTATATACGGTTTGAAAAATACAGCTCTCAATTGATTCAATGAGAATATATTTAGACTGAATTGAGGACAGTGGAGGCTGACTGGCGAATCCTCGTGAGACACAATTTTTTTTGCCAACACTACTTTGTCTCCTTCAACATGTCAGCAGTAATGTTGAGTTCTCTGCTGCTGTATGAGCTTTGTAAGCACGTTGTAAACACTGCAGAGCACCAGCAAAACAAGGCAAGGGCTCGAACAATAGTGGAACCACTAGCAGCGGATTAAAAAGGCACATTGCGATATTTGGGCCTCACTGACAACAGCACAATTGGTATGGTTGCAGACTAGACTAGTCCCAGACTTGTCTGAGTACAGACTGAACCAAACCTGAAAGGTTTCATCCCAACTCTGTTCAGTTACCCGATCTTCATCAGAGTTGCAATGGGGCTTGGATTGTGCTTCCAGGGTACTGACCACTATTTGATATCTTGCCTGCGTGGCCTTTCTTTGTGTTCGATCTTAGGTTGTGGGTGTAAATGGACATATAAACTTAAGGACATCACAAACGTCCTTGACTGTTATCAGGACACCAGTCATCTTCATCAGGTGTTATTAGGTAGTTATAAGGAAACCGGATTCCTAGCTGATTTATCTCCTTTCTAGCTCAGACCTCTACCAGCAAACCTTCCATGGTTAACTAACTCAGCAGAGAGCTGGAACAAACCTTGGGACTTCCCTGGTCTGTACGGTTCCATTTAGTGCTTGGCAACGTTTCTTTTAACCGGTCAGCGGGGGAGTTTGGCGTGAGCTATTTTTGCCAAGAATATCACCTTCTGAAATCAGCCCAAAATGTGACAAGAAAATTGGCTTAATTCAACACTCATGTATGTAACAATATCAACGTGACATTCTGCATCAATCTACGGCTCAGGTAAACTCAGATATCCGACTGGACAGAGCAGGATTAATAAGAACTTTCCATAAATAGTTCATTGTTATGACTCCTGTAAATCTCGCATGAAATATGGAGGCATTTGTTGTCCTGTAAGTTGGAGAGAACATAGAACAGTATGTTCATCTCAGTTTTCCGCCAAAGAGAGATGTATTCCAGAACTAAGGCTGAACACCAGTTGGAATATAAATAACATTTATGGAGAAGGGGATCCAGTCAGTTTAACTCAATGGTTATTCTCTGGAAATGACACATTTCCAACAACAGCAATGACAACTTGCATTTTTTTTGTATTGTATTTATAATAGAGACCCCTCACACAAGGTCGTGTCCCAGATCGTTTGACAGTGGTGGAGATGAGTGGGCTAGAAATTAGACCTTCAGTTTAACTTCATTAAATTCAAGCACCGCGCCAGGACTTTGAACTCATACAATCTATGCCGACACTCCAATGCAGGGCTGGGCCTAAGCTATGTTGTCGGAGGTGCCGTCCTTCAAATGAGACTCAAAGCCGAAGTCCCTTCTACCTGTTCAGGGGGACATTAAAGATCCCATCTCACGAATCGAAAAGTGAAGGAAGGTTTTCCAGGCCAACAATCCCCCAATTAAAATTGATCTTTCACCCCATGGCTGTTTGTGGGACAATGAGGTGTGCAAATTGGCTGCCGCGTTCACTCACAGAATACACAGTCACTACACTTCACTTTAAATCCTATGAAGTGCTTTGAGTCATTCTCCTGACATAAAAGGTGCTATATCAAATTCAAGGCTCAAACTAGGCTGCTTGTAGTCCAATAATTTGTGTGGACTGATCACTGTATTCATTACCTGTAGTTTCTGAAGATCTGCCACATATATAACACTGTGTCCTTCTCCTAATTGTACAACTGAATTGTTTGGATGTATTCTACGAAACAGCCAGGGCAGGAATAAAATAATATTCTTTCTGCCTTCCCAACATCTAATACTGTGTGAGTTGATGAAAACATTGCTTGGAGGATTTTGACTTAATTTGCAGGCTTGCAATGCTTTAAAGGACGGAGTGATGAGATGGCTTTTATAAAAAGCAACTATCAAGACGGTGAGGGATAAAGTTCTTCAGAATTATTCAAAACAGTACGTTGGATAAAGAGTTAATCGTTTGATCTTAAATGCAGTAATGTCAGAGAAAGGTAGAGGTTTATTCAATACCTAGCTCAGCAGTGACTTGGTACAGGCAATACAAAGGCTATAAAGGGGCAAGGCAAGAATTGGCCTGAAATAAGACCTGCAGGCTAGCCTCTCCCTGTTGCCTATCAGGCTTTACTGCTTTACTGAGGTAATGAGGCTCTGGGAGAATTGGGAGGCACACAAAGCCAATTTTGCAGATGCAATCTTGACAGAGTTGTCAGGACAGCGCACTTGCTCTAACTGCACGATGAGTTGTAAATCTTTCCCTTTCCTTCTGCTTCCAGACGTCATCTGGTTCTTTCCCCTAAAGATTCCTCTGGAGAGTTCTCACTGCTTCTCCGAGCAATGTATTCCCTATTTGTTTGGACTAGAATGAACCACATCTCATTTCCAATTAGGGTCTGGGTACACACGACAGGACAATACCCTTCGGGAGATGCTGGCCTTCGCATGAAGTTTATTCTCTGTGCATTTTGACATGTCATGTAGTGTCTTCACGTAGAAACCCGGTTGTTAGTTGATTGACGGATCGCTTTCCGGGGATAATAATTCCTTCAAACAATAAAAAATTGGTCACTCAATCCACGACTGTTTGTGGGGACTCTGCTGTGCGCAATTGGCTGCCGCGTTTTGCCCACAAAATATACAGACAATTCACTTTACAGCATATTCTTTGAGACGTCTCGAAAGACGCTATATCAAATGGAAGGATTATTATTATTGATGATACACCAGGATGTTGGATTCATTGTCTATCTGGCTTGAAAGTCCTTACATCCATGGTAACCAAGTAGAGATGTCAATATAGCATTGGTTATTCTTAGCTGGGACTCGAATCAACAGCTATCTGATCCCATATCAAGAGAGGTAGTAACCAGGCCACACTGCCTCTGTCCAATATAAGACACACAAGATTGTGAAAACAATGGGAAATGGGGAACGGGGGTGTAAAGAAATGGATGCCTATCAGTCTCTTTCAATTGCATCTTCCCGAGGAACCTCACATGTGTTTTTTTTTACAATAATAAAATGTTCTCGCTGTTGAGGAACAGGTCCATTAGCATTCAGGGCATGTTTGCTGCAGTTTCAAACCTGCTTTTGAAACCCCAGCTGAAACACCACTCATTTTCACACCGTTCTTTGATTTGCGCTGTTGCCGACAAAGCTAGCGTTTGATAACAGCTTCTTTAAGTCTCAAAGGGCTCGATGGTTAATTGTTGTGAAATGTGGGGACTGGGTCTTTTTGTAGGCAATCCTCAGAAAAGGTTGAAACAGCATGTGCTGTAGGCTTCATAATAATCACTCAACCCACGACTGCTTGTGGGACACTGCTGTGTGCTGTGTTTCGCCCACAGAATACAGTCAATTCACTTATACATCCTGTGAAGCGCTTTGAGACGTCTCAGAGACGTGATAAGGCGCTATATCGAATGCGCGGATTATTATTATTATTCGCGCATTCTTTTGAAAACTCATATACCACACGGATGCAACTTCAAAACAGGCGAAGGAGAAAAAAAAGTGGTGTTTGGAGAACTGGCACAGAAGAAAATGCCCTTGACATTAATATATTAGTGTCAGCGGGAACAGCAGGATAAACAAATACAAGATGTAACTGAATGTCACAGAAACTGTTGCTGTTACACTCACCACAACAGGGTGACTGTAACGAGGTGCAAGAACTGGCAAGGAAATCAAGACAATCAATTAATCAAGCGAGGCAAACAAATATCTGTCATTGCAAATAAAAATAGGAACCATACGAAAGGTGATTTAAATATTAATTTCACACAAAACTCATACAATCAACTGTACTGGAATACGCAGAATTAAAAACTGAAGTGACTAGGTGACGCGTACGAACAGTGTCTGGAGAATGATAACTGTGAAATCCTGGTAATTCTGTCCAGAACGTCAGCTATATGCATCATACAAGATGATGTCAAAACAGTAATATTGTCACACCGACAAGTATGATGGGTTTTACAACACGAGCCTTTGGTCCTTCATTTTACATTAAAAGATTTAAGAACAACTGGCTTCTGAAATTTTATCTCAGCCATCAAAGGGAACTCCAAGTGGTGGGTCAATTTAAATTGGGGATTTGTTGATCGAGGCACTCGGAAAAAATCCCTTCTCTTTTGTGAATTCCACTGCGGGATCTTTAACGTCCACCTGTACAGACAGACAGACAGGACCTCGGTTTAACTTCTCATGTAAAGGACAGAACCTCTGACAGTGAAGTGCTGGAGAGTCAGTCAATCCAGGGTATGAGTTCAGTGTCCCGATATTAGAGAACACATTAAACTTAAAAATATTCTTATAAATAGAGCTTTGTTTTTATAAATAAATGCTTTTCACTGTATCACACGTTGTAATATTAAAATGTAAAATGATGGTGTTTGGGGCTGTCTATCTGACTATTGTTTGCTAAGTGTTATTGATGGTTTCCGAGTTAGAGACAGGGGAAATGTGACAAACATGTTGTTTACAGTACAACTCTCTTAATTTATTAAGGTCATGTCTCAAGCCAGCGAGGGTGCTATCTCAGCTAGGACACTGTGTGCGCAGTGTTGCCAGGCAATGGGAACTGATACCCTAGTAAACATTTTCTTTAATAAGTATTATTCATGACCTTCGGTGCAGGGTTTAAACCATTAAACACAGCACAGTTTATATCATGTGGAAGTGTTACTGGATGATCGCAGATGTAATAATAATAATCCTTGCATTTGGTATAGTTCCTTATCACGTCGGAAGAACGTCTCAAAGCGTTTCGCAGGATTTACTGTAAAGTGGATTAACTGGGTATTTTGTGGACAAAATGCGAGAGCCAGTTTGCGCACACAATGACCCACAAACAGCCGTTGAATGAGTTTATCTGGGGGGATTTATTGGCCAGGAAACTGGGATGAACTTCCTCCTCTTTTCAAATGGTGCCTTGGGATCTTTATGTGCAACTGAACACGTAGATGGTACCTTGGCTTATGGGGGGTGATGTGGGGGGAGGGAGAGGGAAGATAATTTGCAAGGAAAACTCAGCACATTATATAAGCAACACTTTCAGATTGTTCAATGATTCAACTGTACTGAAAATAAATCCGTTGAGAAACCACAATGAGTTCACTCTAAGTAACGGCAATTGAAGGTAATTGAATGCTCTGAGGACGATGTCAGATGTTCTCAATATAACATCTCATTCTTTTACCAAAGAGCCCCATCGGCGCAGGGCTACTGTGGGCTTTAGCGTCCCCAGTTTAATCGATCTCCATTGTAAAATAAGAATAATACTTGTATTTGATATAGCCGCTCATCACGTCGTCGAGACATCTCAAATCGCGTCACAGAATATACTGTAAAGTGGATTGACGGTGTATTTTTTAATTAGTTGGCAAAGCTTGGCAGCCAATTTCTAGCCTTGTCATTTTTAAGTGAATTGAGCACTGGCTGATCTGAAGTACAAAGAAGCAATGTTACCAATGGAGTAATAACAATATTTTGTTCACCTTATTTTTGTGCCAACAACCCCCCGCACCCCCCTCCCCACACACACACACCTTAGTTCACTGAGATGTGCGAGTAAGTGATCAGAAAAAAAAAATCCTCAGAAATCCTGACCAAAAAAGTTTTTCTTCCTTGTATGCATTGATCACAATAGCGACTTCTTGACATTGGAGAGAGTACAGTGAAGGGCGACTGAATTGGTGGCTAGAATTGTGTAGCTGAGATACAAGCAGAGGATACAGGAGCTGGGAATATTCACCCTGGAGAAGTCTCAGGGGAGAGCTTAGAGTGTGGATAAACTGCACTGCAACCTACTAGTGTCGTGCTTAAGCTATACAGTCGGACCTCACCTAGAGTTCTATGTACTGTTCTCATTGCCTTGATGTAAAGGGGCCACCCAAGCTCTTCAGACAGTGCAGAGGAGAGCAGCGAGGATGATCCTGTGTTCTCTTGAGATGCTACTACATAAGTTGTTGTGATGTTGTTCTGTTCAGCGAACGAACATGGCATAGGCAAACCAAAATAGAAAACCCTAAATACATAAACCTATTATAAATTTACAGTGCATGTGAGATTCACGGGTCTATTATACCGTAAAGCCCAGTTTATAGTGTGTTCTTTATAATAATATTAATCCTTGCATTCGCCTTATCATGTCTTTGAGACAGACGTCTCAAAGCGCTTCACAGAATATACTGTAAAGTGAATAGACTCATTTGTGGGCAAAAACGCATCTATTTTTATATTTTTAAAAATATATCTTTGCATCTATTCAGCATGGAAGTCGCCCCAAATTGACAACTAAAACACAGTAGAAATCGGGTTTACGGCCCTGGAGCTCGTCAGTTGAAACTACTTGGAGGTGAATTTTATGAGAGCTATAAATGCAGTTGGTGTGAATAAATTCATCCTTTGCTCAAAATCGGTCCATTAAAAATTCTCCAGTCTCTTATACTGTTGCATTTAAATGCTGCGCCCCACCACCACCCCTTCCTCCCCGGGGAGTGATTGCACAAGCGTTGCTGACAATGATAACTACTGTATCATTTGAAATATATGATCATATATGCCATCAATCCTCCACCTACTGGTGCAGTACTCACTGTATTTTTGCATGAAAGGGAGCTGTGGTTAGAAACACATAGATGTCTACAGCTCAGGAGGAGGCCATTTGGCCCATCGAGCAAGGATATCGGTTCAATCCCACTGCCCCGCCTTATCCCCTACCCCTTTAAGCCTCTCCCTTGAAAGCTATAATGGACTCCATCCCCACCATCTACTTGGCACAGCATTCCACATCCCAACCACTCTCTGGGTCAGACTCTGCCACCGTCAAGTGCTCCGGGACACTTCCCCGCATGAAGGGCTCCATATAAACGCAAGTAGCTGTTGTTGGGTAAAACGATTCCTTCTCAATTCTCCTTTCCCTCTTCTTGTGGCTGTTTTATACCCTCCTCCTCTAGATCAGTATGGAGTGGGCACAGTTGGGGTCTGGATGTGCCCATTGGAATGGAACATTGCTCACCAGCCTCTGAAACAAAGCAGTTTCCACAGATTCCTTTTTGTCAGCTTTTCACAATCAGCTTTTCTCGAGCAGAAGGTTGACTCACTTTGGTGCCAGTGAACCTGTCAACCACTAATACAAGCAGCACGTAACAGCTTGAAGCAGTCAGTCTGCGGGCTACACTGTCCTGTCCTTCTGTCTGAAGGAAATCGCAAAGCGGTAACATTCAAACCAAGACAAGAAATTGACACAACATCAAACACCAACCCAGAACGCACCTAAGGAGGTAAACTTAGTTAATAATCCTTGCATTTGATATAATACTGCCTTAATCATTGTGATCAAAATACGTCAAAGCACTTCTCACAGAATTTACTGTAAAGGTAAACAGAAGGCACACAGAAATGTGCCGCAAATTTTATCTGGGGGATTGTTGGCCAAGATAGAAACTCCCTTCTTTTTTCAAATACTGCCATTAGATCTCTACCGCGTACCTGAATAGGCTTTAACACCTAATCTGAAGTATGGCACCTCGAATAATACAACATACCTCCAGCACTGTACTGGAATAATTGGTACTGTGTTCAGAAATCAAAATTTAGCTTCCATCGGGGAAAGTGAGTCAACGTTTCATGGTCTACGACACTTCGTCAGAACTGTCGCAGGGTCGTGGACCCGAAACGTTGAACTCACTTTCCTCTCTCCATAGATGCTGCCTGACCTGCTGAGTATTCCCAGCCACTTCTGGTTTTGTTTCAGATTTCCAGCCTCTGCAATATTTTGCATATTGTTTAGCTTCAATGTCTTGTGTTTGCTTGAAAGTAAATGACTAGCAAAGATCCCGAAACCTAACAGCTTTGGCCTAAAGGTAATGGAGAGGCAAACAAATAATATCAGCACCAGGTTTTGTCAAAACTATGAGCAAAGAAAATGAATTTAGCGCACAATTATCCTGCAATGAAGCCTGCTTGATAGTTTCACAAAGGAAATAAAGTGTGCGGAAACAGAGCTCAAGTTAACTCAAGTTAAATAAATTAAACATAGGACATTTGGCCAAATCTGTTCAAATAAATAAATTAAGTTAGTCCATATGAACTGCTCCTGGCTATGGTAATAATTGTGTAAGTGCAATCAAGCGTCATAATTAAAACAGCTCTCCTCATTACAGAATACACTCGTTTAGTAGCATATTATTACCACTCCAACAATTTGTCTGCTTATATAATAACAATCTAGCATTTGACATAGCGTCTCATCACGTTGTTGAGATGTTTCAAAACGCTTCATGGAATATACTGTAAAGTGTATAATAGTGATTGTGTATTTTGTGGGTGAAACACGGCAGACAATTGGGCACAGTAAGAAAAAAGTCACGGATTTAGTGACCAATTTTTTTTATCACGGTCAAGTTGGGAGCTTGAGAAGAAAATTTGTATCAACATATTTGTGGTTCAGCATGAAAGAAAAGCTTTGTTTTTTTTTCTGGCTTAACTCTTCAGCGTGAATTTATTTTGTTTAGCAAAGCGCAAAATGGCTAAGATTCAAACAAGGGAACAATTTATAAAAACAAATAACAGATTTGATAATTATGGTTGAAATGTATCTTGTATTAGTTTGTATACAAAATGCTGACTGAGGTTTTCAGGTTGAAAGATAAACTTGTAGAATCGACCTTCAGTGCGCAAGATTGTATCCAGCCTTTTGGCTTATAGCAAAAAGTTTTTGTTCAATCTTGCAGTTTGATAGTTGATCACTAAACGCCTTAATATGCTCCAGAACAAGTTAATATTAAACCTAGGTTTAACTACCATTTAACACAGGTATAGGAATATCAATGGGAATTAGACTGTTCTGTAGGAGGAAGGAATTGGAGGACTTGTGTGGAGTATACAAAGTGGCGCAGACCAGTTGGGATGATTGACCAGTTTCCATACCGTATCTCTACCCTATTCCTAGCGAGAACAGCATAAATAAAACCGCATTCATTTGGCAATCCCACTTGCAGGAACCAAATGAAAAGTGTTCCAGCGGCGCAGGCTATTCCAGGACTCGACACCTCTTTCCCCCGATGGCACCAACTCGGATCAAAAACCTCACTCTACGGGGCACTCTGCCCGAGTCCTCAAATTAGTCCTCAACTCGCTCCACCAACAGGTTACTGGATTGCCCGAACCACATTAAAAATCTGCACTCGGGACTGGCATCACATTTAATACGATTCAGTACAATAGCAAGTATTGAGTTTGAGACAGATGATACTGTAAGCAGCACCTTTAACTGGCGCTGTTAAAACAGACTCTGCAATTGGATTATCTTATTCATGTTCCAGTACGTTCGCAGTATTCAGGGAGTTCATTCCTGGGTCACCATCTGTCTGCTTGACAACGTTTGGGGCCATATGTGACACTTAACCTTCAAGCAGAAACAAGTTGCATTAAAAAAAACAAATTCCCAGTCCAACACCACAAGATCCTTTTACCAGCTGCGTGCAGAGACATCATCCAATTCAATTTCTCGGTTCTGGGAAAGAAACTAGCAACAGATAACATCTCTATCTTTGATCATGGAACAGGCCTATCGAGTCCAGTCCAGACGGAATATAATCTCTCACGCGCAGAACCCCCCCAAAAAAAACACTGACGTAAACTTTAGCGTAATGTTTTTAAAAACGATAAAAGTCACTGCATTAAAACCCAATATTAATTCTTCTAGAAATTATCTGTTTTATTACGGACAACCAGAAAACGTTCCGGCAGCTATATATGGTACTCCCAAGCGATCAGTGTAATATAAAATGCCTGTTGTGGTGCACGGGTCATCTTGGCTCAGTTGTTAGCACTCTTACCTCAGGGAGTTGCGTGTTCAAGCACTACTTTATGGTTTGAGCTCACAGTCGAGGGCGATTCTCCAGTACAGGTGTTGGGGGGAGACTGCATGGTCAGAGATGCTGTCTACCTTTCAGGTTATGTGGTAACCCGAGATCTTGAAAGATTTTGACAGTATTCAACTAAGAGAATGGGGCTTCTGCTGGCGGCCGACGTCCTCTAGATTAAGTAGATATTTATTGCGGCCTGTGCCATGTTTTCCTGGAAGAAAGTCACTTTACCAGACTGTTTTTTCTCTGAAGCTCTTTTGAGATACGATAAGGTGCTACAAAAATAACATTTTTTTATATAACGACTTGAAAAGAGAATGAAATGAAAAAGATGAGCAATGAAAAGAAACATGGGGGGGAGAAGGTGCTTTCCACATCCACGTTTCGCCCACAAAAATATAGTCAATTCACATTACAGGATATACTGTGAAACACTTTGAAACGGCTCAAAGATGTGATACGACGCTATATCAGATGTAAGGATTATTGTTATTATTATGATGTAACCCTACCATATTCTATTGCAGTGGTGGAATGCTCCAACCAAGTAAGGAGGAAAGAATTTCCAAACTTCAGCCGACGTAGTTGGCTCTCACTATAAACGGATCAACTCATCGAGATCTAAAATGAACCTCTTCCAAGCCTAATAAGTCATCAAACCCAGCAGATCCAACTGGAGAAAGTGAAAAGGCATTGAAATTTGTGAAGACGGCCATTCAGAAAAACACTTAAATTATTATTTTTTTTAAAACATATTCCTTTATTACAAGCCATGGGACAATTATACTTGTCTTCTGTAGATGCCAAATTATAGATCGATCAACAAAACTATATTTAAAGGCACAGAGGACTTGAATTCACAATTATCTTTAGTGTTCATGGATTGGATTCATTATGGAAGACATAATAAAAGGTATTAAACGTTCTGACAATGTGTAATCCGTCTAAATTGTTGAAAAACTACTGTACTGGAGAGGAAAAGAAACAGAAAACGCTGGAAATCTGGTATGACAGAATAAAGCTAGAGAGGCAGAGCAAGGTTGTTCAGCTTCTGAAATAAGTTTGAAAACTTTTGAGTTTTAATCATCGCAATGTTAAATCACCTTTTTCTTTCAGATGCTAATACCCTGCTCCAACATTTCGATTGTTTTATTTCAGCTTTATATCAACATAGATTTACTTCACAATTATTGGAATTATTTTCCAGATGTCCGCCATCAATTTGGCATCTTCCTTTCCTGGCAACTTGAGAGCGGTGCAATGCATAAGAACTTTTAGAACAGGACCATGGCATTTGGCTCAACACACCAGTTAAATTTCCCTACTATTTATATTCTCACCATCTATCAATCTTTTCTTTCCAGAAATCATCTAGTTGCCTCTTGTATCTTAACAATATATTTGATTCACTGACCTGTGGCAACTCAGTGCAACAAATCGATTACCCTTTCAGGAAAGAATTCTGTCCAATTTCCCTTCTTACTTAAAACTTCCTATAAAAATAACCTAGAGCTCCCGTATTTTAGCCCCTCACTACAGTGGCTACTTTATTTGCATCAATTTATGTCTTGAAGATTTTAAAGATGGGTCAACTTTAAAATTGGATCACCACAGTTTCATCTTTCCGTAAGAGAATACCTCCACCATTCTTACTACAACCAGAATTAGCTTGATCACTCACCTTAATCTCTCAAGGGTAGTAATATTTTCGTATTATTATATATTCATAACTCAACTATACACATTACTCCTCCTGGTGTCTAACATTCTTATCCATTCAGCATGTGCTCTCTCTTTTTATATCTCAATTCATTTTTACTCATCCATGTGGAATTGCATTTGCTACACATTGGCCCTAATAACCGAATAAATCCATATCTTTATGCCCCACCCGTTAGTCAAAATGCCAAGTTCTACATGGGCTGATTATAGCGTGTTAATGCTCTGAACACAAGGGATTTTCAGCAATACTCCATAGGGAAGAGGCTGGAGTGGAGAATGCTTTACTCTCTCAGTTTCAGATTGCTTTTGCCTCCTGATAGTGCTTCAACTTTACATAAAGCTGTTTACTTGTCAGGATAATTGTTTGTCTGGTTTTGGCCTCCACTGTGCAACTGCACTATAGAATATGAATTCACATTTCAAATGCGCACAGAAAGTAGGACACAGCATTTTAAGCAACGATTTAAAATTATTAACTTCAAAGTTGAACATCATAAGTTAGGAAATGGGATACAATGACACCCATTATTGATTTATTTTGGGGGGAAAAAATTGACAGATTAAACCAGCAACTAAATGTAACCAAATTAGAAATCAGTAATTCAATTTCAGGAAGCAGGTTCCCAACAAACTCAAGATGGGCTCTTGCATTCAGAGAGCCGTTGAATATCTTAATTGGATTACCGCCTTGTAATTCACTGAACATAAGAAATACTAGACGAAAAGAAGACCATCTAGTTCGCCTTCCTGGTGGCCGCATGCACACATGTCCCGAACTACCTATGTACTATATCCCATAATGTTATTTCCTGAACGGTATTCAGTATCAATTTATTTTTGCACTGCAACACAGGAAGCCAGAGTTTTCTGTTAGCACTCTCCCTTCCCTGCCCCACTCCCCCCTCTCCTCTTTCCTGAAGGTGCTAATTCATGTTGCTGAGGTGTTAAAGTGAAGTGTTGCTTGGAACTAGCGGTGTAATTCTCCCGTGCGTTCAACACTGGATACCACTCAGTGAATTGCAAAGCAATGTTCAACAGACGTGAGAATCCAAGTGCAAATCCAAGTTTGTCGAAAGACACCTGGCTCCTGCCGTCGCTTACTTTTAGTCTCAATATCACGAATTTAAAATTTCCGATTGAGCAGAGTTTTGGCAAATCCTAAAAAGGATTCAATCTCAACAGTTTTCAGACTTTCTTTTAAAGAACCGTGAGGGATCTGTCTCCCAAATTAAGTTATATTTAAGAATTTGCAAACCTTCTGCATGATCTCAAATCTTAAAACAATAGATTTAAGGCAAAAAACAATTGGAATTTCAGTCCCCTAATCTTGCAGGTTGCATTACTGACTTGTAATTAAGAGTAATATCTGGTGTTCTTTATTTCTACGTTTACGTCTCTCCCCTAGCCCACTCCATCACCGGCGGTCGGGCCTTCAGTCTCCGTGCCCCCACCCTATGGAACTCCATCCCACAGTTCCTTTGCCTCGCTCCCTCCCTTGCCTCCTTCAAGGGCTGTCTCAAGACCTTCCTCTTCGATGGCTCCTTCGGTCACCCTCCTTCCCCTACCCTCCCTGGCCTCCACCTCCCCTGATCCCAACCTCCAGCTTGGGTCCAAATCTCTGACTGTCCAGTGCTTTGGGACGTCCTCCCGACGTGAAAGGCTCCATACAAATATAATTTGTTGTTTATATTTCTTGCAATTTGGGAAGGGGACTATTTTGACTGAACGTTTAAAAAGCCCAACAATATACGAACAGGGCGAAGACATGCACAAGTTACAATGTTGATTTTATGAATTACTGTAACATGAGAGATGCTCTCATGAAGATTGTCATGTTTTTTGGGAATGGATCCGAAACAGGATTTTTTTTACATTTTCAAGACTGAGGTGGATAGATATATGTTAGGTCAGGGTATCAAGGGATGGGGTAATTGGAGTTGAGGTCCAGATCAGCCATGATCTTATAGAATGGCGGAACATGCTAGAGGGGCTGAATGGCCTCCTCCTGTTTCCACGTGTCTAAATCACCATCTTGGAAAGAATAAAGCACGTTCAGAAAATGGAGCAAACACAAATCACGGTTTTGAGTATATCTGGAGTACAAAAGCATTTAGGCAACTCTCTTAATTTGGACTTGGGTCCAGCCTGGGCCACAAATACGCTTGAGAAAGAGCAACAAAGGTCGCTGAGATCTTAAGGGTGGCTAAGCAAATATCATTGGAAACAGAAGACTGTGAGTGGAACACGATCCTAAGCATTTAAAAACAATGGGAACCAGGAATATTTATGCAGAGGAGGTATCTTGGGCAAATACAAGTTAGGAAAAAAACATTTAAAAAGTGATGAGCTGAAACTCAAATTAAGGAAGGCAATTTTCATCCCGTTGTTGGCATATATCTAAAAAGCAGAGTCACTAAACGACCTTAGTGGAAGCATTCAGCAAGGGGAGTGTATTTACCACTGAATCAGCAATGGATTGACAGTGTTTTGAGAGAGGACAAAGTTGAGAATTGGTCAGAAATGGGGCCTGGATGAGCTGATAAGTCGTATGTTACAGCCTCATTAAAGTCTGGGGAAAAAAAACATCAATCTAAAAACAAAATGTCAACGTTATTTGCCTTAAGTTTATTTAATGATATTGCACAAGTCATATCTGTCCTGCAATGTTCCTACACAGCTGAATTTGTATGTACAGGGGCCAATTAAGAGAAGAAAAAAAAGTGCAAAGAATAAAATGCCAAAAATAAAATAATTAAACCCTCACAGAGTGTTAATTTGGAAATATTATTCTCCTGATCAAAGCCAGCAGCAAGCCAGTTTTATAGTATGTATGGACTTATTGGTCTGTAGAATGTGCTACATAAATATATTTTTAAAAAATCCAGTTCCTTCGCTGGTGCATCCAGTCTTTGTTTTCACTTGCCACCTGGTTGGAAGGAACCGTGATGTACCTCTGGTGTGTACGTCAGAAGCACTATCATGACCCAAAGGTGTAGAAGCACCTGAAATAAAATGATTATGTGAAACATGAATACCAATAACAGAATTATAAGATTCCAAACAGATTACAACAACAACTTGCATTTATATAGCGCCCCTCACGCAGTGTAGCGTCCCAGAACGCTTAAATGGGATTATGTTACAGGTAGCAATGCTGGGGGTGAATCTTATTCAAAGCTTCAGGTTTGAATTTTGGGGAAAAGTATTTTCAATATACAGTAAATCAGCCAATTTCTTTGTTTGGGTGCTAAAGTTGAGCACATCACTTAAGAGTGCTTTTGCATGTAAAGGCTGTTAAGTCTGGAAAAGATGAAATACAAACTGAACAATGGAAACCAATGTATACAATTGAGGAACAAGTTATGTTTGGATACGAATAAAATATAACAAGTGCAGCAGGCAGGCCAGGGTTTCTGAAAGTACTTGGGAATAGAGTACTCTCATTACTCTAATTACATTTAACAATTTAGAGAATAGATTTGCTGGCATTGCAACCGAGTCAATAACACAAGACCTTTTTTATGGCTGCAAGCATAATCTATATATTGTACTGTATTAGTCCTATACCAGTTAAAGGACGTGTGTCATTTTAATAACTTAATAAAGTTGCTGCTGTAACAAAAGCCCGAACATTAAAAAAGCCCAAGGACAGTCGCAGAATTGCAAATTCATCACAATCCTTTTAAAACTAAACCATTCTGCATTGTGTGAGGTGCTGAGTGAAGGCAAGGTACAGTATATGGAGGAGAAACAAAAAGATCAGTCAAGCTAAACCAGCTTTGACTATCTGGGTCTACCCTCCAACTGCAAGATTCAGTCAGAGGGAAAAATAATAAAACTATCATCTTCTTCTGTAACTTTCCACAGCTGTTGACGAATTAAATATGTTATTTGTTTCATGTGAATGAAATGTTTTAAAGATGGAACGTTACTGTGGTTTATTCTGAATCCACGTACTCTTGCAAGCAACCTGCACCCAAATGTCTGCACCACTCTTGGGCTAGCTAGCAGGAGCTCCACCCCTGGGATACAGCTCCCCCTGAGCACAACAGCACAGCCTTGTGAGGAATCCTATGCGTGAAACGTTCTTTCGCTTTACAGCGTGCACTGTTACCCCACTCCTCTGCACACTGTGGCGTTCCCCACTTTAAATGAAAGTCTTAAAATCTCGGACATCCGAGCAAACTAGGATAGGATACTTTGGACCCAAGTTCGACGTAGCAAAAGAATAAACTCACCATGTAAATAATTACAAATATCCTTGCTATGGGATAACGCCTCAGAAAGATTCCTAAACGGATGCTGTGAAAGACAACATATTTTTTTTTAGTGACGTCAGAAAATAAATTCACATTAAATAATTGTTGTAAACAATACCGAATGTAGGACACAAAACTAATTTACCTACAAAAAAAGGGGTTCAAATTCAGAAGACCTTTTGGCCAATTTGATCTCATTTTTCCAGCAAATCAATTCTACCATCTTCCCACAGTACCATGTTTTTTTTAAAATAATGAGTCCAGTATCCAGATAAAGAGATGGGGAGGGTAGAATTTGCACAAATACCATCAATAACAAGCTAGACCTTTGTGAGGTGGGATTGTTACCACTAGATTTTAGCAGCCTACTTAGCTTTAGCCTTGGTCACCTATAACTATATTTACCTGAATCGATCTATTGTATTTGCTGCTTTGCGAACTTTTCCGTACATTCCAGCTGTAACTCCATCCGCTTCATTGAAAAGATCTGGAACATTCCTCATCCGAGCACCTAGTCCAAGCACACAAGGTTCATTGTAAAGACTATTTATTTTACACACATAAATGAATTATTTAATGAAACATTAACACCATAATCATCTGGGATCAAACCTGGCCAAATCTTTGAGATGAAGACTCACAATACTAAATAGTGCATCTGTTTATTAAATAATAAAAAAATTATTAAAAATACATTTATTAAATGTATTAAGTACTATTCAAATAATAGCGCGATCAAAAAGTAAACTTATTGTTGGCTTGTCTGGCTATGTCCTAGGCATTATTTAACAATAATTGTTGTTGTGTTTGGTATAGCTGTTCAGTACATCAACAATAACAGTTATGCTTTTACATTAAAAAAATGACATAACAATGATGGGTCTGGGGAGCCCAATTCTGATTTTTACCTTGCTTATGAAATGATGTGGAAAATGAACACCACAAGCATTCCATCATCAGCATGCTAAACAGTTCACACAACCACCCAATTTAATTTAAACAAGCCTTTTGGATGAATGCAGATTTCAGGCATTTAAAGATAATGAAGAAACGTACATCACTTATAAATAATATTTGACCCCAATTTGAAGAGGCTCATATCCAGCCCGAAGTGGGTTGAGTTACTGAAAGCCGTGCTTACCTTCACTGCTCTCCAATGCAGATACGTTGATGGCAGTGCCATTGATAGTGTTGCCCTGAACACTCTTAAGCTGCTGCTCGAAACGCTCAAGCTGGAAGACGAGCGAGTTCTTCTCAGTGCTCAGAGCCTCCAGCATTGTCTGCTTCTGAATCAACGTCTCGGTCAGTTGATGCAGTCGGTTCTCCAGTTCCACATGGCTATTACTCAATGCCTTATTTGTTAGCTGAAAGAGCCAAAAATGTGTGAATAACTAGACAAGTGTATGAAACACACACACACACATATATATACACACACACACAAATATAAGTCTGAGATCAACATGAAACATTGCTTATATGCTTCATAGTTTCAGATAATTTTCCCTCAAAGGGGCCCTAGAAGGCATAGTCACGGGGATGTTCATTATATGACATTCAACATGGAGGATGATTCCCTCAAATTCTTACCCACTATCTCGGAGCAAAACCTCGAACAGAGATTCGGAGCGTACCTGGTTCCTAAGCTTCTGAATTTCATCCTCTCTGTCCTTTATTCTGCTCTGCAGCATGTTCTTAGTGCGGTGAAGTTCTTCTTCTGTGTATTGAAACTCCTGAAAGAACAGATAACAGAATGAAGCCCAGCTCTTACGCGGGATGCTAGTGTTTACCTTGGTCTGAAAGCGGGTACTCTTACCTGTTTCTGTCGGTCCAGCTCAGTTTCCACTTCCCTCTTGGCCCCATTTAGTACGTTGACCTGGTCCTGTAGTTCTTGAACTTGTTCCCTGGATGCCTCAGCCTCTCCCACTTGTTGGGCCTCTGTATCCTGTCACAGATTTCAATACAAAGAAAGGGCGTCTTTCTTTGGGGATAAAAAAAGCCACCACTTCAACACATTGCTACATAACCTGCTCGGGCCACTACCTACAGTTTCAATCATCGTTTAATGGACTATCTGAGTTTATAAAAAGGAAGGTAATTTGTGCACTGACCGTTCTTAATTCACAACGGTAAAATGCCGGCACTCAGTGCTTAAAATCAGGCTATAAATTTGTTGCATTGTAAAGGACTTCAGCATTCATAGCACAAAATTAATTCTGTACAGGTCACTTCTCAATCGGAGAACAAAACTGGTGCATAATCCTTGAAAAAAAATTGCATAATCACAATTACTTTATTCTGGGCAGTCTGCTGAAAGTGCGCAAAACCTCAATGTATTTAATCAGAGCAAAAGATTTTTTTTTTCAAAAAAGAGATAGGCTCCTTTTTAAAATAAATTCTCTCTCTTCTTTCCTAGTCTTAAACTGCTATCCACCATCCAGGTCTAGGACTGGGACCAGTTGCAGGGAATGTTGTGGATGTAGTGTGGGTTAACCGTCACTGTGGCAATTTTGACTCTACCATCCACACACCCTACTAACCATTATGCCACCATTACTGCTACCAGAGTCCTATATCGAAAATTCATTTAAAATTTCTTTCATCTGTAGAATTAGAAGGGTCCATCATTTTCAATTAACATTTCGAAATGGTAATTGATTTGCATTTCAGATCAGCGGGAGGACTATTGGGGTTTAAAACAAAGCCCAGGTCAGGTAGGAATTGGTCAAATGAACCACAATCCACCCACCCCATTCTGGACATATTCTTTTAATGTAAATTGCACACTGAAAAAACTTTAAATTGAAAGTAAACCGGTTGATAGATACATGTACTTCCATTTTTTTTTGTAATTGGGAATGAGATCCAAGGATGGGTTACAACTGGTTGGAATCCATCACAGAAATCCTCACAAACTTAACTCCATTCTGTCCCAGATTCTTTCAAAGTTTTTGTCGCAGAATTTCTTACATATAACTGACAATTTGCTGTGATAGTTTTAAAACAATCTTACAGGAATAAATTAGGATTTTTTTATGGGTTACTAGCCCAACACTGGTGTTCACTGAAAGCCAGTGTTTTTAATTTTGAAGCTGTTAGCTCAGAGATTTGCAAGTGAAGCTGAAATCCCTTGTGGCAATCTGAACCATTCACCCTTTTCTCTCTCTCCAGCGCTAGATTTAAAATACTGATTTTCTTATGGTTCTTTCGAAAGAAACCTCATCCTTTTCACCCAATGAAAATCTACTTGCTGCTTGTAGTTGTTGCAGTAGCCAAATCTTGCCACTGAGTTACGCTATAACAAACCTCTGGATGACAATACATTCATGGTATTAAATTGAGCTGTGCAGAACACACTGGCAGATTACAATGAGATGTTAAACTAAGGTGGGTCCACTCTGCCAGTTTAGGCGGATGTTGAAGATCCTATGACATGATTAAAAAAGGATCAATGGTCAATGATCATCCAGATTAACTGATCATTCACCCTATGGCTGTTGATGGTATCTTGGTATCAACTAAAACAGACGCTACCACTTAACTTGTGAAGTGCTTTGAACTTTGAATGTTTCAAATTGATAAGACCCTATGAAATATTGTTATAGTGCCATCCAATGGAAGAAACCATGTACAGAATTATCTCATTTGAGGACATTTTAAAAACAACCAAAATTGTACATGCTAGAAATCCGCAGCAAGCAAAATCAGCCCTTAAAAGCATTTTCCATTCGTCAGAAGTGGTGAGGTGGCTCAAATAGGCCCTATAGGATAGGAGGGAAAGAAACAACACCTCCCTCAGTAAACTACACAGTGGGTTTATGACTATTGCTCTCTGTTTGACTTACAAAACATACACACCAAATAAGATAGGTATACGGCTTAACAGGATCTATATAGGATTTAGTGTCAGGTCACGCCAAATATGGGTCATTAACATATCCTTTGTCTCTTCACTGATCTCTAAATTAGGTTTTGTTCTACACAACTGGCAAACAATTTTACTCAATGACTGGAACAGATGAATAATAATAATAATCCTTGCATTTGACATAGCGCCCTATCATGTCTTCCAGACGTCTCAAAACGCTTCACAGGATATACTGTGAAGCAAATTGACTGTATATTTGTGGGCGAAACGCGGCAGCCAATTGCACACAGCAGTGTCCCACAAACAGTCGTGGATTGAGTGACCAAATTATTATTATTTTTTTTGTGGCATTTTGATTTGCTGAGGGTTTAAGTGTTCACCTGCAGCTCTGTCCTCAGCTGCTGGATGTGACCGAGCAGTTTCTGGATCTCTTCTCTCTGTAGGTCTCGTTCATGCCTCAGCTCCTCCATCTCCATGGTGCTGATGGCATGGTTCTCCAGCCCCTCAATCCCTGAACCCTCCTTCAGGCTGTTAATCAGCTTCTCCTTCGACTGAAGAAAAGAAATCATCAGACACATCTTTTGAACTCAAAGTCAGAAATGTCACGGTTGCAACGGAGTCTGTAAAGTGGACAGTAAAATAAGAATGTTTAGTAAGACTGAGCTAATTATAAATCCACTTTGTGATCATTGTATTAGCAATGCTCTCAATTCCTCAATGGAACGACTATGTTGACATTTTTAAAAATGAAAACACTTTGAAAAGAGCAATTTACAAATTGTCTACTAAAAAGTGGATCAATAACAATGTGCTTATTTTGCATCTAGGAGCAGGACTTAAACTGAGCTAATAAACACTGTGGTGACAAACCCCCCCCAAATACACAGAACACTTAGGACATAAGATCATTGGGATATAAACCAAGTTTGGTAGACGCACTCGCAATCTGCTCACTGGTTTATGAAACATTTTTGCCACCTAGTGGCACAATTCATATACTGTAGGGGAAAATGTGCATGAGTTTAAAACTGCTCAGTCACAACAAATTAGACGGTTATGCTTGAAGGCTTAGTTGAGGAAGGGCAGGAGGAGGCTCATTGGAGCATAAACAACTGCAAAGACCAGATAGGCCAAATGACCTGTTTCTGTGCTGAATATTCTAATGTATTCTAATTACATTTGTATAGTACCTTTCGTGTCAGGAGGACGTCCCAAAGTGCTGCATACTGTACTCTCAAATTTGATCACATGAATCCTGAATTAAACTCCATTTTAAGAATGTGATTTTCAGCTGATTTTCATTTAACGAAGCAAGCCTTTACTGCTGATGTTACACAACAAGAAGTTTCTTGCACTCCACCATAACTCTGTCCTCACCTGTAGGATCCTGGAAGCTTTTTGCTTGTAATCTACCAGCTCCTGTTTAACGGAGTCCAAGCTATTTTTAACACCTTTGAGCTGGTGTTGCTGATCATCTGCTCTTCTTTTTTCCTCAATAGCCTTTCTCTCAGCCACAGTCAATGCTTCAGCGAGGCTCTGCCGCTCTGCCTCTACTTTACTGAGTCTACCTGCAAATTCATTCTGAAACGAAGGGACAATAGAGACATTTTATATCATCTGTTTGTAAACCCGACAATATTTTCACAAAATTTTAAAATGACCTTCTTGCCGTGCAAACTTGCAGAAGAAATTCCTGACAACATTTAGGAATACCGTTAAATAATAGATAAATCCCTACAATGAACCTATTGCTGATAAAGGAAAATAAAACATTGCCTTTTTTTTAAAAAATAAACATTTTTAAAGCCATTTCAATAAAAAAGATCCTTTCCCATTAAACACAAGATAAAGCCATTGAGTGGCATCATTATAAATAAATTAAATATTTAGTTACAACAACAACAAAATGACATTTGTAGAGCGCCTTTCACGTAGGAAGGACGTCCCAAAGCGCTGAACAATCAGGTGTTGGTGCCCGAGCATGGGGGAGGGGTGGGGTAGGGATGAGGGAAGGCAGAGAGGTGGGCGGGCGACCAAAGGCACAATCGAAGAGAAGTGTCTTGAGACCGGCTTTGAAGGAGGCAAGGGAGGAAGCGAGGCGAAGGGACCCTGGGATGGAATTCCAGAATTACAGAATAAAAGCCCCGCTCTTTCTCTCCTCAATGATTTAGCTCCTTCTTGTGAATGTACTATTGATCAGGATGAACTGTATAGATGGATGTGACAGAATGGGCAATACTTTTCTATTTAAAACAAATGTTAATTCCTCTACCCCTTTTTAAGTTGAAATTTTGCAGAGGAAGAGCTTTGGTTTCAGCTCTTAAAGGTATGTAACCCAATCATACACAGAACCGTAGAAATGTAAGACACAGTAGGAGAATGCGATTCAAACAAGGAGGATGTCAAAAGGCTTGTGCAAATCCAAAAAGGATCCTGCATCAAAGTGTAGCACACTGCGGGCAACAAGACTTGAGATCAGAAGCAATCAATGCACGCGATACTTCAATCACAGTGTAAATAGCAAGTCAGACCAAATTAATTTCCTGAAGTAAACAGGATCTTGCTAACTGGCGAATGAAATCAACCATTTATGATGCTCACATGCTCTGCACTCTTTTCAAACTCTCCTTCTTTATCTTTTACATAAAAAGAAAACAAACCTGCATTTGTTTGTAACTCTCCTGTTCTCGCTTGAGCACTGATTCAGTTTCCAGCAGGCGTTCTTGGACTGTCTGGAAAGCTTGATTGTTTATGTTACTCCCATCGGTGTGATCCTGTAGTATTCTTTTCAACAAAATAAATAAAGACAATGTCACCCATAGGTTTCTGGACACACACAGCAAATGTAATATTGCAACACAGATTGGGTGGGGGGCTCGGGCAAGGTCTTTGCACTTCTCATTCTCAGGTAACAGTTGAGGTCATCTCAGGTGTCATTTTAATTAAAATCAACATTGTAAATGAAACAGTAGCAATTCATATCATTAATTTTAAAGCAGTCAGCAACCTTCAAAACAGCTTTCAGTTTTTAAGGAATAGTGTTAAAAGGTGTACAGGCATACTCAGCCCCTCACACACACTTCTGAATAACAGTAGCGCCCAAATTAGGGCTGAAAAGTGTTGTATGTCAGGGAACCATTTTGAATGAACCAAACGTCTTCAGGGATTGCTGGTGAAACTCAAATCGAGTTGGGACAGTATCCGACGAATAGGCTCGCACGCCAAATTGCATACTAGCTCTGGATAAATAGTAGATATGTTAGGAAGCTCATTTGAACCTGTTTTTTTCACTTTGCAATGTATCCAATGCTTCAGTGCGAGATTTTAGTAGTTGATCAGCCTCTTCCAGTCTCACTTTGAGCACAGCCAGCTGAGAATCCTTGGCAGTCAGTGCCTCAGTCAGGTCATCTACCTGGGCACGCAGCTCTCTGCTCAGCCTGTCAGCCTTTGAGTTCTCAGAGTTCCACCTCTCAATTTGCTTCCTCGATTTGTTTAAATCTAGAAATGCAAATAAGTAGAAATAATCAGAGCAAACATAAAAAAATTACATAATTTGGTCTAACAACTGTCATTTCAGGCGTTCTAATGAAAGAGCAAATGAGTACATCAATACACTGTGTAAAACAAGCTTAACAATGTGTGTTTAGACAAACAGTCAAGACTGGAACTCATGCCACCCCCACCCAAACCCATCTTGGCGAGGCAAGATTGTGAGGAAAGACATTGTTTCTAAATATTTAACCTTAAACTCCTTGCTCTTGCTTGAAATACTCCCATGGAATCCTTAACTTCCGTTCAAGACACTAGAACAGGTAGATAAAAACTTAATTTAACATCTCAACCTAAGGATCATTACACAATACAATTTACATGCACACAGTGCCTTTCATATTGCAAAGCACTCAACACTGCTAGCTGGGCATCCGGACTGGGGGTGGGAGACGAAGGGTGCGGGGAGGACAAAAGATGACCGAAAGCACGATGAAAGAGGTAAATGGGAATCATTGGTTTCTTTGTTACCTTCCTGTGTCTGTTTCGACCTCTGAATCAATGATGCCATTTCTTGATTTAAGGATGAGACCTCGTTCCGCAGTAGCTGGTTCTCAAGGCGAAGGTTTGACAGTTCTGGGGAGTGATTCTCATCTTTGGAGGACAGACCTGAGCTGGGTGCATTATTTGGTGGTTCCTCTTTTGAAGCTTCCATTTGTGTTCCAAAACTGACGTAAGAGCTATCTGAAACATCTGAAGGTAAAAAGACAAAATCAAGGGCTTAAATTTTAAAAAAATTGCTGGTAAAATAAATGTGTGATTTTCATACAGAAATTCATAATTGTGCTCTTGATAATACCAATATCTGTAGATATTAAAATATTGATTGCTCCACTAATTTAATTAATTGATGTATCTGTGCACCATACCCAAGTCAGGCACAATGTACATTTGCCCCAGTAAATTTATACGCTGTCTAACAGAGTTTGGGGGTGAGAGGAGGAGGGAAAAGGGCAGAGGTATGGTGAGCAAAGTAACATGTTTAAATAGCATGTTTATTGTGTGAAAATTAATATCAAACATTTGTCAGGGTGGGGAGAAATAAATAAAGGTTTCATCTCCGATCATTATTTCTACACACAGATGACCTTTGTTAAGTGCTCCTTGTCCTAATCTAACTATAGTTCTAACAGACTACTTTTACAGCATCAGGCTTCACCTGTCAACATTGGATGTTATGCACGTCAATTGAAAATTTAAGCTCAACAACAGTTGTTTTTCCTTTTAAAAATCTAAATTAAAAGGTCTAAATTCTTCATGCAGACTATATACGTTGATCCATTTCCACACACTGAATTAAATTGTGTACATAAAAAAAGACATCAAGACTTGAGAATAGCTTGCATTTCTATAGTGATTTTTGCCGTTGAATTGTCTCTCTTGGTAACTGTCAAATGCAGTGAATACTTTGTAGGCAAACAGTGCAGTCATTTGTGCTGAAACAGCACCAGAAAGAAACAGCCATGACTTGAATATCCAAATAATCTGGACTGTTGTAAACCCTCTTCTCTTTTCAAATAATGTCAAACAAAATAAGAGATCTTAAAATTGGGGTAAACTGAAAGGTTAGGTTGACACTTGACATAGTCTAGCACTGGGAGACACTGCATTGTCACAAGAGCCAGCTTCTGGATGAGTCAACAAACCAGGGTGCCATCTACCTGTTCAGATGGACATCACAGATCCCGTGGCACAAACAGAAAACAGGTTTTCCTAGTATCCTGGATAACAATCCCACGGATTATAAAAACTGATTATTCACTTTATGGCTGTTTGCTTGCATGAATTTGCTTCCTTGTCAAGTACATTGTGTGTATTTGTAATGATGGATATAATGATTGCATGTTAGTGAATAATTTCTTACCTTGGCCAGTATTAGGATCATCCCTGGCAGAGCTTTCCTCCGTTGTCTTGATACTCATGGTGCTGGTAGATATTGAACTGAGACTGGAAGTCCGAGAATGACTTTGTGGGGTGGAGGGTTTTGCGATCTCTCGTTTGCTCTCCACCCTTCCATTTAATGACTTCTCTGAACTATTTAGAAAGTCAAAGAGTTGGTCGTCATTTGGCTCAATCTTTTTTGGTCTTACAAACTGTGCTGAGGGTCTGCTTAGAGAAGAGTTCGCAGAAGTAACAGCCGTGGTTTCAAAGGTCCGTGCTGTATTGGGTGCATTAGCGGTTCCAGCAAGCAGAGTGGTCTTCTGTCTCTTGATATTACTGGCAGCAGATGAGACATAATTGACAGTGGCATGAGCTTGGTGATCGGACTCAACAGTCTGCTCATTCAGTGCAGAATATTGCGTGGAAGAACTGGCTTCAAGATTAAAAGTCTTGGTAGCAGTTACTTCATCAGTCGGCTTCACCAACAGTGCTGCTCCCTGGTCTACTTTGTTCAAGAAGTCTTCTGCCTTCCCGGCAAGATCAGTAAACCAGGACATTCTCAACCTTGTATTAGGGCCAAAAGGCAGTATCACAACATAACCTTTCCTAAGAGGGCAAGGAGCATAATGTTAATTCTGCATAGAACATAGAAATGAGGCAAATAAGTTAAAACATCTCAAAGCACTTGACAGTAATCACTGAGTGTAGTGACTGTGTACTTATAGGAAAACACAGTAGTCAATTTGTGTAAAGCAATGTCCTACAAACCATGTCATGAAGGGAATGACTGACTTCTAACTGGAGGAGTGTTGGCCGGGATATCAAGAGCAGGAAATGTCACTTTGCGTATCTCTGCCTGAGAGAATGACGTTTTCCATCCATCTTCAAAATGTTTTGTGGAATGTTAACGCAGAGTCCAGATTATTACGGATAATTCCAAACACTGACACCCTCGTCCTCTTCACCACAATAATCAGTGGGAAAGGCTGAGGGGGTTGGGGGGAGGTTTTCAGGATCAATGGGGGAAAAGAGATGGGGTGGGGAGCGCGTGGCAAAACTCATTTGAAACCCGCCCAAATTCACAGGAGATCCACTTTACAGCGAAGCACCTTGAGACCTCCCAACAACATGAGAAATATTATGCTATTATAATAATAATAATAATAATCCTTGCATTTGATATAGCGCTTTTCACGTCGGGAGGACGTCCCAAAGCGCTTCACAGAACACACTGTAAAGTGAATGGACTGTATATTTGTGGGCGAATATCAGAAATCTAAGTATTATTATAAATGTAATTTCTGAATATCATTATAAAAATAATAAGTCATCGCGTTTGAGACAGCGCCTTATCGCGTTGCTTGAGACGTCTCACAAGCACGTGCTGCGAAGCGAACGGACTGCACGTTTCGTGGGCGAAACACGGCAGCCAATTACCCACAGCAGCGTCGCCGCACAAACAGTCGTGGGTTTAGTCAGTGACCAAAATTATTATTATTAATTTTTTTTTGCGGATGGGTGGTGGTGGTGGTGGGGGGGGGGGGGTGGGGTGGGGGGGAGAGAAGGGGTCATAACCTCTCCTGGTTCTATATCAAATGGAAGAATTATAATAATAATAAAAATAAGTCATAATAATCCATCACTGCAGAACACAAATGAACATGTCGTGTTGCGGCAAAAGGAGGGGGTGAGGGGGGGAGTGAGGGGGGAGGTGTGCAGTGACTACAGAGAGTGTCAGTCAGTCTCCCTCCCCCTCCCCCCGGGGGGGAGAGGCGGTTTGACCACACAGGAGGGGATGGGGGGGGGGGGGGGGGAGGGGGGGGGTGTGCAGTGACTGCAGAGAGTGTCAGTCAGTCTCCCTCCCCCCCCCCGGGGGGAGAGGCGGTTTGACCACACAGGAGGGGGGGGGGGGGAGTGAGGGGGGGGGTGTGTGCAGTGACTGCAGAGAGTGTCAGTCAGTCTCCCTCCCCCTCCCCCCGGGGGGGAGAGGCGGTTTGACCACACAGAGGCCACGGGAGTGAGTGACCCGCAATGTAAACAACAAGCAGTTGAGGCCTGGGCCTGGGCCCGGGACACCCTCATAGCCCCCATTTTCCCCCCTCCCTCCCTCCTTCCCGCCACCTCTAGTCCGCCGCCCGAGGCAGACGAGGCACTTACCCAGAGGATTATTTACCAGAGGGACGCGGAGACAGAGACAGAGAGAGAGAGAGAGAGAGAGGGGGAGGCGGAGAGAGACGGACCCGCGGTGTCACCGCCTCAGCTGCTCCTCCATCTTTGCTGGAGACGTGGATGCCCGGCCGAGAGGACCCCGCGCGCGGGGGGGCGGGAGGGGGGTGGCCGTGCAGGTGCCTGAGCGGGAAAACACACAGTGCGCATGCGTGAGAGTGATGGCGCGGGAGAGGGAGGGAGAGGGCGCGTCAAGGGGACGCTGGTCTGCGTGGTGACGTCAGAGAGGCTCTTGGCTCAACGTCCATCTCAGCCCCAAAGAGCAATCACAACACATGGAGATTATGTATATATATTTATATTTATATATCATTAATAAACAAACAAACAAACCAACTAAATAAACACTTGCAGAAAAATAATAAAGAAACAAACAAACAAACACTTGGAGATCTTATAATCAATCAGTCAATCAATCAGTCAATCAATCAATACTTGCAGATCTTATAAAAATAAATACATAAATAAATAGATAAACAAATTAAATAAGCACATAAATAAACAAATACATAAATAAATAAAATAAGTAATAATATTCCTTGCATTTGATACAGTAATATAGCGCCTGCTGACGGCTTTGAGACGCCTCAAAGCGCTGCGCACACTATTACTGGATCGACTTCAGGATCTTCACCGCTCATGTTTGAATCCCTTCACTCCCTGGCACCTCCCTCCCTCCCTCCCTCCCTCCCTCTCCAAACCTCCTCACTCCCCCAATCCACCACCCGGCCGGCCGGCGTCTCCGCTCGACTGGCACTAACCGGCCTCCTGCTCGTCCCTCGCACCCTCCGCGCCACCATCGGAGGTTGTATTGTCCTCCCTGCACCTGCCTATTCATGAACAAACCCCTCTCTCCCCTCTTTCATGTCCCGCCTGAAAACTTTCCTCTTCGACCGTGCTCACGGCCACCTCCACAAAAACCACAGTCAATCTACTTTACAGTGTAAAAACAGAAGTCGTTGGGAACACTCAGCAGGTCAGGCAGCATCTATGGAGAGACGAAAGTGAGTCAACGTTTCAGGTCGATGACCTTTATTGGAACTTTGCAGTTTTCTTCAGTTTTGTTTGCAAACGTTGTTGTCGAGGTATACCTACAGCATGCTTGGTACGGCCTGGATATTTGCATTGCTGCGGAGAGAGCGCGTTGCTAAGTGACTTGTGGACAGACCGATAGACTCCAACTGGTACAAAGGTCTTATTGCTTACAGCGCCTTGGGACGTTCTCCCGACGTGAAAGACTCTCTATTAATGTAATTTTGCTGTTGTTGTTGTATTGTCCTCCCTGCACCTGCCTATTCATGTACAAACCTACCAACCGAATGAGGCTGGCAATACAGATTAGTGAAATAATTTTGATGCTAATAACTTTGGCTGGGAAGCCACAAGATATTGTTTAATTCTGCATTTGTCTTTGTATCCCACCAGGTGGCAGCAATAAAATCAAAACATTGCCGTAATTGCGGCAGTAAAATTAACAGAATCAACATGTAGCTGCGCCTCAATATACTTATGGCTAATGTTTTGACAATACTGGCTTGTTTGGATATTGATCAAGCGAAAAAACGGTTAATTGTATTAAAATTACTTGCATGGACATCTGTAAGTTCAAGTTTACCAATTTATACTTCCGAAAAAGACAGCAACTTCACTTGCACTGTCTCAAAACGCTTTACTGGATTTTAGTGACTGGGTATCTTGTAGATTGAAAATCATTTTAACGTCTTAAAACCGAAATGCAGATGATTGACCAGGTGAAGAAAGATTTGTTGCACATCATTTCGAAATTAGCCCTCCGTGAAGCAGACAGTATCCCAGGCCTTAAAAGTTCATGCGTATTTCTTTGCATAAAATAGGTTTACAGAAACCAAATAGGTTTACAATCTGGAACCTGTACAAATATAATTCTGTTGTTGCTGGAAACACTAGGATATCCCTTCAGTACATTTAATATGTTTGGGGAGTATTGCAGTACCAACTAGAGACACCAGAAGCCAGTGTCTTGATAGGCTCCAAATCATGAGTTGGCAAATTTGCTTCCTTGGCCATAACTCGTCAGTTAATTTAATGTCTTTGAATCTGACTGAATGTCTCTGCACTTGTGGCTCAGACACGATGGGCCGAATGGCCTCCTTCTGTGCTGTATAATTCTATGATGTACAGTAACTCCCGTGAAGCCCTGTGAGACATAACCCTGATGTGGAAGGAGCACAATCAACTGCAAGAATTATTATTATTATTATTATGCTGCCACATCTGTTACCAAGTTTACAATTTGATAGGGTCAGGCAGGCGACTGAATGGGATTGTGGGCAGGCTGTGATGGTGGTACTTGCTTATCCACAAACATTGAAACATGTCAATAAATAACACCACATCCGTTGGCGCCCGATTTGTGCACAGCAATGCCCCACCGTTCTCGAAGCTAGAAATAATTGGAAAAAAAAAACAGCATCTATTTTCAATGTTTGGTTTGCATCTGGGAAGATTCTGGATAGACCACTTTGCGTGTCAGCGTGGCTCAGTAGCATCTCTCACCTCCGAGTCTGAAGACTGTGGGTTCAAGCCCCACTTTGGGACTTGGAACTCATATAGTCTTAAGGTGACGCTCCAGAGCAGTTCTGGTGCGTGCTACGTTGTCAGTCCTTTGGATGAGTGGTTAAACTCTGGCCTCGTCTAGGGCTGCTCAGGTGGACGTTAAAGATCCTATGACACTAAAAAAAATTGGTCACTCAACCCACGACTGTTTGTGGGACACTGCTGTGCGCAATTGGCTGCCGCGTTTCTCCCACAAATATACAGTCAATTCACTTTACAGTGTGTTCTGTGTTCTGTATGTTCCGTGAAGCGCTTTGAGACGTCTCGTGATAAGGCTCTATATGAAATGCAAGGATTATTATTATTATTTGAAAAAAGAAGGGAGTTTCTCCCAAATACAAACGAATCATTCAATTGACGGTTGTCCGTGGGGGGAGTTGCTGTGCGCAAATTGTCTGCGTCGCTCGCCTACAAAAACTCTGTGGAGTCCTGTAGCTCAGTGGTTAGAGCACTCGCTTTGCAAGTGAGAGACCTGAGTTCAATTCCAGGCAGAGGGCGAAACCTTGGGCAAGTTTCCTCACTCCACACAGAGCCTAATAATAATACCTCCAAAAACAATAATAAATTGGTCATTTTCAATCTACGACTGTTTGTGGGACATTTCTGTGCGCAATTGGCTGCCGCGTTCGCCCACAAATATACAGTGTGTTCTGTGAAGCGCTTTGGGACGTCCTCTCGACGTGAAAAGCGCTATATCAAATGCCAGGATTATTATTATGATAAACACTACAGCTGTAATAAATGCTGACAAGCGTTTTATCCAAGACACGGTAAGTGGGTGTGTGCAGTGTTATGCATTATGGTAAAGAAAGATTGTGCAACAGAGGGTAAAATAAAGAAAACAAGCCCATCCTTTCATTTCCAGAGCACTGAGATGAGTACTGATTTGCAGAGAGCTTTCAATTGGTGAGTATCAACGTCAGTCAAGGGCTTGCTTCCTCTGGAATAAGCTAACAGTGAGCTGACTAACTTACTGCTGACTGCTCACAGTCCTACTCACTGTTAGGATCGTGATTGATAAGAAGAACCACAGCAATCATCTGGTCAAGGTAAGCAACCCAAGGCTCCCAGCCCCAGGTCCCCACTCACCCACTCACCCACTCACTCACACCCTCACACTGAGATCTGCAGATTAATTAACACCTTCTCCACATTAACATTCTCAAAACCAAACCAGTCTTTGTGTTTTCTTTGATGGGGCAATGATAAATTAGAGCCAAGGGTGCTCAGGGTTGGTTGTACATTCTTCCAGGATGAAGGGCAGATGATGTGCAATTGAATTGGAAAGTCTTGAGAAGTTCTTGAGAGGTAAGAGTGGGGTTAAAAAAAAGGGAGAGAGGTTTGTGACAGTGTGAACCCAAATGCCAGTGGTTAATTACTGTACCGCAAAGTACAGTAAAGTTGTGTTGTTGTCTACTCGCTGTAGCGTTGGTTTATTGTTCAGACCAAGGTTGAGCTTGTTTGTAAATGCAATGATTATTATTATTATAACAGCATTAAAAACATCGCTGATTGCCTGACAATTCTTTGCTCACAGTTATTTACTGGCACAGAGGCCAAACCTCAGTTCCTTATTCTATTTTTCGCCCTCTCCCCCCAATTGTTATCAGATTTTATAATAATAATAATAATAATAATCCTTGCATTTGATATAGCGCTTTTCACGTCGGGAGGACGTCCCAAAGCGCTTCACAGAATATACTGTAACGTGAATTGACTGTATATTTGTGGGCGAACGCGGCTGCCAATTGCGCACAGCAAATATACATTGAAAATGACCAATTTATTATTGGTTTTGGAGGGATTATTATTAGGCTCTGTGTGGAGTAAGGAAACTTGCCCAGGGTTTGGCCCTGACCTGCCGGGGATTGAATTCAGGTCTCTGACTTGCAAAGCGAGTGCTCTAACCACTGAGCTACAGGACTCCACCTTTATGGTTTTAAATTGAATCCCCTCCTCAAAAACAAACACACACATGAGCGTTGGTGTTGGCGTTGGTTGAAGCTATGAGAGGGGGGAATGTGTTCATTTTTTTGTGTTCTTTGTTTCATGTTCTTTTCTGTCTGTGTTTTTCTTGATTCTTTCAGTCTCGGATTTGTTTCGTTTGCACAAATAATGAACTTGAATACTGACCTCTGCCACAAAAACATACCTCCATAATGCAGATGGTGACATTTCACATGCCAAAAGTTTTGTTCAAACAAGCATGTTTCCCCCAATCCCACATAAACGTGTCAGAAACATATACCATACAGTGAAAAAAAAGTCTGACTCATCACCATCTTCACACTTCTGTGGGTTTCAAAGTAACAGTTAGGGCATTTTTTTGATTTAACTCCATTAAGTTGTACAATTATTAAGTTATAAAATACTTTGCAACAGGCACCTAATTGCCATCTGCGTACCATAAAGATCTATAAACTACTGTTATGCAAATAATGATACAATTGCTGACTCCATGGAATATTTGAATCTTATGCTGCTTGCACTAATATTGTACCTTTCATGCTGGAAGGATGTCTTAAAGTGCTTCACCTGTATACTGCAAAGTGTAGTGACTGTGATAGCGTCAGCGAACACTCCAGTCAATTTTCATGCAAACAATGTCCCACAAGCAGCAATGCAGAGTCGTGCAACACTGAGTGCCGTGTGTCTGTAATCTGTAGTAAAAGGGATATTTCAGTAAAAGTTAATGAAATGACCAACTTTCACAGGTTGCCCCAAATGGCTACATTCACTTATGGGGTCGGAAGTGAAGCTCAATAGTTTCACATCATCCATCGACAAATACAAGTAGTGGTGTCATTTCCAGGGATGTTGCAAGTTAACAAAGATATGTCAGAGTCAGCTAATGTGTTCTAAGAGGAGAAATTGAGCCAGAGTAGGACAATGTTCACTTCGGATCAGACTAATGTGGGTGAAATTGTTGTAATTCAGCGACAGAACAACGCTATTCTTATTTCTAGAATAATATTGTTATTGTGTTTGTTATTTTTTCACAAAGCAACATTGCACGTGGTTTCAAAAAGTTACAAATTCCAAGGTATTTGGGTAATTGGAGCACATTACTGTACACATCTTCTCAAAACAAGACGAAGGCTGGATTCTTGTGGTCCTTATTTTGCAATGCCCGGACCTTTTTCTTGTTTTCAGAAGATGTACACAGTAATTTGTTTCTCCTTAAGAAACTGCCACGTAATAATAATAATAATAATAATAATAACCCTCGCATTTGATATAGCGCTTTTCACATCTTCGAGACGTTTCAAAGCGCTTCACAGAATATGCTGTAAAGTGAATTGACTGTATATTTTGTGGGCGAAATGCGGCAGCCAATTGCGCACAGCAGCGTCCCACAAACAGTCGTGTATTGAAGTGACCAAATTATAAATTTTTTTTTGTTGAGGGATTATTATCAGGCGTGTGGAATAAGGAAACTTGCCCAAGGTTTCGTCCTGCCGGGAATCGAACCCAAGTCTCTCACTTGCAAGGCGATTGCTCTACCCACTGAGCTACAGGACTCGTAATGCCGTTACACAAGCTAACACTTTCAGTAAGTGTCAAGGGTCAGGAAATCCACACTGTGTGAGTATCCCTCTTGTTAATCGATTGGTGGATCACTTTCCGGGGGGAATAATTCCTTCAAAAAAAGTGATCTGGTCGCTCAATCCACGACTCTTTGTGGGACACTGCTGTGCGCAATTGGCTGCCACATTTCTCCCATAAAAAATACACAGTCACTACACTTTACAGTGTATCCTGTGAAGCGCTGTGAGACATCTCGAAGACGTGATAAGGCGCTGTATCAAATGCAAGGATTGTTATTATGAATATTATTAAGAGAAGAATTGTTAGTGAACATTCCTGGAGATTTATATTGCATAAGTAATTAATACAAACTGGTTAAAAGGTGTCTGGTACAGTAATACCAAAAAACCTAGTAATTTGGGACTTTAGAACAATCCTGGGGAAGAAGTAAAATAATAATAATCCTTGCGTTTGATAGAGCGTCTTATAACATCTTCGAGACGTCTGAAAGCGCTTCACAAGATACATTATAAAGTGAAGTCGATGAAACGCGGCACCCAATTGCACACAGCGATATCCCAAACCATCGTGGATTGAGTGACCACTTCTTTTTAAAAGGATTATTATCCCCGGAAAGCAATCTGCCAATCGACTAACAACCTTTATAATTATTCTCATTATATTAAAATGACCCTCAGTGGCATATTTAGACTAAACCACTCACTAATCAGTGCTTATTGTGTCCATTTGTTGGAGCGTCACTGAAAATTGACGTAAGGAGCACAATTTGCACAGAAAGGGTCCTGCAATCTTGTGAACGCTTTGCATGTTTGTCTCCAGGATGTTGAGACAAACTTAGGTGGTTAAATTTACAGGTGACAAGAAGTTGGTGGGCAACTGTGAGATCAGAGGAGGCAATGGAGCTTTATAGGGTATAACTGGCAAATTACTTTCATGGCAGACAAATGTAAAGTCCTGCGTCCAGGAAGTAAAACATAGAAGGTGGATGGATGGGATAGAACACATCAAAGGGCGGCAGTAAACAAGACAAACCGGTTGCCCGTCAGTGCCAACACAGTTACGTTCAGTTCATGTTTATGCACTGTGATTTGCAGCTACTACACACAATTCAGGTCACGGGAGTTTTAAACAGGATTAAACCCGGAACAATAGCTTCAGATGCGTCAAGGCAACAGAACAAGAGGGGCAAAGGTTCAGGGTCTTGAAGAGTGTCCTTGTGACACATACCAGGACGTATTTCCTTGTCACGAGGTTATTGACTGGTACAAGTTAGCAGGAAGGTTGTTGGAAGGGAGTTCACTTCCTGTATTTAGAAAAGCTTCTTTTACACTCTTTAGTTTCATTATTCTTTTTCTCTGTGTTTTCGTTTTCCTCCTTTTACTGCTTAATAATGGAGCTCTTAATTAAAAAAATCATCCTTGCGTGTGCATTTCCCCCACGTTTCGTCACTTAACTTTATAATGTATCCTGTGAAGCGCTTTGAGACGTCTCGAAGACGTGATAAGTGGCTGTATCAAATACAAGGATTATTATTATGGTGGTGGGGTGGGTGGTAGGGGGGAATATTCAGAAAGGATGAGATCAAATACGCCAAAGAGCCTTCTTCATCCCAACCTTTTGTGAAGTCTGCTTTGGGTGATTTCAAAGTAATATAAAGAGATGAACGAATCTCCTGGGACTTCAACTTCCTCAAAACTGACACGTTCTACCAAACAACGTTTTGTGCAGTTGAGTTTCTTTTCGCTAGATATAAGATTTATTTCCGAATTCGAAAGAAACATCTCTCGCTAGGTTCATGGGTCACGCATCTGAAAACAGCTTCCTTGAAAAGTATTGAGATTTTTGAGAGAACAACCGACAAAGAGTTAGATTTTGTCTGTAAAGAACACTCTTGCTTTAAACTTTCACCTTCATAGAATATACAGGACATCTCGCCGGCAATATTGATGGGTGTTATTTCACTTTGAGAAGTACTTTGTCATTGTGCATTGCACTGTTTGTCCTGTGAAGAGTTTCGAGACATCTTCCCAACGTGAAAGTTGCAATAAGAAATGCAAGGATTGTTTTATTTTGCTTTATAGTCTCAAGATTAAGGGTCAGCCTTTTCGAACTGAGTTGAGGAAACATTTCTTCACTCAGAGGGTAGTGAATGTAGATACTCAGTCCTTGAACATATTCAAGACTGAGGTTGATAGATTTCTAAAGGATAGAGGGATTAAGGGATATGGGGATAGGGCGGGTAAATGGAATCAGGTTAGAAGATCAGCCATGATCTTATTGAATGGCGGGACAGGCTCGAGGGGCTGAATGGCCTACTCCTGCTCCTACGCCTTATGGTCTTATGGTCTAATTCCCAGTGATCAGTGAGTCAGGGAATAAGACTCCCCTCGTAAACCAAAAGTGTTGTTGTGAAGCCATCAGTAGAAAACGAAAATCTCTGTCAGACAGTGGAGATTCCCAAAACTATTACAAAAGATGACATCCTTGAATTCGGATCTTCTAAAAAATACAAGTGTAATTAAATGAAATTCGAAATATATTGGGTGTACAAAGGTCTGAAATATAATTGACTTATATTCATTTTTTTCTCAGTTGATTGAACCGAATCAGAATGAAATACTGGACAATAGTACTGTCAGTGCTAGTCCACCTCCTGGCTAAAGCCAGCTCATATCCCCTGGATGAACCTGAGGATGGAGGCAAACACTGGGTAGTCATCGTTGCCGGATCCAGTGGCTGGTACAACTACAGGCATCAGGTATGGAATAGGTTAGAGTTAAGTGACTTGACGTGACTTCATTGCTTCTAATTCCATCCTGGCTCCTCAATTGTCACTGTCTGCTGCTATGGACGTGAGCACTGATAGGATCCAGTCTGATGTTCTCCATTGCTTTTCCCCCCCACTACAGATGTTGGGTTACTTCATCTGCAATATCCTAGCTCACGTCTTTTTCCTTTGTTGAATTTCAGGATAACACACCCTGCAGTCTTCAAGCACAACTCCTCTAATTATGGAGCACTTGAGAATATCAACAGAGGCTTGTCTGTTTCCATCACCTACACATTCATGTTATATTTCCCTCTTTTGATTCTCGTTTTACTTGTTTTATAATAATAATCCTTACATTTGATAATAATAATCCTTACATTTGATATAGTGCTTTATTACATCTTTGAGACGTCTCAAAGAGCTTCACAGTATATACTGTAAAGTGAATTGACTGTATATTTTGTGGGTGAAACACGGCAGACAGTTGCGCACAGCAGCGTCCCATAACAGGTTGTGGAATTGAATGATCAAATTATTATTATTTTTTAAGTGCGTTTTATTTTCTAGTCCTATGTCCTACCTTCATCCTCCCCAGATATCTGTCCGTGGCTCCAGCCTTTGCTCTTCTCAAGTCGTTACTGCTATTGTATTGATCCTGAACATGCGGCTGTTGGGTCTCACACCGAAGGTTTGCTTTCCCAACAGGCAGATGCTTGCCATGCCTACCAGATCGTGCATGACAATGGCATTCCAGACGAACAGATCATCCTCATGATGTATGACGACCTGGCCTTTAATGAGGAGTAAGTATAATGATCGATCATATGGTCGTTTTGGAAAAGAAAACAACAGATACGTTGTAAAGTGGATTGACTATGTATTTTCTGGGCCAAATGTCTGTATGGACATCCAGCAGGAGATACAATACAACACAAATTACATGTGTTCAGCGCCTTTCACGTTGGGAGGATATCCCAAGGTGCTGGACAGTCAGCGATTTGGACCCAAGCTGGGGTCGGGATCAGGGAGGTGGAGGGCAGGGAGGTTAGGAGGTTGGCTGAAGGCTCAGTTGAAGAGGAAGGTTTTGAGATGTGCCTTAAAGGAGGCAAGGGAGGGAGTGAGGTGAAGGGACTGTGGGATTGAGTTGCATAGGGTGGGGGCAGAAAGGTTGAAGGCATTTGATGTTGAAAGGAACCAGGTGTTGCCCTCTATTTTTCCCCTAATAATAATAATAATAATCCTTGCATTTGAACATGATCAGGCGCTATATAAAATGCAAGGATTATTTTTTTTTAAACATTGGATATAAAAATACAACAACAACAACTTGGATTTATATAGCGCTCTCCACGCCGGAGGGCATCTCAGAGCGCTTCACAATAACGGATCCTGGGGCCGAGCCGGGGGGAGGGGGAGGGAGGTGATCAAAGGCGCGGTTGGGAAAAAAGGTCTTCAGCCGAGACCTGAAAATAGGACGAGAGGGGGCGAGGAAAAGGGAGTGAGGAATGGAGTTCCAGAGCCTCAGGGCATAGTGGCTGAAGGCACGGCCACCGAGGGTGGAGCGGAGGACTCAGGGGACGAGGAGGAGGCCAGACCCGGAGGAACGAAGGCAACAGGCACTGTTTTGAGGAGAGAGGAGGTCAGAGAGGTCGAGGGGTGCAGAGGAGTGGAGGGATTTGAAGACAAGGGTGAGGATAGTCATTAATCAGCTTGTAGTCATTAATCAGCTTGTATATCAATTTGTCTCGTTTGCTAGGAATCCCACGAAGGGCATTATTATTAACAAGCCCAATGGATCGGATGTGTACGCAGGCGTTATCAAGGATTATACAGGAGCGGTAAACCTCACATTGTACCATGGAGACACATTTCATTCTGTGTAGAAAGTTAACTCATGCCCTCGATACATTCATCTTGTCGGGTCGCAGCAAGATAAAACTCTCTGAGACGCCACCCTGCGTAGAGAGCGCTATATAATTGCAAGTTGTTGTTTTTGATACAGAAAATGATTGGCCACAGTGAACAAATACGTTAGAACTCTCTATGTGTCGTCTGTTTCAGACAGAAAGAATTTGTATTTTTGCAGCAGCGTATTATGTCACCATCTCAGGGCTTTATCTTCAGTGCGATCGAGTGCGGTGGCTGTTTTCTTAGGCAACCTAACGGTTTTACCAAGTTAAAAGAAAAGAGGCAAATAAGGTTAGTCAGCGAAAGATCAGTCAAGAATTGACCTTGAATTGCACAATAGCAGTGAGGAATTTAGAAGCTGCTGATTCTATAGCGTGTTTGTATCAACAACAACAACTTAGATGTAGATGTTCAAGAATAATGTTTGATTCAAATCTTTTTTCCCAGCCATTTGTTGATGACTTGAGCCATCTGTTTGGAAGTGTGTGCTCACTCCTCACCGACCCCTGTTTTTTCTTTCTTTTCCCCACTTGCTTCCCCGGACCTCGTGTTCTGTGTCACTCTTGTGTCCCTCTGCGGGCCACATCATTCCCACACTGATCACAAGATAAGTTTGGAAGATGAAGGTCTTTGATCCCATTTGATCCAAACATTTCAGAAAATCGACCCACAACCATCCCTTTACTGCATCCAAGCTTAAGTGAATGCAACATCTTGGGTTCAAATTGCTCTTCCTGATAACGATCTAGTGTCTCCTGAAGTTGCCCGGCAGATCTTTTAACCTCTGACCCATTTTCCTCATCCCTTGGTGTACCTGACAGGAGTATTCAAGGTTTATATGATAAATCCCATTACCATCTAGTATAACGCCATAAAGTCCCTTCAAGAAACGTCTCTTTTCAAGGCAGAAGAGCCCTTGCGCATCTAATTGTTCCTTATAGCTTATTCCCGTAACATTTGGGATCATCCTGTCGTTCTCTGCACTCGAGGAAATGGACAACTCACCTAGGGTATGTCGAGGAGAACTCTCTTAAGTCACTGTAGAGCTACTTATTCCCCTATATTTTAGAATTTAAAAAAAAAAATGGTATGTTTAATGGTGCTTTATGCCTGAATTAGCTTACGGTCTTACAATCTTTTATTTTTTTTATATTCAAAGAACGTCACCCCACAGAATTTCTTAGCTGTTCTCAAGGGAGATGCAAAAGCCGTACGGGGCATTGGAACTGGAAAAGTACTTAAAAGGTGAAAACCGTAACAACTTAAACGGTGTTAAAATTAAAAAGTTTAATGACGTGGACTGACTTGATAATGTCTCAGTGAAATGGGGCCAACGATGTAAGATAGTTGCCTGCTCACAATTGGGGAGATAGATATTAAACGGGACGGTACAATTGACTCTATTTATAAGCTCTGCCATCTTTAGACTCCAGAAAAAATTATCCTTCCTTTTTTCCAATCTAAAAGGGAAGTCTGCTACACTTTTGAACCTGGTTGTTAATATTAAATCAGCTGATGTTCAGGATGTCAAGGTTTAAATTGTTCGGGCTTGCCATTGTATGACTCAGAAGTTTTATTTTGGCAGTGGACCCAAGGATCATGTGTTTGTTTATTTCGCTGATCATGGAGCTGATGGACTGCTTGCATTTCCCAACGATGATGTGAGTAATTTTACCAGAACTAAATCCATGGTCCCTGTCAATGAACCTTTTGGTCAAACAGGAATAACATTCACTTAGGGTCATACAGTTGTAGAGCTTCACGGTGTTTGAGCTTTGCTCACTGCGGTTCATTAGGCAAAAATATAACAAAACTAACGCTGCTTAATCGGGTGAATTAAATTAATATTGTGATATTTGAGGCAATGACTTGAAATCTTTTAAACGTTTGCTGGTAATTCAATTTCATTTTGTGTTTATATAAATATATATTTTATATATAAAAACACAAAATATACATATCATGGATCTAAATTTCTACATAATAAATATATATAAATTCTGCAGATTTCTAGATCAGGCTTCTGTCAATTATATTTCCACTTCACTATTGTAACACCGTCAGAAGGACTAAACATTTTTTTTTCTTCCCTTTCAGCTTCAAGTTGCTGACCTGCAGGATGCCATCAAGTACATGCATGAGAATAAGAGATATGGAAAGGTATTGCTGTTTGTATTGTAGCTTTATCCGGAGCAGATCATTTTAAGACGGTGTGTGTGTGTGTGTGTGTGTGTGGGTGGGGGGTGGTTCTTGTCAAAAGAGTTGATCTCTGATGGGTGACCTTATTTATAAGCTATAAGTTTGATTTGGGAAGCACAGAATGCACTGCGAGAGCAATGGCAAGTGAATTTCATCGATTGGGAGAAAATAAGCGGGACATATTTGAGGCCCTTGTGATATTTAACACATTGGATGGGCGAGGAGCAGATTTCAGAAAGGAAGAAATCTTCAGGAATAACTCCCTCCCTTCCCTCTGCCCCCACCCAACCCCACCCTCACCCCTGGTCTAAAAACAGCATCGGCCGATGTGTCACCCGCATCACAAAAGTGGCCCTGTCAGGTGTTTTGTCGCCTGCGCTTCCTGCAGGTACGAAAACGGTGATAACTTGCTGCACTCACTAGTGACAGGAAATCCATCTCTGCAGTTCAATCACCACATCTAAGGAAAACCCAAGTCATGTCAAGTTTCAGATCGAGGAGGATTTCAGCAAAAGTGTAGCGACTTGCAGGCAAAATGCAACCATGAGGTTTTGAGACTCTTTCAAAAAGTGACTTGAGAGCGAGCAAGAGAGAATTGAAACAGTCGGATAAAATTTACTTCTGCTTTGGTCACGCGTTGCTCAAGTGTGCAGATGACCAGCATCTTGCTGAGACAGTTCTATTTGATCAATCAGATAAGTAAAGGCCTCAGTTTAATGTCTTATTTGAAGGACTTCAATGCAGCCCTCCTCCCCCAATTACTGCACTGGAATCAAAGCCGAGAGCATGAGCTCAAAGTCCTTGACCAACCAGCGATTTGGACTCTTGAGCCAGAGGAGAGTTTGCTACCAGCTGAGCCGGGCTGACATGTAAATGGAGGTGCAATCTGTAGAGAAGTTTTTCCTATCACCATTGTTACTTAAAGTTAAGTTCTCTCCCTCCCACAGCTCATTCAAGGTCTGTCTCAAGACTTAACTCTTTGTCTGCGCCTTCTCCTCCCCATACCTCCTAGATTCCCACCCTCAGATCGGGCGCTAAGCCATTCGTGACAAGCACTTTGGTACATCACAACATTACGTTGCCCTGTGTGAAGGGGGCTGTATAAGTACAAATGTTGCTGTTGTCCTCCTGACCTGAAAGGCACAATATTGAAGTTAATTTGTACTGATTTTAAATTACTATGTTGTACACTAATAAATAGAGTGACAGATGTCTCGGATGTTAAGGATCATTCTATGGAGATTCTCTGCGTGGTGCAGATGAGATTAAATGACTTAGCAAATGCTTTGCGTTCACAGATGGTGTTTTACATTGAGGCTTGCGAGTCTGGCTCCATGATGGTCGACTTGCCGGACAATATTAACGGTAGGACAGAGCCCTTGTAGAACTAAATGTTTGTGTTAAATTAGCTGCTCAGTGTTGGTATTATAATAATAAATAATAACGCTGCATTTGGTAGAGAGCCTTATCACGTCGTCGAGACGTCTCAAGGCACTTTGCAAGATTTTGCAAGTCTAAACCTTTTTTGTTGCACTGTGTTGATGCATCCCTTAAAGTATTGTTCTGGGTTTACTTTGTTTCAGTTCCATTTAATATCTTACAAACCTCTAATAATGTCCTCTCTGACACCTCTCCTTTCAAGATTGAAGAGCCTTAACTTGTCTTAATTGTTGCTCATAGCGTGTGAGTTGCATTCAGAATAAATACAGGTAGATTTCACTCTGTTTCACTGGTTTCAAATAGATACTGATTGAATTGCTGTTCTTTTTTTGCTTATAGTATTTGCCACTACAGCTGCCAATCCAGAGGAATCGTCCTATGCGTGTTACTACGATAAGCTGAGAGATACCTATTTGGGCGATGTGTACAGTGTTGTTTGGATGGAGGACTCTGATGAGGTATACGGGAATATTTATTCTTCAAAATAATGTCCGATAATAATAATAATAATCTTTGCATCATAAGATATAGCGCCTTATCACACTGTTGAGACGCCTCAAAGCGCTTCACAGAATATACTGTAAAGTGAATTGACTGTACATTTTTAAGGCAAAACACAGCTGCCGATTGCGCACAGCAGTGTCCCACAAACAGTCGGGAATTGAGTGACCATTTTTTTTTGGCACCTGGTAATCGATTCGCCAATCGACTAACAACCTAACTAGGTAAACAGAGGCGTGTGGAGTAAAGAACCTTGCCTAAGGTTCCATCCTGCCCGGGAATCAAACCCAGGTCTTCTCGCTTGCGAGGTGAGCGTGTGAGCTGGTACCCTATGGGATCGAATACATTATATACACTACGAGAATGAAGATATTAATCCTTGCATTTAATAATTATATTGAAGATATTGAAGAACCTGTCATTCTCGCTTTGCAGGAAGACTTGGCCAAGGAGACTCTACATCAACAATTCAGAATTGTAAAGCAGCACACCAATACAAGCCACGTACAGGAGTACGGGAATCTGGTGAGCATTTAACTGTGCATTGAGTCACGTTGCCTCTGTTTAGTAAGCTAGGCTTCAGGGAGTATGTTATCGCGTGTATTGCAGCATCAGAGGACAAGAGATAATGGAGACCGTCCCACATTTCCATCAATCTGTTCTTTAATTCTATTAACTGTCAGATGGAGAGGAAAGCAATAATAATATTAGTGATAGTCCTTGCATTTGGCATAGCGCCTTTCACATCGGGAGGACATCTCAAGATTCTTCACAGAACTTACCTTAACATGTAGTGATTTGTATTTTGTTGATGAATACCTAGCCGTGGGAGTGGGGGGTGGGTGGGGGAGAGATGGCCATAACCTGGGATGATCCCTGTGTTTGAGCGTAAGAAATGCAGGCCACAAAATGTCCTGACTGAGCCATTGAAAGTGTTGTGACGCACACATCAGCTCATAGAGACGTTGTTTGTTGTTCTTATTATTTGTGTTTGGAATATTATTTGTAAGCAATTTGCTCATGGAGTTTTTCCCCTCTCTTTCTTCCCCCACCCTCTCCCCTAACCCCCCCAACGCCCCCGACCCCCCCCCACCCCCATCCCTTGCACCCTCCGCTCCCCCATCCCGCTCCATCTCCTGCAGACAATCTCCCACATGAAAGTGATGAGGTTTCAGGGCAAAAGAAAACACCATCCCCTCACACCACAAGCTCCGCTAAACATTGTGGACGCTGTTCCGAGCCCAGATGCTACTCTTTCCATTCTGAAACAGAAGCTGATGTCGACAAACAGCATTGAGAAAAGTGACAAGCTCCTGAATGAGATCAACGCACATCTGCAGGTGAGCTGTCGTGTGCAGCAAGTGTGCGATCCGTGTCCTATGCAGCGAATAGAATAAAGTCCCAACGGAATAGTCAGCCCGGAGTAAAGCAGTGGATGACAAATCCTCAGTCAATCACACACATGTTCTTTTGACATCCTGGGTGTATGATACCTTTGCACGTAACCAGTTTGGGATTGTGTTCTGTTTGCAGGCCAAACACTTAATTGAGGAGTCGATGAAGAAGATTGTGAACAAGCTCACCAATTCAGAGCAGTGGACGTCCCACATTCTGAACTCCCGCAATCGAATTCGAGCTCACGGCTGTTACCAGGCTGCAAACTATCACTTCAAAACCCGCTGTTTCAACTGGCACTCACCCTTGGTAACGACAACGAGAACAACTTGCACTTACATAGCGCCCGTCAAGCAGGGTAGCCTTTCAGAGCGCTTAACGATGTCAGAGCCTGACTCTGAGCCGGTGCGGGGGTGGGGGTGGGGGTGTGAGGGGATGGGTGAGAGGCGGCTGTAAGAGGTTTTCAGGCGTGACTTGAAAAAGGGGAGAGAGGGGGCAAAGCGGAGGGATTGAGGGAGAGCGTTCCAGAGTTTGGAGCCACGTTAAAATCCACTTTTAGATGAATAGCAATAAACCCTTGCGCCTTTTGCGTCAGGAGGACTTCTCAAAGTGCATCGCAGGATAGTAATAATAACATGATATAACAATATATATAAAAACACAAAAGTCGGTCACTCAATCCACGACTTTCTGTGGGACGCTGCCGTGCGTAATTGGCTGCTGCGTTTCGCCCACAAAATACACAGTCAATTCATTTTACAGTGTATTCTGTGAAGCGCACGAGACGTTTCGAAGATGTGATAAGGCGCTGTATCAAATGAAAGGGTTATTATTATATTCTTTGCATTTGGTGTAACAACTTGTCACATCGTCGAGGTGCCTCAAAGCACTTCACATGATGTCCCGTAAAATGGTGTGACTGTGTGTATTTTGCAGGTGAAGGGTAGACTGTAAAGTGTCGTGACTGTGCGTTATATGCAAACAAAACGGCCAATATTCTTACAGTGGTGTCTCACAAACAGCCTTGACGTGAACAACTTTCACAAGAACTAAACAAGACTGGTATTGATATGCAATCTCGCCTCTGGTACTTACATGTTTTTTTAAAAAGACAAAACAAAACAGCAAATCAACTATATTTTGTTGAATATGACCAAGGGGGAATTTGCAGCGTTGTCCCATATTACATAACACAAATTTCTTCCCTCCCAATCTTTGACATGAGATGTTACTCCAGAGTTTATCCAATTGCATTTGCACTGAAAGTTTTCAGATACCTGAGTTCAAAATTGAAGTCTTCTATAGCGAACGCCTCTTCGAACCTGTCCGTCTGCTCCAGCCTGTGGTGGGAATTAAAGCTGTTGAGTTAATGAAACTGCCAATGCACTTCTTGTTAAATTTTCTAAATCAATTTCTANTTTTTTTTCAAACCAAAGTACGAATATGCACTGCGACAACTCTACATTCTGGTCAACCTTTGTGAAATAGAGTTCCCCATGGACAGGTAATGTCTGCCAGAGCGATTCAATCACAATTTACATGTATATTGCTCCTTTCTTAAGGAAGGATGTCTCAGAGCGCTTTATCAAAACTCCTCATTGTTTTGAACACCTTTGATTAAATCTCCCCTTAACCTTCTCTGCTCTAAGGAGAACACAAGAAGGTGCACAACAAATACGTGGGACCGGGAGGGGACAAAGTAGGGTGGGAGTTTGGGTTTCTTTTTACATCCACCGCCAACAAAACCTGAGGTGGAAATAGCTCATCCAGTACGTGCAAGTCTATGGTTTTAAGCCTCTCTCACCGTAGCACCACTGAATAGAGATGTCACTTGTACCAAGCCACCAGTCATAGTAAGTCTTTCTTGTGTTTTGAGTGAAATTAGTCACGTTTCGGTGTTGTGCACAAAGCAGTCATTTCCCTGAATGACCGGGTTCCCCCTTCATTCCATTTATTAATAATAAACATTTCATACAGTGGCTCGTCATGTTGAAACTCTCACAGTTTGTTTCTTTGCAGGCAATATTTACCCATTTCCAACCCCCCCCCCCTTTGAAAAACATTGCTTCCGATAATCTTTGACAGAGAGTTTCACAGACTTTTATGAAAGTGAACACAAGTCTTATTTGAATGATGGCCAGTTCCAGTATATAGAGCTTTCTGTACGTTACAGAAACAAAAGCAACTTGCATTTATATAGCGCCCTTCACACGGGGGTAGGGTCTGGGAGCACTTGTATTACAGCCATGTATGTGAACTGATTACATTACTGTGGTTCCTTTGCAGGATCTTTCAAGCCATGGATGAAGTGTGCCTAGCAAGGAGTTAAAGCACTGAATTGCACTGTTTTGTTTCGTGAAGACAAGTCACTTAATCGCGTGAAATAAAAGTTCCAAATATATTGGCTAAACTAGGATTCAATACTTATCTTTGCCGCGGGATGAATTGTTTTTTTTTTGGAAAAGTAATTTGCTGTATTTTAATATCCTTCTAAAGTGAGAACAATTAGATTTTTTTAAAAAATATTTTGATGCAAAAATTGAATGTGCTTCGAACAGTGTGTTTAACTTGCCCTACTCGCGCACACAAAGTAACTTGCTCCTTCTGGAACCTGCACTTTTTTAAATTAAGCCTAAGATTTATTTCCTGCAAGTGTGCAAGTCTATGTGTAATTGGATGTAAACAGGGCAGGGAACGGGCAAATCACTGCTAAAATGCCGTGACATGCGCAGCTGTGAACATTATATAACCGCTTTATCACGGACTCATATGTTCAATTTGAAAAGAAATAAATACAATCATTTCTGGAAAAAAAAATGCGTATTGTTCTTATAGCAGTGTTTGGAAATAGCTTACAGATGTGCAAATCTAGGAGTGAAATGGGTGTGTGAAATTCAGCTGTGAGATAACGTGTGAACGTTCAAGGAACAAGGTGTAGAAGGTGTTTCCCTTCCTCAGGCTCCTCTCAGATGCCCTCAGAGATGCATTCAATGCACAAGATCACAGAAGAGGTTCAGATATAGAAGGCCCTTTGGGTCATTTGATCTCATCCTTCCAGAATAACAGGCCTTCCCATTACAACAATAATTTGCATTTATACATCGCCCTTCACACTGCGCAGCGCCTTGAGGTGCTTGACAGAGGCAGCGTATGATGGCAAGCTGGGGGTGAGGCAGGAGTTGACCTTAAGCACGGTCGAAGAGGAAGGTCTTCAGTCAGATCTAAAAGATGGGAAGGAGTGGGGTGAGATGGAGGGATTGGGGGAGAGAGTTCCAAAGCTTTAGTGCGCTGTTAAACTGTGTCTTAAATGAGTCTAACGTCCTGGCCTCAACCACTCTTCCAGTTCCAGTCATTAATTACCATCTGTGTAACAAAAGACTTGCTGGGCTGTATCCTGAAGTTGCCCTTCATGACCCTGAATTGGTCTCCTGCTGCCCGGCAACACCTGAACGTATTGTTCTGGATTGGCTTTCAATCCCATTTAGTTACTGTCCTTGTCCACATTGTAGATAGTGCAGTCTAGATAGATATTCAGCATCCAAATAGAGCAAGACTAACAGACGAGTACATCATGTCTGAGCCACAGACCTCCAGGACAGTTGTCTGCTGACTTCAGAACACTTTCATTTTGGGTTGAGTCATTGGCTACTTTTTAAAGCTGCTATAACTTGGGTGATGGGTGGGATGTAAAGTACATAAAACTGCATAATAATATTCCTATGAGACATAACCTGGTGTGGTTTTGTGACCTTCATAAACATTGGTTTCAAAGCAGAATGCACGTCCTGTTCTTCATAGTGATCGCAATGTTCTTGATTTTCTTTTCATTGGTAGTTGAGCCCTTAACAAGAAAATGTTTGTTTGGAAGACTTATTTTCCTTCATCCGTGATCTACAGTCACATACTCTACTCTTTTTCCTTCGCTTATCCTTAAAGCTCGTAGGTCTTAGCTCAGCTAAGATGTCAGCCTAGCTTAAGTGGGTAGCAACTCTCACCTCTGAGTCATACGTTTTGGGGGTTTAAGCCACAAGTCAAGACTTTGAGCTCACAGTCCAGTCTGACACTCCAAAGCAGTGCATTGGAGATTCAACTGAGACCTTTCTAACTGCAAGTCTCAACTATTCACAGAATAGTTTGCTTTTGAAACCCAACATTGGTGGGAACTATTATATAATAAGTAATCTCACTTTCTCTTCTTTTCACATTTTGGGGTTTCCGAATGAAACCACAGCATTTATCAACTTGTTGCACACCATATTCTAAAGTGCTAAGAGACTTAGTACGTGGCTCAGTGACTGTGGAGGCCTGTAGCTCAGTGGTTAGAGCACTTGCCTTGCAAGCTAGAGACTTGGGTTTGATTCCCGGCCAGGGTGAAATGTTGGGCAAGTTTGCTTACTCCACGCGCCTGATAATAATCCGTCAAGAAAAAAATAATAATAAAATTGGTCACTTCAATCCACGACTATTTGTGGGGCACTGCTGTGCGCAATTGGCTGCCGTGTTAGGCCCACAAATATACAGTCAATTCACTTTATAGTATATCCTGTGAAGCGTTTTGAGACGTCTAGAAGACTTGGAAAGCATTATATCAAATGCAAGGATTATTATTATGATGATAGCAATCTCTTCCCTGTATAGTACTGTACATCTCTATACATTCAATGGACTCAGATCAACAATGGAAACCTTTTCAAGTCAGGAGCTGCATACATGACTAGGAAAATGTTAAATAACGTTATGGCATATAGTATATTGGTAGTTCGGGACATATGTGCGTGTGACTGCCAGAAAGGTGGAAGGCAAACTAGATGGACCTTGGTCTTTTTTTCATCTAGCATTTCCTATGTTCTTATCAGTCAGTTCACTCCATCTGACAACCGGTTCAATTTGGTCTGGACAGCATTTTGAGCAGATGGCATCACATTTGCAGTGGATTGGGAGACCAAATCCAGAGAGTGATTCACCAAACAGCTCTTTACAGTTTGATATCTGATGTTGGAAGTTGTGGTTTGGTTTGAGGGTACAGTCTCTGAGTCAGTGTGAAATAACAGTGGCCTAAAATCGCTTATTTTTAGGCCACTAAATGAAAAATCATTTATTTTTCAGGAGATTTTCCTTAATTAGAAAATGATCAAAACCTCCTTGTTATGGGAAGACCTTTCCCTCATTTTCTCCCTCTCATCTCTTGAATACACTGACTCATCGATTAGGTGCAGAGTCATCGGAAGCAGAGAGAGGGAGAGAGAAAGAGAGAAAAAAGGAAAGAACTTGTATCTGTTTTTTTAGCAATTTGTACTTGAAAATATTTCAATGTGAGAACTATAGCAAATGACAACACAGCAGGAGACCATTTGACCCATTGGAATAGTGTGGGTGTTTGCTCCTCCAGTGAAGCTGTGTAACCTTAATCCCAGCAGTTCAGGCACGAGACAAGACTGATCACCTTCTCCATCCCCCAGTGCCTTCGCCGCTTCCTCCCTCTCCTCCTTCAAGGCCGGTCTCAAAACCTTTCTCTTTGACCGAGCCTTCAGCTCCCCTCTCGACTCTCTTCCCCCTTCTCGCTCCCTCCCATCCCTCCCCTCACCCTGACCATTTCCCCCCCCTCGCTCCCTCCCCTCCCCTGACCATTTCCCCCCAATGCTCGGGTCATGACCCAACTGTGCAGCGCCTTGGGACGTCCTCCTGACGTGAAAGGCGCTTTATAAATGGAATCTTGTTGTTGTTGTTGTTGTATCAGCCAAGGCCAAACCTGCTCTCACCCGATAGCATATCGTGGCAGCCCAGTTTCTGCTGTGAGTCTGAGATCAGCTATCTCAGCACAGAGCAACTTGCGTTTGTCGTATGCATTATTTAAAGCAGCAATTGTCGATGGCCCAGGCCATGGCGATAGCTTCTTCCCTCAGCTAGAAGCAATCGCACAACACTCACAGTTGCACACTCACACCACACACTCACACGCTCATATCTCCGCTTGCCAGAAACGGACAGCTTTTTCAATTATTATCTTGGGTTTACATTTACATTCAATATTTCCTGTCATTCTGCAGAGGTTAAAGAAATAATATTAATAGCCATTTTTTCAGGCGCACAGGTCCACAAACCCATCCTCTGAAGTTTATCACCGTTCGTTACATGGGCACTTAATTTAACGGGCCTTCCATATTTTACCAGAATCTTTCGGCCAAAACATACAGACAATTTCCTTTACAGTGTATCCTGTGAAGCGCTTTGAGACATCTCAAAGACCTGATAAGGCACTATATCAAATGGAAGGATTATATATACAGTATATAGAGTCTAGTATGGATTAGAATTGAAATGGCATAAGCAATAAGGGTAAAATATCAGAGTGATGTTCTTTGTTAAGGGTATTGAGATGGTGGAACTTGTCCCTTGGAAGCTGTCGTTGAAGCAAAAATCATCAATGTATTTGAGGCAAAAGTTTGATGTGTTTGTGTATTGTAACGTTCTGTATAGCTCCAGCAACACACTGTGGGGTCCCCCAAGCCTTGGCTCTTGCCAACCTGCACCTAATACTTTCTGGAATTAGGTAAGCTGGAAGCATCCCTCCAGGGAAAGAGAGAAAGAGAGAGAGAGTGCATTCCATTCCAACAATCTATCTCTGGGGATTTCCATGTGTAGGTGGGACGCGTGGAATTCCCAGCTTGGTTTGGATCCTCTTAAGCAATGGTGATGAGTTTCCGCACGTGTTAGGATACAACAAACAAAACAAACAAACATTCTATATAAAAAAACCTTCAATCTTACAATCCTGCCTCTCCATGTTATCTCCCTGAATTTATTGATCCAGGTCCCAATTTATTGGTCCCAAAGCGCTGAGCAGTCAGGTGTCGGGGCCCGAGCTTGAATTTCATCCTCTGAGGGATGGGGAGCCAGTGGAGTCGGGCGAGGGTGGGAGTGATGGGGTCACGGAGCCTGGTGCGCGAGAGTACACAAACTGTAGAGTTTTGGATGATCTGCAGCTTGTGAAGGGAAGAGTTGGGAAGGCCTATGAGGAAGGAATTCCCAGAATCGAGTCTTGATGTGACGAATGCACATGGGTGAGGGTTTTGGCCACCTGAGGGGTGAGGCAGTGGCGGTCATGGAATTCACAACATCAAACTTTCCACAATCCAGCACATAAACAAGTTTCTGAAGCTGTCAATAGGTCACAATAACAAGTTGTTTTCCCCATTTCTTTTGCACACCCAAGCAGAATTAGAGAGGAAACGATCAAAAGCTTTTTTAACTTCTATATTAATTCATGAGCGAGCAGGCTGGTCATGTGCTCAACCCAAGATGGCATTGCTTTTCCCACTTCAGTGTTAATGTCTAACAGTGAAAAATAGATTGAGCAATTTCCCAAAAGCCTAAAGAATAATGCTTCGAACTGCTTCTGCTTATTAGACGAAAACGTTGCTTTCCACAAGAAAGCAGAACAGACTTGCAGTGTAGAGTATTATAAAGGGCCTATTGCCATTCAACCTGATAATAATAATCCTTGCAATTGATATATGTATGTCTGATGGACCATGAGGGTTACTCGGGAAATGTAGCCGGCCATACAAACAGTCCATTGCTGGTTAAGACATTCATCCCATGTGAAGTACACCATGGTTGAATTGTCGTTTGGGCTCAGATTCCTTTAGAATTGCAGGCGTTTCGTCCACAAAATATACAGTCAATTCACTTTACAATGTATCCGGCGAACAACAACAACAACAACAAGATTCCATTTATAGAGCGCCTTTCACGTTGGGAGGATATCCCAAGGCGCTGTACAGTTGGGTCAGGATCCGAGCCTTGGGGGGGAATGGTCAGGGTGAGGGGAGGGAAGGGAGGGAGCGAGGAGGGGGTAGAGAGTCGAGAGGGGAGCTGAAGGCACGGTCAAAGAGAAGGGTCTTGAGACCGGCCTTGAAGGAGGAAAGGGAGGAAGCGGCGAAGGCACTGGGGGATGGAGTTCCAGAGCCTCGGGGCTGAGAGGCTGAAGGCCCGGACACCGATGGTAGGGCGGTTGGGGCGGGGGATGTGGAGCAGACCGGAGCCAGAGGAACGGAGGGTACGGGCAGGTAAGTAGGGGATAGTAGGTCGGAGAGGTAGGAGGGAGCGAGGCCGTGAATGGCCTTGTAGGTGAGGATGAGGATCTTGAAATCAATCCTCTGGGGGATGGGGAGCCAGTGGAGGCGAGCGAGGGCGAGGGCGAGGGCGGGAGTGATGTGGTCGCAAAGCCTGGTGCGGGACAGTACACGAGCTGCAGAGTTCTGAATGAAGTACACGAGCTGCAGAGTTCTGAATGAGTGAAGAGCTTTGAGACGTCTCAAAGACGTGATAAGGCGCTGTAACAAATGCGAGGATCAGTATTATTAATAGAAGGGACAACGGGGTTAGAAAATGCATTTTTTTTAAAAAAAACGTCCCTGTCTCTCCAGCGCTTCAAAACACTCAGTGAGGAGTTGCTTCGAGTTCCCATGAAGCCAATTGTGATGAGATCAGCTAACTCAACAGGGACTGGGGATCAGACTTGGGACCTTCTAGGTCCGTATAGGATAGGATAGGGCTCATGGTCTCAACACCAAGTGTCGTTATCAATGGAATGCTAAAGCACGTGTATTAGAGAAAGAGAAACCAAAAGACCTTTTGATTTCCATTCTTCAGTTACATCCAGGTGCATTTCTGATACTTCTGCGGTACAAGTCCCCACAATAGCCCCTGGAGAAGGTGTTTCTTTGTCACACAGATGTTATTGTGACAAATTTGTCATGCTGAAACTTCCACAAACTGCAAACCATTCTGACCTCAGCTTGTCCCAGTTCCGCAAATATGAGGTGGGTTGAGGGGCTGGGGGGTCGGGGGGGTGGGAGAGATCGCGACAAAGTGAAGAGGAAAACAAAAAGGGGATTCTTGTAGAGGAGTGGCTAATACGCTCACCTCGCAAGTGAGAGGACGTGGCTTTGATTCCCGGGCAGGGCCAAACTTTTAGCAAGATTCCTTACTCCACACACACGCCTTTGTTATCTGGCAGTAAGTAGGTACCTGGTTGTCAGTTGATTGGCAGATCGCTTTCCAGGGGTAAAAATAATAAGAAGAATTTTGGCACTCAATCATTGACTTTTATTTCAGATTCACAAAGTCAGTCAGTATTAAAGTTACGCTTCAGTAATTTGCGATCCGGGGTTTGCATTCCTTGAATTTCCCTTTAAAACCCTTAACAGTGTTTCCCCTGGCACAGTCACACATCACACACACACCCTCCCTCCCACTCTCACCACTGGATCACAAGATGAAAAGGCTCTTCTGCCCATCTGATACCATCATTCCAGAATTCACATCAGCCAAATCATCGGGTTGTGTCGTGTCGTCGCTTGTCTGGTTTTGAACCAGCTCACGCCCGTTTCCGAGAAAGACTGAACTTAAAACAAAAAACATCCAGAGCCTATTAATTATTAAGCATTTGAGTGTTTTTTTTCCCCTTAGTCATTAAAATAGTAAAACTCAGAACTAATTGCAGATAGTAGCTTTACTAAGAGAACATTGAAATCTGTTAATAATTGGAAGCATGTTCTCAAACCCTATATCCCAAATTCCAGAGAGGATTTTTGCTCCTGTTCTTATCTCCTTGTGACTCATTAGCTTCCTTTATTTATTTAGGCAAGATATCTGACACAGGCTAAATCATTTATAATAGTAATAACCCCTGGATTTGATAATAATAATAATAAGCCTTGCATTTGATATAGAGCCTTATCACGTCTTCGAGATGTCTCAAAGCCCTTCACAGAATATACTGTAAAGTGAATTGACTGTATATTATGTGGGTAAAACACAGCAGCCAATTGTGCACAGCAGCGTCTCACAAACAGTCGTGGATTGAGTGACCAAATTATTATTATTTTTTGAATTTAATTTCCTAGCTTGATCTGCAAAACAAGGCCGTCGCAAGGTGCAATTGATAAAATAAAGTACGGAGCAGAACAAAATGTCATTGACAGGTTCTAACAGGAATATTCAGATCTCTAAATGTGCTAGTTAATGCTAAGCAAGTTCTACTTCAAGAGAAGTTCGAGGTTAGCCACCTGTAGCTCATGTTATTCACCACAATACTGAACATCTTATGCTGGATTCAGAGCTAGGCAACCGGCCAGATGTTGTAACAGATCAGCATAGATTTGCCTTCAGATGAGGAACTAATCATATGACTTTAATCATCGGTTGAGTGCTGAATTCTTGTCAGCAAGAATGGGGAGGCTGCAGGGAAATAAGTCACCATTCACCGCGTGTGGGGGTGGAGGGAAAGGCTTTGTTTAGTGATTCCTGGGTGTTTCTGAGTAGTGCAAAGGATTTCAATTACATCCCAGAAACATGGGATTTCTGAGCATTTTGTCGTGAGTTGACGTAAAACTTCAGCCAAGTCTAGGTCTTCAACCTCATGTCAGGACATGAGTTCAATTTAGTGACACTCAGTGAATGGGGAACCGAAAATAACACAAGGGGGTGCATGTCATGAAGCTGATCTTGTAATAATGTTAATAATAATCCTTGCATTTAATATAGCGTCTGCGTATGTCATTGAGAGGTCTCAAAACTCTTCACAGGATTTGACTGTAAAGTGCAGTGACTGTATTTTGTGGGCGAAACACAGCAGCCAATTGAGCACAAGCAACGTCCAACAAACAGCAATGGGGTGAAAGGTGAGCGATCACATTTTTTAAACACTAATTTCAACATTAATGTAAACAATGCTTCATTACACTAACGCACCTGTTAGTTAATATTTCAACTGCATTCCCCCCACAAAAAAAATGGCTTTTGTGCAAGATCACATGTTTTTCACATTTCTAAAAGCTCTTAAAAAGTTCAACACGTATTAAAATTAGAACATTGGTTCAATTAAATATTACCTGGGGGAATATTTTAAATTCTCGGTTCATGATATTTCTTTCAGAGGTTGTGAGAAACATGTTTTTCTTTGTTCTTTGTTATGTTATTTTTTAAAAACAGGGGAAAATTGTTTTTTTCCCCTGATTGTAATTTTTGAAATACGCTTTGCCATCTTTTTCAAAATGTCTTTGCCAAACAACAACAACAACTTGCATTTAACTAGAAACATAGAAATTTATGGTACAGAAGGACCATATGAAATTTTAACCAGATGATTTTAACAATAATAATCCTTTAATAATAATTTGATATAGCGCCTTATCACGTCATTGAGACGTCTCAAAGCGCTTCATTGCATATACTGTAAAGTGGGTCGATTAACTGTGTATTTTGTGGGCGAAGCTAAATTTTACAATCAGATGAAAATAAAGTAAACTGCTGTTTTTTTTTAACCTACAGCATTCTGAACCGCATGTTTCTTTCAAGGGCACTAATAATAATAATAATAATAATCCTTGCATTTGATATAGCGCTTTTCATGTCGTGAGGACGTCCCAAAGCGCTTCACAGAATACACTGTAAAGTGAATTGACTGTATATTTGTGGGCGAACGCGGCAGCCAATTGCGCACAGTAATGTCCCACAAACAGTCGTGGATTGAAAATGACCAATTTATTATTGTTTTTGGTTTTGGAGGATTATTATTAGGCTCTGTGTGGAGTAAGGAAACTTGCCCAAGGTTTCGCCCTCTGCCGGGAATTGAACTCAGGTCTCTCACTTGCAAAGCGAGTGCTCTAACCACTGAGCTACAGGACTCCACAGGACTAAAGATTTTTAGAGGTTAAAATGAATGCCACTCATTTCTTCCAGAGCCTCCCCTAGCCTGGCCCTAAACAAGACGAAGTGAGTATCACAGGCGCAGAACTCAGACCAAGTTGGAATTATATCTTGCTGAATCTCACCATCTAGTGGTTTGTCAAATCATTCACACACTATGAGTGAACGCCTTCTGTGTGTGCGTGTGTGTGTGTGTGCGGAGATAGGGCCTAGTTTGCAACATTTCTTAATAAGAAAAGCACAGTTACTACATTTTAAAAACACTGACCACTGTGGAAGAACGCATTATTGAATTTCTAAACCATTATTGAATATATATGTAAAAACAAAGAATAATAATTTGGTCACTCAATCCACGACTGTTTGTTGGACGCTGCTGTGCTCAATTGGCTGCTGTTTTTCTCTCTCAAAATATACAGTCAATTACTTTACAGTATTATTTGTGAAGCGCTTTGAGACATCTCGAAGACGTGATAAGACTCTACATCAAATGCAAGGCTTATTATTATTATTATTATTATTATTATGGCTCACGAAGGGTCCCAGACTAGTTGGGCTGAATGTATTGTTTCCATGCTGTATAGTATTAGCTGAGCGTTCAAACTGAGGGTGGGAGCCGAGGTGAGTGGGAAGGAGTACAGTGTAATGACTGCGATTATAGGCAAACACGGCAGTCAGTTTGCACACACCAATGCCCCACAAATGACCAATTTAGAAGCGTAGAACCATTGAAAAATATGACGCAGAAGAAGGCCGTTTGGCTCATCGTGTCTGTGCTGCCTCCCTCAAGGGCAATCCTTTGAGTCCCGTTTCGCTGCTCTTTCCCCATCCACCTGTAGCTGACGTACATTTATGGTCACATGGAGGACAGATGGCCGGCACACCAGGAGAAACTCTTTTCTCTTTTCCAATAGTGTCATGCATTCGTTAATCTTTAACGTCCACCTCCATCAACAGATCCGGGTTTAACGTCTTGTCTGGATTGTTTTTTTTAAAAAAAAATTATCTTTTTTGGGGAGAAAATCAAAGTGGATTCACGCTTGAATTTTACCCTTGAAACAACAATGTCAGGCTTCCCGCTCTCATTGCTTGCAAACTATCTGTCACTTTGCCAATAGAAAGGAAACTTCAATTGTAACAGCTTGTACCTGGCTCCGGGTTTAATGGTCAAGGGCTAGTCTGAAACAAATCAAACCGCACTTCTGAAACAATGGAGCGCCNTTTTTTCCTGAGCATTTACAGCGACAACATTCAAATTGAACTTGCACAATGACTATACTTAGGAGAGTGATTGAGCACATGCTAAAGAGCCTTTGGGATCTGAGTTGCTAATTATTAACAGGATTCCTTGATCAGAAATGCAAATTGTTACAAATTAAAGACCCTTCCTGGTAATCTGCCATTTCCTGCTCCTCAGTTGATTGTAAATCTTTGTGCACGTCTTACGCTCAACAACCAGTGACATCTGTTTGGCGAAGAGTCTTTCATGTGGTACTTTGACAAGTGATTTTTGGGCAGCGAGGCGCGATACATAATGTGGCTTACTACAATCAATGTGCGATGCTATTTCCTCAACCAAAATGGTTAAGAGGCTGGTCAGAGAGGATTCACCTTCCCAGCCCGCCCCCCACTCCACCACCATCACCGCTTCCGAAATTGCTGTCATTTATTTAGTTATTTTGGGACGTCCTCCCGATGTGAAAGGCGTTACATAAAGGGTGGCCAAAAAGTCCTGATATCTACCCTGTCATCTAAAAGAAATATATATCATTTCTTTAAGACTTATTAGACATTGCAATGATATCACAACTTTTTGGTCACTCCGGTAAATATGAATGCAATTTGTTGTTGTTACTTTCATACACATAATCTTCCGTTTGCTTTCAATGATCAACGCTCCTCTGACAATTCCTCAGATGCTTCGTCGAAATTCAAAATGTCCCATCTTTTGCAGTTTTGCTCGGTCGGCCCCCCCCACCCCTCACCCCATCGTTTTCTTATTCTTTTCAAGGAGCCCAAACCTGGAATTTGTTCCCTCGCTTCCATCTACTCTTCTTATAACTTTACAGACTTTCAAAACAAACCGCCATTTCCTGTTGTACCCAGTCTCCTTTGCTGCCCTGCGCCAAGACCATTGACCTTCGTTGCAAAAATATTTACTCAAACTCAAGTGCGGAGTTTAGCTTTTGTGCGCCTTTGTGAGCTGGATTGGATGCAGTCTAATCCAGTCAACAATATCCCTTGTTTGCTTTGTTTGTCACCATGGCTCAGTTGGTAATACTCTCACCTCCAATAATGTGGATTTGAGACCCACATCAGGACTTTGTACTTACGGTTTGGGCTGAAACACCTGCACGATGCTGGGGGAGACCTGCATTGCTGGAGTTGCCGTCCTTCAGCTGAGATGTTAAAGCGAGGTCCTGTTTGCACGCTCTGGTGGATGTTAAAGGTCCCATGGCATTACTCCAAAAAGGGAAGGGAGGTCCTCTGATTATTCTGGCCAACAATCTCCCAGACAAAATCGGTCATTCACTTCACACTGGTGTGTGGGACATTGACTATTGGCAAATTGTCAATAGTCCTACACTTTACCGTAACTCCTTTGACGTTCTTTAAGACGTGTTAATATTCCACAGGGAAAGATTCAGAAGCAAAATACAGAGTTCACACATCAATCAATATTAACGAAGCCAAATTGAAGAATTTTTTTTATTGGAAACAGTTGTGTAAACTTGTTAGAGTCAGTTACAACTCTGTCGTATGAATGTACAGTATATACAGGGGTGTGGGGATGTGGAGGGAAGATGTCTGTTCTTATTAGGAGAGACATCACTGAGCTTTGTTTTAATACAAAGTACCTGAATCCAAAGTGAAATGATTCAAACCTACGACAAGACTCGAGGAAAAATCAGTGAACAGACCAAACAAATGCGTGGCTTTAATGCCATCTAATACCATTTAATGCCATCAAAAATGTAGTTTAAAAAATATTGCTGACGTCCCAGTTCAGCAGAGGTCTCTCGTCTTGAAGTGGTTTGTAAGTGACCCAATATATATTCATCGAAAAATGTGCATCTCTCTCTCTGCATTGGCACAAGTGACTTTGTATCCATACGGTACCTAATCTATAAATTTGTCACCATTACAATGCATCGTCTTTTTTCTTTCTCCGACTGTTTCTTGTACTAAAAATCCAGTATTAAGTAAAATTAAGTAGTATCATAAAGAATATTTGCTGGGCCACATGTCACACGCTTAGAATGGTCAGTTGCTTAAGACAATAGTTTCTGGATTGTGCACTCCCTCTGGAGCTTACGAGAATTGCTGGAGAAGAAATCTTACAGGATTGTTTTGTGTTCGCATTTGACCGCTCTACTTTGGCTCAAAGAATGTCACCTGGATTAAACAGAGAACAACGTCTCCGTTAGCTGATATCTTACGATAGCGTATTTTGCTTTCTCCAAGAGAGGTGGTTCACATTTCTTTTTAAATAATCTCGCGGTACAAGTGGAATTGAAGAACAGTGGTACGTTTGCATGGACCTTATACTGAACAGATTTAGTCATTAAAAGATTGTGCCCTTGAATAAAGTGATAAGATAACTGCTAATGTACCCTCTCCCTATAAATATCAGGGAATAGGCAGGCAAAACATCATACACATACAATATGAAACCCACATCAGACAGACTTCACGACAGGTCCACCAGAACTATATTTATAGGGAAGTGGCCCTTGTTGAACGGTGACAATATTCGGTTGCGAATATCCAGAACTTGACTCACTGGCACTGACTCAGAGGTAAGTTACGAGTAGAACGTTTGTAGTGGAGGATATTCAGAATAAAAGCAAGAGATTCTTTCCCTTAACGCAGCTTCCTTCTTCCATGACTGGCCTTAGACTCGGGGTGGTGAAGGCAGCAACGCAAAGTGTCAGGCACGCATTCTCGATCATGTCCCGTTGGCCCATTTTAACACAACTTGATGACAGTCTCCTCAAGGGATGTGTTGATGAGATGAGGCCTCGGTCCTACTGATAGCATTGGGACAGAGCCCGGGAGAACATGGCAGGTGAGAGGGAAAGGGACGTGTGTGTGTGTGTGTGTGTGTGTGGACTGTGTGTGTGTGGGGGGGGTGCGGGGGGGCTAGTTCCATGGACAAGCTTCAACATGTTGTATAAACAACCTATAAATAGCTCGTTTGAAAGCAGAAACGTTTAATATATCTTAAAATTAGCAACGTATAAAAAAAAAGAGATGCACTGTGCTATTGCACTAAGACTCTGGTAGAATTCAGTCACACGGGAGCTCTTTGATGGGTGGGTCTGTAGCTTCCTCTGTGTGGCTGATCTGTTTGTATAGAAACTGATAGTCTTTCCGTGGTTGGCTCCTCTGGAGGATGGACTTGAGGTTGTGAGGCACGGCCTCAGTCGCGAGCTGCAGACACTTCTCGTCCACGAGAACGAACAGGTGGTAGTCATCCGGGTCGGTCACCCCAAACTTCTCCGCGCACTGAACGCAGAGCTCCTCCGCCGTGCTCTCTGGCTTAATCGCAAACGTCTTCACGTCGCATCCGACATCCAGGAAGGACACGCTCAGGAAATCCTGCCAGTGACAGTGACAACAACAATAATAATGATAATAATCCTTGCATTTGATACAACGCCTTATCACGTCTTTGAGATGTCTCAAAGCGCTTCACAGGATACACTGTAACAACAACAACAACTTGGATTTATATAGCGCCCTCCACGCCGGACGGCGTCTCAGAGCGCTTCACAGTAACGGATCCCGGGGCCGAGCCGGGGGGAGGGAGGTCGAGCCAGGGGGAGGGGGCAGGGGGGGGAAAGTGACTAAAGGCGCAGTCGAAAAGAAAGGACTTCAGCTGAGACCTGAAAATGAGAAGGGATGGGGTGAGACGAAGGGAGTGAGGAAGGCAGTTCCAGAGCCTCGGGGCATAGTGGCTGAAGGCACGGCCGCCGAGGGTGGAGCGGAGGACTCGGGACGAGGAGGAGGCCAGACCCGGAGGAACGAAGGCAACGGGCACTGCTGTGAGAAGAGAGGAGGTCAGAGAGGTTGGGGGGTGCAGAGGAGTGGAGGGATTTGACGACAAGGGTGAGGATCTTGAAGTCGATCCTCTCTGGGACAGGCAGCCAGTGCAGTCTGGCCAGGACTGGGGTTATCGGGGACTGGAGTTTGGTGCGGGTGAGAATGTGGGCAGAGTTTTGAATGATTTGGATTTTATGGATGGTAGTGGAGGGGAGACTGGCGAGGAGGGCGTTGGAGTAGTCCAGCCAAGAGGTGACAAAGGCATGGACCAGGGTTTCAGCAGCTTTTGGGGAGAGGTATTGGCGTAGACGGGCAATGAGTCGGAGGTGAAAGAAAGTGGTGCTGGTGAGAGACTGGATGTGGGGGAGGAAGGATAATTGGGGATCGAACCTGAGGCCGAGGTTGCGTACAGGTTCAGAGAGCTTTAGGGGGAGGTCGGGTAGGTGGAGGAGGTGAGAACCATGAGATTTTAGACGTTGACGAGAGGCAAAGAGTATGGCTTCCGTCTTGTCAACGTTCAGCTGAAGGAAGTTTGCGCTCATCCAACCCCTGAGGTCTGACAGGCAGAACATCAGGGGACTGGGGGTCGCAAAAAGAGGTGGAAAAATAGAGTTGGGTATCATCCGCGTACATGTGTAAATGTACCCCATGTCTGTGGATGACATCCCCAAGAGGGAGCATGTAGATCAGAAAGAGGAGGGGGCCAAGGATGGATCCTTGGGGTACGCCACAGGTGACCGGGTGAGAGCGGGAGGAGAAGCTGTTGGTGCAGATGTACTGCTGGTGGTTTGTGAGGTAGGGCTCGAACCGGGCGAGTGCGGTCCCACTGAGGTGGATGACGGAGGAAAGGCGGTGGAGGAGGATGGCATGATCGGCTGTGTCGAACGCGGCGGAGAGGTCCAGGAGGACAAGGAGGCAGAGGGAACCCTGGTCACAGATAGAGAGGATGTCGTTTGTGACTTTCACAAGTGCAGTCTCTGTACTGTGAGCGGAAACCGGACTGGAGGGGTTCGAAGAGGGAGTGGGAGGAGAGGTGTGCGCGGAGTTCATTGGCAACAATGCGTTCTAGAACTTTTGAGAGGAAGGGCCGGTTAGAAATAGGGCAGTAATGGCTGGGGTTTGAGGGATCTCGGGAGGGTTTTTTCAGGAGGGGGCTGATGACAGCAGTTTTGAGGGGGGCAGTGACTGATCCGGAGGAGAGGGACTGGTTGATGATGTCAGCCAGTAGTGGGCAGAGGAGGGGGAGCTGGGTGACTAGTATACTGGTGGGGAGGGGGTTAAGGCAGCAGGTGGTGGGTTTCATGGAGGTGATGGTGGGTGAGAGGGAGGAGGGAGAGATGGGGAGGAAGGAATGTAGAATGGGGGTCGTGGTAGGAGCAGATGATGAGGAAGGAGAGGGGGACTGAGAGGGCGTGGTGGTGGGTTACAAGGGGCAGGTGGATGAGACTGCCTGGCGGATGTTGAGTATTTTAGATGAAAAGAAGTCCTTGACCTCCTCGCACTTGGCATTTGATATCAAGATTGAGGAGGCCTGAGGGGGGGCACGGAGGGGGTAGTGGGTGGTGGAAAAAAGGATTTTAGGGTTGTGTTTAGCCTCCAAGATGATGTTGGAGTAGAAGGCCGTTTTTGCGCGTGTAGCTATGGAGATGCTCGAGCCACAGTTGGTGGACTGTCAGGCCAGTTTTCTGCCATCTGCATTCGAGTAGCCGGGTTTGGGTTTTTTGGCGGCGGAGATGGTTGTTGTACCGGGGGGATCAGGTGGGTTTGGAGATGGTTCTGGATTTTAGGGGGACGAGTGAGTTGAAGGTGGAGGAGAGGCGATCATGGAGCAGCTGGATGGCTGCTTCAGGATCTCCGCGGGTGGAAGGCCAGAGGGATAGGATGTTTGATGATGAGAGGGCCTTTGTGAGGATCTCAGGGGGTAGCCTTTTCCAAGAGCGGTAGAGGATGGTTGATGGCTTGGTGGAGGAGAGAGGGATGTGAGAGGAGGAGATGAAAAAGTGGTCCAAGGTGGCCTTGTCCACTATGCTGAGGTCGGAAATGTCAAGGCCGTGGGTGATGAGAAGGTCAAGTGCATGACCACAGTTGTAGGTGGGTGAATTTATATGGAGGGTAAGGTTTAGGGAGGAGAGGAGGGCAGTGAAATCGGCAGAAGTGGTGCAAATCACCCATTATGAGCGGGTGCTCGGAGCAGAGGGACAGGGAAGAGAGGAGAGATGTCTTTGTGGAAGGAGCCGGGGGGCTTAGGGGGACGGTAGACAAGGAGGATTTTCAAAGGGAGAGAGGGGTGGAAGAGGGTGAGATGCTCGAAGGAGGGGAAGCAGCCAGAGGAGTAGGGGATGAAACCAAGGGAGGTTTTGGAAATGAAGGCCACCTCACTGCCACGTTGGTTTGGACGGGGGGTGTGGTGGAAGGTGTAGCTTGGAGGGGAGGCTTCCACTAGGGGGACGGGGTCATTGGGGGAGAGCCAAGACAAGACAAAGTGCTTGTCCAGGATGAGGTCGTGGATGGTGAGGGCTTTATTTGAGAGGCAACGGACATTTTGGAGGGAAATGCGGGTGGGTTTGCAGGAGGGGGGAGAGGGAGGAGAGAGTGGTGCGGAGAGGAGTTTGGGTTGAACAGGAGAGATGGTTGTAGAGGGTGATGTGAGTGAAAAGTTGGGGAGGGTACGTATGAGGGAGGGGGGAAGTTGGGTTTGCCTTAAGGAGGCGGTTTGAGTGGAGGGAGTGAGTGATGGGACACGTGGGGTTGCTGCTCTGGGACAGCCAGTGCCGGGAGCCACGATGGGCCCAGCGGAGGATGCCCAGGCTGGAGAGAGAGAAGGCGGGGAGGGCGGTGGGAGAGAAGGACAGAGGGGGAGTAGCAGATAGAGGGGGGTGGGAGGAGAGACATAGAGGGGGGCGGGAGGAGAGACATTTAGAGAGGAGGGGGAAACTTGCCCAACATTTCGCCCTGCCCGGGAATCAAACCCAGGTCCTCTCGCTTGCGAGGCGAGTGCTCTAACCACTGAGCTACAGGTCTCCAATGACCGGATAAAACACAAACACGCAAACTTAAAGCTCGCAAGGTTCGGAAGAAGAAAGCCCTTTCGGACCATTTGATCTCAACCTTCCAGAATACCCACCCTTCCCTCTTCTCATCTTTTTAAAAAATATCTATAAATCATTCCGGTATCTTAGCCTCAACCACCTTTCCTGGTAACCTGTTCCAGTTGTTAATTCACTCCCTGAAGAAAGAAATGCTTCCTGGTGTTGGAAGCCCTTTGCAACCCTTAACGTCAGTGTGAGAAATGGTTTTAAAAAGGGAATTTGATCGGTGTTTGGTTTTTTGAAAAATACGATATTGAGGAGGTCAGCGAGTGAGCAGGAGAGTGGGGTTAGACAAGGTGGTGGATAAAAGCACCAGCGATACTAGACTATCTGTACTTTGATCCTGTGAGCTATGCTATGTTATAAGATAGCATGCATGTACACACGCAAACACTTTCGTACGCATACATACACCCCCCCATCCCACCCCCCCCACACACACACAACATACGGGCGCCCACACACACACAACACACACGCGGGCAAATCTCAGATGTATCGCAGTTTAATTATAACACCTTCCTTGACCTGGCTCATTTGCCTATAAACTTCAGGAGGGACTGGTTGAGCTGAATGGCCTGTTTCTGTGCTGTAAATCTACTTAATTCATCTCCCTAACGTGACACTGACCTGCACTGATACTCTCGACATCTGCTTCATGTTCAGAGTCCTCCTCCTCTGCCACTCGTGGATCGAATCCTGCACCTCATGGCTGAGCTGCCGGGTGGCAGCCTGTTTGTCAAAGTGTTTAATGTGATGCAAAGCTCCGTACGTCGTCGTGAGGTAATAATATCCTGAAACGGAACAACCACCAGCAATAGATTTATATATATTTTTTTAAAACGCTGAATAAATTTAATGTGCCGTAACGTCAAGGTATCTGGGATGAGAGTCTGTTACTTTAATTTATCAGTGGCTGTGGTTCCGTTGATTTGTCTTCTTCTTTTTACCCCCTCTTCAATCTACCCCCGTTCCCCATCTGAAACCACTCGCTTATTCTTGCTGCCAGATGCCGCCCAAACCTCCCACATTCCCACTTCCTCCTCAAGTAAGTTTCTGTCTCCCTTTCAAACATCCCAATGAATTCTGCCTCCATAGCCTTCCAAGGCGACGCACTCCACAGCCCTCTGTGTGAGGAAATACTTTCTGACCTCCCTTCAATCCGCTTTAGCTCAACGTTTTGCGATGATGTTACTTCATAGTCCATATAAGGGGCGATAATCGAGCTCGTCATATAGCCTTCATCTTGATCAACAACAACAACAAAATTACATTTGTATGTAGCGTCTTTCACGTCGGGAGCACCTCCCAAGGCGCTGGACAGACAGAGTTATGATCGATCTGAGGGAGATCCTGTATGTCTCACAGCAAGATTCTCTTACGGAAACCAGCCCAAGATGGAAGGGAGGGCCCTGTGGTTTGCCAATTGAAGTAACTCAATAAAACAGATGGGGAGGTTTATCTTATCCACAAAAAAACTAAATAAACCAGCCACTTTGAATAGCCATTAGTTGGGGGTGTGTTTCAAGTCTGGCCCTTTGACCCCAGACAGGATGTGAGTGCTGTGGGTGGTTGTTGGATCCAAACAGACACAGAAAGAAGGGAGTTTAGTTGATACTGAAGCCTGCCGATGGGCTGATGGATCAAGCAAAATAATTGCAGAGGTCTGCTGACTCTATGGGGTGTGAGTGTGGGTCAGAATCAGTCAGCACTTCGGGACGTTCTCCTGACGTGAAAGGCTCTGCATCAAACACGAGGATTATTATCGTTATTATCAGGACTGTTAGAAATCCCTCTGCTCTTGAATTCAAGTCACCTTTGCGCGGGCCCCGGAGAACGAGAACGAAGCTTGCACTAACCATCGGTCTGCTGGTACGAGGGCATAAGTAAACCTGCGGCTTAATTCCTACCCTTGAATGCGAGACGAATGCCGTTGGATGTGTTTTGGTTTTATCTGACGTGCATTCCCAGCAATGGCCACCAAGTGGTGCAGTTGACACGAGCGCACGATGGACAACAGTCTGCGCCGGAGCAAAGCCATACGTACCCTCTCCCAGATGCAGAGAAGGATCCAGTAACTCCATCATGTACTCCACATCCAGAAACAGGGAGGTCAGGTTGCTCCTGGCCAGCACATACATCAGCACCGGGAGGAAGTCATCAGCCCCATGTACCTTTCCTAAAAGGAAAAGCAGAATTATAATCCAACAATAATCCTTGCCTTTGATATGGCGCTTTTCACGTCCTCGAGACGTCTCAAAGCGCTTCACAGAATAAACTGTAAAGTGAATTGACTGCATATTTTGTGGGCGAGACGCGGCAGCCAATTGCGCACAGCAGCGTCCCCACAAACAGCCGTGGGTTGAAGTGACCAATTTATTATTGTTTTCTTTTCTTGAGGGATTATTGTCAGGCGTGTGGAGTAAGGAAACCTGCCGGGAATCGAACCCAGGTCTCTCACTTGCAAACCGAACTGTCCTGTCACCAGTGAATTACCATCGCAGGCCTAAGATGATCGCTTTCCAAGGTCTTCGTTCAGCTTTGTTGTGCCTTCACAGTTTTTTGGGGGAGTTAAAAATCGCACAACACCACAGTATTTGAAAAGGGAAGGGAGTTTCTTCTGGTGTTGCAGCCAACAACCCTCCAGATGAATCAGTCATTCAACTCATGAATGTTTGTGGGGCCTCACTGATGCAAATAGCCACCACATTTACTTACAAAGAATTACCTTTACCAGTAATTGTAACACACACTCAGTATGTTTTGTCAGCGACTCACTGTGTATTTTGTGGGCGAAATGTGGCAGCCAACTTTTGATAAGGTGCTACATATATAGATATATATAGATATAAAAAATGAAACTGTTCTTTCTTGGACTAGGTGTCAGCCTGGCTCAGTCGATAGCATTTTCAATCTGAGTCAGAAGATTGTGCGTTCAATTGCTTGAAACGTCATCGGGGATTTTCAGGACACAACCTAGGCTGACACTCCAGTGCAATCCTGAGGGCTGTTTGTTCCCCCAGATGAGACATTAAACCAAGGTCCCGTTAAAGATGCAATGGCACTATTCGAGAAGAGATGGGAGCTTCCTCTTTGCTGTGTGCAAAATTGGTCACTGTGTTTACCACCCACCTAGCACAGCCCCAGAGCTGCACTGCAGTCTCAGGCCAGACTAAATGAGTTCAAAGTCCTGACTCACAACCTTCTGACTCAGGGGCACGAGTGCAGTCAATGACTCTGAGCCAGCCTGACACCAATAAATGATGCTAACTTAGGAAACTTAGAAAGGTTTTATTTCGGCAATTGCCTAAGCTTATCTAGTGGTGGTTTATAAATTCCTTTCTGTTCCACTGAACTCAGCGTCATGGGCCCAGATGATACCCCACATCACGTGGCAGCTTGAAACTAACGCCACACTGCACGCAACTGTAATAAAACAATAATAATAATCCTTGCATTTGATACAGCGCCTCATCACCTTCTCCAGACGTCTCAAAGCGCTTCGCAGGATATACCATAAAGTGAACCGACTGTGTGTTTTGTGGGCGAAACGCAGCAGTGAGAACAGAGACACTGTTGGTGTACCAGAGATGGGTGACTGAAATTCACTTTGAAAGTTCAGCTGCGCTCAAACCAGGCTGCGTTTGATTAAAAAAAAAGCAGATTGAGCCTCAGCGTTTGGGGATGTACAAGTCACTTGAAAAGAGCTATTAAAAGATGTGCAGGTCTCTGCCTCAGCCCGTCTGCAAAGCTATTTCTGCGGTACTTCCTGAGAAAATTAAAAACTGCTAACGGAGCACTTTGAAAAGAAACCTCATTTGGATCTCTTTTAGTTCCTTGCTTTTTTAATATATATTTATACATAATAGGTTCTGGGCTGTAAATGTGTAGCTTGAGGCTGACAAGAGACGTGATGTCCCCACTCTCCAGTTGGAATCAATGAACACAAGAACAACAACTTGAAATTAAAGTGCGCCCCTCACACAGGGCTACTGTCAGAGAGTTTGACCATTAGCATTCACCTGAACAGACCTCAATATAATGTCCCAACAGAAGTGTGGCACCTTTACCAATTGTAACCCTGCCCTCACTACCATCACGGGAGTGTAAGACTAAGCTATGAGCCCAAATACAGATGTGGGACTTGAACCTATGATATCCTGAGCTAGAGGTGAGAGTGCTACCAATTGAGCCACACTGAAACGCTAGAATATCTGGTGAGTAGAGCTCGAGATGGAGGGAACTGTCATTAAACCGAATCATGGAGCGAAGAAGGTATGTAATCAGCCTCCAAGAAGCGCACTGCTCAGAGAGCAATGGTGAACAGGTAACATTTGCGTAGTGGTTATTTACGAATGGAAATGTTTCACCACAGTCACCACCTCCCCAAGTAAGACATTGCATTTGCTGCTCATCGGATGCATCGCTGCTGGGAGTGTCACTTATTTTGACATCGTCTAATATAAAAATTATTATCTATCCATCAAAATAATTAATTTAATCACAAGGACACAGTAGACTTGCTCCACCACTCGTTCCACTCTTCATCACTTTGTGGAGTCCTGTAGCTCAGTGGTTAGAGCACTCGCTTTGCAAGTGAGAGACCTGAGTTCAATTCCAGGCAGAGGGCGAAACCTTGGGCAAGTTTCCTTACTCCACACAGAGCCTAATAATAATCCCTCCAAAACCAAAAACAATAATAAATTGGTCATTTTCAATCCACGACTGTTTGTGGGACATCGCTGTGCGCAATTAGCTGCCGCGTTCGCCCACAAATATACAGTCAATTCACTTTACAGTATATTCTGTGAAGCGCTTTGGGACGTCCTCCCGACGTGAAAAGCGCTATATCAAATGCAAGGATTATTATTATTATTATTATTATTCATCAGGAAAACACATCAAAGGAAATACATCCGTCTAAACCAACGACTTGTGAACACTCAATCAACCAGAGTGTTACATTGGGGGGGGGGGGAAACCATCCATAGTGTCACTACAGGAGGTTACAGGGTGACTCTTAATAGCAGCTTCTGCTGGTCACAGGCAACCTGTCCCTCTGATGGCGTGAACTCTACTCCCATTGTAATAGGGTTCTGCTTATCAACAAGAGTTGCTACTTGTGACATTGCCAGTCTCAATTGGAGGCTTGCTATGATTTGATCTATATAAGTGTCCCATGCAGCTTCACAGGCAAATGCTGTCAATTTGCAGCGACTGTGCTCTTGTAGGCAGACATGACAGCTGATTTGCAAGCGCACAGCAAAGTCCCGCAATCAGCCACGGAATGAATGATCAGTTTTTCCTGGAGGATTGCCGACTATCATCCGGGTGAGGATGGGATCTTTAACGTCCAACCGAGAGGGCAGATGGGAACTCAGCTTAATGTCTCATCCGAAGCATGGAATCTCTGCCCTCGCACTGCGTTGGACAATCATCATCATCAACAACAGCAGGTTGCATTTATATAGCACCCTCATGCAGGGTAGTGTCCCAATGCGCTTAACCTGACTTTGACCCTCTTGAACAAAAAGTACCGCCAAAAAGGGGGTTAATTCTAGATCAGGATGGATCAGCACCAGGGGGCAAATTGCTACCGAGGAATCTGAGGTGAAACAGTACTCTTTATGTGAAGCACAATGTAGCTTTTAAAGCGTATTCCAGTCAGTCCGTGAAGACAAGCTACTCTTTGTAAGCCAACGATATCCATCTCTTGCCTCAAAAGCCAGGCTGATATTTTTAGTTTGCCGGACACGGTTTCTTTTTCTGCTTTGAGAAGGAAAATATCAAAGAGAAACTGAAGTCCAGTGAGAGTACAATGATGTTCAAAGTACTCCCAGCAGAACCGGAGAAAATTAAAAAAAAAACTAAGACAGAAGATATTTACTGTAAACGAGGTCCTTGGGTTTCTTTTTCGTTTGCTCAGGCACATGTCCGACTCAAATCTCTTTCAGCGCCAGTGATGCCTTGGGACGTCCTCCCGACATGAAAGGCGCTACACAGATGTAATTTTGTTACGTATCAAAGGGTTTTTCATAATGTGACTATCAACGACTTGGACATATAGCGGCCGTCACAAAGAACTAAACCTTGAAGCACCTCACGGCGATGATGGGGATCATCGAGTGAGGAGGAAAAGACCAGGAATTTGAGGGTTTGACCAAAGGCACGGGTCCAAAACAAATGTTTGTCTAGCCGTCAAGTTTGCTAATGTGGGCTCTCTGGGTTTGATTCTCGGCAGGAAGAAATGTCGGGCAAGTTTCCTTGCTCCACGCACCTCTGTTGACCTAGCAGTAAGTAGGAACCTGGTTGTTAGTCGGTTGGTGGATCGCTTTTCCGGGGTTAATAATTCCTTCAAAATCACTAAAAATAATTTGGTCGCTCAATCCACCACCGTTTTAGGACGCTGCTGTGCGCAATTGGCTGCCACGTTTCCCCCCACAAAACATACAGTCAATTCACTTCACAGTATATTCTGCGAAGCGCTTTGAGACGTCTCGAAGACATGGTAAGGTGCTATATCAAACGCCAGGGATTATTATTGTTATTTATTATTATTATAACAAAATACCGGAAGGAAAAATTGAAACGTCGTCACGATGTAACAGCAAACGTCAAAAAAAAAAAAGAATTGTAATGTAAATGATTACCAGGGTTTCCAGCAGACATCGAATCGTAAATCAGCTTGCAGAACTTGAGCAAGTAGTTGACCTTCTTGTCTGGTGAATAGGCCTGGTGCATGGCAGTGAACTTCTGTTGTATTTTCTCCAGCAGACTGACTTCAGGCACGCAGGTGGTCACCCCCAACTCTGTGGTGGTCGTATTCTGCACAATCTGCTGGTTCTCCTTCAGAAGCTTCAAGGTGCCGTTCCTGGAGTGGATTTCCTTCAGCTGCGAGTTAACCTGCTCCTTCAAGGGCTTGAGCACACACTTGCACAGTGCTGCCTCCACCACGGCCTCTGAAGCAGGAGAAAGAAAAGGGAACAGGGTTTGCGTACATCACAGGGTAGGGTGGTCGTAGTTTAGTCAAGCAATGGGGAAGCTTGACAGGCAGTGTTTTCAATGGCAAGTTTTGCCAGGGGTGGCGGGAGGTGGGGGGTGGCGGGGGGGGGGTGGGGGGGTTGATTCACTTTAAAGTATATCCTGTGAAGTGCTTTGAGACGTCTCGAAGATGTGATAAGGCGCTACATATAAAATGCAAGGATTATGATTATTATTATTGTTATTAACAACACAGCGAAATCTATTCATTTATTCAATTGAAAGAAATTTACTTTGGAGCCAACTTGTTGGGAGTGCAACTCTATGTTTTTCTGGTCCTTGTACATTTCTATGTTCCTATAAAATAAGGATTTAAGTTTAAAGAAATGTGAAGGCATTGTGAACAGATCACTTCCCCCAATGGTCCAGAATAATTATTTTAGGCCACAATTTGTTCAGTTGTGACAATTTGCACAGAGACTCTTTGCGTTTCAAAGCATTTCACAGGATTTGATGTAAAGTGTAGACTGTATATTTTGCAGCAGCCAATTTTACACAGGAACGTAATTTCTTGTTGTAGCTATTGTTTTCAAAGGGGAATTAAAAAGAAACGAAAAGTGAGTTTTTACCTAACTTTTCTTCGGATTGATAAAATTGATCCACCACTGACTTCAGCTCTGTGCTCTGCAACAGGTAACTTTTCAGCTGGGTCATCATCTGACGGATTTCCTGTAGCAGCTCCGTGCTGGAGGTCTGGTTCCCCAGCGTCTCCAACGTGTAGGTTTTGTAGTCCTGGACCAGGTGGCCAAAGTAAGACTCTTTCTCCTGAGCAAGTACCGTTATCCTCTTCTGGATCTTCCTGTCCGTCGAACGAAAGGCGTTGAAAACGTTGCTCAGAGTCACTATGGACAGTCGGTTCTTGGCCTTGTCTAAGATGATGGAGTGGCGCTTGTTCTTGGAGCGCGATGGAGATGTCACAGTCTCCAGCTCTTCCTCTGTGCTGCTCGTGGAGTAGGAATCTGGCTCTGAGACAGGGGTCATTTGATTATTTTCAGTCGAGTAAAGGGACCCGTCAGACAGCTTGAAATTGGTGAGGTTCCCGGAGTCCACGCATTCACTCCTGATAGGGGTCGAGGGGCCCATTAAACTCCGTGCTGAGGAGTTAGAAGTGTCAGGCAACTGAACATTTAGTTCACCCGTCTTTTCGTCGTCTGCCTCTTTGATTTCCTGTCCTTCCAGAATACATTCTCCTCGAGTCTTCTGCCAGTCCCAGCCGACCTGCCTGGACATCTTTTTTCTTCTCGGAGGTGCGACAGGCACAGGTTGACCTGAGCTGTTCCTCTTCTGCTCGACTCCGGGTGCCCCCGAGGAGATGTTGTTCGGGCTTTCAGGAACAGCGCTCAGTGTTTCTGCGTGCGGCTCACGTCGGTCATCCGCTTTAAGGTCGATGAGGTCCTCCACTGGCAGCGTCCTGCTGTTCTCAGACTGCAAACTGTTCTCCGCATTTTTAGCACTACACATCTCTTCTTCGGAAACTCGTGTGACCTCCTCAGTCTTGTTGTCGCTAGCTTCTATGTACAGCTTTTCTGACAGACGGCGCCTGGGCGGTATTGGAGGAAGTCTGAAATAACTCTGAGTTTTGCCACCGTCTGCGTTGATTTCGATCTCTTTGCCCCCTCTACCCGGCTCCTCACTCTGCTCCGCTAACCTAACGTCACTCTTCAGGACTTTGATTTCTTCACTCAATAGCCTCGGCCTCTCACCATTCGTGTTCCTCTTGTCACCTTTACAGCTGCCGGACAGTGCAGAAAGCACTTCCGTCGGCTTTGGCCGGGGAGGGAGCGGGGGAGCTCTCTTGCTCTTGAGACCCATATTGATTCCGAAGTTTGAACTTTGGGCAGAGGGCGGTGAAGATGGTGGTGAACTCGGTGGAGAAAAAGAAGGGGCAGCGCTGCAGTATTCTTTGATGAACACTGGATTGACAAACCACAACTTATCATTTCCGACTGACAGCTCAATCTCACATGAGCATTGCCTTTTGTCTGTGGGGAAGCACGAGTTGGATTTCTGGCTGTGGGTTTGGCTGTCAGTGACATTCAAGCCTTTGGCTATCGAGGAACTTCCTTCCCTGAACCTTCTGTTCACGTCTGAATTCCAGAACTCTAACGGGGAGAACACAACACACAGGGAACCTTTTATTCAAAGGTAAGGTAAATAGGAGTAAATGAGGTGATCTACCAATAGATATTTTTAGTGGATTAATGTTGACTTGTTCCCAATTAAACATTAATGTGCATCCAAGTTATTAAATGAAGTTCTCAAGTTAAACTGTAGCATTTCTATTGGAATCTACATTGGAACTTTTTGTGCTCATTTCGATTAATTATTACCCAAACTGTGGCAGATTCAGGGAAATACCTATTTTCCTGGGGCAGTTGGGTTCTGCATCCGTGCAGCTCCCTCAGTTATGGTGAAGCGATCAGTATTATACGGTGAATTGCTAGCTCTCAGGAGCAGGCAGCCCTGTCACGGAAATATTAAGCGGAAACTATAAATATGACACTTTTCCCCCAAAAATGTAAAAATCAGAAGCTTGTTCTGCCCTCTCTTGTCCGTTCCACCGAAGGAGATGATACAGATGTCACAATTTCAGATGCATCGAGTGGCAATGCAACTGAAATGCTGAGCATTATAACAACACTGAACTGAGGACGGGTGATTCTGTTCCAACCGCTACACCTACAGTGTATCATACACATCAATTTTATTTTACAGCATCGTAACACCACTTAAGGTAAAGCGTACCTATTCCCAGGTGTGAAACAATATCCAGTTCCTCAGAGTTAGTGGCTCCTGCTATGGCCAGGGGCAAGGCTAACGTAGTTGGCAACACATCTCTGCAATCACAAGAAACAGGTACACAAGTGAGTCTTTCCAGTTAGATACAGTGGTGATGGGTAATAAGACATGAAGTACTGAACAACAACAGCAACAAATTAAATTTACACAGCGCCTTTCACCTTGGAAGGATATCCCAAGGTGCTGGACAGTCAGGGATTTGGACCTGAGCGGGGGTGGGTGGGGGAGTGGGCTGGTGGGGGGAAGGGATAGGATCAAGAAGGGTGGAGGTCGGGGAGGATAGGGGTAGGAGGGTGACCAAAGGCGCGATCGAAGATCAGGGTCCTGAGATGTGCCTTGAAGGAGGGAAGGGAGGGATCGAGGTGAAGGGAATGGGGTATGAAGTTCCATAGGGTGGGGGCAGAGAAGCTGAAGGCCCGATCGCTGACAGTGGGGCAAGCTGGGCGGGGGACATGGAGCAGGCCGGAGCCCGCTGAGCGGAGTGAGCGGAATTGCAGTCTCAACACCGTGATAAGGCGCTTTATCAAATGCAATGATTATTATTATTGTTACTAGCGAGAGTCAGTGTTTCAGTCAGCACCCTGCTCCTGTCATTAACTATCCTTTGGGTCAAGAAAAACTTCCTGGCGTCTGTTTTTTCTGAAATTGCCCGTAGCAACTTTTAAACCCACGTGCTCTTGTGCTCCTCCATTAGTACATCTTCGCATATTGTCCAGAAGCTCACCTGCTTACACAGTAAAATGCCACCATTTTGAAGATATCTTCAAATACCAATAAAGATCCATCCAGGTGCATGACTGAAAGGAAGAATGAAGAGTCTTTAAAGCGTTGGAATCGACTGCGATAATCTACACATCATTGGCAAAATGACAACTCAAACACTGTTACTGTTATCCCACAGCAAAGCTCAGCAACAACAACAACGATGACAACGATGACAGCCGGGGGGAAAGGGACGGGGGAGGTGACCGTAAGCACGACCAAAAGGAAAGTTCTTTAGGTGGGACTTGAAGATGGGGAGGGAGGAGGGGGCAAGGCGGAGGGTTTGAGGGAGAGAGTGACAGAGCTTCAGGGAGGAGTGGCTGAAGGTTCAGAGGGGATGAGGGATGGACAGGAGGCCGGAGCCAGCCGAGCGGAGGCAGCGGGTGGTGTAGTGGTGGTGTAGTGTGGCAGGTCGGAGAGGTAAGGAGGTGCCAGGGCATGAAGGGGATCTGAAAACAAGTGAGAGGATCTTGAAATCGATCCGTTCGGAATTTGGGAGCCAGTGGAGCCTGGAAAGGACTGGTGTGATGGAGGTACATCTCTAACTAGGGTGCTCCGAGATGCTGCTCCACATGAAAGGGCACTATATAAATGCAAGTTGTCGTCTGTGTTATATCTATATTCACTTTCAGTTCATTCTGTAACTAAATTCACGTATACACTTGTATTCTCCCTTGCTCGCTTTCTAATTGACTATGTTCCTCATACATTATACTGGGTTTCAGTTCCTTCTTCCTAAATATTATAACTTTTTGATGGTTGTACTTTAAGTGCTTTTTTTATATATATATAAAGGTGGTTTTACGTGTGATGTGAACTCCCTCACATGCAGAAGAGAGACACCAAAAAAAAGGAAACAGAAGAGATTTGACAGTTCTGGTGTGCGCTTTGGGATGTCCTCATGATGTGAAAAGCGCAATGCAAATGGAAATTTGTTGTTGTTGGTGTTGTTGTGGTTGTTGCAGAGTTCCTCCTTGCTGGAGAGATGGTCTTCACTTGCCTACACACAGGGAAATACAGCTTCGAGCTTGCAAATGGCAAGACATTGGGAATCCGACCATGACCTTCTGCTAGAATTTATCTAGTGAATCCTCTCAATTTCTCTACTTTGTCTGTTCTTACTGCCTCCACATCTCAGGATCTCAGCTCTGCCAAATGCACTCCAGCCTCCCTACACTCATCAGCATCGCTGCATTTCCTCTCAGTTAATCCTGTAAGCCAAAGCCCTCATGTGTAGGGTGGTCCTAGCTGGACAAGCAGCAGGAACGCTTGCCAGACAGTTCTCTTAATGGCAAGCTATGTCGTTTTAGCTGGTTAGACTCCATTAGTTACCCCAACGCACACTCTGGGGTCCTACTTTGATGGGCAAAGCTGGTTAGTCAGGACTTCGACCATCTAGATTTGGAGACTGAACTCTGAATGAGACTGAATTGGTCAATGACTAACAAAGCTCAATGCAGTCAGAGATCCCCTTTCTTGTCAGCTTTCAATAACACGCTATCCTTTGGTTAGTACTTTAGGACCTTGCCGTGTGCAAATAGGTTCTTAGTAAAATCCTGTGAAGCACTTTGAGACGACTCGACACACACTGCGGGGATTATCATAACTGAGTGCTACCAACTCACTTCCAATCGAAGAGTTTGTGAGTATCATGTGCTTGTTGTGGTTTCTGGGCAGTCTACTCTGGCTACTACACTGCAGGATGTGATCTCATGGGCCAAAACAGAGGCAACAAGACACTTGGCAGAATGGCAGAATCAGTCAAGGCAATTCTCCCACAGATGTAAAGCAGGAAAAAATACAAAGAGCAAAAGGGGAAACTGCCTTGCAGACGGCAGTGGTTGAACACAAACGAGAAAGAGGACATTCTGTGCTGAATGTTCGTAAAGTACCAACTCTTGTAAAGTGCAGCGAGAGAGAGAGACAGAGATAGAGAGAGAGCAGAGTAGATTGAACACCCACCCCCAACCGTTGGTGATTTCCAGTGTGGTTTCACACCACTTGAAACATGCGTATCGGTTGTCGTAGCAACTCAGAGGTGGTCGCTGAGCCCTGAAAGGAGTTTTATTTAAAAAAAACGGAACTAATCTTTCTTCCACTTTCTTTTGGTTGATCTTTGTCTTTCAGTGTTGCTTAATTGCTATATAATGGTCAATATACACAGCCAATTCACTTTACAGTGGATCCTGTGAAACGCTTTGAGACGTCTCGAAGACGTGATAAGTTGCTATATCAAATGCAAGGATTATTATTATTATTACTACTACACAGAAAACTGTCTACCTGTCAACCACCACCCCAAACCCAACCACCATCCCAAAGTTTGTCGGACAATTCTTTTTGCGGGACAACCCTGGGCGCAAATTGGCCCCTGCGTTCGCCTACAAAACACACAGTTGCTCCGCTTTACAGGAAATTTTGTGAAGCGCTATTGTGCCTTAGCGCTGGGCGGGCATTTCTGAAACCGAGGCCTTATGGTTAGCAAATATCCTGAATACCAAGCGGCTTCGTATGATCATTGAGCACAATAACGATCGCTGCATTTGGGTCGCGGGAGTTAAGAAGCATAAATAATCCTCATTGTAAGTTAAGCAGCCCTGTTCAGCGCAGTCGAGCACGATGACATAAAAACTAGTGAACTAGCAAATGAAGAATGATCCTGCTCATATTCTGTGCCTGGCAACAGCGCAGCCTAAGCACACACTGCAGAAATGTTAAACCCAGGTCCCCTCTCTCTGTTCATGCAGATGTTAAAGATCCCTGAACGCTACTTGAAAAGAGAAGGAAGTTTCTCCTGGTGTCTCAGTGGACAATCTCCCCCCCACCCCAATAAAATTGGTCATTCACTTCATGGCTGTTTGTGAGACGTTTATGTGTGCAAATTGGCTGCCGTGTTCGACTGCAGAATCTACAGTGACTACACCTTGCAGCAAATCCTGTGAGACGCTTTTCGAGACATTTTGATGAAATGCACGGTGCAATATCAAATGCAAGGATTAAATTAGATTAGTTGCGTGATCAGGCTGCCGTTCAATTTAATTGGGTGAAGCATTCATCTCACACTGTGTGTTTCATTCCCAATATGGTGTGATGGTGTAAGTCAACGGATGCATTTAGTCACATACAGTGGACCCTGTGCTGAGAATAGTGAAGGGAAAAAAGACAGAGGTGAGGGGAAAAGAATGGAGGCCAGATCCAAAAAAGCTTTTGGCTGATGTTAGTCTAACTCCGCACCGGAGCTGGAAAGTGGCCATTTTGTGTGATGCTCTGATGATGCTGTTAATCATTGATTGCTTGAAACTGAAGAGTTTGGTTGGATGTGTAAAACAACAATGACTCACAACAGGGGTTTTTACCCGATCTTTGTAGATAAACACAGGATTTGCATACTGGGCACAGATATTCATCCCTCTCGGCTCCTGCTATCCTTGCAAAGCCCTAATGGCTAGTGTGATAAGGCGAGGCAAGGAGAGGGAAGCTTGCCAAACAGTGTTCGCAATATTTTTACAGTTGGTTAATCTCTAGCAGTTACTCTCCACGTACATTCTGGGGCCCATCAAAGCCTTTGGCTCTTGTCAACTTGCACCTAATACTCTCTGGGAATAGGTGAGCAGGGTGCCTTCCTCCAGGGGAAGAGAGTGTGCTCACTCTGTCCGAGACAAGTGGACAACTTCCAGCCGTATGTGGAACACTTAGTAGTTTGCTTTGGATATTTTTAAGCGTGCTGATGGGTTTCTGTGTGGTCAGGACTCCCAAAAAGATTTGTATTTGCATAGTTACTTGAGTGACTAAAATAACACTGAGTCCTAACACGGAGTCCTGTAGCTCAGTGGTTAGAGCACTCGCTTTGCGAGCGAGAGACCTGAGTTCAATTCCAGGCAGAGGGCGAAACCTTGGGCAAGTTTCCTTACTCCACACAGAGCCTAATAATAATCCCTCCAAAACAAAACAATAATAAATTGGCCATTTTCAATCTACGACTGTTTGTGGGACATTGCTGTGCGCAATTGGCTGCCGCGTTCGCCCACAAATATACAGTCAATTCACTTTACAGTGTGTTCTGTGAAGCGCTTTGGGACGTCCTCCCAACGTGAAAAGCGCTATATCAAATGCAAGGATTATTATTATTATTAAAAAGTTATGGTTTATGGCTAATGGGTGTTACCAGCAAATCTAGCAAGTGTAACTGTGCAACGCCTCCCTCTTTCCATCCACTCACTCCAATATATAATACAATAAACTTTATTTGAGCTTAGAGGGTGAAGATAAAGTTCTCCTTATGTTCTGAGCCTGTCGAGTTGACTTCTGTACCTTAAGACAACAGCACAAGACCTGAAAGTAAAGTAGAGCAATGTTTGGTGTTCTTGTGAACTAGACTTTGTGCCTTTATTGCGCTTTGTGGTTAGGATGTTGCTCTGCTGACCAGATCTGTAATCTGATAAAGGAGTTGATCAGGTTACGTGCAATTATCACAAGATACGCAACTGATAGGGGAAAAAGTACCCACTTGATTGTGCTTTTTTTATAGAGTAGTCCTGGATGTTCGGGGTTCCATTGAGGTCAGAGAAGTTGACTGAAAGGACCATGTTTTCAAGACTGCTGTCTTTCCTCACTATGAACGTCTGCAAATAAGTCAGAAAATAATAATTAAGGTAAAAGTTTAGGCAATACGAACACTCAAGGTTAAAAAAAGTCACTCCAATCTAACAGGCAATGGGGTGAAATTTGTCACGTTTCTTGTGAGAGTTATCACAAGGAACGAGTTAAGAAACATCGCCAATTTCACCCCTGTAACATTTCATCAGTCCCCGGTTCATTCTAACAATACACAGAGACCCACTGTTCTCTCATTCTCTGTCACGACACACTTTTCATTGAAGTTGAATGCTCCATTGTATTTGCTGCAAACCTAACTCAAAAGGTTCACACTTACGAGGACAAATTATGTTAGGATATGTGTCAGGTCAGGGTATTAAGGGATACAGGGCAAAGGCGGGTATTTGGACTTGAGGTACTGATCAGCTTATAGAGTGGCGGGACAGGCTCGAGGGGCTGAATGGCCTCCTCCTGTTTCTGAGTTTCTATGTGCCGTGGTGCATTGCAATAGAGCAGACTGTTGAGGCTTTTGAGAGGAGATCAGCCAGAACTGAATGCGAAGTGACTGCTCTGTCTGCCTGTGCTGTGCTGTGTTGCTCTGAGCTGGGCCAGAAGTAATAATATCGTTGCACACCACACACAGTCAGTGCGGAACCTGCAGTCGTTTTATTTTAGACAGAATGCAGGTCACTCGGTTTGGGTTTCCTCTGTGAAGGACGTGAGCGGGGTGAGAAGTGATTGGGGGAGGGAGAAATGTAGGTGATGAGATCTAACTGTTCATTTTAAAAAAACCTGAGCAGGAGAGAGGTGGTGGTGTGGGGGAGGGCGGAGTGTTATTGACAAAGTAAAGAGGAAATGTGTCTTCCTGCTCGCTAGTTGGGAGAAATCCAGGATCTAATTGTAAAAGCAGAGCCTAGGCCTCTGCAAGAGAGGTGTGGAAAAACAACAATTCTTTGTTTAAAGGGTCGTGAGCTAATGCAACAGACTACCTCAGGAGGAACATGGAAAAACAGGCACAGGAGGAGGCCATTCAGACATTGCAGCCGGTTCCACCAGTTTATTACATCTCCGTAGATCTTTCAATCTCAATGCTCTCCCCTGATTGCCTTACCCTTTAATATCTCTACTACCCAAGTATCTGTATCTTTCCTTTAAACATCCTTATCAATTCTGCCTTTAGAGTTTTGGGGGCTCCCACCTTCTGTGGGAAGAAAAACTTCCAGACCTCAGTTTTAACCGTTCTTAGTTCGAAGACAGTTAATTTATTTTGAATATGCGGAATCTGCCATAATCTGTTGCTCGCACAGAAAACAAGAGTGTCATATTTCTTAGAACATAATTCAACACCAACGTTATAAACATTGCGTTTTTTTAGCCCTGAAAGTGCAAAGCAAGAGTGTGACACAACATCAGTTTAGGGTGGGACAAATGGGGTCAATTTTTCTCCTTCCACACACACAACACACAAAAACAAGATGGGAAGTTTGGCAATATGTGGCAGACTGTCACAACACTGTCTCGATGACACAGTGTACCCAGCAGGAAATCCGGATGAAACTGCACGATTGAAAAGCTTGGAGGCTTTTCACCTGCAGTAGGATTATAGATCAAGTGTCCACGTTAATAGGTGCTGCAGTTGTAAACGATACAGGCTAAATAGTTGGCAGTATTAAATTGAGTTCAATTCCAGGCAGAGGGCGAAACCTCGGGCAAGTTTCCTTACTCCACACGGAGCCTAATAATAATCCCTCAAAAAAACAAAACAATAATAAATTGGTCATTTTCAATCCACGACTGTTTGTGGGACGCTGCTGTGCGCAATTGGCTGCCGCGGTCGCCCACACATATACAGTCAATTCACTTTACAGTGAATATTCTGTGAAGCGCTTTGGGACGTCCTCCCGACGTGAAAAGCGCTATATCAAATGCAAGGATTATGATTATTATTATTATGCAAAGCAGAAAATAACTGAGCGCATGACAGGGAAGAGTTAATGTGCTAGAGGTAGAGGGTGGATTTTCTAATGGCCAAATCACTGTGTCCCAAAACGCTCGCCCACAAAATACGCAGTTACTTGACAGTGTATCCTGTGAAGCGCTTTGGGACGTCTTCCTGACTTGAAAGGCGCTGTATCGAACGTTCGGATGCTTATTATTATTAACAGCTCTAATCCCAACTCTCTGCTCTTTCCCAGTACCACTTTATACGCTCCTTCATCAGATTCTCTCTTTCAAAAGTGTTTTGATCTCAACCTCAATGGCCGCTAGTGGCAGAGCATCTCACAGGAGACGAAATTCCACCCGGCTCCATTAGGCTTAGACTTCACTGTAGAGTCGATTTTCTGTCGCAGGAAACTGGCTTCACAATTCAGACTCCGTTTAAGAATTCGTCAAACCTGGATTGCTTGCGTTTGTTATGGCGTCTTTCATGTCTGAAGGATATCTCAAAAGGAGAGTGCTGTCAACTGAGCCAGGCTGACACACATTTGGTGCGTGTGTGTGTGGGTGGGGGGGATGGGGGGTAATGGTGGGGGGGCGAGGGAGAATTCCGCAGGTACCTGGATGTGTCTCAAGCCCACCGACTGGGAATCGTTGACTCCAACCTGACCTCTCGGCCTCCTATTAAACACTTGACGTCCGGGTGCCCGTTGTGCCTGCTGTTTGCAATTGCCTCTCTGAGCCTGGCACATTGTACACTAATGTGTCAGCCAAGCACTGGAGCAAGTAGCACATTCTTCCAGTAATCAGTGTATGTATTTTTTTTATATACTCAGGAGCAGCAGTTGAACTTGCGGATGGAATCATCCACAACATTGATATTGGAAGCGACCTCGCACATTACACTGCGAGAGGCATTAGGAGATCGAGGGTCAAAAATGTGAATTGTTAGCCTTGTGTCTTCCTGGCTTGTTTTCAAGTTGCCGCTGGCACTTTGACCAAGGAGTATAGTGTGAGAGGCAGTGAACAGCTACATAAACCTGCTAACAGTTAAATGGAACCATTTGTGCTTCCGTAATGAGCTGTTAAATAACCCACAAGAAGCAGAGTGCGTTTTCTTTGCAGTCCATGCTATGCAGGGCACAAGGGTTTTTGATGCTGCGCTTTGGCTTGAAGTCTGCCAGTGGCAGACCAACTCCATGGGGATGCTTCCTCCGACGGTGCACTTCCAAAGGCAACCGGGGTCAACAGAGCAATGGCAAAATACCATTTGGTAAAATGGAACATGAATGAAGTTTCATGACAGTCTTGTTCTCTCCCTGCAGTGCCACACAGAAGCCCTGAATTGGAGGTGATGGTGATGGGTCACTTGTTTTCACATGCATCACGCTGCTAAATACAATTAGCTTTTTCGTAACAGAATATTGCTCAAGTCTTACCAAGTTGTCAAGGCAATGGGGGTGGGGGTGGTGCAGAAGAGATTTACTGAGATGACACTGCGAATGAATGGTTTGCCAAGGATGGACTGGTCTAAAATTATTGTTAAGATGAAATTATTTCCACCGGTCGCTCAGTCAGTGACTGAAGGGCATGAATTTACGATCGCTAGCAAACGAAGGGGATGAAAGCAGAAATGTTTTCACGCAGTTAGGATATGGAATGCCCAGCCAAGAGCGCTGTTGAGGCAATTTTGAGATATTCGCCTTCAATCTGGGACTAGATAAATATCTAAAAGGCCGTGAACTAACAGGGGTTGGGGAAAGTATAGGTCAACGGGACTGAAAGGATTGCTCTTAAAACAGAGAAAATTGCATAAAAAGACAATGGGCTCTTAAAACAACAACAAGATTACATTTGTATAGCGCCTTTCACGTCGGGAGGACGTCCCAAGACCTGGACAGTGTACGAGCTGGGGTCGGGGGGGGGGGAGAAGGGAGGGGAGGGGAAGGGGGGTGGCCGATGGCATGGTCAAAGAGGAGGGTCTTGAGGCGGGACTTGAAGGAGGCTAAGGAGGGGGGGAGGCGGAGTGATTGATAAAATTGATAAAAGACACTTTGGGCCGAATGGCCCTATTCTGTGCTACAAATTTCCACTGTTCTATTAATTAATAAAAATAATAATAATTTTGCATTTGATACAGTGCCTTACTGCGTCATTGAGACGTCTCAAAGCACGTCACAGGGTATACCGTAAAGCACAACAGTGTCTCACAAACAGTTGTGGATTGAGTGACCGAATTGTTATTATTATTATTTTTTTGAGAGGGATTATTAATTGTACAATACTGTATAGTACTATTAGAAGCACACCATTACAGGACAGAGAATGGGACTGTCATTTGTGAACAGTCTGTTACTTCAGCGCTTGGGCCGGTTTCAGACAAGCTGAACAAACAAAAGTAAAGACATTTAACAGCTGCTGCTCAGATATGGAATTTTCCCCTTTCAGCCTTCGCACAAAGACTCCACAACTGAACGTGGCCAAAAGAGGTTTGGACAGGATTTCTTCAGCTTCACTCGCATAACCTTCAGAGAGCACTTCATGGCAAGAGGATTCATTACTTTGGATTCATTACATTGTTGCAAGGAGTATGTAGGGGCAAAATTAGCTGCGTTTCATACTGCATTCATATCCATCCCTCATGACACTCGAGTGTCAGCCTATTGCTACCTCAGTTGGTAGCGCTCTCGCCCGTAAGGCAGAAGGTTGTGGGTTCAAGTTGTCTCGTGTTGGGGACACTCCAATGCGATGTTGGGGGAGAGCTCTCCATTATCGGAGGTGCCGTCCTTCGGCTGACACGTAAACTAATGACCAGTCTGCCTGTACAGTAGGCATTAAAGATCCCTTGGCACTTCCAAAAGAGAAACATTCGGATTTACAGCAGATGTACAGGAGATCGATTGCAACTCCACAAACCATATGCCATATTCCTGCTCAACTATATTCCTCGTTCGACTACAGGGTGATTCCATGTTGAATTCTCTTTCCCCCAAAACGCTTTGTCTCACTTTCTCCCTCCCTTGCTCTCAAAAACATAAGGAAACGCTTAAGGAATTAGCTGATGAAATTGACCGTTTTGTGGTTGGTGTACGGTATTTAGGGACTGGTTGGAAACAGGAGTGAGTGCCCAAGGACTGGAGAAAGGGTAGGGTAGCTTTGAGTTCCAAACAAAGAGGTAAAACTATAACCATGTATATTCCTATGGATCACAGGGCTCTAACATATGAGTCAGTCAACACGGGAAGTGTTACTACATCCCAAATGAAACTGCAGAGAACCGCGAGGAAAAAACAAAACAAAACTAAATATTCCTCTGAAATAGAAACTAAGCAAACTGCACAAAGTAGCCAAGTTTGGTAACTTCCCCAAACTGTTGAACAACAATGACAAAAACAAAAATTGAGCAAGGGAAGGGGACGCGGGGACCGCGAGATACAATTCCAAAGGAGTTCCTCTGGACTCCGGTTAACTTTCATAGTTTAGTTTAAAGCATTTCACGGAAAACACGTGCTTTGAATGCAACACACCTAGTGCTGGCCACAAAATGCCTATACAGTCATAGAAATCTGGAAGTCTGGAAACAATAAATTATCTGAAGACAAACGAAGTGTTCCACTCGAATAAAATGATATCTGGAGTCTGGGTTTAGCCTCTGTGTGCAATAGTTTAGAACGGAGGGATGCAGAGACACCACAGAAACATTGTGAAAGATTGTGGGATCTAATCTACGATATTCCTTCGTGGAATTCTGTAATAGGACATCTGAACCTTTTTAAAAAATGGGCACTCTTTCTGGTCACCGGGAGCGTGTCATTCCAACACAGGAATTCCAACCACATCGACTGGATCTACGTCCGGAGTAGAGTTCCCGAAGAATCCTAACGGGAATCCTAACAGGAATCATTAAGCAATCCTATTAAGATACACCGCCTAAACGAGACACTAGGGTCTTTATTGAAGCTTTGTACTGCTGCCTCTTTCACAACTTTTCTCCTGCTTGTTGTTGTTATGTTTTACCCACAAAATACAGTCAGTTCATGTTACAGCGTATCCTGTGAAGCGCTTTGAGACGTCTCGAAGACGTGATAAGGAGCTGTATCAAATGCAAGGATTATTATTATTGTGAGGGAACAGGAAGACCAGGCTTGCGTTTGGAAACAAAAGGGGAACAGGGAGATGGGTGCACATTGTAAGCCTGCTTGTAATAGTGATTCTTATTCTTATTCTACTCCGTCCCGGGATTTAAGGCTTCCTTGTTGACCCGTCAACGCAAGGGCTTGACTTCTGGATTAGCCGAAAGGGTCACGGTTGAAGGGTCACAGTTGGAAACAGCCCTATGTTCCCTGGAGTGGGAACACTACCCTTACAAACCCGAGACAATGAGCCTAAGTGCTCAACCCCAAAACACACACCAAACTGATCCCGAACCTGGAAGGCGGATTTGAGTGACAGACTGACTTGGGGTGAAATTGAGCAATGGGAATCTTAAGGGGATTCTTTAATAAAGAGTTTTACTTTGCGGGATTTCTAAATAACAATTATTTATTAACAATCCTATCATCCTTGCATTTGATACAGCGCCTTATCACGTCTTCGAGACGTCTCAAAGCGCTTCACAGAATATACTGTAAAGTGAATTGACTGTATATTTTGGGGGCGAAAAGCAGCAGCCAATTGAGCACAGCAGCGTCCCACAAACAGCCGTGGATCGAAGCGCCCAAATTATTTTTTAAAAGAGATTTTTACCCCCGGGAAAGCAATCAGCCAATCTACTAACAACCGCGTTCCTGCTTGCTGCTGGGTAAACAGAGTCAATGCAAGAAAGTCGCGCTTCCCGAGGGGGTTTTTATTGACTATTTAAGTGCCTTAACTACGAGTTTAATGGAACTGGAGAACGAGATGAGTGCTGCCTGGGCCCCGGCCTAGCACTGAACCACTGCAAAACGAACAGCAATCTATTTCCTTTGCCTTCGCTGCCAGCAAATCTGAGAGACCGGTGGCTGTTTGCACCATGTTTTTACACAGTGTATGTGTGCCTGACTGGGAATCTCAACGAACCTGATACTTCCTTGGAGAAGCATTGGTCACAAAAAAAAATAGCAGCTCCTTTGCTTATCATGAGATTCTTTCTCCGTGAGTTTCCGTGAATGCAGCTCAACGTAGTTATTAAATACGATTTGAATTCCAGCGTGCCTTCCATATGGATCCTCTCCAAAGAGCTCCCACTGTGTACTTGGCTAATCCCGCACTGGGTTGCAACAATCCGTACTGCTCCTCACTATGTCACGTCCTCTGCTCCGCTGTAGTCTGATTAAACGCTGCTCATTACGGTATTTCGCGGCGAGCGGTAAAAAGAAAATGTGTCCGATATTGAAACCAGGTGACCACAGTAAATCAAACTGGGGGGTGGGGGGGGAAAGCAAAATTGTAACTTCACAATAAGAAGGGAACCGAATTGTTTGGAACAGGAAGTGTAGAGGCTGAAAGCGGTTCATGCAAACAAACAAGCAAGCAAAAACAAATTCTTCCAATTCTCCACACCGCTATGCTGCCTTGCACGCCTTTGACTTAAGGCACGATTTCTCTGCTTTGATACAATTTCATGAGCAGCCCTCACTATCCACATCACCTCGTTCAAGTGACCACTGTTCGTGTGCGAGCCTTGACCGTGAGTGTGCTGGAACCAGAGGGAGCAGGGATGGGTCTGATGAGGAGGAGCAAGATTAAGGCTCCCCTCTCATTGCGTTTCGCCCACAAAATCTACAGTCAATTCACCTGATAGTATATTCTGTGAAGTGCTTTGAGACGTCTCAACGACGTGATAAGGCGTTGCAGTAAACCTCACATACGTCGTAGTTGGGATCATACATTTAATGTAACTTATGGAAAGTATGAGCTATGTCAAACTTGCATAAAATATAAACTCTTGAATGAGATTTGGGCAGGTGTACGAATTAGGGGATCATACGATTTATACAAATCAGACTTCTGCGAGTTTTACTGTATATCAAATGCAAGGATTATTATTATTGTTGTGTGGGGGGCTGGGGTGGGGGTGGGGGTGGAGTGACAGGAACGTACTCAGGGGGTAACATCTCACAAGGGATGGAACAACGCTCCAAGTCCAATTGGGAAGCATTCCCCCTTTGTCTCCCCTTTCCCGTGACTTTTGGACGACGCAACAAGCTGGTATGCAACAAAAGCTCGCCAGCGCTCTGTACTGACTGTACAGCTTTAGGTGGATAAATTCCAGCTGTATTTCAACTTAACCTCACTCCCTGGACCCCCACAGGCTTCTGACAACGTGTGTTCTGCAGACACAGGCAAACCTGGGAGACACGCTCCAGAACTGGGAAATGAAACTGGGTGAGCAGTTTGTAGCCAATGCCAGGCACCCAACTGACCAAAACTCAGATACAGCACATTTCTAGCAAAAGCTAACTCCTGACTTAAATTCGCCGAACGTAGTAATAGAGCAACAGGAGAAGGCCATTCAGCTCATCGAGCCTGTTCCATCACTTTATTAGTGAGAGAACAGATCACCTTATGGAACAGATCACTTTATCTCTCTCCGCCATTCTAGTTCACTGCATTCCACATCCTCACAGTCCTGTGTGTGAAGAGATGCTTTATTTTCGGAGTTCTAATCTTCTTGGTCCTGATTTTAAGGCTATGCCCCAACCTCCCTGCCATGGATCCCTCTACCAGAGACAAAAGTCACCCAACTATCTAACCTATCCATTCCTTTCATTACTTTAAAGCTTTCGACCCTTAACCTCTTCTGCTCCAAGGCATATTTGGTGACTCAAATTAATGACCGCAGATTTGGTCACTTCAATCCACGACTGTTTGCGGGACACGGCTGTTTGCAATTGGCTGCAGCGTTTCGCCCACAAAATATACAGTCAATTCACTTTACAGTGTATACTCTGAAGCGCTTTGAGACGTCTCGAAGACGCAATAAGGCGCTGTATCAAATGCAAAGATTATTATTATTATCCATTATTATTATTAACATGCTTTAAACCAAAGTGTTCAGCACGGACTTACCCCAAGTGGTTCTGCGTGGAGTATTTCTGTCACCTTTTCCTTTTTGATGTTCAGCTGAAGCCAAACTGGACACGTGCCGATCAGCTTGTCCAGGATGCTGATTCCCGACAGGAATAGGTGGCGCGGAGGAGGTGTCGCTCGGGGTGCCTGCTCCCTCTCATTGCTGGCACCTAGCCTTGGGCTGCAACACAGACAGCAAACAGAAAACACCCAGAAGTGAGGCCAGTGTAGAAAACAGTGTGTGCCTGTGGCTGAGAAACCAAACCATCAGCACATTAACATAAGGTGAATAATCACAACCATTTGACCGAGGAGCTTGAGAGTGAAATTGGGCTGAAGTTCATCTAAAAATCACAAAAACCTACACCAACTTAATTCAACGCAAGCACAAGGGAAAGGCATTAGAAACACAATGATGCACTTATTATGATATGGGGCCACTTGGGATTCCTCCTGCAGCCACTCGAGTAAAGAGTTAAGCGCTACATACCCCAGCAAGCCTCCCGTCTCCACTTCTTGGCCAGATGTTTTCTTCATCATCGCAAGGCACCGTCTCTCAGACCCCATTTAAGAGACCCTGCAAATGAATGAATCCAGGCCCCCCAGGTGCTGGGGGGCTGCACATTCTGCGAGGAGGATCCGAGAGGCTTGAAAGATGGCGTTTTTTGTTCAAAAAAAAGCGTGCAGCCCTTCAAACAGCAACAGAGAAGATAGTGGAGGAAGACGTGTGTGTTTGTGGCTTGTCTTGCTCTGACTTCCTGTGTTTCTGTGAACAAATAGGGAAATCTGAGGAAGGGGCCGGTTTGAGTCAGTGGTCGAAACTGTCAGCTTTTCTCCCTCTCTCCCTCTCGTCAAATTTTCCTGGCGCCGGGATTATGTTCAAAAAGTGGGAGGAGCGCTGACTGCTTCTGCAGAGCTCCACCAGCCCTGTGTCAGGCTATATATACTGTATTCGGCAAAGACCAAAGTTAAATAAAAAAGTACGTGCGTGGGTGGGTGTGCGTGTGCGTGCGCGTGTGGGCGTTCTGAAGCATTCTGAGATGCTTCCCCGCATGAGCAGCACGGTGTAAATGCAAGTTGTTGTTGTCGGTTCGCAAATCAATGTATCTGAACTTCTTGGGGAAAAACTTTTCTCTGCAGCATTCAGCCGAGTCTGCAGGGAGAGGCTTGAAAAAGCAACGAGTAGTTGCCCATCCCCCCCCCTCCCTCCTTCCCTCCCTCCCTCCCATCCCCACCCATAACGGCTCTCTTCCCCCCACAGCCCCCACCCACAACCCCACCCCCACCGCCTCCAGCAACGCCAATCTCGCTGGGAGATTTTTTCAAAATAAAAAGCAGACGGCAGATCCTGGCACGCAGCACATTAATCAGAAAATGCCTTTTGACAACGGGAAGGACTGAGTACAAAAAAAAATGTTTCAGAGGCTGTGAAATCTCGAGGAGTTTTATTTTTTTTTAAAAAAATGCGTTCGTTGCCAGTTACCTGCAAAACAAATAGCCCTTTTCACAGAACTGGTTCCTGCTTTAGTTAAGCGAAGAGAAAAGAACACAAAACCCCGAGCAATTCTTAAAGATGTTTTTTTTAAAAAAAAACGGGAAAAAAACAAATGAAATAAAAACGGCTGCCAACTAATGCCCGGAGCGGAAAGAGCGTTGATAAACAGCAGCAATGTTGTAAACCGCTTTGATTCAAGGCTGAAGGCATCTTGTGTGACTGAGTCTGACATCTCTTACATAAACAGCTCCAGGCACATCTGGTTCCCGACACAGGCCACAAACTGAAATGTTGTGCAATAAGGAGTCCTGAAACAAACACCTCTTTCCTTGTGGGTCGCTCTGATTTCCATCGTTTGCACAGACGGATAGAGCGTCCTGTCTTTATGAGGTTGCTAATGATCAGCCCTCCTGCGGAGGTGGATGCAAAGCGGAGAGGAGAGAAGATAGAGCTAACTGCCGAGCTACAAACAGCCACCCATTAAATTTTATCTGGGGAAGTTTGTCAGCCAGGACACCGGGAGAAACTCCCTTCTCTTTTAGATTAGTCATGTGTTATCTTTGTTGTCCATCTCAACAGGGACCTTGGTTTAATGTCTCGTCTGAAGGACGGCACCTGAACCAATACAGCCACCCCCAGCACTACACTAGAGTCATCAGCTAAATAATAATAATAATAATAATAATAATCCTTGCATTTGCTATAGCGGTTTTCATGTCTGCTCAAAGGCTCAAAGCGCTTCACAGAATATGCTGTAAAGTGAATTAACCGTATATTTGTGGGTGAAATGTGGCAGCCAATTGCGCACAGCAGTGTCCCACAAACAGTCTTGGATTGAAAATGCCCAATTTATTTTTGTTTTGGAGGGATTATTATTAGGCGTGTGGAGTAAGGAAACTTGCCCAGGGTTTTGCCCTGCCTGGAACTGAACCCAGATGTCTCACTTGCAAGCGAGTGCTCTAATCACTGAGATTCAGAACTCCATAGACTATCTGAGCCATGTGGGGCTTGAACCCCTGAGATTTTGGACTCGGAGGTGAAGAGTGCTATCAACTGAGCCAGGCAGACTCTTAATTCCTGTAAGCACAATGCGCTCACGTAAATATACACAGCAATGGCTACGCGTTTGCTGTTTGAGAGTTGAAAGCAAAGGTCTCCCACCTGAGGAACCCACGAGGAAACATCACTGTGGGCCAAACGACCTGTCAGAAATCGAGCGACTGAGACATGAGTGAGTTACTGAGCTTATACTGTGATGTGGGGGGAGGAAGTGGGGAAGAATATTCCATTGACTGATCATGTGTTGTCTGGCTATTTTCGTGGACCCTCATTGCTTCCAGTGAACCTCATGAGGTGACTCAGAGTTTTACTTTGACCACTTTGTCTTCTTGCACTTGTGTACAGTCATAATTATTAAATCATAAATTTACTAATGATTTAATAATGATGAATGTATGATAAAATCATGATTTAATAATGATTTAATCATACATTAATAATTATTAATTCATACATTGATAATTATTAAATCATACATTAATATTGGTTAAATCATACATTAATGATGATGAAATAATGCATTAATAATTATCAAATAATATTTTGTTGTTATTAATATCAGACCGATGTTGAAACATCATTTGTATTTTGCCTGTTGCCACAGGTCAAAAACTTCATCGGCGTTCGTTCAGACAGTGGAAAGAGGAACTAAACACGTTATATTTCTGGATTAAAGTTAACTCTCACATCTCCTCCACCCCCAGAAAATCAGTCCCTCTGGACTGGCCATTTTTTAAAAAAAAAATCACTTCACTCACTGAGTCACTTAATATTCTGGTAATCATGTTACTGAGCTGCTAGGATTAGCTTTATTATTAAAGAAAACATTACTTCTGTGCTCGGTAAATAGAGATGTGTGGATTAGGGAAACTTGCCTAAGGTTTGCCATGCTCACCCGCCCCCTTTCATGCCCAGAGAACAGTTCAAAGTGGCTCAACGGATATACTGTACAGTGGAGTGACTGCGTGTTTTGAAGGTGAACAGCAGCAGCCAATTTGCACACAATAATGTCTCCCAAAAACAGCCAGGGAGTGAATGACCAATTTTGTCTGGGGGATTGTTGGCCAGGACAAACTTCTCTTCTCTTTGTTAGTGCCACGTCCACCTAAACAGGCATGCAGGACCTCGGCTTAAACATCTCATCCAAAGGTCGGCATTTCTGACAATGAGCTCAAAGTCCTGATGTGGGGCTTGAACACAGCTATGAGGAATCGTGAAATAAAATCCTTGGGGATTAAAAAAAAAGATGGATCTTTACCTGAGGATTGGAAAGGGCGAAACACAACTCAGGCCACGAGTCACACCAGGAAACCACAGACCAGTCAGTTTAAGCCAAGTTGGGGAGAAAATCGTCCGAATGATTTTACGGGATCCTGTGGGGGAAAGCACAGTGTGATTAATTTTAGTTACATGGCTTTCAAGAATGAGAGGTCACGCCTGGTTAACTTACTGGAGGTGATCAAAGCTGCTACTGTCACAGTGAACTGGCGAAAATGTGGACTTTGCATGATTGGAATTTCAAAGATCATTTAACAAGGCTCTGTTACCACAAGTTGTTGTTATTGTGGAAAGTATCTCTGCTCCTTGAACTGGCAAAGGAATCGCACGCTTCACTGAGTCATTGTTAAATTGCCGAACTTGCAGACTCCAGAAAAGCTTATCATTTGAAAGTAAACATGATAATTACAGTCCCTTGCATTCGCAGTACAACGCAGAACAAATTTACTTGTTAAATAGTGAATTCCCACAGCCCTCCCTCCCCATTCCTCCATTATTTTGTTCCCCCCGGAAAGCGATACACTAGTCGACAAAGAACCCTGTTCCTACTTACTCCTGGGTACACAGAGCCATGCGCGTGGAGCAGGGAAACTTGCCTAAGGTTTCGCCCCGCCCGGGAATCGAACCCGGGATCCTCTTGCTCGCGAATTGAGCTCGTTAACCACAAAGCTATAGGACAAAAAAATTCTGCAGCAGAGGATGAAACCAGTTGCGATCTTGCTGACTGGATTAGGCTGTGGTTAGCTTTGTGAGTCAAGGCACTGGTGATAATAACTCATGCTGAACTTGACGTAGCCTATATTTATTTATACCACACTTTTACATGTTAAGTCCACCTCCTCCATAGATGTTCCAGACAGGCAGCAATGATGTGGGCTTGTTGGTGACAAAATCACTACTCCCACAACTATTTTGTACCGTCAGCAATACTTCTTTTGGAATCGCTGAATTGAATTTAAGAGGATAAAATTAAACTCTTTAGGAATAGTTTTCCCCCACTTCCTTTTTTGCATCCCAGCTCTCCCGATCGGGCTGGCCCACACCAGCTGACTATCACATGGCTCTGTCTGAACTCTCTCCATGTGTGTGTGTGTGTGTGTGTGTAGTCACTATGGGGAGGTTCTTCAGTCCAGAACTTGCCTAATTTTGTCCTTACCTGGCGAACACATGTAGGTGCACTTTCTCCCAGAGGTCATGATATGGAGCTCAAACCTATAACCTGCTGTCCTCGTGGCAAGAATGTGGCTACCAACTGAGCCACGCAATGAGTCTGTTCCCTTGATTGTGTGGCTCAGTCGTTCCTTATCTCTGTGACCTGCTAACTCCATAGAATCCTGTCTGTTCCATCCGCTCAGCAGCTCCAGCCTGTTCCACATCCCACGCCCTGCCTTCCCCACCATCGGTGGTTGGGCATTCAGCCTTTCTGCCACTCCCCTTTGGAACTCCATCCCACAGTCCCCTCGTCTCAAACCCTTCAAGGCCCATCTCAAGACCCTCCTCTTCAACCACGCCTTCATCCACCCTCCTACACCTACCCTTCATGCCACCCACGCCTCCTGATCCCAAATCCCTGCTCGGGTGCAAATGCTTGACTGTCCAGCGCGAATCGTAGAATATCACAGAAGGAGGCCATTCAGCCCAGCGTGCCTGTGCCAGCTCTTTGGAAGAGCTACCCAATCAGTCCCACTCCCCGCTCTTTCCCCACATCCTTGCAAATTTATCCTCTTCAAGTATCTATCCAATTCCCTTCTGAGAGTTGTTTTTGAATCTGTTTCCACCGACCCATTCACGGGTCTATCGTGTTGCTGTTGTTTGGGAATACAGAACACAGTGAGCTCGGAGATTCAGTCCAGCAACTCCGCGCCTCACACTAAACCCGACCAGGAGATGACTCAGCGTCACGTTAAACTCCGAGGCAAGACACAAGTTGGTTGCTTTCACACGAAAGCCAGGCAATCGTATTAATAGATTTTATTTAAATATGTATATTGTATTACATGTCAAATAACATTCAAGGTTTCATATATCAATGTACATTTGTTTCGTAAAGTTTCTTTTTTTTTGTAGGTCGCTTTTATATTCTGTATTTCCCCCCACTTCCCCCCGCCGCACTTGTGGCAAAGATAATAACATTCAGATCATTTGACTTTGTACATGATACAATGTACCTCGATTTATACACAGGAACTCTCATCAAATTGCATTCACAGTGCATCAGGTCACATTTGTCCCATCAATTATTCAGATATACATTTGAATAAATATTTATCTGCATAACTTTGCCAATTGACACAAGATATTGCCACACTGCAACAAAATGTGTGTGTGTGTGTATATATATATATATATATATCTCTATGTATATATAGATCAAAGGAAAGGAAATTAACATCTGATTGTTACATTAAACAATTTGGGATCGATCAGTCTGGAACTACACATGCATCCGATCATAAGAAGTGGTAATAATATTATTTATTTATTATTATAAGAAGTAGTTCACTACCCTGACCAATACGTACCTCCTTCAGCACCCCCACCCTCACCCCCACCCAGTCCACCTCCCTCCTCAAAGTGCCACAAAGATGGTGCCCTTATAAGCACACTTTACCAGAGCCTCCACTCTGATCTATCTCAATTTCTCTCACATTTCTTTTGCTTTTGTCAACCAGAGAATGGGCATGATAGGCATAATCCCGCTCGCATACATTCAACGCCATCAATACCGGCCTGATCGACACGTCACCACTGGACTGGACTCAAACAGAAGCTCGTCACAGAAGAAACAACAGGACCCCAGGTCAGATGGAGTGATGGAACTTATTTGACTCCATTGCCACGTGATGGAGGAAAGCAATTGGAGTCTCTAACAAATGAACAAAGGCTTTAACAAAAAAAATTAAAGAAGCCTTCAGCGTCCAATATTCAGTTGCGAAAGGAGTCACAACCTGGCGAAAATACACCGAGCAGCTCAGTCCGAGATACAGGGCTCCTGTCTTGATTCAAAGCCCAGACTGAGATATGAGGCATTGTCTGAATTCACACCTAAGTCTGAGATATGGGACTCTATATCGAGTTAGAGCGCAGTCAGATACGAGACCTGTGTCAGTCCAGACTTGAGTCAAAGATATGAACCTCTCAGTTCACAGCTCACTCTAAGACCTAATACGTTGTCCTGATTAAAATCATTACAGCAGCTCTACATAAGATGGGGGGGAAAGAGAGAAAAATAACAATGGCACAGTCCTCTTTACATGAAGCTGTTGCACAAGTTAAATACAAGTATTCGAAAGTTGCTGACACCGCGATAGAAAGTAAACGTCTGTCTCATCACTTCAAGATACCCAGGTTATCATGGTCCACCAGCGTGACCTTACTGTAGAATTCCAGCCAGGGATGACTTATTTAATGATTGCTTACACATTGTATATAGATATAGATCTAGATATATATAAAATTATACAGCGGGTTTCATATTTTATTTTAAGAAAAGTTAGATCATCTCAAGTTCATTTTCATCCACTCATACGCTGGGGTATTGCACATCACGCAGGTACGATACGGGAAAAGTCCAGCCTGAATAAGACACTATTACAACCACTTGCACCTCCGAACGTTCAATAAAAATATTTTAGATCCTTCGAGATCTGATAAAATAATCTCCAGATTTCTCCACATGTCTGTAAGAACATTTCTGCACACCAAGGCTCACGGCAGCAAGCAGAACCCCAAACGACTCAGTCACAGCAGACACCAGGAAACTTTGCCACTTCTTCCACTGTTTCATTCATGACCCAGTGCTGAATCCAAGACGACACTGATATCTTGTCATCAGATATCACTGGTATCCGATGACAGGATATCAACAGTGAAACCAAGAGGTAGACATTCCCAATCAAACACTTTCAACTATTCCGCCGGGTTAAGCCTCTTGCGTTTAACCCTTTCACTTCCTCACTTTGTTCTCGCTGATCCAAACAGCAGAAACCTTGAAGCCAAACAACAGAAACCCTGAGCTGATTTGACCTGTAGAACCACAGGTCTGACCAGCACATCACTGATCCAATCACCAGAAACACCTCATAAGACCAGCAGAAAATGAAACCTCTTGTCTGACCAGCAGAAGAGAAATTTGACAAACATCAACAAACCTCAGCAAAGAGGAGACTCAGATTATAAACCTCTTCAGGTCACACACTGAGGGCATCAACACCTTCCTCGACATCCAATTCGTAGCCTCCAAAATCCCTAAATCTCAACCCTGTATTCAATGATGAGTGTGAGTGCGACCAGGCTATTTTTTGTTGTTGTTCTATTTTTTGGTGTTGTTAAAAGCGACCTGAAACATGCAAAGCGAATAAATCTGGAACACATCACACGCTGCGATCAGATGACAAAAGCACACCGGAATCCCTTCGGAAAGGGGTTTATAACACCAGAAGTGGTACATAGCAACATATGAACAGGAGTAGGGCGTTCAGCCACTCAAACCCGTTCGGCCATTCTATTAGATCACGGCTTATCTGTACCTCAACTCCAAAATACCCACCTTCGCCCCACAAAAAAAACCTTAGAGGAAAACCGCTTAAAACACGTACAAAAAGACTGTAAAGTTTCAAAGACTGTGGAGGCAGAAATCTCTCAATGGAAGCAGAGCACTGATGGGCTCAGGACTTCATTCATGTCACACTTTGCTGACACTGAAGGGGGAGGTCTCTCTAAACACTACCAGTTGCGGGAACTCCACGGAATTCCCTTAATAGTGCGTCTAAACCTCTAAGTTCCCTGGTTCACTAAATCTACATCTCAAAATTCATCTTGATTGCCAAAAACATCTCTCCTCTCCTTCCCCCCCACTCTCCCCTCCCTCTCCCCCCCCTCCCCCCACCCACCCGCCAATGTCCCCTTCCCCTCTGTCATTGCTGGATTGCTGACCTCACCTGAAAAATATGAAAACAAGACAATCACTTACATACAGGGCCATAAGGAATCCATGCTTGTAAGGTCTTTTGTAAATGTGGCACTGTAGTTTATGTGGTTAACACAGCCTCATTCGCTCACACTTTGCCCTTCATGCACAAACCGAAAGTTATCCCTAACACTGCGCACAGGTCAATGATAAGAGTGAGCATCATTCTCTTTAGATAATCAAAGGTGGGATTAAAGTCCGGTAATAATCCAAAGATTCTCACACAAACCCTTTACAATAGCACAGCCAACTCTCATTCGGCATTCTGAATGCAATTTAGTGAGGATGACTTACTTACTTACTTACTTACAGAGAGGTTTACATTTATATTGCAAAAACTTGTCACAAAGTGCTCCAGTTAATTAATTATATTGCACTGTATAAGAGTCTAAGAATATGTTGGTTCATGTTCATTGCAAGTGGAACAAATGCTTGAAATATTAAATAAACGTTTAAAAATGTGTACAAAGTTCATCTGTTTCTTAATAGGAACTCTGTTATCTACCGTGTGATATAATGTAATATCAAAATATTATGATTAAAATTCACACTTCAAATCAGGATATATACTTTGCAGTTAAAATGTACAGAGAGCATTAGCATTTCATTCATCACTAAAGCTACCATCACCAAATATACAAATATAACCTTGTTTCAAGTCCATATAATTCCAATATATACTCTTTAAATTGCTGGACAAAGCAGAGCACTCCAGGCTCCGGCATGTAGTGCGGGCGAATAAAAGTCAAGTAGGAAAGGAACTTCAGGAAATCTTTTCCCACACAAAGTGTCCGTGGTGCAGTCATTCATAAAAATGTCACAGCATTCTTCCTCTTGAATTTATTAAACCTTTTGTGCTTGAGCTCACAAGCTGGAGGCCAAGAGAATGCTTGTAATCCAGTTGAACATTGTACTCCAGATGTAGACAGGTCAGCAGTTCGCAGTTGCGGTTCCACAAGCCTCGACCAGAGGGAGGCAGAGCTCTTCCTTTAGACGTGGAAACGCCAGGCAGTCAGTCAGCAGTCCTCGATTTATATTATTGGCTTTCGGACTGTTCAACTTTTCAAGCTATTCAACGTTTAAAATAGCCAAAGAAAACAAAGAAACATTCTTTCTCAAAACGAAGGAAGGAAGGAAAAGCGAGGAGTCTAAGAAGGTTCTGTTCTTCACGGTCTCCAACCGGTTGCCTGATGTGTTTAAGAACCTCCTCTGCACATTGGCAAGTTGACAAACGTAAAAACGTTAAACTCAATCATTACCGAGAAACACAAGAAAATGAAGTAGAGCGAGATCACATAAATACCCAGTTTTTTGTCCAGTTTCCATCCATTCATGTACATACCAAACACCTAGAAGCACAGATACACAGAGTCACGTACACAGTAATAATAATTATAATTCTTCTATTTGACATAGCGCCTTTCACGCCATCGAGGTCTCTCAACGTGCTTCACAAGCTTTTACTGTGAAGTGCAGAGTGCGTGTATTTTGTAGGCAAATGTGATAGCCAATTTGCACACAGCAATGTCCCACAAACAGCCATTTAGTGAACGACCAATTTTATCTGTTGGCCAGGACATTGGGAGAAACTCTATTCTCTTTTCGAATAGTATCACGGGAGCTTCAACATCCATCTGAACAGGCAGACCTCGATTTAACAACTCATCTGAAGACACCTTCCACAACGAGGCCCAAGCACACACTTACACACACATACACACACAGCACTGCACTGCCAGTCGAGACTGTATTCAAAATCCCAACATTGGGGTTGACTGAGAGAGAGAGATTTTCTTTGCAAGTGCAAAAGGCTGGAATGGTACTTAAAGGAAAGGAACACATGGACCCCCAATTAAATGTAGCGATAATCTGTAAGTAAACAGCTGGAGTCCTTTTGGGCTGGAAAAATACGTTCTTCTAAAAGAAGTCACATTCCAACCTTGCAGTCCTCTGGTCTGATCCCTGAGTAGATCCCAGGGACAATCCTGCCCGATATGAATGAGGAATGGCCAGGATTCTTCAGGAGTAACCGTACACCTACATAATTGGAGTTTATGGGGGTGTGCGGAGGGGAACGGGGTGCGGAATCGGATGAACAAACATTCCATGGGATGAACAGACATCTTATGGGATATGAAGGCTTTTGAGCTCTAGACCCTGGGAGGTCGCAACTCAGTGTGTTGACAGCCCCGAGGGTCTCTAGGTACCTCCTTTGAAGCCCTCCATAGTCTTGCTCCTCCCTACCTCTGCCACACTACTAAACCTTACCAACCTGTCTGATCCCTCCATGAACCTTACCCTAACATGACTCCATCACTCCTTTAGCAGTTGGGAGTTACAACAGAGTACAACCTTCGGACTCCGGAATACTGTTCAGTGTAGACACGGGCGATGAAACGCACACACAGACAGCAGTAATTCCCCCACATTGCCACACGGAGGCATATCAAACAGCTACAGATTAGCTTCCAGGGTAATAAGCATCGGCAGAGCAATGAATAAAGCTCAACACTGCAACATAGATCCAGCAGACAAATGCTGACATAATTGACAAACACAACTCCCTACCACACCACAGGCTCACCCCTCACTCCCACGGGCACAGCCCCCACCCCTACCTCTGGCCACAGGAGAGGTGAAAGCCACTATACAAAAGCAAGCTGATTTATATGCAGAGAACATTGACAAATGAGTACAAGTAACCCTGTATTTACTCACTGCGAGGGCCACTGATCCCAGCAGAAGGATCACTGAGTAAACAAGCCCCTTGCTGTTTATATGTACCTGCAATGCAAAGCACACAGACGTTTGTCAGCTGTCAAGCACACACTCTGCATCACCGCCGTCATTAAGAGGCTCCACCATGTTAGCTCACCTCCCCCAGGATACAAAACTCCCCGCCAATCACCGTGCTCAAAGAGCATTCAAACCAACATGTATATGCCATCGAAATCTCGCTGTGTCTGGAATGGCACGCGCACTCTCTCTTTCGCTCTCTCCCCGGAGGGACGCACCCTGCTTACTTAATTCTGGAGAGTATGAGGCGCAGGTTGACAAGAGCCAAGGCTTGGGGAAAATAGAGGGTGCATTGGGGTAACTCCTGTGTTTTTAAGCAGCTAAAACTCCACAGCTTGCCATTGACGGCACTGTCTGGCAAGCTTCCCACTGCTTGTCCAGCTGGGACCATCCTACCCATGAGGGCTTTGGTTTACGGGGTTAAAGTCACAGAATTGATAAAAAGAAATTGAAAATGTCCTTCCATTGAATCTCCCCGGAAGCGAGTTCCTGCAGAGGTCAGTGAGGGGATGCTTGGCTTGGATTGGAAGGCACTTACCACTGATCCGGACTGGATAATCATTGTCTGAATCCCCCACGGGAGGCCAAGGCCCACGAGGATGTCAAAGACGTTACTTCCGACAGAATTGGACACAGCCATGTCACCCATCCCTGCCAACACAAGAGTTTACACAATCACCACCGGCCCCAGTGCAGACCATCACTGACCTGTGAGGATCACTGACTTGTGAGCATTCGCTCACCAAACACAACGACAAATGACAAAATTACATTTGTGATAATATTAATAATAATAATAGTTGTATTTGATATAGCGCCTTATCACCTCGTCGATCACGTTCGTCTATTTTGGGTGTGGGGGGGGTGTGGGGGGGGGGTTGGGGGTGGGGGTGGTGGGACGAGGAAGTGACCGAAAGTGCAGTCAAAGTAGATCTTGAGACAGACCTTGAAAGAGGTGAGGGAAGGAGCGGGTGATATGGAATTCCAGAGAGTGGGGGCAGAATGTCTGAAAGCCCATCCATTGATGGTGGGGCAGGTAGGGCAGAGTGAGGGAGGAGGGAGTGGGAGATGGGGGGTGTGGAGAGAGACATGAAACAGGACAGTACTCACTGAAAGAAGAGAGGGGTAGGGTCAGTAAGGTTTGAGGGGGTTGCAGATAGGGTGGAGAGAGACCGTGGAGGGATTTACAGGTGAGAATGAGGATCTTGGAGATGCTGAGGATCGAGATAGGGCACTGATAACACACGGCTCATAAAGATGAAGTGCACGCACCTTGCCTGGCCACGATTAAACTAGCCATGCAATCTGGAACGCTGGTTCCTGCTGCCAGGAACGTGATTCCCATGATGACATCCGGAATTCCCAGGGTGTAGCCTATTACAGTCACCTGTACACACACAAACAAAAGCCAAACAGGTGGGCACACAAGTAAGTGGCACATACAACAACAAATTACATTCGTATAGCGCCTTTCAGGTCGGGAGGACGTCCCAAGAGAAAGCAAGTCACAGAGAGAGGATATATAGAGAGGTTTTCAACAGGTATCATCTGATCGTCACAAACTAAGGAGGAGGACCCCGAGATTGATTTTATCAATAAAATTGCGAGATAACCCTGACAGTGTTAATAAAAGCACATCGACAAGAAGCTGCTGGGATTAGGTTGTGTCGAAAGACTGGGGAACAATGTGAAGTTTAGATAGATCACAAGGGGTGAAATCTACCACTTTTCCATGATTCTTTGTGTTAACGTTCTCATTCTGTCTACCCTACAGGTGGTACCAAAGCGGAAATGGAGCCTGATCCCATTATCCTGTGTGCATCTGATGTACTCCAGATTCACAGCAAGGGTATGGGTTACTTTCGCAGCAAATTTACCCGCTGGCGTGCTTCCCTGAGCCGCGCATTTCCACGATGTAATTAAGCAGCACCCGACCTTTTGAGATGTGAATTTAGTTAGCCTGAGGCTACTGCAAATTTTGGCCCTTATTACCATCCATCCAGCTCCGAGATGGCAAAATGTTTTCTTATTACTATTAATAATGATAGAATTTACAATGCGGTTTATATTTATGTAATGCCTCTCGCGTCGTGAGGACACTTCAAAGTAGCATTAATAATAATAATCCTTGCATTTCATACAGAGCCTTATCATGTCATCAAACTGTCTCAAAGTGCTTCACAGGATTTACTGTAAAGTGTAGTAACTGTGTATTTTTCAGGAGAATGTGGCAACTGATTCCCGGCGTAGGACTTGAACCCACGAGTTTCTGACTCAGAGGTGAGAGTGCAACCAATTGAGCCAGGCCGGTACCATTAAACTTACTGAAACCTGAAATTCCGCAGCTTGAGATGACTACCAGTTTTGGCCCCGAATAAAATCTATTGGGCTACGAGATGACCCCATGTTTTGACAGTAGAAGTGGGGTGAAAGGTAGTGGAAATCTGGGACTCTCTCCCCCAAAAAGGCTGTGGATGTAGGATCCATTCAAATTCAAATTTTCAAGACTGATAGATTTTGTTAGGTCAGGGTATTAAGGGATATAGGGCAAAGGTGGGTAATTGGAGTTGAGGTACAGATCAGCCATGACCTGATAGAATGGCGGAACAGGCTCGAGGGGCTGAATGGCCTCACTCCCATGTTCCTGTGACAGTAGAGAGGAATAAAAAGGACCTCAGACTTACCATCCACACCATGACGTAAGAAAAGATGGCAATCCAAAAAGTGGACATGAAGAAGGACAACATGAAGCAGTTCGCCCAGCGAGGCTTGGCGCAGTTGGGGATTGTGAAGAACAGCAGAATGAGCAGTGGCCACGAACTCAGCCACTTCACCTTGTTCAAACATCCCACTGCAGACAAAACACACGTACCATTCGGTCAGGCGGTTTACGAATCTGAAGGCAACAGTGTGTCCGTGCACAAGGACTCCTGGACCTAACTTTGATGGAAGAAGCAGGTACAGTTAACACAGCATTGGCTGGTGGGGGCGGGGGAGAGAAAGTCCACCTGGGTCTCCATTTGCTCAACAAAGCATTTCAGAGCGTACAAGAACTTCCTAATTCCTAAACACAGCATTAATCCTTTTACCGTCGGACCCTGCAGAAAGCTGGCTTCAAAGTTACAGCTGAATTCGACAATTCGACGCATTTCTGGCCCTTCGTAAAAATTGCTTCATCAACAAGATAAATCTAGACCCCCAGTGGAATTTCTCGCCGAGTGCAGTGAATGCAATTAGGTCGTTCTTCATTTGTTGACGGAGGCTGTTCTTCTACGCCTGAGTAAAAGACTTATTTTAGGGTTCGGAAGTGACTTCGACGAGTTTGACAAGACATCGCCACCTCTCAGTAAAGATGGAGGGGGTGACATTTGTGACCTTAGATGCAGAGCGTTCCTTTTTAAGCGCAAGGAATGAGTCAGGAAACGTTGGAAACTTCACTCTCGCTTGCGATTCTTTTGAATACATTTCCATCAACCCTCTTTCCTCCCAAAGAGAATTGCCTCATTAATCCCATCTCCACTGTGGTGGATGTGTTTTAATCACTGCCCTTGAGTAGTCCATCGAAATTATACAGCACTTGAAAGCCGACTGCATTGCACATTGCTCTAGTGATTCAGGCTAAGGTTAGGTTCTTGCAATTAGTGTAACCCTACCACCTCTCTCACCACTCACCGTCACTCGGAGATTAACGGAACTTTATTTGCAACACTTTTATTTTTCCTTACTGTGGGATTTATGTAGGTCACTGGGGTTTATTTTCGATCTCTTGTTGCAAAGATAAGGTTGTCAGAACCGCCTTGACGGTGATAACAATGCAGAGTACACAGCACAGCTTTCACACGGTTAAATAAAAGATAGCACGGCAGGAATGTTAATGGGGTGAAAAATATCACGTGATGTATTAAGCACATCACCAATGTGGCACTGATTAAAACACAACAGCCAGAGTGGAGCTGAGATCCAAAGCAGTCTTTAAATATTAACTAGTTTCAGCTATCAATAATCCCCACCGTGAAACCTCCCACCCTCCAAGCAAATCTCCTAACAAATGAGGGCGCTGTATTTGCAAGTGCTGCATGTTGAGCCCTAATGTGCAGTTCAATGCGTTAACATCCATTTGCAATCTTCCCCAGTCCCTGTCTGTAAATCGGGCTCATTAAAACAAGGCGAGGTCTAAAGTGTACTTGATACAGTGAAGCGAGTGCACAAAGGCTTGATTTCAAGATCCTCACCCTTGTCTTCAAATCCCTCCATTCCTCTGCACCCCCCGACCTCTCTGACCTCCTCTCTCCTCAAAACAGTACCCGTTGCCTTCGCTCCACCGGGTCTGGCCTCCTCCTTGTCCCCCGAATCCTCCACTCCACCATTGGCGGCTGTGCCTTCAGCCACTATGCCCCGAGGCTCTGGAACTCCCTTCCTCACTCCCTTCGTCTCGACCCCTCTCTTCCTATTTTCAGGTTTCAGCTGAAGACCTTTCTTTTCGACCGCACCTTTGGTCACCTTCCTCCACCTCCCCCTGGCTCCTCCCCCTCCCCCTGGCTTGGCCCAATTCGTATCTACCAGTGATGCCAAACTCAAAAGTGTCAGGAATCCTCACTCTTTACAACTGGCCCCTGGTTCAACAAGTCACGTCAACATCTCTGAGACATTGCCTCGCTGCAGCTAGTGGCAATTGGAAATCAATTCAAGGATCAGTTCTTACCCGGAAGTGAAAAGGGTGACATGAGCTCGGCTCCTCCTCATCGCCGTCTCCGCCTTCCATCGGGCTTTTGTCTGCAGGAATGTTGCCGTTCTCCACGTTCTCGTGTTTCCGAGCCGCAGAGGCCTCTTTGTCCACCCCGTTGGCGGACTGCACTGCTCGTTGCACACAAGATAGATCGGGAGTAAATCCATGCTTCATGTTTCCCAATCCCGCTGGGAATATTTTGCTACCATCACAATTTTGACACCACTGTGAACCCAACACAGCTCCCAACTCCACCAACCCCCTTCCTCTCTCTCTCTCTCTCTCCACCAGAATTTCTCTCTGGGTTGATGGACAGGAACACTCTCTGGAGACCTGGTCTAGCACAACCAAAGCTGGTCTATGCCAGGTGGTAAAGGCTGGCCTGTTAGCATGGCCCTAACTAGTCTAACTTGACTAGTCCCAGAATTGCTACTCTTTGACCTAAAAGTATTGCATAGAAACAGGAGTAGGCTATTCAGCGCCTCAAGCCTGTTCCACCATTCTAAGATCACTTCTCTAAGATTACAGAGTAGTATTTGTTTGTAAAGAGTGATAAATTATCAAGATTAACATTGTTATCAAGACACTAAAAAAAAAGCCCTTTGATGTATCACATTTCACCCAACTCCACTAATGTACTCTTCTGAGTTAGGAGATTGGTTTCCAAGAGATCACGGTTAGCCGGGCGATGGTTAACTGTTATATTATTATTATTATTATATTAAGAATTATGACATGCAGGTGGACACGACATGCATTACAGTGTTAAGACGGTTACTCTACAACTGCATAGCAACCAGAGTAAGGCTAAACAGACAGAGTCAGTGCCAGTTAGTGAGGCGGATAGAGAACAGTCTTGAAGGTATTAACTTGTGATGGGGGGGTGGGGTGGGAGAGATGAACCTCTGCACTGTAAAATAAATGCGATACAAACCAAATCAAGCCACGCGGATTTCAGGGCTTTGCTTTGCCAACAGTTTTTCTTTGTTGTCTTAAGGAAAAGCCCTGGCTCACTCACTCACTCCTTAGCCAACCTGTCGCCTTTTGCACCACCTGTGGAACACGTCATGGCACTTTCTTGGGTGTGTTAGAGGGCAGTAGGGAGGGTGGGGGGGGGGGGGAGTGTACGTCACAGTGCAAAGAAATCGCTTACGTTCAAGCTGTGTGAGCGCTCAATTGTGCATCGCTTCCCAGCAGCTACAGGGCGAAGGAGGTCTGTGCATGCACTCAGCTCGAGAGAGACAGAGACAGAGAGACAGAGAGACGGAGAGCAGCACCGCTCCAGAAAACAGCTCGTCAAGAGAATCACAGGCAGAAACATCACAGTCTGTGTGACGGGGGGGATTAACCCGGTCACGGCCTTTTTAGGGTCAATTGGTGCTCAACCTACGTGCAAAGTTGCAGCCAATTGTGCACAAAAAACCTGTGTGCAATTGGCTGCCGCATTTCGCCCACAAAATATACGGTCAATTCGCTTTACAGTATATTCTGTGAAGCGCTTTGAGATGTCTCGAAAACGTGACGAGGCGCTGTATCAAACGCAAGGATTATTAATACTATTTGGCACTACCTATCGGTATCCAAGTGCAACTTCACAAGGCACTGACCAGCAATGCTTGCTCTACCTGGGGGGAAAGATGTGGGGGAGGTTGGGTGGGGGTGGGGAGGGAAGAGGAATTCAGAACAACATTTTTTTTTCAAAAAAAGCTACGGTTTGGCCAAAATCGGTGTTGTGTTTTGAGAATCCAAAGCTGGAAGTTGACTGTGTTTGACGGCCACTTTGAGGGAAGAGTCCGATCGTATATAGTGGCTGTTCGCTGTCTGGTTAGCCTTACCTCGAGGCAGCAATGGGAGTGACGGGTCATCACAAATATCAGGAGAGTTACCATTACCGTCCTCCATTTCATTGCCGACCACATTGCCGTTGGCTACGTTCCCGTTCTTCTTCAGCTTGTTTGTGAAATAGTTCCTCATGCTCGTGTTGAATCTGTGAGTTGGACACAAATCAGGCAACGACAAGATCTCGCCGTGCGCACACACAGTGGAGTTAGCAAGTGGGGCCTCTGTTCACATCCGTGCTCCGACTAGCTTGAGCCAATGGGGTCTAGAGCCTTAGGATGTCCTCCCAACGAGAAAGGCGCAATACAAATGTAATTTGTTGTTGCCTAACATTGGCGCAATTCAACCTTCCCAGTAAACGTACAGAACAAGCTGCCTGAGCGAAGACGGTGAAAGCAGAAAGTGTTGATTCTTTCAAGAACAAATTAGATCGATTTCCGTTTGAAAATAATATCTCAGGATACAATTATATAGTTTGGGAACACGACATCTCAAGCGACTGTCAGGATGGTGGAGGATGAATAGACCTTGGTCTTCTTTCACCTAGCAAATTCTTATATTCTTAATTCCTATCACGAATAATAAAAAAAACAGCAAGTTTCATATAGCGGCTTTCACATCCAGAGGATATCTCAAAGCGCTCCACAAGGTTTTACTTCATTTTACTTTATATTCTGTGAAGCGCTTTGAGATGTCACGAAGACATGATAAGGCGCTACATCAAATGCCAGGAATATTATTACCGTTCTTTTACTAAGAGCTACTGATATCAGCAGAATAACAAAAGCTTCCCAACCGAGCACATTCCCACCAGATTGGTTCAAAAATGACAACAAAGGTAGCACTGACAGGACACTGTGAAATATGAACTGATTAACTCTGCCATGATGAGGGCATTTTATACATCGGTTTCCTTGTTTGAAAATACGACATGATCTCAGACTCCTCAGATTGATGTGATGTGTCGTCAGGCAGGCCCAAAGCCATATAACTGGCGCATTGGACTATTATCTGGGAGGATCAGAGTATGAAAATTGGTCGAAACGAGCAATTTTACACAGGCATTTCCACGAGGTGGGGGAAGTGGGGAAAGGAAAGAGATTACTTTTGTCAATCTCGGGAACAAGATCTGGGAGGGCTTATTTCACCCATAAAATACACAGTCAATCCACTTTGAAGTATATTCTATGAAGCACTTTGAGACGTCTCAACGATGTGATCAGGCGGTATATCAAATGCAAGAATTATTATTATTATTGTTATTATTGCTGCCATTGTTCAAGGGCACCTGTGAATGCGTTTAGCAAAGAACACTGTTCATTTCATGGATTTAACAGCACCAAAGCAGGCTATCCAGCCCAACTAGTTTGTCCGAGTTTACACTCTACATATACTCCACCATCCAACCCCTGAACCACAGCCATTTACAGCTCAGAAAAACACCATTCAGCTCCTGTAAAGAGCAATCTTTACAGTCCTACGCCCTCCATAATTGGCCTTCTATTCCCTTCTCCATCGTGTTCAAGTTATCTATGAAGATACTGGCAGGATTAACCAATTTAGGAGAAAAACAGTTAAGATACGGAAGGCATGCTGGCAGTGTAGAAAACTCAGCTTTTTTTAGAAAAGAAATACATGCTTATGTATGACGATGCATTTAAAATAAAAATCACAACGGATATGGGATTGGTTCAAGCATTGCAGTTACCCTGTGGCCTCGTCATATCTGATAACTGATAATCTGAAAGAAAATTGATCAAAATAAAAGGTGGACTTACTTCATCACAAGTATGTAGCCTGCGTACATCAAGATCAGAATAAGGCCTTCCCACCTTGAAGAGACAAGTAAAGCGTCACTGGTTTGCAATCGCGCAGAGTTAATGGTACATTTCAAAACATCAGGGGGTGTATTGGAATGTTAGATCACACTTCAGTGTGCTCGGGCTGTGCAATGTGTGCAGATCGCACCGCGCCTGAAATCATCTCGTGTGGGTGACTATTCCGATTTAATTTGGTGAGAAATCAAATAGTTCTCCTTCCATTACTATTATTCTTTAACAGCATCATTCCAGGGAGCAACCAAAATAGCAGCAATAAGAGACGATTAAGTCTTTAGGAATCATGAAGGAGTAATTCCACTTACCATTGAATCTTTTCGTCGTAAATAATCTGCAAAGGAAAAGACAAGAGTTAAGCATTTTGAGCGACTCCTGATAATGTAACTGCACTGCAAGGTAATACCACGAGAGTAATGGGGCGCTTGACAGTTAAACGGGGGTAAAAACGGCCCCTTTAGTGATGCCTGCAGCTTGATGGTATCTGGGTCACTGGTTCAATGCCAGTGACAGACGACAGTCAATCATTACTGTGAAGTTTTGGCAGATCTTGAACACGCTTCTAACTGAGACACCCACCAAGGAATAGAAGCTGATCTGCAGTCTCACAGCAGTTATGGAACCGTGTGCTCTTTCTCTCCCCCCCCCCCCCCCCCCACCCCCCACCACCCCTCTCGCTCTCTCCTCTCCTGGAGCGATGCACTGCTTTGTGAATAATGAAAGCTGCTGACACCTATTGCAAGGAATTTAGCTGACTCCTGGCACTAATTGATTTTATATTCATTTGAGGTTTCTGCACCCAATGCTCTCCACTGGGAGCTGACTGAAGGGGCTGGCGTGGAATCTGCTCTGACTTTAACACACCACATCCCACTCAACGCATTCTGCCTCCTATTTAATGAATCGCCACAATGTACATTAGGTGGGAGGGAGTTTAATGCTGCATTTGTTATATCAGATCTTGCAACCATCCAGCCCAGTATTTTATCCTCCTTTATTCTGTGGCCACATCCAATCGCTTTTCTTTATACGTGTAATTTCTCGATCAACGTGTTCAAGCCATTGTTAAGTTATTCTTTCTCTCCGTTTGGCAGCTGAAGTCCCCATCTCAATTCTGGTTAAGACATTAATGCCTCTCTCTCAGCTCTACAAAAAAATTCCATTTCTATTGTTGCACGTTATTACAATTTTAAGTACTTTTTTCCCCACAAAGCAGATCTTTCTGATATCGTGGTGCAGTCACGGAGCTCTCGATCATCTCCCTCGATTGTATTCGGAGGAATCAATGTTCGTTCTAATCACTGCTTCCCGAGTCTCAAAATAGTGCTGGGAAAATGCATGTCCCACACAAATCTGACACGTACTGACAATCTGCCACAGAAGTGCTCTGCAATACTCCGACTGTCTTTTGACAGCTCTTTGTGCAAAAAAGACTGTGTGCGTATCTAAGTTGCAGACAGCAGGAGAGAGCTCTGGAATGCGAATTAGGCTAAACTTCGAACCTAGCTATTCAAATCGCCTGTTAAGAATGTTTTGAGCCTCGGGAACAGTTTGTGCAACTGGCCAGAAAAGAAAAGCGATGATAATCAACATTCTCGCACTCAATACAGCGTCTTATCACGCCCTCGAGACGTCTCAAAACGCTTCACGAGATCCACTGTGAAGTTCAGGGACTGTATTTTGGAGGCAAATATGGCAGCCGAAAACTATACCGAGGTAAGGTCCAAAGGTGCTGGGTGGGACTCCAGCTCAAATAGCCATATGATAAAACCGTGTGAGCCTGAGCTCTTCACTCTTGAAGGCAACACAGCTGAGCCTGACCTCTCCTCACCTCCTCTCCTCGCGCACGCACCACACACGACATACACCCACACAATTCGAACCAGCGAGTTCCTGGTCTGCGAGCTGCGTCTCTCTCCTCCGCATACATCGGGGCTGCACCGCATGACACCTTTTGAAACCATTCCACTTTCTAACCCAACGAACATTTTGATTTCCAGCAAATTATTCCAGCCAAAAGCAAGTCATATATTAATCAGAGTTCAGTGGTTATTGTGGTTATTGCCACAAGATTTAGTGCGACACAGATTCAAGCAGCTACAGTACGCGCACCAAGGTAACAAATTTATATTTTACTGCCAAAACGCTTCGTTAACCATAAAGGCTATCTTTGGAAATGCCTTTCAGGGCCATAAATCATGAAAAGTGACACTCAGTGTGCCACCATGTGTGTCATTATTTTTCTACGCTCCATTTAATAAAAGATTTAGGATTCACACCAGCGGCGGCTCAGTGTGCTTTACGTGGCAAGGTCCTAGCAATAATTTGATTTGCCTCCTGCTGAAATTCTGTTCTATCTGTTGCGGTTCTGCTTCCACACAGAGGCACTTGCAACTTTTCCCTTTCATTGATCACTAATTACACTGGACCGAGTTCCAGCTAATTATCTCGGTAAAATCAAATGCTGGCGTACATCCTGATGTGCACATGTATCATTACTAATCAAACACACCATTAACATCCGTCACAGATAATGTACCCTGTTATGGATTTGAAGCTCGTGCAGTATTTACGCTCAAGGGGATGCAAACTTAATGAAACTTGTTACAATAACAATAAGCCTCACATCTGATGCAGCGCCTTATCACGTGGTCGAGAAGTTTCAAATAGCTTCACAAGATACATTGTACAGTGGATTGACTGTATATTTTGTGGACGAGTGAACGAGTCGTGATATAAAAGTGGTCCCCGTTCAGTGCGTTTCGGTTGGCAAGTCACTGAAATGCCTCTCACCGGTTCGCTTATACCGCGATTGGGGTCGTGTACATAGGAACAGGAGGAGGCCATTCAGCCCATTGAGCCTGTTCTGCCATTCTATTAGTTCATGGCTGACCTGCACCTCAACTGCATTGCAACCGTCTTTGCTCCTCATCCCTCGGTACTCTTACCTAAGAGAAATTTATCCACCTCAGTCGGAAAATCGACCGAAAATTTCAATCGAGTGTAAAGTACGCTGAGGTTCACTCGCTTTAAATGAAATCCACCGTCGCCCATTGTTTGAAATCCCGTCCGACCCGCTTCAAATCGGTTTAAGCACAGTGCAGGCAATGTCTGTCGTTGAGACTGGTAATAACGCCGGCTGGGAATTTATGGACCTTTCTCCAACTCACACCTTATAATAGTTTCACTGCACACAGTTGGAGATAGAAAGGGGAGAGAGGACAGGTCCTTTAGGAACACACATGTTCTTTTATTTACTGTCTCAAAGTGATCGGACTGGAGTGTGGAAAGTCCAGAGCCCTCTGTGATTTATGGAGACAATTATTCAGAGCCTCGCTGGATTTACTGCACAGACAATCACATTCGGGTAAGATTAGTAATTTTCCTGTTGTCGACTGACTCCTTTGCAGATGGGCTCCTCGGAACAATTTGTTTTACATCTGCGAGTGGTGAAAAATAACTTTCATATTGGAGGAAATTGCAAATTCCCGTTAGATGAGAAAACGAGAAAATTTACTATTACGGAGGATAAGGTACAGTGACCGACCGGGGCATGTTTTTATGATTATGTAGGAGGAATGACAAACCCACGATGATTGGGAGGACAGGACGAGAATTCCCCTTTTGTCCATTGCTTTAAAAAAAGAACAATTCTGATGGAAACTACAAAGTGGTGGTTTAAAGAAATTCCTGCAGCCATGTTTTCCCTACAGAGTAAACAATAATGAAATAAATAAGTTAATAAAATAATAATAATTTGGTCACTCAACCCACGACTGTTTGTGGGACCCTGCTGTGCGCAATTGCCTGCCGTGTTTCGCCCACAAAACATACAGTCAATTCTACTTTGCAGTATATTCTGTGGAGCTGCTTTGAGACGATTCGAAGATGCTATATCAAATGCAAGGATTATTATTATTATAAATAATAATGCTCACATTTGATGCTGCGCCTTTCACGTCAGGAGGACATCTCAAAGCACGTCACAGGATTTACCGTAATAAGATTATAATAATATTTGTACTTCAAAGTGTAGCAATTCTTTTTTTCCAAGTGAATACAGCCATCAATTTGCGCAAAGCAACATCCCACAAACATGAGTGACCAATTTTATTGGGGGTGGGGGGTTTGTAGTCAGGTCTGTTTATTGCTTATGAGCTAATAATCATCTTGCTGCGGTCTAACATGTGATGATTTCTAACAGGATTCCTTAATAAGCTTCCCTTACAACACATCTCTCATGTGGATCCTTGGTTACTGGAACCCACATTCAAGCAAATGCCAAGGTGGTCAGTTGGTCTGCGCGGGAAAGGATGTCAGCGATGACCCAGTGCCCAGGAAGTAGGACCGGTGGTCGTTGTATCCCATTATAACGCAGAGTTTAATTTGGGGGGGGAGGGATGGGGGAATCCGAAACTCTGTGTTATAATGGGGGAGAGGCAGGGGGAATGGGTGGGGGGAAGAGAGTGAAGCGGGGTCATCCTCTGTATTAGAGGTCAATCATTTTTTAAAAAGGAAACTCTCTCAGGGACAACCAGTTAAGACGACGGTCACAGATTTGGGAACTAAATGCTATTCAGATCGAGTTACAGGAGGAAATGAGTCCAGGTTACAAAGACATCAGAGCCCGAGTGGTGACCTTGTTTATGTGAAACAGATACTGACAGCCACGGTCCAGCAGTTGAGGCTCTGGCATGTTTATGCCGTGTGAGTGAAGGGAGCCAGGTCTATTGGCTGTTTCATTCTTTCCTAAAAGATGTCAACCGCATCAGAGATCACAAGCCCATTTAATCTCCTCCTTCCTGAATAACACACCCTCACCATTCTCCCATTAAAGCGTCAAGCAGTTTCTTAAAGGATCTCAGCGTCAGAACCTCCACCAGCCTTAAGAAATACTTCCTGGTGCCTGACCTACAATTGTCCTTCCCAACCCTGAACCTGTGCTCTCTTGTTCTGCGGCCTTGGTTTACAACAACAACAAGATTACATTTGTGTAGCGCCTTTCACGTCGGGAGGACATCCCAAGGCGCTGAAAGTTTATCTGGAAGTATTGATCTGGGTTTACTTTCTCAATCCCTTTCGGCATCTTGTGTACCTCTAAATGGTCCCCTCCTGAAACACGATTCTCTTTCAAGTCATTGACTGAGCCTGAGATCGACCCAAACCGCACAGGTAATATTTTCAACGACTGCTTTACTGACCGTCAACAAATCCCTCCGTGTCGATGACGAACTTGTAAGTGACCCACCCTCTCCCGTCACTTGGTGTCATGTGATCCGCACAGTTTGGAGCTCACGGGCGATTCAACAGCCAAACGTGAATAAGATCAGTGACATTTCACGAAAATAAATCTGACTTAAAAGTGCTTTCCAGCCGACTGCCTCGACATGAAAGAAGGACAAATGTCAGTGTGAGGGATTTAGCTTGGAATCGCATCCGTTAGCCTGATGTGGTTGATCGTGAAACTCTATACATCTGTGGCTCATATTTAGACTGCAATTCACAGCTGGGACCACTGTGGACTGACTGCAGTGAGCGGATGCACACAGCTAGTTCTTGTTCAACTAAATCACATGCATCCAACCTGGCATATTGTTTCAGGACAATAAAGGCCCTGACATTAACACAGGTTTGACAGCAGACACGTAACCTGTAATGGTGCCAGTGTAAAGTAAAGTGCACGGGGTATATAATTTGGTACCAAAACGTGCATCTAAAGAAAAGGTTGCAGACACTTTCATCTCGATGTTGTGTAAGTGCAGTTTCTGTGCACATAACACCTCTCTCAGCAGCATTCTACTGGAGTTTCAACATAGATTATATCAGTTCCGAGTCCTAACTCGGAGACAAAAAGGCTGCCAATTTGAGCCAGACTGACAAACTTCCATTATGGCTTGTGGGGTACACTGCTCTGCGCAAATTGGCTGCCATGTTTCGCCCACAAAATATACAGTCAATTCACTTTACAGAATATCCTGTGAAGGGCTTTTGAGACGCCTCGAAGATGTGGTAAGGAGCTACATCAAATGCAAGGGTTATTATTATGGTTAACAATGATAGCGGTCCACAGAATGCAGCAGCAGTAAGACAAGTGCAGTCTCCAGGCCCTCGTCAGTGTTACATGCATTGGAGGACGTGGGCTTCTGTACTTACCACAATGAGTGCAATCACCGCTAACGTGTAGTAGGACGAATCTCTAAACACAGACCACTGGGTGAGCTGTACTATCTGAAAGAGGAGAAAAATAGAAACATGTCATGAAACGGGACAGAGATTTACCTGGTGAGAACATCTGATGTTTCCTCTCTGTGCCCATCTCCTACACACACACACCACGTCCTACACACACACCATCACTCTCCTGACGCCCACTCAATCATGTAGTGAACAAACAATGATTACGTAATAAAACATTTTCATTGATTGGGTGCACGTTATATAATTAAGGGCACCCGAAATTTCCTGCACTTTCAACAACAGCTTGCATTTGTAGAAGNTTTTTTTAAAAAAGACAACTTTCGTAGAGTGTACAGGTATGTCTTTCATCTCAGGATACAGTATGCAGTTTGAGACACAACATGTCAAGCGACGGCTGAGATTGGTGGGAGGGAAACTAACTGGACCTTGGTCTTCTTCCACCAGCAAATTCTTACATTCTTACTCCGTCGGTGAAAGGTTTTGTCACCGAGCGGATATGAGTAAACGATTTGAACTTGCAATATAGACCCATGAGTAAAGACTTCGGATTCACCCTGAATAATATTTAGAGAGAGAGATTTATAACTCACTTGTCCTGCAAATAGTCCACAGACCCCAATGATACACAATATGTTGAACACTGCTGAGCCAACAATGGTTCCAACTCCTACATCTCCGTGTGTTATGAAAACCCCTGCAAGGAACATAAAAGTACGTCTTACACAAGCACTTACTCACCGATGAAAGAGCAAACCGACAGCAATTTCGGGGCAGTCTTGAGGGGCCGAATGGCCTACTCCTAATTCTTACGTTCTAATCTCTTCTCCTCTGAAGATCACGGTGGGTGGAGGGGGGGGGGGGGGGATTGTTAACCCTTTGCTTGAGATCGAAACAGTACTTGTGTAGGTAGAGTATTCTATTCGTTTTTCTTTGTGAATGCATCGAAATCAAAAATAAGCCGCAGCCTATTGATTAAAGACGCCGTATCGTGTGGCAAGTCGTGGCTTTAGGAATTAATGCTGAGCTGAATCCCAGTTCAAAAGGGTTTTTTCCAGCTCCCTCACTAGGAGCTGACGTTCACTTTCGGAAGGGAAAATATGTCACAGCGCTTGTAACAAAGAGGACATCGTACACTCAGAGCTACTTCAGGCTTTAGACTTTATGGTCAGCGCTTGTTGTCCAGAGGTTAGAGGCACAGTAATGAGGGGAATATACAAAAAAACACATTTACCGGCTTTCATTTGATGAGAGCGACAAAATCGGGCTAGCACAGTAGCTCTCATTGAGAGCAACTTATCAGCACTAACAAGTGTTGAAAGACGCCAAGAGGAACACTACTTGGCTGCGAGATAGCGAAATCAATGCTTTCTCCCTCCAAACGCAAAGCATCTTTACAAAGGAAGCAAATGATTAATGACTCAAACATTTCCGTACTTTAATCTTTTGACTTCCTTTGAAACGAGGCAATTTGATTAAAGATGTGGGGCTTATTTTTAATGCATCTACGTCTGACACAGGCGGTTCTTATGTCGTTTCAGGGTCAATTTGTAGCAATTACCTATAACCGAAGCAAACAGTTCCGGTGCTGAACTCCCAGCGGCCATGAAAGTGGCTCCGGCCACATCTTCACTCAGATGCAACCGCTGTTTTTAAGAGAAAAACAAGGAAGAAGTCACAAGAGGTCACAAGAAATGACGAAGCAAAAATAGAGTAGGGCATTGTTCCCCAATTTTGGAATTAAAACTGCCTGCAGTTTGCACACATTGTATTATCGCTCAGATGGAATAACAGACGGCACAGTATTGGACTCTCAGTCCCTCAGACTTGCTGCACTATCTGGCCACCACTGGTGTAAAGTATTAATGTTTAAAGTGTAGGATCAGTGTGGTGTTTTTAATTAAGCCCTGACAGTCACATAAAGCTCCTCACTCTACACGGCCTGGACCGGATACCTAGTCTGCAAAAAACAGCTACACGGCTCAGGAAGACAGACGGTGGAAGCAGAAACGTTGTATGTTTCAAGAACAAATTCGACAGATTTCTGCTAGAAAATAATATCTGGGGACGCAGTATGTAGTTTGGGGACACGACATGTCAAGCGACTGCCAGGATGATGGAAGGCGAACCAGCAAATTCTTATGTTCTTAAGTGAGTTGGACTAATAATAATCCTTAACAGCGCCATATTGCGTCGTCGAGACGCCTCAAAGCAGTTCGCAGGATACACTGCAAAGTGGTGCGTGTGACTGTGTATTGCTGTGGCCGAAGCAACATTTGCATCCAGGTTTGAACTACTAATAATAAAAATAATAATAATAATCCTTGCATTTGATATAGTGCCTTATCACGTCTTCGAGACGTTCACGGAACATACTGTAAAGTGAATGGCTGTATTTTGTGGGCTAATGTCGTAGGAAAAGTACCCCCAAATTCTGAGGCCAATTCACTGTTCCCTGTGTCAATCCTATTCATCACTCGGCACTTTCAAATAACTGTAATGAGATTATAAATTATAAATAGCAATCGGAATAGAAAAGGGAACATTAAATTTTATAAAATCGGGTGGCAATTTTTTTTCCGACGTGTTCCAAAATGTTTTAAACTCAGTGATAAGCAAGTACTCGATTTAGCTTCTCTCGTTCCTCTTAAACTCCCTCCCTATTTCAAGCCATCCCTGCTTTCCAAGGGCTGTTTCCAATGCTACTCTTACACCAGCTGCTACAGAGGGTAAGAAGAGTGAGCGGAAGTCTCTTGTCCTTAACCTCCTTGAGGAAAGTCCTTTGTTCTGACTCTGTTCAGTGTTTCTCCCGGTTGCCAGAATTAAGACCTGGCCAAGAGAGAACCACAGCTTTAACCTACCCTCCATCCTCCCACTCTCTCTCTCGCTCCCTCTCCCCAACCCTCCCTGCTGTTTTCGCCCACAAAACACCCAGTCACTCCACTCTACAGTATATTCTGTGAAGCGCTTTGAGACATCTCAACGACATGATTAGGCACTATATCAAATGCAAGGATTATTATTATTGCATTATTATTACCAGTCGTCCCCAAAATAAGAACAATACTTAAGGTTCAGAAAGATTAACAGGTAGTTTTAAGCAAAATCAGCCAGTGATAAAAGGGACTTAGTGCCAGTAAGTAATAACAATAATAATCCTTGCATTTGATATACCGCCTCATCTCTTAAAGCGCCTCAAATGAACTATCTCAGCAAAGGATCACTGCTTAGACACTTGGACAATCTATCGAAATGCATCTGGGCTTTCATGGAAATACAAGATCAATTGAAATTCGACACAGCAGTGTCCCACAAACAGTCCTGTTTTTGTTTCCCGTTTTGTTTTGGGATTAGATAATTCTCCTGTTAACAAACAGTGAAGCTGAAAGGTCAGAGAATTGGGTGCCAGAGACAGAGAGAGAGACTGAGCTAACAACGAGGGAGCTTTCAAATCAGGTTCTGCTTGTGCCATTTGTAATCTCGACCCAACCCCTCCATTAGATTACTGCACTCGATTGCAACGACATCTGTTCTGCATGGTCTAGCTCAGTAGTGTGGTTTTTTTTCCTCCGTTTTCTATTATTAATAACAACCGGGGAACAGTGCAGGTCTGCTTATGTAATTAGATATACAATCCCCCAGGTGGTGTCTTCCTAAAATCAGTCTCGCCTCCAGTGATGTCCTACATTGCATGTACCGTACAACTTTCACCTTTGAAACAGCATCCCAATAAAGCCTTCTCCCCCTCAAGCAAGCGGAGCACCTTCTGATGAATGAAACCGCGAGGAAAATGCTTAAGAAAAGTCACCGGCTTCTGGATACAGTGTCCTGGTCACTCGATCCACGACTGTTTGTGGGACACTAGCTGTGCGCAATTGGCTGCCGCGTTTCGCCCACAAAATACAGTCAATTACGGTGTATTCCATCAAGCGCTTTGAGACGTCTCGACGACGTGATAAGGCTCTATATCAAATGCAAGGATTAGGATATTCTAAACTAAAGCAAGCACATCAAAACTTAGTCAAAAAACACTGACTCGATGAAGGAATTTCGATAATGCTCATAAAACACTTAAACCTGACTCTCGGCTTTTCAGTCATAGTCTGAACCTGGTCCCCAGGATTACTTTAAATACAATTGATTTGTTATCCCTCCCCCTCCCACACACACAGACACACACACGCACTCATTTCAATTTCCTCTAGTAGTATTACAGAGGCGAGTTTACTGTGTGATTAATAGGAATCTGATAATCTGTTTAAAAGGTGCCCTAATGCGGATTTGAATTCCCCATATTCCTACATCCAGGCTGATTCCCGGCACTTGTCCAAAGCAAACTGCAAAAGGCTTCCGTTTCGCTCACTTAGCTGTGAATATAACATTACCTCACAGATTTTCTCTAAAGCCGGAACAAAGAAATCATCGCACACTATAGCCAGTGCGTAAAACATGTACATAGTCTGTGAAGAGAGAGAGAAAACAATAATGTCAGTCAGTTTTTAAGACACTCAGTTTTCTCTTTATGAAGTGTTCACTGCCTGATAAGCAGCACATGGGCAACATAAGCAGTGCCGCCTTGCTTTCATTAACAACAAGAAGTCAGTATAGACAACACACAATTATATGGAATGATGGGACAGAGAAACAGGCCATTCAGCCCAACTCGTCCATGCCAGGATTTATACTGCACCTGAACCCCACTCCTTCCCCCCCCCAACCCCCAATACTCCTCTGTTTCCTTCTCCCTCACAAATATGCCTCAAGCTAACTCTTAAATACATCGATGCTTTTTGCTTCAACCATAACTCCCAGCATCGAGTTAAACAATGACGAGGACGTTAAGGAGTCTCACTTGTATTTCAAATTTTATCAAAATAACATTATTTATTTCCTTTGGTTAGAACCCAACTTCCAATGAAAGTTTATACTGCGCCTTTCAGGTCGGGAGGACATCCCAAAGCGCTCAACAGCAGTGGTGGAGAGAGGAAAGATGGCCAATAGTCTGGGCAAAGAGGAAGGTCTTGAAACGGACCTTGAATGAGGTGAGGAAGGGAGGCAGCGAGTTGGAGGGAATGAGTCGGAGGGATTGTGGGTTGGAGTTCCAGAGAACGAGGCAGAATGGTGGGGCAGATACAACAGTGAACCCAACAGTTATTGACTCCACAGACAGCAGTCACAAACAAAATATTCACTCAATTTGCACAGCAAGAATATTAGCAATGGAAGATGCGAAGCAAACTCTGATTATTCATTAGCACCGTTGTAAAACAAAGTACATCACTGAGCCTATTCCGAAGGCTAACAGGAGTAGACTCAACCACCATGGGATTGATTAACCTAGGTCAGCATGGTGGTGAGGGAGGGCTGAGGGTTTCTGCTGCTCTCTGTGTGCTCGTTTCATTAAGATATTTCAGATCATTGATTCATTTTTCTCCACTGCCCTGCGTTCAGGAGCTATTTTGAATGTCTTATTGCAGGGCGTCTGGAGCCACCTCCGAGCTTTGCCGGCATTGCTGGTTGTCTGCCAAAAGGCACAGGTTTTAACTTAATGAATTCCTCAACTGGAATATATAATTCTCAAGTCACTGAGACGCGGGCTGTGCTGTGATTTGCTTTCAGCTGCTGCTTTCCTCCCTTTAACAGCGAGAAAGGGATGAGTTGTACTCGTTTGCACAGGTCAAACGGGTGATTTCTGATCGCTGAAGCAGTAAATGTGATGGAACTCCTCCGGAAGCCTTAACGTGCTGCCGGCAGTACATTAAGGTGTCAGTGGATTGGAAAGGCCAGCAACTATTGGCCTGTAGCAGTGACTGAGCAAGGCTGGCGCCCAGATACGCCACGTGGTTTAACACCTCCAGAGCAGAGGGTGAGGCCTGAGCATCTGCCTACGGCAACTTCGCAATGTGTACTTCCTGGTGTATCTGGAGTCTCGGCTTGAGACATTTCCAGTTACATACATCAGTTATGCCTCTTTTAAGACCCTCCCATCTCAAGACCCTCCTCTTCGACCGCGCTTTGGGTCACCCTCCTACCCCCACCTCCTACCCCTACCCCCCCTGCCTTCCACCCCTCTTGATCCCAACCCCCAGCTCGGGTGCAAACCCCTCATTGTCCAGCGCCTTGGGATGTCCTCTTGGCGTGACATGTAATTTGTTGGTGCTGTTGCGTTACTGAAGAACCTCTGGAATCGACACCGTTCACAAAAAAACTCCAACAGGGACTTTTTCCTTAGAATGTCAAAAATAATTGAAAGCAGCCAGTACAAAAGTGCCTCATCTTCTCAAGTCTCCGGAGGAAGGCCGAACAAGTAAAACTCTTCGTCTGTTTTGAAAGCCCGCACAAAAGATCTATTTTTGTTTGCGCTGGTGGTGTAGGTGAAGGTTGGGAGGTTTGGGGAATAGAATATTTTCCTATTTGCAGCTGTCCTGCGTCAACGCCATTTACACAGAGGGTGGACATGACGTGGAATGTCCCACCGGGTGCAGTGGGCAAGGCAGAATCCACCTTTACTTTCGAGAGGGAACTAGATACGCATCGAAGAAAGTAGGAATTTGCAAGGGAATAGAGGAAAGGCAGGTGTGTTGGGACTGAATGGATTGTTCTTTCAAAGAGCCAGCGCAGACACAATGGGCTGAATGGCCTTCTTTTGTCCAGTAAATTTCTATGGCCGTACAGTTCTAAATCGGTAATTACATTTTCTTCCTTTCTCTCCGGACCCTTAATATCCTTTACTTGCCAAACACCGGGTATTAATCTTCTTCACTCATCCACACTCTAACTGGAAGTGACAAGCACTGTGTTTGGTTGGGAGATAACAAATATCAAATAAAGTAATGGGTTATTGCCGTAGTCCCACGTGAGACGTATAAATCTACTTACTGCCGTGATATGAAGCAGTATCGCTCCATGCTGCCTCTCCTTATTGGTGAAAAGATCATCTGGAAACTCGTGGATAGCTGTAATGAAACAAAAGGCAGTAAAGCGATTGTTAAGGATGCTCGGAGGGGCTCTGGAACAAACAACAATGGGAGGATATGACGCATGTGTTAGCAGTGCATCACAAGAACAGGAATAAAATATCAGATCGGGTCCTCTCGCGAGCAAGAAACAGTATCGCAGGAGGTGAAACATATCAAACCTTTGAGAGTTAAAGCAAATGATCTTAACTCAGGTTCACTGAGAGCACTTCACATTTTCCTCAGCTTAACCAGTTGACAAGACTGATTATTTCGAGGTTTACAACAGAAGTCACAGGAGAAGGTTTTCGCTCTCCTCGCTTACCCTTTCACTCAGATCTTTGTGATCTCCGACCTGCCTTGGCCCCAATCCACCACCCCTCTACCTCACAAGTTATCTTTCTCCCAACTTTGTCTTACGTTCACCCACAAAATACACTATCAGTCCACATTACAGCGAATCCTGTGAAGCGCTTTGAGACATCTCAACGACGTGATAAAGGTGCTAACTCAATGCAAGGATTATTATTATTTATTAACATTATTATTACAATGCATCACACACTCTGCATTCAATGAACTGGCACCCCACCTCTGTGTCTCACCTTTATCCTTAGGTTACGTCCAGCTAAAGATTTTCTATTTGTCTCCTTTTTTTCTAAAAACAGAATTAATCAACCTTGTTTGGATTAACCTTGGTTGGAGGACCATTTCATGAGCAGTGACTGGAACTAGAAAGTTGGGTGGGTATTCTGCAAAGATGAGATCAAATGGGCCGAATTGCCTCCTTCATCCAAATTATTTTCGTGGTTCCCATCTGTCGCACAAAACAACATCAGATTGTGATACTCGCAGATCACAGGCTTGAAGCTTTCCAACAAACAGACACTCCAACACAATGTGGGGAGAGATTTGGAGTACTGCACTGTTAAAGGTTCCACCGTTCAAATGAAGACCTTAAACTGAGGACCTGTCTGCCTGTTCAACCGGACGTTAAAGAATCTCGCAGCACCATTCAGCAAAGAGAAGGGGTTTTCTCTCGGTGTTCTGGCCGACAATCTCCCAAATAAAATTGTTGAATCGCTTTGTGGCTGTTTGTGGGGCTTTGCCTCGTGCAAATTGGCTGCTGTGGTCCAAATCCCTGTTTGAGGTCCAAATCTCTGTCTGTGATCCAAATCCTCCCGACGTGAAAGGTGCCACACGCATGTAATTTGTTACTGGTGTTGCGTTCAACTATAATAATGTACAGTCACTCCACTTCACAGTATATTCTTGCAAAGCACCTTACGACATCCTCCCAATGCGAAAGGTATTATATCAAATGCAAGGGTGGTTATTAATATTATAAACCACGGTTACAATAAAATTATTTGCTTTCCATGGAGTCACTGACTCTCTCCAGTACTTTGAGGTTGTTTACAGCAACGCACAGCTCCCAAATTCTAACGCTCCTCAAGATTGTTCAGTTTATAAATGATTAATGGTTAGCGTTATGAATTATAAAATTGAATCAGGCAGTTTCCATTTGAATATTTAAAGAAGGTACCCGGGCCAAGATTGAATTCTTCACAGCAGAACTGCTGAGTTTGCAGTTACGATGCATAAAAATAAACTGCGCCGTGAATTTTAATTAAAAACAAAATCTCCCGTTGGTTTAAAAACTCTGTGGAACTTGTTGCCATGGAACAAATAGCAACGCATCCTCTTTCCCACCTTTACCTGCTCTTACTTATAATATAATAATAATAATCCTTGCATTTGATATAGCGCTTTTCACGTCTTCGAGACGTCTCAAAGCGCTTCACAGAATACACTGTAAAGTGAATCGACTGTATTTTTGTGGGTGAAATGCGGCAGCCAATTGTCCCACAAACAGTCGTGGATTGAAAATGACTCATTTACTATTGTTTTGTTTTGGAGAGATTATTATTAGGCTCTGAGTGGAGTAAGGAAACTTACCCAAGGTTTCACCCTGACCTGCCTGGAATTGAACTCAGTGATGGATTGACACAGCGAGTGGGTACTGTTAGGCGATTGACTAACCCTTGCGACTTATTGCATCAAAACAGCTGAAAACCCTTCAGAGGTTTATGGAAGATGTTGTGACTGTGCATATTTGTAGCAAATATACACTTTTCTCACAGCAATGTCCTCTGAGTGAATGACCAATCTTCTATCTAAAAATCCATTGGATTGTTGACCAAACAAGAGATCTTTAAGATCCGCTTTAACGCGCAGATGGGACCTCAGTTTAATGAGGTTAGAAAGTTCCAAAGGACTTTAAGATGCAACAACAACAAAATGACATTTATAGAGCGCCTTTCACATTGGGAGGACATCCCAAGGCGCTGGACAGTCAGGAGTCAGGACCCGAGCATGGGGGAGGGGTGGGGTAGGGGTGAAGGGAAGGCAGACAGGTGGGAGGGCGACCGAAGGCACGATCGAAGAGGAGGATCTTGAGACCGGCCTTGAAGGAGGCGAGGGAGGAAGCGAGGCGAAGGGACCGTGGGATGGAGTTCCAGAGTGTGGGGGCAGAGAGGCTGAAAGCCCGGCCACCGACGGCTAGGGAACCTCTCTCAGCACAGCTTGGAGCCTAAAGCAAGACGGTGAACTGAAAGCTCCACACCTGGATGCTTGAACCGACAAGTTCCTGCCTCGGAGATGAGAATGTTACCAGCAGAGCCAGGCTAACATCTTACACAAAGCAATGTTCTGATCTTGATATATTTTGATGTGTTCTGAAATGGCTTGAGATGTGCAATACCGAACAGGACTCAAGCAAAGATTATTATTTTTTTTAAAGAGAACTGGATGTTGAGGTCTAAATTAAAGCAGTGAAAGAGAAAATATATAAATTGAATAGTTACCCGCAGGTTTTATTTTGACATCCTGCCTTTCTATTAATTTTTTCATCAGGGAAAATGTTTCACGGGTTTAAGGTAAAAGCCCTCTAACCAAAGCACCAAGTGATCTGAAGACAGCGATGCTTAGACAGTTAACACAAGTCACTAATAACAATAATAATAATCCTTGCATTTGATACATAGAGCCTTTTATGACTGGGGGAACGTCTCAAAACTCCTCACTGGATTTTACCGCAAAGTGTAGGGAGTGTGTATCTTGTCGGTGGACACTGCAGCAAAGACCACAAAATACACAGCAAATATACGTTGCAAATATATTCCACAAAGCTCTGTTGAGACGTCTCAACAATGTGTTCAGACGCTATATCAAATACAAGGCTTATTATTATTATAATTATTACGATGAAATGCTGACCAATTTCATTTACTCATCGACGCAAGTACTGTTCGGAGATTACCGTGATCTTTTGAGACTGGTGGGTTGAGAACAAAAGTGCGGACTTTCTTCAACCCCTGCCCTCCCCCACCCACCCGTGCACACAGACACACACACACCCACACTTCAAGAGCACGCTCAGAACAAAAACAGAGGTTTGTGAAACGATGTTTTAATGATATTCTGATTGATGAAGATTTGAACAGCAAGCACAGCTGGGTCAATAGAACGGAAGGAACGCCTAATTTATGTGACAAATAGAACATTTCCCAATGCTCATCACTGTCTCAGCAGTGCACTAAAATAGGACATTTAAACCTACAGGGAGGCTGAAAATTGCTAACACCAATTGTACCTCTCTGAGCATTTATTATTTCGACTTGAACTACTTTTCACACAACGAGCCCGGTTTTATCCGATCGAGTCCTTCAAATGGTTCTCCTTCTGCCGCTGGATTGACCTTATCAATCCTAGCCACGGAGACGAGATATAATAATTACAATAATAAGCCTTGGANTTTTTTTGATGTGGCGCCTTATCACGTCTCAAAGATCTTGACACAAGTGGCAGGACAGCCGATTGCGGCTTTGCAACAGAAGAGGGCGCAGCGCAGAAGGAACTAAAGAGAGAGGCCGAAATAATAACAACTACTTTCGGAAAGGAAAGGAATAACATTCCCTCGGAAGAGATCCCAGCACAACCAGACGTAAGAATTCCGGTATTGACCTGGGAGAATGTCGTAGGCAGAGTTCAAATTGATTAGAGTACAAACAGGATGTGGGCACCACTACTCAACTCTTCCTGCGACTTAACACATCAACGTCAAAGGATTACGAACAAATGGCCACCTGCTTTGACAGCGAAACGTTGGGCAAGTTTCGTTACTCCACACACACACACCTCTGTTTACCTAGCAGTGAGTTGGAACCTGGTTGTTAGATGAATGGCAGATTGCTTTCCAGGGGGTAATAATCAAATTTGGTCACTCAATCCACGACTGTTTGTGGGACGCTCTGTGCACAATTGGCTGCCGTATTTCATCCACAAATCATACAGTCAATCCGCTTTATAATATATTCTGTGAAGCGCTTCGAGATGTCGCAACGATGTGATAAGGCGCAATATCAAATGCAAGGATAGGTAATCCCCTCTTGAACAAGGGGATAATTTCTTCGCTCCTGATAGTTACCTGAAGAATGAGGCATCTCCGAGACTATAATGACCGGCTATTAAAGTACTTTCCGAGCCCTTTCCTGAGCAGTATCACTGGAGAGAGCCACAACAGATCCACTCCAGTGACAAGTGCAAATGGGAGCATTACACGCTTGTAGAAAGACAGGTAGAAACACAAGGCATCAAATAAACCCAATCACCTCTTGTAGGTTAGTCTAACCGCCATCGACCAGGTTTGGGTCAACTCTTTGTTGTTCTCTCTGTAACTGTCCAAGGAATAAAAAATTAACCTTAAAAGGTGTTTCAAGTTAATCCACCCCGATTGCTTCTCGATGCAATGCAGGTGATACAGTGGAGTACAAGCCACCACACACAGTCATTGAGGTTGTTGAGACATATTGTCAACCATCCACTGCGCCAATCTGTTCATAGACACGCAGGGGAACATCAGAGGGTGATCAGCTGCTCCCATAGGCCCTCTCGTGGTTAACATGGGTAGAAGCCAGAGAGCAAGTCAGCTCAGTTCATAGGCTTGAAGGTCTCAGGTTGACCAGAATGGGAAGAGAAGCAGAGGGATAAACTGAAGCTCAACAATATCCTTTCAAAAAATATATACGAGTGTTTGTGGGACACCGCTGTGTGCAACTGGCTGCCAGGTTTCGCCCGAAAAACACAGTATATCCCTGTGAAGCACTTTGAGACGTCTCGACGACGTGGTAAGGCGCTATAGTGTATCAAATACAAGGATTAATATTATTATTATATATTCTTTGCACGAGCTACATTTTCAAAGCAGCACTGACGGAGAATCTGACTCTAAAGACGCACCAGGTTTCAATTCAAAGACAAAATAGATATGTTGGATGGAAACCTAGAGGTTTGATGGAGATTCCCATCGTTTTAATCCTAAACATTTTGAAGAATATTAGTAATGTTAATACTGCAGTAACCATGATGTTGGCAGTTATTTTGTGTTTTTTCCCTTCGAAGAAACACCTACACCTCGGTCTGGCATCAACACAAAGCCATCCGATTGGGAGAAAAGAAACTTAAATTCTCTAGCGATTAACAGGCTGAGCAACTTGCTGGGACGTCGCTAATTAATCGCAATTACACCTGATGTGTCATTCCCAGGCTTTTCCGGCACCATTTTATTTGCGTAGGAATATCTGCCGTGTTCAAGGATATGCTGTGAACTTCGAAGAACACAAACAATGCGGTGCACCAAAGAGCTTTAAATAGAGCAACAACTTGCATTGACACAGCTTCTCGGAGCGCTGGGAAGGCAAGGCATAAAGCCAGGGAAGGGCATAAACCGTGACCTGCTTTATTTCGGTGTCAGCTAGGCTCCGTTGAGCTTGTGAGTTCAATTCCCTCATCAGGACTCGAGCTCACAGCCTTGAATGGCACGAACGAAATGGGGTAACGGTTGCACTGTCAGAGATGCCAACCCTCGGATGAGACATTTGAATCCCTGCTCAGTACAGCAGGTTAACTGTCCCATGGTACACATAACGGCTGCTGCATTCACCTTCGAATGCACAGTCTCTACACTTTAGAGTTGGCCACGTGATAAGGTGCTATGTCTGCCTGCTGCAAGGTTTACTGTTTGCCACATCTCTGATCCGAGGAGTATTTTTACCTGCAAACTTGCCAAAAGGAGTTACGGTAACAGCCACGCCACTTTAACAGTACATGGGATTGCATTTGTAACACACTCTTAATAATTATTATCTGATTGACCGTAATTAAATCTTTCCTCGTCGCAGCCCCGTAAGTTAATTTGATTCGCTACAAGAGAGGAGCACTGTGTCAGTGAGCAGCTTCGATCGCCAAGGAATGCACTTACAGGGCAAGTGTTTAACCATGTGGTTCCCGTACTCTTGCCTCTGAGTCAGAAGGTTGTGGGTTCAAGCGCCAAGTCGGGACTTGGAATCACATCGTTTTAGCTGACACTCCAATGCAGCGCTGGGCGGTGTGTTGCATTGTCAGAAGTGTCGTCCTTCGGATGAGACGTTAAACCGAGGTCCCGTCTGTGGATGTTAAAAGATTCCACGGCGCTACTCAAAAAGAGAAGGGAGTTTTTTTCCCGGTGTCCTGGCCAACAATCCCCCCAAATAAAATTGGTCATGGCTGTAGAGCTGTTTGCGGGACACTGCTGCGCGCATACCGGCTGCGTGTTTTGCCCACAAAATGCACAGACAAACCACCTTACAGTATATCCTATGAAGCGTTTTGAGACGTCATATGATCTCTGGATCTGTTCACATCTTGAACCGTTTCCAAACATGGCCTAAGCGTGATCACTAACCAACGGGAGAATCCGAGCACAAAACAATTGCCTTGAAATCACAGCGGCGTTTGAGAAGCAGGAGATGGGTTTATTTTTTAGTGTGATAGTCAAGGAGGGAAAAGGCAATATCCAAATGCATCCATCTTGCCAGGTTCAGTCATACCCTTAAGCAACCTAACCATTTCAGTGCCCGGCACGCAGTAAAAAACCCAGCACCATCGCATCAGGAATCCACTCGCAATAAATCAACACTGCAAACAATTTCACCAAATTTGCCGATAGCTTGTCGGACACAAAATATACCTCAATCTGCCAAACACTCACATGACATCAGTTACTCTGCCGGTAATTGGTTCCTTTGACATTAATTAGCTAATACCTTACCCTGCGATTGCCATTAGTTTCGGCTAACATCAGTTTGCATTTATGTAGCGCCCGTCACAAGGATAGCGTTTCGATGCACTTTACGTTGATGAGGTGGACGGACACCGGTAACATTTAACAGAAGACCTTGTCGTTCGTGAACTCTACAAGACTCTTATTCCGTGGTGATTTGTGGCAGCGACTTTAACAAGAACCCAATAAAGTAACATTCGTTTTCCTTTTTTATTCCTGCTGCTTCACAAGCTTCTCATGCTAAACAACCAACCACCAAATGGATTTGAGTGTCAGCCGAGCTCAATTGGTAGCACTCTCACCTCGGAGTCAGAGGTTCAAGACCCAGGTCAGGACTTCGAACTCAAGGTCCAGACTGATTAAAATACCCACTCACTGCACTTTATAGTAAAATCCTGTGAAGTGCTTTGAGACGTCCTGCTGACATTTTACTTGAACCATTTTATTACCCAGATACCATTTCCGCTGCTTAGATGTCTCGTTCAGATGTTTGATTACTGGAGAAATAAGTACTTGGTTGAGCATCAATTTGCCTTTGTTAAAAGGGCATTTTCGAAACCAAACCCATCTACTTGTGTATAGGATGTTTAAGAGGAATTAAGGCTGGAGAGCGATTCTAATGCACATTGCAGTTTAGCTCTCATTGTTCATCACTGATGCTGAAAAGCGGCTTTGTTTTAATTTCAATCCATTTTAATTTCTTAAGTGAACGTGCAATGAACCTGGCAGATCGTGGGCGAATTGCACTGTTCATTTACAGTCGAACAGAACGACCAGATGAAATGACGGGGCGGGGGCTTTCATTTCGACTCAAACTTAACAATTTTGAACAGGGATGGTTTCACCGGGAAGATCCCAGCAAGATAATTCACCGACTTTGTACACACGTAAAGCATCTTTCAAACTTTGCAATATATCTCCTGTTTAGCTTGGAATAAAGAAATGTATATATATATAATATAGACGTACAGGGTGACTAAAAAGTCATGATATCTACCCTATTATCTAAAAGAAAACCATAATTTTTTAAGACTCATTGTAATGGTAGCACAACTTTTTCGTTACCCTGTATAATATATCTATTTTGTTTATATAAAAAAAGGCAAAATTAATGCCAAAGGATAAAAAAAACAACGGCTGTAGTGTTCAGACACCATCCCAGCTTTTCGAGCGAGGGCTGATCATGGGACCTCAGCCTTTCTGAACAGCTATTCCCTGTGGTGACGACAAAGTCCCTTTAAATATTAATGTCGATATATTAATTGTACTGGCAGCAGTTCGCTTGTGAAATTGACTCAATAATGCACCGTCTTTATCAACAAGGCTTGACAGACACCGTTGGATAGGTTAGATATAAACAGCAATGCAGGGCAATGCAGTTCTATATCATGTTGGGGAGAGGGAGGGAGTGGGGGAGAGATAAAGAGAGATCAGATTGTTCACTGCTATCATCCTCTCTCCTGAGAAGACAGATGTAAATAACAAGCACTCATGCAAATGGTTATCAAGTGCTGATAGCTTGTCACAGCAGACAGGGTTGTCAGTACAACCTGTGTGTTTGGGTTTTGTTCATCTTGTCTCTTTGTCCTGAAGCTCACGACTCACACTGTGGGGGTGGGTGGGTGGTGGAGGCGGGGGGGGTGGGGGGGAATAGGTGCAGTGCATCTGTGCACAGCCACAGTGTTTTGTACACTACATAGCCACAGCGCTGTACTTTCAAGCCAAAGAAGTGGCCCGATGCCAGGTCGGGAGCAGACCATTTGATCTGGGTGTGGATGTGGGATTCCGACAGGTCATAAAGGAACTTGGTCTTTATCCATGAAAGGGCACTTTCAAAGCCACCGCCTCCGCGTTCTCTTTCATGAGAAAGGGCGTTACAACAACACAAGGTCCTGCCACAGGTAAATATTCTGAAACGACAACGGTCCAGAATGAGTGTGAGACAAATCCTCACCCATTGCCTGAAAACCATCAGAACTCCGGAGTTTAGCTGATGAGGCTAACGAGGCCATTACTCACAGTGTCAGCCCTGACACCTTGGGATCCGTTCAGTGTTAACAGTAACATTCCTTACGTTTGATATAACGCTTTATCACATCAGGAGGATGTTTTCAAAACGCTTCGAAGTATATATTTTAAAGTGCAGCGACTGCGTATTTTGCAGATGAATGTCACAGCTAATTTGTCCACTGCAATGATGTCCCACAACCAGCCATGAAACTCCTTTCTCTTTATGACTAATGCCAGGTCTAAAATCACCCCCAAATAAAAAAAAATTGGTCATTCATTTCATGGCTGTTCATTTGCGTTCACTCGCAAATACACAGTCACTCCATTTCACAGTAAAATCCTGTGAAGCGTTTTGAGACGTCTTTGCGAGGTGATAAGGCAATGATTATTATTATTATTATGTTGAGTACTTTCACAAAATCGTTCCTCAGTCTTTTCTTCCCCAGTGTGTTAAACCCCAGCTTCTGTGACTACTCTCTCTTTATCACCCAATCTATATAAAGAAGATAAATATCCGTATAGCAGCACCTCCTGTAACATTACACAATCCCCTATAGTCACAAGATCCTGCCGTTAGTCATAACAAACTCGTTTGCAGAACATGGTGAATACAGTATATATATATATACATATATATAGTTTAGCAACTTTTTAAGCCCAAATCTCTAAAAGTCCTGAATCTAAACTGAAACGGCCTTGGATATTAATCTGGAAACCTACCCAACATTTCCACATCGAATTACTAAAAGTAGTTTTCACATTAAACATTGTACTGTAAAAACTGCGAGGGAGATGGTGCAGTTCAGGGTAGCAATCAGCTCGTTCCATATTCGTAGTTGGGTGAAGGAGGAGATTTCTCAGAGGCTCCAAAATATCCTGATATCAGCATCTGCTGACTGCCCACTTGATCTTATTATTAAAGTTGTTGGGACTGTCTGGTTGTAACAAATTATTTCAACAAGACTCTGTGCCCAATATTCTAGTTTGCTTTATTATTATTATTAATATAAACAATAATCTTAACAATTGATATAGCTCCATTCATGTTGGGAGGACATCTCAAAGTGCTTCACAGGATTTTATTGTAGAGGGTAGTGACTGTGTATTTTTTGTACGACGCTGATACTTTGCGCAGGCAATGCCCCACAAACAGCTGCGAATTGAATGACCGATTGTACTTGGGGGATTGTTATCCAGAACACTGGGAGAAACCGCCTTTGCTTTTCAAATAGTTCCATGGGGATCTTTAACATCCACCTGAGCTGGTATAGATGGGACCTCGGTTTAACGTGTTCTCTGAAAGACAGCGCCTCCGATAACACAGCACACCTCCAGCACCGTATTGGTGTGTGCAAGCTCAAAGTCCAGACATGGGTCTTGAACTTACGACCTCCTGTATGAAGAGCCAAACCAACTAAGCCAACCGGTATTATTCCAAAGCAAAGTCGGGGTCTGACATTTTACACTCTCCCCAACGATGACACGGGAATTTGTTTAAAGGTGTCATGCTAATAGTTTATATCTAACCCAATGTTGGCTGTGTTGTCATTGCCGCTGAATGGTTGCATTGTCTCTCTACAATGCTAACATTTGCTTTCCCTTTACAGTGATCCACCAAATGTAAAGAGGAATAGGACAGCGTGGATTAAACAATAGCTTTGAGTTTTGTGCAGATAAGTGGGAGGTAACACCTTATCTCGCTGAACAGACGGACCCTCTCTGAATCTTTTGCTTCTTGATACACTCAGCACATTGTCTGAAGGCTAAAGGATCATGAATCAATACTCCAAGGTGTCTTACTATTTCAATAGGGATGCCCTCGACTTGGCTGCCAAAGAGAATTCTCCTGCTATAAATACCGATGATTATGGTTCTACTACCTCTGGATTGACCACGCCTCTCTCTCTCTCTCTCTCTCTCTCTCTCACGCCGTCATGCATTCAAATGCAAATTACATCGATTTTGTTTAGAAAAAATTATATTTTGGGATACGTATGTGTGTAATAATAATAATAATAATAATCCTTGCATTTGATATAGCGCTTTTCACGTCGGGAGGACGTCCCAAAGCGCTTCACAGAATACACTGTAAAGTGAATTGACTGTATATTTGTGGGCGAACGCGGCAGCCAATTGCGCACAGCAATGTCCCACAAACAGTCGTAGATTGAAAATGACCAATTTTTTAATTATTGTTTTTGGTTTTGGAGGGATTATTATTAGGCTCTGTGTGGAGTAAGGAAACTTGCCCGAGGTTTCGCCCTCTGCCTGGAACTGAACTCAGGTCTCTCACTTGCAAAGCGAGTGCTCTAACCACTGAGCTACAGGATGGTGGGGACAGCAAAGAATTTGATTCCCAGTGTTTGCGGAATGAGCAGTAAGCAATTATTAGACAAGCAAATACTGTTCTCTGTTGAGAGGAAACAACAGCTTAGAGTGGGTTTCATAGAGTCGTATCAAAAGTTAAATCGAATTTAAAAACTAAAATCAGATTATTATTTTCGGAGGTTGCAAGAGAGTAGAGCAAAACAACGTGTAATTAGAGCTGTAAAGCTCAATTTTAATTTGAATTAATTTTATTTGAATTTGTAATTTGTAATTTGAAACATGACATATAATTTAATTTGAATTAATTTAATTTGAATTTGTAATTTGAAACATGACATATAATTTTGCCTACAAAACGTAAAATTAATTCACTTTACAGTGTATTCTTGTGAAGCGCTTTGAGACGTCTCGAAGATGTGATAAGGCGCTATATCAAATGCAGGAATTATCATTGTTATTATTATTAGTTGTAGTAAGTATAGGATGGCTTGATAGAACCAGGCAACTTTGGATCTCATGTTCCCAAAGTTTTCCAGTCTGCTGTAGACTAATGCATACGGAATTAATTGCTATCAACATCTCCATTATTGTAGAAAGCTATAATACCAGGATGGTGGAATGCGAACTACATGGAGCGTGGTCTTTTTTGTCTGGCAATTTCTATGTTTGTATGTTCCACTCCTCTCTTCGCTCCTGCACATTTCCGCTATCTCTTAAATTATTAATTAAATGGTTTGATAGTGGCACAGTTGGTGGGGAGGGGAGAGATGGCCGTAAGCACGGTCGATGAGGAAGGTTTTCAGGCGGGACTTGAAAAAGGGGAGAGAAGGGGCAAGGTGGAGGGACTGAGGGAGAGTGTTCCAGAGTTTCAGGGCTTAGTGGCTGAAAGCGCGACCTCTGATGGTGGGGCGGAGGGTGTGAGGGATGAGCAGGGGGTCGGTACCAGTTGAGCGGAGGTGCCGGGTGGTGGATTAGGGAGTGAGGAGGTCGGAGAGGGAAGGAGGTGCCAGAGAGTGAAGGGATTTGAACACGAGTGTGAGGTTCCTGAAGTCGAATTAAAATAAGACGACTGTACATTATGTACAGTCATGGAACATGATGAGCTCCCAACAGCTATAAAATAAAAAGGACTGAGGTATACTTAAAGAATCCCTCGCTCTTTTTCACGTCTTGCAGTGAGCAATCCTTGGTGACATGACAGCAAAGTGCCTTTGCCAGGGTTTCTGTTAGTCGATTGGCAGATCGCTTTTCCGGGGCTAATAATTCCTTCAAAAAAAATTAATAATAATGAATTGGTCACTTCAATCCACGACTGTTTTTGTGGGACGCTGTTGTGCGCAATTGGCTGCCGGGTTTTGCCCACAAATATACAGTCAATTCACTTTACAGTATATTCTGTGAAGTGCTTTGAGATGTGATGAGGCACTATATCAAATGCAAGGATTATATTATTATTATTATTATTATTATAAGGGGTGGTTGAGTTTTGGCAAATCGCTCTGCACAGGTTAACGGGGATTGTAACAGAAAGCAAAGGCTGATGGAATATTGAATCCCTTGTGTTAACTGAAGGGGGAGGTGGTGAGGTGAAAAAGCTAATTTGCGGCATCTCTTAACAAGGAAACCTTTCAAGAATTAATTCATGTTGGCAAACCCATGGAAAAACACGTGTCCAAGATTTTGTAGGAGTCCAGGTACTCCACTTGTGTTACCGGGATTCCATATTAAGGAATCCAGTTAGGAAATGATGCAAATTGGACCTCACTAAGTGGTGAACTGGAGTGATATCTGGATTGATTTCAGTGCTCACCCTAGGGCAAGAGTGAGTGGATCCCAGTATAATTTACAAACTCATCACGGAACACAATAAACTGCCTTTCCACAAGAACTCGCTTGTCAATTAATCTAAAATCACCATTTAAATGTCATTATGAAGCACTGAGCAGGTTTCAATATCATCCCCAAACTAATTATAACGTTATACAACATCCTGAAAGGAGTAAGACAGCCAGCAGATTATCACAAGGAGATACAGAAGCTCGAGCTCTAGCTCTCTGACAAAAGATAACAATCCTTGTATTTCATATATCACATTAGTGAGATGTCTGAAAGAGTGTCACGGGACTTTACTATAAAGTTTATTGACTGTGTATTTTGGAGGCGAATGTGGCAGCCAATTTGCACACAGCAACGTCCCACAACCAGTATTGCCGTGAAGTGAATGACCAGTTTTATCTGTTGGCCAGGACACCGGGAGAAACAACAACAAATGATATTTGTATAGTGCCTTTCATGCCAGGAGGGCCTTTCGCTTAACAAGAGAAACTCCTTTTTCTTGTTCAAATAGAGCCATAGAGTCTTAATTTCGAATACATTGGCTGGGAGGCAAAACTATTTTTGTTGGCGATGTCTTTATTGCACTGAACCTTTGGCTCCCCTAATCTTATTTTTAAAATAAATATTTCTAAGGCCTAGAAGATTAATCACAGTGAATCTGTTTATACAGTGAACCACAAGAGAACAGAGCTCAGTGACGTTATCTGGAGTGGGGAGTTAGGCATGCGATTGAATACTTAAACAAAATGCGGCTGGGATATTGACGGCATGATGACTTAAGTGGTAATGGCAAGATAAGCCAGCATCGAGTTATCAGGAATCTATTTTTTATTCAGGAGCAGGATTGGCGCCAATGTTGCATTAATTGCGCAATGTTCTATCAATAATAATAAGAATCCTTGCATTTGATATTACGCCTTTTGTGTCGGGAAGACGTCTCAAAGAGCTTCCCAGGCTTTACTGTAGCAGCTGCGTATTTTGTCGGGGAATATAGATAAATACCATCTGACACTCGGTAAAGGCTTGAAAGTGTCCGATTTTGTAGCTCATGCATCGTTCCTAAACTGTACAATGGCTTGAAGTCACTGTGCACGTCAGCTCCAGAGAGTGAGAGCGATGTTAATATACACTTGATAAAGAGTAGAAGTAAATCAGGTTTAAATTCAAACGTACAGGAGAAGCATTTCTACCAATGTTGTTGTTGGCCTAGCGGTTTTTATGGCTGAAAAGGGTGATGGAAGCAGATTCAGTAACAACTTTCAAAAGGGAATTGGATAGGTACTTGACCAGGAAAAAATTGCAAGGATATATTTTTCCATGTACTAGTGAAATCTTTAGCAATACAGGCTGTTAGACAAGCTTCTGGATATTCATCACTGGAGCTCAGCTCAAGAAGGAGATAAACTCATTGAGGATCAACATTTTCACTCATTTGGGACTCCTGTCTATTTTCTGGTCACATTTCCCTTTTGGTTAATACAGCACATCAGTGGCTGAGGACTAGGAACAGCAGAAACCCACAGGTTTGGCAACTTAACCTCTTGCCACAGAAATCTTTCCACCCACTCACTCTCAAATCCGACAGCTTTGAAAACGAAGACAGCAGTGACACCTTTGGGGGAGGGGGGGGGGGAATATTCTAAAATCAGGGTGGAAGGGCTCAGTCAAAAGACTTGTCAGTCGCCCGATACATCTATTTGACTCGGATCGTGAGAAACAAGAGGGCAGAGGTTTTATATTCTTTCTAAAACAAACTTTAAGATTTATATTGGGAAAATTTCTTCCCTGCCTGGGAGGAAAAAAAACAAGGCCGCCTCCAGCAAACACTCCAATGCAGGGCTAGGAGTGTGCTGCGTTGTTGGATGTTACACCTCAGTCGAGGTGGATGCTAACCATCCCGCAGAACTATTTCTCCCAGTTCCTCCTAGTGTCCTGGCCAACAATCCCCCAATTAAAATTGTTCATTCTATTCATTGTTGTTTGCCGGACATTGCTGTGTGCAAATCGGCTGCCGTTCTCTTTTCAAATAGAGCTGGCTATTCTTTTAACGTCCATCTGAACAGGTAGATGATCCTCGGTTGAGTGTCTCAGCTGAAGGACGGCATCTCTGACAATGCAGTGTACTTCCAGCTCTGCACTGCGGTATCAGCCCAGACTGCGAGTTCAAAGACCTGCACCCTTGAACCTGCGTCCTTCTGACTGGGTGGGCCAGGCTGACACCTCAATCGTTGAACTTGAGAGCTAAGCTGTAGTGTCGAAGTCGTGAAGAAACAAACAGGGAAATAAAAAACAATATAAAATCAAGCAATAATAGCATGGCCGTGGGAAAAATATGTATTTTTTATTCAATTATTTCATTCTCTACTGATTTATTACTTTGCAAGGAGCGTGTAATTACTGGATTTGTGTTGTGCCTATTTTTAGAGCTGTAGCATTCAGAAAGCCATCAAACAACCAAATGCACCCCGATGTGCTGGCTTGCCAATATATTTGCAGATGCCTCCGCATTGAGAGACAGACCCCTGTACACTGTAGCCTATAAACACATGATTTACGATCACGCTATCCGGCTACTTTCCGAAGGTGTCATTTAATCTTTCAGTAAGTTAACAATCAAACAGGAGCACAGAGGCGAACTCCAATCTAATATACTGCTTGACGTAACTGTAGCTTCAATATACTGTATCCCCAAAGGCTTGTTTGCTCTTCTAAGCGGTAATTTTCTAGAATGATCCACTTTCCCAAAGTGTATATATTTTCAGAGATTAATGAGGTGCCTCAAATTGCTGTCAGTTCCCAGGTGTGAATGATTTGATTTCAGAATCGTGAAAAAAAATATATCTTGGCTTGCACAATTTAAATTTTGCTCCAATTCGCTTCTAAAGGATTTCTTTCAAAACGTAACAGATACGTCAAAGATTTCTTGCTGGGACGGAGTGTTACAGAGCACTTTTGATTTTTAAATGACTGCCCCACTTGCTGTACGTGAATAGGGTTCCTTTCCCATTGACCTGAGGAATCTCCGATAGGGAATGAGGCAGCGTCAGACCAGAGTTCCTGACCCCACAACTTTTTGACCCAGAGGTGAGAGGGCTCCCAAGTGAGCCAAGCGAAGCCAACAGCTTTACAAGATTACCCGTCGATCAGAAATTACTCTCTGCTCCATTCCTCACTGATTCATACCCAGAACAAATGGATTAGCCACTTCATAAGAAGGAGTGATTGAGCCTTACCGTGGGCTCTGAACATTGAGAGCCTTTACTCCTGTTTCATTAACTTCTCACATTTGGTGAGCGTCCGTTCGAAGCACACTGGAGCCCATAAGGTCAGGATTAATTGGAACGAGAAAGCTACTGTGAAACTCAATACTCCCCCCAGCAACTCTCCAGCTTCCAAACCCATCAATAAGCTGTGCAAAAAGCATTTTAAATAAAATAACAGTGCTTCCCAGACAGCGCTTGTTGGATCCATTAACACATCAATGAGATCTCAAGGTAAAAATAATCTATTTGTAATTCTATTTGTAGTCAATTTTTCCATATGCACACACACGCAACCCACCTATCTCGCAATGCTTATTTACCCAACATTTATTACTCTCTGACTACATGTATATGAATGTACAGGACTGTCAAAGAACATAGTAAAAACTATAAATAAACAGTGCAACATTGCTCTCTCGCTCTCTCTCTCTCTCTCTCTCTCTCTCACACCTCAATTAATTTCTTTGCCAAATGACTATCCAATTGTGTCTTGAATCTACAGACGCAATCTGCCTCTCCATCTGCAAGTTATGCTGATTCCTGGCCTATTTTACATAATCACCACCTTCTGAAACACTCTTTATTCTTTATTGTGCTGTGGATAAACATGGGCTGCTCGTGGATCATTGCTTTACGTAAACTGGCTGCCATAACTACCAAAGAAATACACAGTCACTGCACGTTAAGGCAAATCCTGTCAAGTGCTTTGAGACATTTCGACGATGCGATAAGACACACAATATCAAATGTAGGAATCATTATTATTTGTTATTTTTATTGTTAGATAAAGATAAAAAAAGAACGTATTTCTTCATTATATTTTCAGGGGCTCGAAATGTCAAAACCATCTGGTTGTGGGAGATCGAAATTTCTCTGGATCTATCAGCAATCTAAATGTCAAGGAGAAATACCATGAAGAAGATATGTTTAAGGATGTTTTTGTGGGTGGATATGGGGGGGTGTGGGGGAGGGGGGGGGGCGGTTAGGGGGAGAAGGAGGGCAAAGAAGGAAAGAGATAGAAAAAACAAGTTCCAGTCGATACTAATGTCCATGCCAGTGTTTACACGCTATACAAGTTCCTGCATTTCCTGTTCGCTTCACCTGTACTACTTCCCAGGGTGATACCTTCCAAATAATTATAAGGATATTTTCACTCCTGACGTCAATACACATAGCAACCAAAGGGTGAAAAGCCTCAGCAAATGGCTCAGTTATACTCGAGGTACTAGTCTGACACAAACTCCTTCAACAGAGCAATGTGATACAGCAGCACAGAATTAAGAGCACCACTCACTCTACGTCAGGGCGATGTGAAGTACTGTGCACGGCACTTATCTGTAAACAGTGTTCTGCTTAGCAACCTCCCCACCAAAGCCAATGAAGCTTTAACAGTACTGAATGTTAAAATGGGACTATCAGCTCCTAACAGTTCACTTTGTGCCAAATGCACTTAACTCACAGAAGCAATAGCAAATCAGCTCCTCAACATCAAACTCACACTCAAACACACACACACACGCTCAAACACACACACACACACACACACACTCAAACACACACACACACACGCTCAAACACACACACACACACGCTCAAACACACACACACATGCTCAAACACACACACACACACGCTCAAACACACACACACACACGCTCAAACACACACACACACGCGCTCAAACACACACACACACGCTCAAACACACACACACACACACACACACACGCTCAAACACACACACACACACGCTCAAACACACACACACGCGCTCAACACACACACACACACCACACACACCGCTCACACACACACACACACGGGCTCAAACACACACACACGCGCTCAAACACACACACACACGCTCAAACACACATACACACACGCTCAAACACACACACACACGCTCAAACACACACACACACGCTCAAACACACACACACGCTCAAACACACACACACACGCTCAAGCACACACACACACACACACACCCACCCAAATCTCCACGTAGTCTGAGCCTGCAAGACTATTTTGCCTTGAAATTCATGATCATGCAGAAAGAACTGTGGAAAATTTCTTAAATCCGGTCTTAATTTGGAAGTCAATATCCGTCCGCATTCTTGAGAGGAAGCGGCTTCCAAATTAAAGTGAACTGAAAAATATTCCGACTGCCAAAAATAAAGACAATACTTGTGCGGTTTGTGGAAGGTATTATCCAGTGCCCAGGGACGTGAAGGGCAATACACAAGTGTAATTTGTTGTTGGCCTTATGGTTGGGTTTTACTTTTCTAAGCCAACCTCCCCTTTCCCACCCCTTAATAATAATAATAATCCTTGCATTTGATATAGCGCTTTTCACGTCTTCTCGACGTCTCAAAGCGCTTCACAGAATATACTGTAAAGTGAATTGACTGTATATTTGTGGGCGAACGCGGCAGCCAATTGCGCACAGCAATGTCCCACAAACAGTCATGGGTTGAAAATGACCAATTTATTATTGTTTTTTTTGAGGGATTATTATTACTCTCGGGCCCTCACACAGAAAGAAGAACAGACCAACTAATGACTTTCTTTATGGGTGCGGGGGAAACTCATCAACACGATGGATGGGTCAGTCAACAGATCCAAGAGCAAAGTGACAGAGCTGGAGCAACTTTGTAAGCCCTGTGGTTGAAGTGTGGTTCAGTGTGAGCTCAGCATTACCATGGTTTTCAATATCAGCCCTCCGCTCGGATCACAGCAGGACTATTTCTTAAGGTTTGCCATCGACAATGAAACTATTGTTTGCTCGGAACTGCAGTAGCCCACACTAAACCCCAAATAGGAATGCTTCGAAGGCAATGTGACCATCAAATACCTCCGAAGATTAGGCATGACGACTGGATTATTACAAGTAAAAAAATACCTTAGAAGAATCCTCACAAAATTCACGCATTGACTCTCTCTCTCACCCACCCTGACTCTACCAAACACTTAAGCATCCCGAGACTCTACCTCGCTTAAAGGGTGTTACGTAAATGCAAGTTGTTGTTGTTGTACAAATGCTTTTCCAGTACATTAAGCAGTTATCGAACACCAGTCGCATCAATATTGCCTTGGTCCTTAAAAATCTTTTGCTTGCTTAATTTGTTTTCCGACGTTCGGGGAAAAGGAACTCTATTCTAATCTCGAATCAATGCTAAAAATTTAATGTGAACCAGACCCGTTGGTATTGATTTAATCCAGAAAGCGATTTCACAATTGAATCAATCAATGTCTGTGGTTGTTCAGTTGTATGAATCAGGTTTACCTCAGCCGTTTCCTATTTAATATTTAATATTGCATACACATTACAAATGATAGTTGGCTCAAAATTCTGTGTCGAGACCCAGACCAATTTCGCCCACTAAAATATACAGTCAATTCACTTTACAGTATATTCTGTGAAGCGCTTTGAGATGTCTCGAAGACGTGATGAGGCGGTGTATCAAATGCAAAGATTATAGCTATTATTAAGTACTGTACTGATCAAAAGCTATTTCTTTCCAGGGTTTGTAGATTTGGAAATAACTATCTGACGCAGCACCCTGGGGTATCACTGAGCAGACTGTAGCACTCTCACGTATACAGTGGCGTAATTCCCCACTCTGTCGATGGGAATCTCACTGGATCAGGATCTCAGCAATGGCAGTGCCATTGGGACAAGGGAATACATAGTGAAGACCATTAACCACGGGCTCAGACCTGAGTGTGGCAGTGGTGATGTGATCTCCAGTGGTGGGAACAGATCTGAGTGTGAGTGTGTGTGTGTGTGTGTGTGGTGGGGGGTGGGGGTGGTGGGTTACAGTGCCCTGTGTATTTGAGTCTCTGCTCTATCGTGCTAACTGCAGTGGAATCTCTCTCAGTCTAACAAGCGCATTCAATTTTCAACTTTCAAATCCAAACCTACAGTAGTGTAGATCTCAGCGACGGGTCACACAGTATCTGATTCTATCTGAGCAACTCGGTCCTCACGACGTAACTGCATTGCCAAGGATATGTTAAGGAGTGGGTTCAACTACTCTGAGGGCTCCAGTGTGTAGCAGGAACTGCGGTGTATTGCCTCAGGCACAGCTTGGGCTGCTCTGTCTATCAGTGTGAAGTGGTGCTTCATCTTCATGATTAAATGTTAATATCCTCATTTTGTCCTACAGTATAAAACGCTATATATAGGAAATGTCAGGAGTTGAGATGTATTCAGCCTTAATTAGGCTATAAGATTAAAATACGGGGACTGTAGCATTTCATTTTGGAGAGGTCGAAATATATACGGTCACCACACTTTACGGTATATTCTGCGAAGAGCTTTGAGATGTCTCGAAGACGTGATAAGATGTCTTCGAGACGTCTTAAAGCACTTCGCAGAATATGCAAGGATTGTTATTATTATTATTATCATGAACAAGACTATGCTAGTTGATCCAAGGTAACAAACAAACGCGACTCGTGAAACAGCCACCGAGTACAGAATAGAATGTCCAAGACTGTAATATCCATGTGTGTGACTTTTGAAGCTTACAAGACGTTTACAGAGAGAGATTTACTCCAATCCTATAATGAGTTAATACACCTTCCAGCAGGTTCAGACACGTGGACCGCTCTGTAATTCCATTAGTTCCCAGATAAGCTCTAAATAGCACTTAGATGTTCTCCGCGATAAAGAGCGAACCAGAAATACTGATCCAACTCCTGTGGAAAGGAGAAATAAATCTACATTTCACACAAGCTATAGGAACCTTGTCATTATTAATCAGAAAAATCTTTGCATTTGATAATGACGTCATCAAGATTTCACGGGATATAATGCAAAATAATAATAATAATCCTTGCATTTGATATGGTGCCTTATCACATCTTTGAGACGTCTCAAAGCGCTTCACAGAATACACTGCAAAGTGGAGTGACTGTGTATTTTGTGGGCGAAACGTGGGCGAAAAGTGATTTGGTTGGCTATTTTGTGGGCAAACACGGCAGCCAATCTGCCACCCAGGAATGTCCCACGACAATGTATTGAACGCTGTACCATTATGACAAGCTAAAGTAGGCTTTACTGGTTATTATTGTGCACATCAACTAGTCACTGATATTTGACCATCTGATGTAATTTGACAGGATGCTCGCATATCTAGTGGTAATCTGAGAGCTGTATGAGTCACTGACAACCCTCAACCCAATTCATGGTTCTGAGATCTAACATAGATTTGTGGGTTTGGTTGGGGAAGTGTTGGGAGGTGGGGGGGGTGGGGGGGAAGGAATATACAACCAACTTTTTTTCTTAAAATAAACTCTACTGTTTACTGTTCTCTGACCCAATTTGTTGCATAATAAGAACCAAAAGGTACTCCAGAAAATTACCATGAGAGTTTTGACGAATATGGAGATCACAAAAAACCTGCTGGAATTCTGCAAATACTTTGAGCAGAATGAAAAGATGTGCTAATTCCACCAGTGAACAAAGGCAAAGCACCCACAAAACACAGAGTCACTCCACTTTACAGTATATCCTCCTGACATGAAAGCCGCTATACCAATGTCATTTTGTATTGTATCCTGTGAAGCACTTTGAGATGTCCTCCTAATGCGAAAGGCACAAAATCGGATGCAAAGGATTATATTTCTTAAAAAGCGTGGAGTACCTTCTGGTAATAAATTAATCTTTATCTAATCTAAAGAGAAATCTTCAGAGAAGATATGTAGCCAGTGGTGCTAATTGGTTTCCAGGGAACAGCTAGAACGAGGAATATGGATCAGGTCCAATGGATTGTCCTGATTTTACAGTTTCACAGTATTAAGGTAGGCTTAACTTGGCTCATAGGGCATTTGTTTGTACTGTGGCTTCCATTTAATACCTTTCACAATTGCTACAAAAATGTCCATAGCTTCATATCGATCTGAGTGGACACCCTCAAACTGTCTTGTTTTGTATTGTAGACAGTTTTGTAAGATGGCATATAACCCTCGCTCTTCTTAATGGAGACTTTTGTGTACACACTTAATAATAAAGTAGAGCATTTTCCTCCCTGATTATTTTCAATACAAGAAACTGATGTGCGCCCAAGAGGGAGAAGTAAATGGAAGGGTATGGGAGAGGGCATCAGGAAGGGCGGAGGCTATACTTCACTGAGTTATAAACATTAGCACGGATCATTTGGGCTGAATGTCAGTCTAAGTAATTCAGGACATCACACCTTGCAGTGTTCACCCTCTAGCCTAGCTGTCTGTTGTCACAAAGGTATTTTTTTAATGCATCAAAATACCAACAGGCTTTCCATCCATTCTCTGTGAGTACATCTTCCGGACTTTTGCCTTTTAGCTCTTCGAATTAATCCCTACAAGATAAATCAGCAATCTTGCCAAATATCTACATTCACTTACCAGTTCTACCTCATTATTAATTTAATGTTAATATTAATAAGCACATATTAACATTATGAAACATGGAGATATTTCCGGGGTTGATAGAATCAGTCCATTTCACAATCTTAAACCAGATTTCAATTTAGCGAGGCATCTAACAACCTCCTGAATGATATCTAATGAAACTACTTTAAGTAAACATGTTCTTGAATATCCTTGGAAGACTAAAGCAAATTGAGCCCGCATAAAGTCAATTTGATTCCTCAAAACTGATGAAAAGTCTCTTTGTAGAGAAAAAAAATGAGAAGTTGGCAGTATAATTGCTTTGATATTTGCAAAGTCAGTTTACGTTGTTCTTTAATAGCTCTGAACAATCAGGTCTTCTGATTGTGTTTGAAGCTGCTTCTTCTCCATTGTACTCTTGGCCCGTTTTTTGTGTGTAGATCTTTCTACTCCTGTGACTATGAAACCTTTCTGTGCTTTCGTATAAAAAGTCTCCATCATTGCTTTAAGTCCACACTGAGAACTGAGGACTCACAAGGACTGAAAACATTCAATGCTAAATCTCTTTCTCCCTCACACACATCTGCTCAACACTATAAAGAAATTTATATCACCAGGCTGTCTCTCCCAGGAAACCATTCCCTTTCTGTCGCCCATTATAAATACAGAATTGGCTATAACATCTGTCTTGCTGTGCACATCAACACGCAATAACTTCTACATCAAACCACAAATGAAGACAATCAAATTCTTTATGCAACGTAATTATAAGATGTTTGATTCAGGTCCCCCACATAATAAAACAGTCAATACAACAAAAGCACCGCAGCAATATCATAGGCAAGATTCACTAAACGCTATCCATTTGCTGCTAGTGTGTCATTTTCTGGAGCACGTCTGCCTTTGCCTTGTTGTTCAGTCAGATACAAGCAACAAGTGTGGGTATTGTGCGTTTGTGTTTGAAAGTAACTCACTCAAGACAGAGAATTTTTTCTTGAAAAAGATTGCGTAACTTCTTCCCCCCAAAAAGCTGGGGTGGGTGGTAGTAATTCACCAAAATGACTTCCTCGCCTGATCCTAATTACCCCCTGGCTCCCATTTCTTTCTGGATGCTCTCATTCATGGGGTCAGGACTAAAACCGTGTTTTCAAACCACATCGGGGCAAGAGCTGTAATAAAGAAAAATGACTTTATTGGCTACATGGCCTGCACTTGATCAGTGGCCAGCCTTTCAATTTGATCGTAACTCTCAGGGGGGCAAAATACACTCAACAACAGATGTTGGTGAAAAAAGTGTAGAGCAGTGTAGAGCAACCCTACCTTCACCACTCCTTATTTTTATTAGTAACCTGAATATCAGAGAAATCTATGACGTCTCCTGAGATTTACGTTCGCAACCTCCAAATTCAAAGAAATGCTATGATGCTTCTCCCTTCGATTCAAGTTTTGAACCTGCACTTATCTCTGTCTTCTCTTTTTTCCTTTACAGGAAAACAACATTCAAAATGAAACGATTCACAGAACATGAAAAGAAACGCATCTCCTTTTTTATCTGTGAAAACGAACAGTGATAAACAACTTTTGTAAATCGGCAAATGTATGGAATTTGAGGTCAGTAAATCCTGCCCTCCATAAAGGGTGAAATGATCGATCACTTAATTTCCTGGTCCCACCCACCTGCCCCTTTTCCTTGTTAAATACGAGAGACAAATTGGAAGATCGCTGTGCACAAATTGGCTGCCGTGTTCACCTACAAAATATGCTGTCCCTGCACTTTACGGTAAATCCTGTGAAGCTCTTTGAGACGTCCACATGAGGTGAAAGGCTCCATATCAAATGCATGGATTATTAATTACTATTGTTATGAATGCAAGTTGGCTCAACACAGAATGCAGAGCACTGCATGGTGCTGGGCGAGGTCCTTGGCCTGTGCCGAGTTAGCCCATCTCAAAGGGCAGTCTAGAGATATTAATTGGCTTAGGTGTCCACGAAAGGGAAGGGGGGGAAATCAATTATGGATCCAGATCCTGTGCATTAACTTTAACTGTTTGATGAGGTACACAAGCAAATATATTTAGCACAAAGAATTTTCCACCGCTTGTTTGGGCGGCACATTGTATCTGTGAGCTGGTGAATAATAACAATAATCCTTGCATTTGATTATATTATTATTATTTGACCCCAGCTTGGGTCTGAAATGCTGTACACTGTCCAGTGTCTTGCGACATCCTCCCAGTGTGAAAGGCGCTGTACAAATGTAATCTTGTTGTTGTTGTTGTAGCACCTTATCACATCTTTGAGATCTCTCAAAGTACGTTACAGAACATACTGTAAAGTGAATTGACTGTATATTTTGTGGGTGAAACGCGGCAGCCAATTGCGCACAGCAGTGTCCCACAAACAGTCGTGGATTGAGTGACCAAATTATTATTATTCTTTTTGAAGAGATTATTACCCCTGGAAAAGCAATCTGCAAATGGATTAACAACTGGGTTCTTACTGACTGAATCAAACCAAAAAATGATGGGATTTAAATGTCTCATAGTGAGGAGAATTCAGATTTCGAGCTCTCAATTATTCATGTTCTGTGTCTAATTTTACTGTTGCGAAGTACTTTCTGTGGTGTGGAAAACATAGCTTCTATTCGATTTGAAAGCTTTGAACCAAAAATGTAGGAGGGGACGACATTTCATATGTGGCCAAAAAGTAAATTGGAATTTTTGCTTGGAGATTCTCTCAAAGTTAAACCCAAACTTTTTGTTTATTCCCCAAAAACGTAACTTTTAAAAATCTTATTTAGAATAAAGCATATTAATTATTCAAACCTTTAAATATAGACTCTGCCACAAAGGTGATGGAGTATTTTACAGACTTGCCGTATTGATTTCCTATCTCAGTAGCGTTGAGGGTTGTTGGCCAAGACTCTGGGACAAACTTCCTTTCCTTTTCAAATGAGATCATTAATGGCCACCTGAACAGGCTGCCGGGTCCACCTCTGACAGTAGCTGATCCTCAGAACTGCATTGGAATGTCAGCCAAGGCTACGTGAGTTAAAGATCTCAACGTGGAACTGCCTCCCTGGTCTTGTTAATGGTGCAGAAGGCAACACCAGAGAGCTTCGTGAAAAAAAAAGGCCTTTTAAGTCCTGTTAACTCTTCATTCTTCCCATTATACCATCAGTTGTTTGCCTAGAAATGCACAATCACCACTCTTAACAGTTGATCCTGTGAAGCACTTTGAGGTGTCCTCCTGACGTGAAAGACACTGTACCAAATGCAAGGATTATGATCATTTATCATGCCGACACGAACACAGAAAGAAAGTATCGTGACGTGAACTGAAGGGTCATTTAACTCTCAGCAGCCAGTGAAGCCAGTGATAATGTGAATAAAACCTGGTGAAACAGAACCTTGAAATGTGCTGAAAGCTTTCAATCAGTCAACACATTGGTTTTATTTTCCAATTACTTTTTTAATACAACAACTATGGGCTCAATATATTCAAGATGCGGATTAAAAATCAATTGTGGGTGAAATTAAATTTCACCCTGGATGTCACACAGCTGAGAGTTATTTTTATTATATAACTAAAAGCATTTCACCTCATGTAAGAAATCTCATAAGGATGCGAAATCTGTAAAAAAACGCTGATTCATTGAATCGTGCAGTGGTTTTCTGTCACGATTTAACAGGATGAAAAAAATTGAAGGTTTGGGGGCAGACAAAAATAAATGTACTTCCATTTTTTTTTAGAAAAACACGAAGAGCACAAGAGGGATTTTTTTTAAAACGCTGTTTGTGTCGCACTGCCATGCACACAGTGGCTGTCACATTTGCCTACAATGTACACGGTCACTACACGTTACAGTAAAATCCTGTGAAGCGTTTTGAGGCTTCCTCCCAATGAGAAAGGCACTACTGTACTCTTTATGGAAAGAATGGGCTTTAATATGCATGGGTTAAACATGGTACAGAAACCTTGGGTTAATGTTACCAGGCAGTGAGGTACTTTGTGTACCGTATTTATGTGTTAGTCGTGTAAAATCTGATTTACACATAACTTTACATGAGTCATATATGATACAGCTTATACAAGTTTGACATAACTCATACTTTGCATGAGTCATATTACATGTATGGTCCTAACTGTATATCAAATGCAAGGATGATGATTATTATTATTATTATCCAGATTCAACAACAACAACAAAATTACACTTGTATAGCGCCTTTCACGTCGGCAGGGAGATCGAAAGCACGGTCGAAAAAGAGGGTCTTGAGGTGGGTCTTGAAGGTGGCGAGGGAGGGGGCGAGACGGAGGGACTGCGGGATGGAATTCCAGAGGGTGGGTGCAGAGTGGCGGAAGGCCTGCCCACCGATAGTGGGATGAGCAAGGCGGGGGACGTGAAGCAGACAGGAGCCCGCTGAGCAGAGGGAGCAGGCAGGGTGGTAGGGGGTTAGGAGGTCGCAGAGGTAGGGGGGGAGAGTAAGACTGTGGAGGGCTTTGAAGGTGAGAACCAGAATCTTGAACTGTATCCTCTGTGTGATGGGAAGCCAGTGAAGTCGGGCGAGGATGAGGGTGATAGGGTCACGGAGCCCAGTGCGGGAGAGGACACGGGCTGCAGAGTTCTGGGTGGTCTGCAGCCTGTGGAGGGAGGAGTTGGGGAGGCCGACACGCAGGGAGTTTGCATTCATTAATTGAAGCAGTCAAAATGCTGCATTTTAGATCCCACAGTCACCCCTGAGCTCCTTGTGTTCAATTCCTCCCTCGTCTTTGACAGCGATCAAGTTTAAAGTTTTATTCAGAACAAGGATTTGGATGAAATGAAAGTATTCTTTTATTTGTACAAGCGCTGTAGCAAATATCAAAGAACACACCAGACACACAACCTCAGTCATGTTTAACATACTGCAGAATTCTCAGACTTTCAAGTGAAACCTTGTGAATATTGTGAAGCCACATCCTACGCAATTACAAATAATCAGGCTCACTTCTTTTGCATAACCCCTTCCTGTAACGTATATTGTGATGATGCCTTGGCACTTGCCAGACTACAAAGCATTTCAGTTGGTAATGAAGACTTCCTTCCCATCACTGGCAGAAAGAGTCAGATTTCAAAGAGGTTTGCTCAGCAGTCAGTTTGCCTCTGAAGGAAAAGTTCACTTTGGAGATCCAGCTCTAACAGGATTAAATAGGTCGGAGCAAACACAAATCTCTAAACCAACCCGACTTGGCCTTCTGAAGGCAGCTTGTGTTATGTAAGGAGCTAAAATGGGTCTGAGAACATCATGAACTTGGGGATCTGAGACTTCCACAAATTCTGGAAGATCAAAAATGCCTTAAAATACTAACTTTGAGCCACTATATTACAGACAACAGATCCAATTGGCCATTCACTTCACGGCTGTGTGTGGGACATTGCTGGGCACAAATGGACACCATGCTATCCTTACAAACTACGTTGTCACTGTACTTGATAGTATATCCAGTGAAGTGCTATAGGACATCCAACATCAAAGGCACTACTATCAAATGTAAGTATTGTATTAGTATTAGTAAATGTATTAGTATTATAACTTCACAGTAAATCATACAAAGCACTTTCAGACACCCTCCCAATGTAAAACACACTGTAGCAAATGTATTTAATGGGAGTCTAAGACTACCTGTGCTCTACTTGTATTGGGTGGAACTATATTTACTGGCAGCTTGGCACAGGAAATCAGTCTCAACCAAGGTAGAACACGGGGAGGTTCATATCCTTGTATGGGTAGATGCCAAAATCAGCCACCCACTCCACAAAAATAATTATTCCGAGATCTAGAGAGTTTAAAGCAGGAGCACAGTGATCTTGGTGTCTTGCTTTGTTCCTCTCCACTCAGTAGATCTAGGACACTCTCTCTCACTCTCTCTGTCTGGTCATTTATTTCAACAGCAGGATGTGGGTATTAATAGTGCGATGCCATGTACACTGATATTGTGCTAAGCCGAGTGCTGGGACAAGCAAAAGTACTCGGAAAGGTGTGCCATACTGTGTGCAGCGCTTTAGGATGTCCTCCTGACACGAAAGGCACTATGCAAATGTAATTTGTTGTTGCTGCATTCTATGCAAAAGATAAATTGCTCACTTTGACAAATTGCCACATTAACATTGAGTTTACGACAAAACCCAAAGTGTGCCATATTGGCCCATCTACAAGAGGTCCATTAGTCACAGAGTAGGAGTCCCAGGAATTCACTCCCATCAGCTTATCTCTTAGCATTTCATTTCATTACGTGAAATGATCTGAGGGAATGATTGTACATGTCCGTATTTCATCTCACAGATGGTTAGAACTTGAACACTCATTTATTCCATCGCAATGTTGGACAAGACCCTTTTGGACACTGTCACCATTGTGCTGGATTTCTCTGATGCACAACCATTTTCTTGTCATAAAACGTGTATCTTCTAGACTTTAGGATTCAATTGAAGATGACGATCCCATGTCTTTCTATGCAGCCCAAGGAAACAGCTGTCGTGTACTTTCTGACCACTTGCATCCAGTCACCGAGTCAAATAAATAAAAATGCTAGTAAATGTGTTGGCTGCAAATGTTCATGTGATCCAAAACAGAGTTGACATTTTATGACTTGTTGCTTGTGTTGGATTGCAAACTTCACTGCAATGTGCAAGCCCAGGTTCTCACGAATTCACTGAAATACCTCACCTCAACTCACCACCCCTTACACAAGCTTGTTACAAGCTGGGAATAGAACTCCGACTAAACCTAATTGATCTTTTAATGATACAAGGAGATAATCTTTATCTTTCTTACTGGAGACTTTGTGTTTCAATTTAGTCACAGTTGATCATACACATCAAGAGTGTTTGGATTTGAAAACCATGTAGTTGAATTATAATTCCTTCTCCACTTTAAACACTGGTCTTTTAGAGGGACGGGAATGTGAACTATAACTTTATAAAACAGGTGACTATCAAGGTGATAGACACGCGAAGAGCTGTCCTAGGTTGAAACTGGTCAGTGTGAAATTATGATTTCCTTATAGCTTTTGAATATATCAGTGGACAATTGATGCATCAACATACTGTCACTGTGCAAAAAAAAGATTCACACGCACACCTCCTCAACATACTGTAAAGTGCCGTGACTGTAATTTGTACACAAAACGCAGCAGCCAATTTGCACGCAGCAATATCCGACACAGTCATGAAGTAAATGACCAATTTTATTTGGTGGCCACAAGACAACTCCCTTCTCTCTTCGAAGAGTGCCGTGCGATCTCGAACGTGCACTTGAACAGTCAGACGGGACCTCGGTTTACCATCTCATCTGACGGACCGCACTTCCAACAGTGAAGCACTCGCCCAGCATTGCATAGGAATAACAGCCCAGACTATACAAGGTCAAAGTCCGGGCGTGGTCCTCGCACCCACAACCTCCTGACTCAGAGGCAAATGTAGTACCAGTCGAGCCAGGCTGACACTATTTGCACGCAACTCTGTAAGGTTTAAATCACCCTACATGAAAAAGGAATTGCAAGGTAAATGAAGAATCTGACAATTATTTCACCAAGCTAAGCAAGCTACTCTTATAGCCGATTACCGCGCTGGTCAAAGGAATTAACCTTCTACTATAAAATGCATCTGTGGCAATCTTCCCACTCTTGCCTTCTGATTGCCCGAAAAGTCGTCCTCAAACTTAAAAAAAGTAAAAGTCAATAAAGTAAAAACGGGACCGTTTTTATTTTTTGACTTAGATTTTTTTTTTTTCCCCCAACTCCATATAACTTTTCGAAATCTGGAAATGGAATGGAAAATGGACAAGTAGAATTAAAGTAGCTCATATATTAAAGCGCCTTTTCTGTTTTTAATTAAAAACGTGTCCTAAGTATTCAGGATTAATATTGCAGTAATAAAGCAACATGGCATTTGAGTAGCCTTGTTGTTGTAATTCGACAGGACACCGGATTGAGTTTGAAACAAATCAAATCAGTTAGCCCTGAAAGACAGATTTTGCCTACAAAAATATAGTCAATTCACTTTACAGTGTATTCTGTGAAGTGCTTTGAGACGTCTCGAAGACATGATAAGGCGCTGTATCACATGCGAGGATTCTTCTTATCTCCCCAGCCCTGCCCCCAGCCTAATGCAAAGCTTCAGTTAAAGATGCTAAATTTAATTAACTGGCAGCCATCCTCAGATGTCCTGGATAATCAGAAGCAAATGTAGTCAATCAATCTCTGGGCGCATGACAGAATATAGCAGAAGAGATTATCTGGATACTCACTCTAACAATACGTGAGATACTACCCAAATTTACTCCCAATGTGGCACTAACCAAGTCACAATACATTCCATGTTCTTCCATATAATTTCCAAGCCCACGTCAGATGTCCCCTTGCAATCAGGGAAGACTTTTGCTTTGTCACAATTTTAACCCTGGGATCCTACGAGAATTATTGGACCATATGTAGGGCTTTTGATACTCCACAAATTGGAGTTTTGGTGACATCTGACACAGTGGGCTACATAACAGATTACAAAAGAGTCGCTATACTCACGAAGCTCTTCGAAACTCTTCAAAGTGATACGGTGCTGTAACAATTCAAGTTCTTTTTTTAGTTGGATTGAAACTGGTCTCAGCAATAACAGAAGGTGTTAAGAAATGGAAAATCTCTAAGATAATCAGAGCTCTGTAAGCCTCGCTTCCACGGCACTGCTCCTCACACTCCTCCTAAATGTGCGCAAGCACTTAACACATTAAGCATCCTAAGGAGTTGCCAAGAGTTTTGTACGCAGATGAATAATTAAGGAAGATAAATAATGTACAAGAACATCTGTACCAATTAAGCAGATGTTTTGTAATGGTTGACAAATGCAAGGTAGGGAAGGGCAAATAAAAACAAACTTACCACACAGTGAATATAGTCTATTAGCAGAGGTAGAAAAAGAAGCGGATTAATCATTATCGATTATTCACAGAACGCTTCCAGTTAATTGCAGTCCCTGTCAACAAAGCTAAACAAAACACGAGGTTGCTCCCCAGAGACATTTGATTACAAGCTGAAAGCATTCTTTCCTTGTGTGGTGAAATAAGGCCACATTTGCAATATAGGGTGCAATTAATAAGAAGAAAAATAATAATCCCTGCATTTCATATAGTCCTTTTCACATTTTCAAGACATCTCAAAGCGCTTCGCAGAATATACTGTAAAGTTAATTGACTGTATATTTTGGGGGAGAAACACGGCAGCCAATTGCACACAGCAGCGTCCCCACAAACAGTCGTGGATTAAGAAAACAAAATAAGAGATGTAGATGACAACAATTTGACTTGGGTCATGAGAATAAAACTAGTCAGTGTAACGATCTGATGGCTTTGGCTGAGTGCTACAATGAGCGATGCCCATTGATGTAGCTGTTGCATTGTCTGCCTTTCAGCCTCTGTCTAAAGCGACAGATCCATTTGTCTAGAAATGGAAACATTTAAACTCAGTGCTTTGACCTTCTTTAGTCATACGCTGCCATTTTGGTCAGCTTCAATGGCTGTTGAGCTGTCCAGTTCTATCACAGAACGACTGTGGGTTAATTCTGATGGATAAAAGCAGATTAAATATTATGAATATCTTCCCCCCCAAGCATTGGCCTAGACATTACGTTAATGAAAATTCAACTGCAAATTTTAATGAGATCTCAAACATTTTATTCTATGTGAACATTAATCTGACCTATATATTGTATTATTTTCATGCAGAGCAGCAGTACCGCTGAACTCTTAGAAAGCAATTTGGTTTATATTCAATTCATATGATTTATGTACTACATTAAGTATAATATCAATCGGTTTAGACTTCTGTCAATTTCCAAATGAAATGCAGCCAATATTTTGCCACTGCCTCTCCTCAATGTGATAACTAATGGATGCGAGTCCACAGATAACAGTTGCCTCGGTTAACTTGTTCATGTGTCCTTTTTCCACGTCTGAGCCTATAAAGTCAGTAACAATAACCCCTTGCATTTGATATAGTGACTTATCGCGTGGTCGGGCCATCTCAAAGTCCTCCACAGGATTGTTCGGTAAAGTGTCGTGACTGTGAGAAATATGAAATATCAAAAAAAAAAACTACCTTTGGTGCACTCACATTTCGACCTAATCTAATCGTGGGTAAATTCGGAACTTTCCGCTTAGAATCACATTACAACGTGTGCAACGGTACGATGCCAGCGGGGATGGAACAGATACCACGCAACTTATTCAGTTCTTTACACTGAAGCACTCAAAGTGAAGCACTTTGAGATATCTTGAAGACGTGATCGGGCGCTATATCAAATGCAACGATTATTATTGTTATTATTATTATTACTACAGCAATTCAGATACCTTCAATTTACAGATCACTTAAGACTGAGTTTCCCAACAGTCAGATAATTTTCCATACTAGAATAAAATAAACCTTCATATTCTCTTAAACGATCGAGGAAACAAAATGCATATTCAGTCGGCAATGCCAAAAAAAAAGCAAAATCAGCAAACCTATTCCATTGAGTCTTAATTGAAAATTGTGCATCTTGTACCTTGTGTAGAGTATCATTAAAGGCTAATTTCATTAGGTACCATATTTATAACTCAGAGCAGTAATAGAAGTTAAAACAGCAACAAGCAACATGCACTGCGCTTCACAAGGGATATCTCAGAATGCTCATGTAATTAGCTTCAGCTAGTGTAGTACTGTACAGCGCTTATTTCTATACACTAGGCCTGCGCATAGCTTTCAGTATTGCTTACAATCTTCATCCTTTAAACTGCGCCACAATTACAAACTGAACAGGTTCGGGAAACTAAATACATAAGGCAATGTCTGAGCTAAAACTTAACACTTTCAGGCTTGCCTTCAAGAAAATGCATTCAAATCCCCGAATAGAATTATGGATCAAATAATAGCAGGTACAGTGGAGAGAGAGAGGAGAGAGAGAGAGAGAGGTACATGGGTCTAATTCAATGGAATTGAACGGTTTCGACTATGCTCTAAGGTGGAGTGAAGTTCAAGTATCTTCTGCCTGTCAACTGAACCCCAAGGCAGTTTAAGATCCCTTCACTGTATATTCTTTATATAATGTGTCCTAACTTCATTTCTGAACTGACTACATCAGAAGAGTGGGATTCTCTCATGGGAACATCTTTGATGTCAAAGTACTGAACCACCCCTCAGCTCCCCCCCCCCCGCCCCCCCACTCCGCACCCTGGCTTGTCTTTGATGCATTCTTCACAAAGAACGAAGATGTAAGGGTAATCTTGCTATGAAGCTTTCCTCCAATCCACACACACATACCTGTGCTGCACTGTCATCTCCAGTGGGGGAAACATCTCAGAATATTCTGAAGTGGAGTGACTGTGTATTTGTAGGTAAACGCGGCAGCACAATTGCGCACAGAGGTGTCAACAACGACAACAAATTACATGTGTATTGCACTTTCGCATCAGGAGAACATCAAAAAAAAGCCTTTAAATGAAATACCAATTTTATTTTGGGGATTGTTGGTCAGGACTCTGGGAGAGAGAAACTCCCTTCTCTTTTCTGCAGCCCGTGTCCTCTCCTGCACCAAACTCCGTGACCCCATCTCCCCCACTCTCGCCCGACTCCATTGGCTCCCTATCCTTCAGAAGATCCAGTTCAAGATCCTGGTCCTCACATACAAAGCCCTCCATGGCCTCACCCTACCCTACCTCTACGACCTCCTAACCCCCTACCAACCCACCCGTTCCCTCCGCTCAGCCGGCTCTGGCTGCTCCACGTCCCCCGACCCACCCGCCCCACCACTGGCGGGAGAGCCTTCAGCCACTCTGCCCCCAACCTCTGGAACTCCATCCCCCAATCACTCCGCCTCGCCCCCTCCTTAGCCTCCTTCAAGTCCCGCCTCAAAACCCTCCTCTTTGACCATGCCATCGGCCACGCCCATTCCCCTCCCCTCGCCCCCCCAACCCCAGCTCGGGTCTGAAATGCTGTACTCCGTCCAACGCCTTAGGACATCCTCCCGACGTGAAAGGCACTATTCAAATGTAATCTTGTTGTTGTTGTTGTAATACCAAAGCGCTGGACAGTCAAGGATTTGGACCCAAGCCGGGGGTTGGGATCAGGAGTGTTGGAGAGCGGGGAGGGTCGGGGTAGGACGATGACCGAAGCTGTGGTTGAAGAGGAGGGTCTTGAGGTGGGTCTTGAAGGAGGCGAGGGAGGGGGCAAAGCGGAGGGACTGTAAGATGGAGCTCCAAAGGGTGGGGGCAGAGAGGCTGAAGGCCCGACTGTCGATGGTGGGTCGGACAGGGCGGGGGATGTGGACCTGACCAGATGCAGCCAAGTGGAGGGAACAGACAGGTTGGTATGGAGTTAGCAGAGGACAGAGGTAGGGAGGAGCAAGGCCGGGGAGGGCACTGAAAGCGACTCCAGTACAGAACCCCTTTACTGCATGGACAGAAAATTCCTCTCACCAAATTCTCCACCAACAAGTAACAAAGTTGAGAAGTACAGTGTCACAACACGGTCGCTCAGCTTGTGGTGACTATGAAACTATTATACTCATGAGAGGATTTATTAGTCCGGTGTGTTTACAGTAATTTGCTAACAAGATCAGTTCATTCAGACTGAAACATTCCTCTTACAGACCACGCCTTGCCGCATTTCTGAAAGAAGGATATATAAGGAAAAATTATTTGCTCAACGTTGGCAACTTTATTGATTTTCTTCTAGCCAATGTATCGCCAATGAAAAGAGAATCAGTGTGAGGAACAAACCAGATAATTCCCTGAAAAGAAATTTAATATGTCAACTTATTAAAAATTTAATGACATAGATGTTTAATCAGCAATATTGGTAAAACCTGGATTGCAAACTATCTGTGACTAATTGTTTGCAAACATCAAGTTGCAAGGTTCACAAATCAGTTCAACGTTAGCCCCGAAAGCAAGTAAACTTCAAAGAAACAGACGAGACCTTAAGAAATCACAGTAATAATAATGATACTTGTTTTTGTCATAGTACCTTATCACATCATTGAAACGTTTCAAAGCGCTTCACAGGATATTTTGTAAAGCGTATTTTGTGGGCGAAACCAAGCAGCCAATCTCGAACAGCAGTGTCCCACAAACGGTCATGGATTGAGTGACCCAATATTTTTTTGAGGGATTGCTTCCTCCGGAAAGCGATCCACCAATCGACTAACAACCGGGTTCCTACTAGAGTTGCGTGGAATAAGGAAACTTTTCTAACGTTTCGTCCCGCCTGGGAGTCAAACCCGAGTTCCTTTCACTTGCGAGGCGAGTGCACAAACCCTTACGCTATCGGACAGTAAATCCTCTGAAGCGCTTCAAGACATCCCCCTGATGTGAAAGGCTTGATACCAAATGCACAAATTATTATTATTATTATTAAGAACATAAGAAACACTAGATGGAAAAAAGACCAAGGTCCATCTAGTTCGCCTTCCACCTTCCTGGCGGTCGCACGCACATATGTCTCAAACTACCTATGCACTGTATCCCATAATGGTATTTCCTAAAAAAAAAACTCATCTAATCTGTGTTTGAAGGCATCAACACTTTGAATTATTATTATTAGTGATTACTAGCGATACAGCACATCTCTTAATGCGTTCACTTCACAGCATCAGAAGAGCTAGATTTTCAGGTCCTGACCAGAGGGCGTTGGCAAAAGGTCCACCAAACTGATGAAAGCAAATTTAAATCGTGAGAGAGATTCATTTGAAAATGTCCCATTTGATCTCACAGATTGTAGGATGCATTGGTTTGGGTTTTCAGTATTCTCAGGCCTTTCTATGGAGAAGCTGCAACATGACATGTGTAACAGCTCTGCTAGTTCATCTACATTCTTTACATTGTCCATTGAACACTGAAACGAACCAGCTATCGACAGCAGTCTGACTATTTTCTCTCTGTATGGATAGCAATGTTGCACTTCAAATGAGTCCTGGCACGAACTAGCCAACCAGGATGAGGTTCTATCGCTAGCATTAATTTGAAGGCAGAGCTGTGTAAATGGGGCACACATCACTCTGCTTCCCTGGAGCTTCTCTGTTGCCATAGAAATGACATTTACAGACACCTCCTCACTTGCCATATGCAGAATGGTACACAACTTGTGTGTGGAGCAACATACACACACACAGCGTTCCATCATTCAGTCTCTGAGTCTATCTAGTGTGTGCGTGTGCGCGAAAGAGAGAGATACACATACACAACACACAAAATGCATCCTCCGAGAAAGACTTTACACAACCACACCATCATCACTGGGGAAAATGAAAGTATATTTCAACAACAACGGCAACTTGCATTTATATAGCGCCCTTCACATGGGGCAGTGTCTCGGAGGACCTATTTCAGCATCAGACCACAGAGAGTTTAATTTCTAATTATCTGCCGATGTGTAACACCGGGTTAGGACTTTGAAAAGAGCTCTGTTGCTATTCTGGGAAAGGCTATGTGACCAACCACCAAGAATAGCTAAAGCTACTCTGAATATCTATTGGGTTGGCTGGAAGGTAATTTTACCCTCTTTGATGAATGATAAAACCAAACAGCATTGTCTGAATATAATGCACAGGTGAATATAGGCCAAACCTTTTGCACGTCCACAGCTACACAACTCAGCAATGTCGCTGGTACAATTCACTTTGACCAGGACACAATCTGTAAGCTCTATTTATGCTGTATTTAGAGAATACATGGATGGGCGTTGTCATTTTTAATCTATGTTATTTTTAATATATGTGCGTTTTCCCGATAGCCAAACACACCTTTCCAACTGCTACAACCAATATAACAAATGGGTCTTGTATCCGAGATATTGACTCATCATATCATTGAAACGTCTCAAAGAATTCACAAGATAATAATAATAATAATCCTTGCATTTGATATAGCGCCTTGTCATCGAGACGACTCAAAGCGCTTCACAGGATATATTGCAAAGTGAATCGACGGTTTATTTTGTGGGCAAAACGCAGCAGCCAATTGCGCACAGCAGTGTCCAATAAACAGTCGCGGACTGAGGGACCAAATTATTTCGCATCAAGTAAACCTGTACAGCAAATAGCCCTCTCTCTCAGCTCTTCAGCAAAAGTCATTTCTGTATACATCAACACCTACAAATGCGGTTTGGATGCTTTCTCCACTGTGACATTCCACAGCGTATCAGCGTCATGCATTTAGTGATCACGTGCTCACACTCACGCTGGCAGAACCCAGAGTGAAAATTGCATAGATAAAGGGAAAGATATTCCAACACTAGTTCCCGGAAGCACAAACCACTGCTGATCACAAAGCATACATGTCCCGACCCGATCACAGATAAAATTAAAAAGTAAAATTCTACCGGTGTAAACAGTGCAAACGTAAACACGTCTCAACGACGCAATAAGGAGCAATATCAAGTGCGAAGATTATTATTAAATGTGTATCTGCAGGATTTAGTGAGGAAGGCTGACCACCAAAATGTCAAATGCCACTTCACATACAGGTGCAGCCTGGCAAACATTGATTGATTAGCGTCTGCAATACAATATTGAAGCTTAGCAAGACAGATCAGCCGCTCGGGATCTGCTTTTCACAAGCCGGTCACCTGCACCGCTTCATTGTGTGACATCCTCAGAACACACTGGCGGTCTCCTGCGCGGTTCCCTTTCTCAGGCGTCGTGTATCATTTCGGTTTCAGCGTGTTACAATGCGACGTGCGACGTTGCTCAAAGCCAAATACAGCCCTACATCAGATTAAGCGATCAAACACGGAAGGTTAGACGGTGGCTACTCTGCTGTATTGCAAAATAACACGACTGTGTGGTTTAGAATAATAATCCTTACATTTTACTTAGCGCCTTATCACATCTTCGAGACGTCTCAAAGCGCTTCACAGAATACACTGTAAAGTGAATTGACTGTATATTTTGTGGGCGAAACGCGGCAGCCAATTACGCGCAGCAGCGTCCCACAAACAGCCGTGGGTTGAGTGACCAAACTATTATTGAAAAAAAATTGGAAGGGATTATTACCCCCGGAAAAGCGCCAATCGTCTAACAACGGGGTCCCTACTTTCTGCTGGGTAAACAGAGGGGTACGGAGTAAGGAGACTTGCCTAACATTTTGCCGTGCCTGGGAATCAAACCCAGATTCTCTCGCTTACGAGGTGAGTACTCTAACCAATACGCTGGAGGACTCCACTTTAGCACCGCCCATGGAACAATGAACATAAATATTTAATGTCAGAACATTTCTAAAGGGCAAAAATCAGAAGTTACCATGAGATCTCCCAATTATACAAGTGATGCCGTGCAAACTTTCCAAACAGATTTGGAACAAAGTGAGATGTTGTCCTTTCCCACGCAAACAAAATGGCCAAAAACCTTGCAGATCATAGACCCAGTATTGTTATTAGTTCAAGGACCTATTCTTCCTGGAACAGAACAATCCCGTTCACAATTCATCCATCAGCAAACCTACAAACAGTCAAATTGCTTCCATGTTCTGGGCACAGCCGAGGACACACAGCACAAGACCTTGTTGCTTTGTCTGGGATGGTAATCATGGACATCTAATGTCTTCCCTATTTTAGTCTCGCACCTATTAGACATTTCACGAATTAGCATTTAATCCTGAGACCAATGGGCGGACAACCTATGGCACCAAGAATCATAGTGATGCTCTGGCTTTTACATTCTCAGGACTTTTAAATGGCTTTTAAATGCCACCTGTGTTTAGATTCACTCTAATTTCTCAGCATTTCAGAGCAACCAGAACTTGGCAAATTCTGGAATACAGTTCTTAATTCTGAAGCCAGTTTTCGGACAAGTTCTTTTAAGAACAGAAAACAAGACTGAATTTAGCAATTGCGAATTGCTAACAAAATAGTAAATTCAGAGGTTCGCCCCTCCCACCCCCATGCAAAGATCAGTATGTAAATGCAAGTTGTTGTTGTTGATGCTTCGTAGACAGTGATCATAGAAGGTCCATCGATAGAGAATCATGAGTAAATCATCATCTTTGTTCCCCAGTATTTTGTGACCAATAGTTCTTTGAAGTCAACATAAGATGAAATGAGAATACAACAACAACTTGCATTTATCTAGTGCTTTCACACGGGGCAGGGTCTTGGAACGCTTTGCATCGCAGCCCTTAACCCCCTGACCACTTCGGTCAATAAATTTGCATCATTTTTGGAGAAAGTCTCTTTTGGTGTTTCTGCCTTCTTGCTGAACTCTTCCATTCCGAGCCAATGCACAACGGTGAGATTGCAGGAAAGTTCACATCACCATCCTCAGCACGAGGGGACAATCAACTAGGTTGTGGGAGTCAACAAGCACAGTCTATGACTAACTACACCAGGTAAACACCACCAAAATCTGGATTCGAAAATCATTTCACCATTAACAAGAACAACAACAACTTGCATTCATGTAGTGCCCCTCACATAGGGTAGCGTCCCAGAGAGGTTGACAGTGGCGGAGTACGGTCGAAGAGGAAGGTCTTCAGACGTGACCTGAAAATAGGGAAGGAGGGGGCAAGCGAAGGGATTGAGGGAGAGTGTTCCAGAGTTTCGGGGCTTCAAAGGCTTCTGTTGGACATGGTCAAAGTGCACGCTGCTTTCATGAATTAGAATGGACTCATCTGGACAACATTTCATTCCCTTCTACTCAACAGAAGCCCATACAGGAACATCCTTAATTGCTGGAAGTCTATTTAAAAGAATATATACACTGGCTATGGGACACGTCAGGGAATAAATCTTTAACAATGAAAGTACTTCCCTACAACAACCTTCTCGTTTAATCTCCCTAGTGTCAGAAAAGTAGCTCTTATGATGCACATTGAATGTGACATCTTCATGTGAAAACAGGTTTCTACAGTCGCTGTATTTTAATACAGCTGCAGCCAAAAAAAACCGTTTAATATTTAATGGCTGGCACATATCCAAAAGGGATTATCATATGCAAACGGAAGATTTGGTTTTGAAAATAATATCCCACGTAGGTGTCTTGTCGAGTGTCCCTTACCTGGTCGTGTGCAGTTCGTGACTTGCGTATCATTTTCTGTCTCTGCTGCCATTAACTTCCTATTCAACCACCTTAGGTCCAGTAAAGGTTTCTCCCCAGCATGTTTCTCGTGTTCTATATATGATATGGGGGAAAAAAAATACCATTTAGTGGTGGCTTCATGAAACCATCGAATTTTCCTTCCAGTTGGAGGAATTCTTTTATCGCATTTCTTTCAAACCTCTCCCGTAAACTTACTAAACATCTAAGGAGGGGAATTACAGTGCACACAAAGTTACCTGCTTCATCCAAAGCTCTTTGAACATGGCAATATCAGATGATTTATCAGCTTGTCTCAATGTAAGGTTGGATCATATACTGTAATTTATGCTTAGAGCGCATAAAACCCTACAAAAGATGGGATTTGGAACTGCAGGAGACAGAAATTTTACTTTGAAAAATATTCGGGGCTAAATCAAGCTCTTCCATTCCCAGGGGGGAAGAGAAGTTATGCATTTCCTTCAAGGCAAGGTACATCGAGGATGCTTTATTGCAGAGATAATTGCATCATATTAATATCATATTAAACTGTAACGGTCCGATCGATTTTTTTTGGAAATGAGCCCATTCATTTTTTTTTAAGATCCAAGCCGGCACTTGAGAGACAGGATGACAGAGAGATGCATAAAGCCCACAAAATTTGCTTTGCCAGTATATTCCGTGAAGCGCTTCGAGACATCTCGAAGACGTGACAAGGCGCTGTATCAAATGCAAGGAACATGATTATCATTACTATCGCATGCAGGTTTTACAACACATTGCCAGCAATTTTACACTGGTTTGTAAAACATTGCGAATTGCAGTTTTTTTTTAAGCAACATTCAAAGAGCAAAGCAAATTGAATCTGATCACAGGACTGTGGAAACAGCAAACTGCATTGAAGGGAAATGGGTAGACAAAGAGGACGAGAGAGGGAGAGGATGACACACACACACACAGAGAGAGAGAGATATATGGAGAGAGAATACTCACCTAATTTTGACAGAAGACTACACATACACCAGACCAGGAAGAGAATGCTGCAGGAAACTCCAATCTGATAAAGAAGCTGTTCTCTTCTTCTTGGAAGTTTAGTCATCTTGACCAGGCTTGACATTGCACTGTTTGGTCGCTTAGTACTTGAATCCATGAGCTTTGCTGGTGATCACTGTGCAATCTTAACAAAAATTAAAGAGAGGCAGAGAGAGGAGAGAGAGAGAGAGAGAGAGAGAGACTTTCTCTGCACACATCCACACACAGCACTCACTCAGTCACTCACTCACTCACTCACTCACACAGTGCCTGTAAACTCCAGCTCCAGCCCCCATCTCATCTCATTGCTTTGCATTTCACTGGCTTTATGTAAAAAAAAACCCAAGTGTTTGGATGAATTGACGCACTGATGTACCAATTGATCTCAATGCAAATAGAAAGCAAGAATCTTTTCCCCTTTCTCCCCCCCCTCTCTCTCTCTCTCTCTCTCCTCCCCTCCCACCCACACACACACACACACACACACAATAAAAAAATAACTAAGCCCTTGTCAATTTCAACAAACAAAAAAATTGCAACCCAAATTAGACTTGGCTAAGATAATGTCAATATCAGAAGCCAACTGATCACTCCCTCTCCTCCTCTCTCTGTTCTCTGCTTCAAAAAAAAACCCCTGAAGGTTGTATCTTTTTATATAATATACACACTGTATAATCTATATATAGAGAGAGAGAAAAAAGTAGCAATCGCTCCAAAATCTCACCAATTTAGGACCAAACCACACTCACACACGTTAAAAAGAGAATTAAGACAATGCAATCAGTTCCTTCTTAATAAAGACTATAAAATCATTCTATCTTTTGCAGCCACTGTCTGTCCTCAGGAGGGAGGGAGAGAGAGGGTGTGGATGGATGGATGGATAGATAGATGGATGGATGGATGGATAGATGGATAGATGTGTTCAAACAAGCTGTGTAGTCCCAGGTCCTGAGTGTCTGCAGTGTGTGCTGTGCAGCTGGTGGTGTGTGACTGGACAGAGGTTACTGTGCAGCCTTATGGTGTTGAGTTTGGAAGCTGAACATTTTTCCTCTCTCTCTCTCTCTCTTTCTTTCTTTCTTTCTCTCTCTCTGTAACTTTCTCTTAACACCAGCCTGAGCTCAGTCATGTGCGGGCACGTGATACTCCAAGAGGCTGATCTCTGGTGGCTTTATTAGAGGGGAAGAATTAATCTGCATTTCCCCTCCCTCCCTCCCTCCCTCCTTTCCTAATAGATATATATATATATGTAAAACAGAAGAAATTATCCTATCTTTGCCCTATTTTTCGCTGCAGATTTGCGGGCCAGCTTTGCTGCTTTGAATTACAAATGTACCTGTGCAATGGTGAGAACACAATCCCTCCCCCACGAGGCTGATCTTGGCTCAGGGTTTTGGTGTGGGCGGTCTGAGGAAAGCTGTGTTACCGCACCTTGTTAATAAAGAATCTCTAAAGGAGATTTTTTGGGGGAAACGCAAGAGGTTGCCGTGTTTCGACCATAAATACATAGTGAATCCACTTTACAGTATATTCTGTGCAGCGTTTTGAGACGTCTCGACGACCTGATAAGGCGATATATCAAATGCAAGGATTATTATTATTATCTAGGCACACAACACAAGGCAAAAAAAAGGATCCGTCTTTAAGACCCTTTTGTACTGCGTTGTTGAGTGCCTTAAGAACGAATTTCAGCTGTTCAAATTTTGTTTAGTTATCTGGGTGAGGATTTTACACTGTTAACTCGCAGTCTGAGAACTGTGTGTTATGAGCAAAGTCTCTGCCTGCGGTGCTTGGGAGTAATTTGAAAGTCTGCTGAAAAAGAGTTTTGTTTGACTGACTGACTGACTGACTGACGGACCGAGCTGACGGGGCAAAAAAAAGTAGCATCTGTGGATTTATTCGGGCAGAAAGAACTCGCAGATGCACAAAGCAGCAGAAAACAAACCAACTCACTGATGCTGATCTGAACTGGTGCTGCTGGGGATGGTGTGGTACTCACGTGAGCTCACGTCTAAAACACGGTGTACAATGGTCCAAATGTACATTGCTGCGCTGGGGACTGGACTCCCTTGGCAGAGGTGGTTGGACGCGGGAAAAATTGTGCGTCAGCTGCAGTGTTAACGCAGCCTGGATGAAGTCCTCACCATAGAAAGGTTGTTTAAAGTGTGTAAAAAAAAGGCCCAATGCAAGACTGTTCCATCCCACAGTCCCTTCACCTCGCTCCCTCCCTTGCCTCCTTCAAGGCACATCACAAGACCCTACTCTTCGACGCGCCTTTAGCCGCCCTCCTACCACTAACCCCTATGTGGAGTCCTGTAGCTCAGTGGTTAGAGCACTCGCTTTGCAAGCGAGAGACCTGAGTTCAATTCCAGGCAGAGGGCGAAACCTTGGGCAAGTTTCCTTACTCCACACAGAGCCTAATAATAATCCCTCCAAAAAAAACCCAAAAACAATAATTAAATTGGTCATTTTCAATCTACGACTGTTTGTGGGACATTGCTGTGCGCAATTGGCTGCCGCGTTCGCCCACAAATATACAGTCAATTCACTTTACAGTGTGTTCTGTGAAGCGCTTTGGGACGTCCTCCTGACGTGAAAAGCGCTATATCAAATGCAAGGATTATTATTATTATATTATTACTATTATCCACTCTGTCCTCCACCCGGGCTGATCCCAACCCCCAGCTCGGGTGCAGATCCCTGATTGTCCAGGGCCTTGGGAGGACCTCCCGAGAACATGAATATAAACGTAAATTGTTATTGTTTGTTTTCTAAGAACTGAAAAGTGGAGGCCCTCGTGCCCGAGGTGAAGCTGTATCTCAGTGGCTTCACGTAACACAAATACAAAGGACTCTGTGACAATAGCAGCTGGATAATTAGAGAATAACATCCAACTCATCCCAACCGCGAGACAGTTTAAGAGATCATGACAGATTTCTCAATCTTATTCCACCACACACTTAATTACCAAGTCATTATCTTTCTCTCAACCTCCTCTATGACCTTCTGAATGGGTTGATTCCACATCAGCCCAGACTTGCAGGGTTAACAGGAGCTAACAGAGTTAATAGCCCATTAACTGGTTATGCCCTGAATGCCTCACACCCAAATTACATTAACTATGTAAATACGAGAGGTTAGATAAATAAAAAGGAACAACATTAATTAAAGAGACTGATTAAAATCAGTCTCCAAATCCGACAACAGGATATCGGGGTTGATGGTGTAAGGCAATGTGTCTTTGAGAGCTAATCTGGTGATGGATTCATGTCATGGTGACATTCCTATATTACTCTCTTGGTGCCAGGCAAAATTTCAACATTTACCATGACACAGAAGCCATTACTCTGAACACAAAGGAGTGCAGAGTCACAAGGGTCAATAGCTGACTGACAGTTGGCAAAATGAATATCATCAACCCCGATATCCTTTTAAAATGTAATTTTATTGCATTTTAAGGCACATTCAGAACCCTAACCAAGAGTATCATAGTATAAATTACCCCTTTCAGTCACTTCAGAATTGCCTACTGACATGCAATGCTTGCAATTGCGCATTCAAATACGTTTCATGGCTCTATACTGCAGCACCACAAGGTGAATGCCTCTTTTGCCTTTAACGTTGATTTAATGCACAACTTTGATCATTTGAATCCCCACTAACTTTGGTTCTTCGCTCGTACCAAGCTGAGCAATCAGATGGATTGCTTGTAATCACATCTTCCTGTTAACCTAGATTTCTCTGCCTTGACGGGAATATTTTTTTCTCTCTCTCCTTATCTTGGTAATTCATTTTCAGATGCGGACCTTGCAGGTGTGGGCTGGAGAGGGATACGTGTTGTTATATAACTGGGGGAACAAAGATAGCCCAAACAGCTACTATCTTGTGTCAAACAGAAGCTTGGAGCACATCCATAAAAGGAGCCTTGTAAATGAGCATCATGTGAACATTTGCATCAGCTACGTAACATAGCTTAAGATAGTACAGATAAGGAAATACACACACTATTCATTGCATTCTAAAATTGAATAAGCTCTTAAAGACAGTTTAATGAAAAGGTTCCCATAATCTGCATTCGGAGATTAGTAGTGAACTACAGTATTGCCTGTATGGGGCACAGTAACCCACCACGTCGGAGACAACTGGGTCTCAGGGTGGGCAAGACATTGTGATAGAATCACAGACCCCTTTTGCCAATTAAGATCACTACCACAAAAAACAAAGTGAGAAGCTTTAAATGCAGAGTGTTAGGACATGGAAGTGCCTAACCAACAGCAACAGTGGTGGAAGCAGAATGCCACAATAGCTTTTAAACAGGGATTTAGGTTAATACTGTATTCGGAAAAGAAAAATAAACAAGTCACAGGAAAGTGCAAGGGGGCAGCGGGAGAAATAGATAGTTCTTCCGCATCGTTTCTGCACAGGAACAATAGGCCAAATCGACTTTATTTTGCCATAACATTCTATAACTGAAAGGGTCATAAATAAGGGCAGGAGCACATGAGCTAAGTTCTAGGAACTATTAATGAGGTTCAGAGGACTGGTCGTTGGAAGAGAACAAGTTTACTTACCATAATATCCAGCCCAGGTTAGAATAATAATAATAATCCTCGCATTTGATATAGTGCCTTATCTTGTCTTCGAGACATCTCAAAGCGCTTCACAGAATATACTGGAAAGTGAATTGACCGTATATCTTCCGGGCGAAATGTAGAATGTAGCGTAATAATAGCACTGGGGCTGGAAGATGGAACCTTTCATCAAAATAGTCTAGGGACAAAGTGCCTTCCAGCAAAAAGGAAACCGGTCAGCATCCCGGGAATGTACAGAGAAGGGCCCAATTTTCAAATCACAAGCGCTTACTGGCAGCAGCAACTGCAGAGCTTGTCAAATGCTCAGCACAGAAGCTGTAGCCCGGCCTTTCACAGAACACTACAAACATTTAGAGAGAAAAAGATAATTTGGTCACTCAATCCACGACTGTTTGTGGGCCACTATTGTGTGCAATTGGCTGCCACGTTTTACCCCCAAAATGTAGTCATGTCACTTTACAGTATATTCTGTGAAGCGCTTTGAGTCGTATCGAAGATGCAAGGATTATGATTATTAACATTTTTTTTTGCAAGCCTACACCCAAACAATTCTTTCACTCATTTTCAAAATCTTTCTATTGGGAGGGGGGAATAAACCCTTTTATAGACAAATATATATTTTTCAACATTTACGATTATCTAGACTAACGTGAGAATTATTATTATTATCATTATCATTATTAGCCTCATTATAATCCTGGCATTTAGTTGCCCTTTTAGCTCAGTGTTGCCACCAATTGGCAAACCGACTTTCAGCAATAGAGTCTGAAGCTGAACGAGACAGGAGCTTTGCTGCTGGGGGTGATACCCATTAAGTAGAAGTGGGGTGTTTTCTTGTGAGTGATCAGTGTACAATATCGATTGAAAAGGAATAAATTGTAAGGCTACGGGGAAAGAGCAGGGGAATGGGACTATGCATCCTTCTGTTTTGTAGGATTCAATGTTTCTGCCACAACATTGAATCTCTTCATACAAGTATCTCCCTCCCCCCCACATACGGATAAAAGGCCTTTTCACAAAAAAAAAGAGTGCTTTTCTCTCTCAATTGCTGATTGACTTGCTGTGCATTTCCAGAGTTTTCTGCTTTGTTCCAGACTTCCTGCATTTGCACTTTTTTTTCTTTATCTATCTGGTTCAGATGAAGCAATGGTCTTACCCGAAACAGCAACCTAATCCTTTTCATTTCAGTCCCACATTGACCTGCTGTCAACCCTTCCAGCATTGTCTGTTTTGTTTGACCCTCTTTGCCACTCCCTTTTCTCTCCCCGTCACGTAAAAAAAAATTGTACGGGGATTAAAAATAGCAGCTCGTAAAACACTTAAGATGATTGCAACTATTGTCCTCTCTCTTTTTCACTTCAGAGCCATTAGGATGGTTTTAGTGGAATGTTGTTTAGCAAGTGCCAAAAAAAAATCAGATCAGATATTTTAATTATAGCCTGAATTTTTCTGCAGGCAGTGCATTTTTCCGCACATTTCTTTTAACGCTTTCCAATACGGCTCTGCCATCTGCTCACACTCGTGCCTGCCACATATTTCCCTTTAAAGTTCTGAAGAAGTGAATGCTTTCGTGTCTAAGTGTGTGAGTGTGTGTGTGAGAAAGAGAGAGAGTGAGTGGGTAAGTGTGTCTACCAGTTCAGCACTGTCAGGGTTTGTGTTTGCATTTTTAAGAGTAAGTAAATCAACCTACAAATACACAGTCACTACACTTCACAGTAAAATCTTGTGAAGCATTGCAAGACATCTCCAAGGCTTGATAATATTATTTTATTACTATTATTATTATTATTATTATTATTAATTAGAAGGATTGTTCCACGGAGGTGGGAGGGCTGCCAGGGAAAATGGAAGCATGTTGATCAAAAGTAAAAGTTATTTATTTTGAATTAGACGAGTCACTTTAATGCAACAAAAAAAAGCACTTCAGATTTCCACTAACCCATTTTGATGTCTGACGAAATGGTCTGAGGATTGAGATGTTATAATGTAACTCAAGCCTAAGGGCTGACCGATAAATTGAGCTGATATGAGCAAACACGCAGTTTGTGCGTCTATTTAGGGTTTTCCTACAGCAAGCAGTATAAAAACCCTCACTGAAAAACAACCACTTGCATTTATTTATATAACATCCTTCATCTGAGGCAACATCTCAGAGATCTTTACAGGGACACGGCTGGACACTGAGCAAAGGGGAAGTGGCCATAGATGTATTTGAAGAGTTGAGATTTGAGGCAAGACATAGAGACAAAAAGAAAGGGGGGCAGAGTGATACAGAGAGGGAGTACCAAAGGTTAGGGGCATAGAAATTAAAGAGTCAGCCACCAGGGAATCGAACCCGGGTCCTCTGGCTTGCGAGGTGAGCGCTCTAACCAATATGCTACAGTGACTCCACAAATGCAGCAGTAATCCTTGCATTTGATATTGCGCCTATAAAGTCAAAACGTCTTCACAGTGAATTGCTGCTAAGAGATTTAACGACAGTATTTAGAAACGACAATAATAAATTACACTTGTAAAGCGCCTTTCACGTCGGGAGGATGTCCCAAGGCGCTGGACAGTCAGGGATTGGGAGACCAATGTGGCAGTCGATCTCAGTAGAAGGTGGAGGCCAGGATACAACATGTGTTGGGAGCAGCAAAGCTTTGACTTCCCACAACAACAGTAATGTGATCTGGGATTGTAAACATAGTTCCCTGGACACATTGCTGCTAAGCATGCAATCAATACTGCACACACTGGCACAATATAAAGGGCACATAGCATTTATAAAGAGCTTAGAGGTGTTCTCCTGAAAATTCACGTACTGTTAAAGTCAAACCGTGCACGCGGAAAAGGCTGTCCACTCGTAGGTTTCACCCGTAAAAGAAGTTAATGCGAGTCGGTCGGTCATCAGTGAACCTTCTATATAAAAAAACACAAATCATTTCATCCCCTTTCAATTCAATGCTTTTCTGGTGAGCAAATGGCAGTTGTAAATTTCAATACAGAACATAAAATCAGTTCCACCAATCAAGGTGCACAGTTTCATCTTTACTGTGCAAGCTGAGTGCTAAAAAGTATAAATCTACATATTTGAAACCCTAGAGAAGGAGAATCGAGGACTCCAACTAGTCTGTGCCAACGCTTACACTAAACTCGAGCCTCCACCCTTCCTATTCCCCTCACCTGAATCCCTCTCTTCTTCCCAATGCACATCTCAAGTTCCCTCTTAAATACATTGGTGCTTTTTTTCCTTCACAGCTTCCAGTCGTTTGGGTGAGACGTTAAACCGAAGTCCCGTCTGCCTGTTCAGGCGGATGTTAAAGATCCCGCGGCGCTATTCGAAAAGATAAGGGAGTTTGTCTCTCCCCACCGGTGTCCTGGCCAACAATCCCCAAATAAAATTGGTCACTCGCTCCATGGCTGTTTGTGGGACACTGCTGTGTGCAACTGGCTGCCGGGTTTCACGATGTGAGCGATGTGATAAGGCGATGTGTCAAATGCAAGGATTATTATCAGTAAGTTTCAGATTCTCGCCACCCTCTGTGTGATGAAGTTCCTCCTAAACTCTTATATTTATGCTCTCTTTGGACATACATGTTGGGTGTTCCTCCTCAGTGCTATATGTTGTGGGACAAACCATGAGCTGATTTGTATAAGTGCCCGACACAGAAAACTCTCCACATGCTGAGAATGAAGCAGTTGTGTGTTTTTCCTGGAGTCAGACAGCTATAGCTAGTTATGAGTGTGATAAACTGCACGCAACAGGATTCTAACAAGTGATAATTTCATATTTATATTCATTCCATTTCTCTTCATCTTCTATGATATTTCTAATCCTTTTAAGATGCAGGTGTGGATAATTTAATGCCTTGCAATTGCTCTTTACAGCCCACTGAGTATGAATTGTGCATTTGATGACAAATGCAGCAAATTTCCTCTATTAAGCTGCAAATCTCAGGTCAAACGACACAGCATATCCTCTCTATAATTCTCTCTTTGCAGTATCAGAGAACAAAAGATGCTTTATAAATAGCAGTCGTCACTTAAGAGGTTTAAAGGAGCTGCAGAACATGACAGATAATGGGATTACATTGCAGTTAGACCTAAAGTTATGCTTTTAATGAATGGAAATGTAAATCTTGGAGCAGAAATTGACAAAGGATTGGAAGCCTCACAGGAACTGAAGGTACACACTTTATATTTGCGTATAGACGACATTCTATCAATCTGTCGTCCATTATTATGGAACTAAATCAATTTCGGCCAACAATGCATCAAAATAAAAACTGGTCACTCACTAACACGGCACTTTGTGGGAAATTACTGGGTGCAGCTCTGCTTTCACCCACACACCAAAGATACACAGTGACAGCATTGTACGGACACTGTGAGATATCTTGACAATGCGATGGGTACTGTAACTAATATAAGAATCGGTTATGACTTCATACACACACACGCACCCGCACACACGGCTTGAAAAGTTCAATTGTTTTTTTTAAATAAAAGAGCATTTTATATAACATCCGGAAAGGCGACCCACAGACAACTGAGAGTTGAATGATTAATTTCCACAGAGGATTGTTGGCCAGAACATCAGGAGAAAGTCTGTTCTTTTGCGTTTTCACTTCTAGCATCACAGGATCCTTGATCTCCCCTGGAACAGGCAGCCAGGAGCTCCGATTCATGCCCCGTCTGAAAGTTGATGCCTCCGATGAGAACACTCCCGGAGGCTTGTCAGCCGGTCCAACTCCTGACATGGGGCAATTTGTTGTTGCTGTTGTTGGATCCACAATACAGTGATAAGATTGCCATCGACCAAGAAATGAGAGCTAAATAAATGGTTGGGGAATAATATCAGTCAGAGGTCTGAATAAACTGAGGAATAAAATAGTCATTCAGGCTACAGATTTGCCCGAAAATGAAAGAACCTGGAAAATAGGTTAACAGACCCAGTATTGGGGTATATTTTGTGAGCAGTGATTTCTGTAAGAGGATCAGTGTTTTACATTATAGTAACACAGTGCTCATAGATGTTCAGATGTCTTTTGTCCATGGAATCCCACGTATTCACTGACAGAGATATATCGTAGGGAAGGCAGGAGCAGGGAGCTGTGCTTAGAATACTTGTGCTTAGAAAGGGAAGTGCAAGGTTTAACAGGTTACGTCGGGTCAAATGAGGTTATTTCTGATAATAGTATGGGTGTTTGCACATACACCAGGCACACACAAGACCACGATTAGCTCCTCGACACAGAGTTAAGTGAGTCAGGCTACGAATCAGACTAAACACTCGACCTAAATTGATTCTGAGATATTTTGGAAAAAATAACAAGTATAACTAAGACGGTAAGGTTACTTAAGGTGGTCGTTCTATTACTACATCACGTGAATGTTGAACACTTTTCTGCTGGAGCTGATTGATGGCTGCAATGCAGTCAGCACACGTCAAGGTGTTAATATAATTGTAACTAGGAGCCATTTGTTATTCAAATAAAAATAAGGTGGTAGATTGGGACCAGCTGACAATTGGTCAAAATTTAAATTAGGGTTTTTAATTAAACTGAAGATGCTGGAGACCTACAGAAGGTCAAATGACATCTGAAAGGTAAAAGTAGAACGGAGTTTTGGCAAATGTGCCTTCACCAGAACCCAGAAGGCAAAACCTTTTGATATTGATAAGTAAATTATTTTTGATGATACCTTTATATTTTCCTTCCTCATTTGAGCAACATGTTGGCTTCTGCTGTGTTTTGTTTGGACTCAATTCCCCAAAGCATTCCTGAGAGGCAGGAGGTCAACGAGCACGAAGAACAGACAAACACACAGCGGCTGATTTATTCGTTTGAAAGGAGTATTTCGGGACCTGGCAGTGAAATGTCGCAAGAGGCCTCTGCTTATTCTTCTGTGACAGGCAGTAGGCCAGAAAATGTAATGTTTATGGCTGCTGTTGGCTGCTGCGCCCGGCACATTTCAGGGGTTTCCAAACACACTTTGATACCTTTGAGTGCGCAGAATAAGAAAGAGGCAGTCCGTATAGATCAATAATAGCGCCACTTCTGAAGGTCAGCCGTGGTGCCTCTGCATTAGGATACGATGGGATAAGCACACACGAAGTTTGGTCACATAGGGTGGAAGTTGATCTATTAGGGAAGGAAATCAAATGTCACTTGCACTACAATTCTAGTCTCCACCAGATAAGGTCTAGGCACTACGATGAGAATACTTACACTGGGCAACCTTCTAAGGGTCTTCTCTACAGTACAAGGCAGTAAATTCTACGACAACTTCGGGAGAAAGAAATTTTGACCAATTGTCAGCTGGTCCCAATCTACCACCTTATTTTTATTTGAGTAACAAATGGCTCCTTCTCTCCCCCCCTCACCCACACAGAAATAACTTATTTTTAAAAGGACTGAAAATAAAAGGCAGGTAGAACAGCCATCACTTGAGCCAATTCCTGAGCGTGGATCCCAATCGATCCCATAACCGTATCCTTCTGCTATTGATTTGAAACAGAAAGAGAAAAAAAATCCTTTTTTTCAAAAAAGTTAACCTTACAAACGAATTGAATGCATTCACAACTCTCTGTATCCCTCTCTCCATTAAGCATAGTTATATCCGGAAACACAATGAGGCCATTTATCACACTAACCAATCTCAAAGTGCTTCGGAAGATTTACTGTAGGACGTAATTACTATTTTGTAAGTCTAAATTGCTAGCCAATATCCGTGCAGCATTGTCCCACAATAGTCATGAAGTGAGGGACTGATTTTATTCCATGCGAATCGAGATCAATGAGAAGGTGCTGCAAATTTTACATGCAAAAATTGTATACAAAAATACAAGAATTATTGGATTGATTTTATTGGTATTGCCTTAGAGCAGTAGTGGCCAATCTTTTTGGTTGGCAAACAAAATAATAATAGTACCACCTATTACTGTACCACCAGAACTGTACCACCGCAGGTGAAAGATAATGAATCCAACATCATCTTAAGAAAGTCAATTTCTGTGTAAACAATAGAGGTGGCGAACTTCTTTTTCGATACAATAAAGTTACCGGATTAATCTCAACCTTCAGAAATTACTTTTAAAAGTTAGCTGTTACAAGACGTATGGGTAAAACAATAAAAAAAAATGCTCATTAGATTCCTGGATGAACCTGCAAATTGGAATGCTAATTGGTTAGAATAGGAGGCAGAGAGCAGTGGATTACTAATTGATGAGAATAAGAAGCCAAGAATAGTTGTCAATGGTAATACTTTTATTTGGGCAACTGTGACCAATGGGAGTCCCCTGTGGATCGGTCCTGTAACCTGTGTGCTCAGAGGTTCTATATATAACTGGTACATTTATAAGTAGAACGCACCGATACTTCTGTTGCTGTGTTTAGCATTCGGCCCACGGTAGACCCCACCCCCAGAATCTTTCTCACTATTTAACCACTTCGATCCCACCGGGATCTCATTTCACAATTACACGGCTCTTCCTTACCAGCAACGGTTTAAACATGGATATTCGCTTAGCATCCAGTCATGTCAGTCTTGTCGACTTGTGACATTCCTGCTGACAACTGCCACCCGCAGTCAAGCCTGTCAGCATTGCTTCCATATCCACAGAACAAAAAAAAACGAACACGGGCTTCTTAGGAGATGCAGTTGATTAATGCTTTGAAGGAGGTCACACATTCAAGGTCTTTCTGCCAAGATCCAGTTGAAACAAACGCTGGGATATCAATGACCCCCCCCGCCCCCCCCCTCAGCTAATGGATGGCAGGGAGAGAGAGAATAGAAATGATTCGAGTGTCTCCTCTGGACTTCAGCCAAGAGCTATTTGAAAGAATGCCCTTCCGCTAGATTGCGATGAGCGCCTGGCAGTGGAATACAACTGCCTCTTACTCTACAATTCATGGGCAGATCGTGCCACTTCCTTCTCTCTCTCTCTTGTCACTTTCAGTGGTTGCTGCCCACCAAAACCGTTCATTGAAGAATTAGCTAACAAATTTACGGGGGGTGAAAAAAAAGAAACACAGAGGATTTACTTGCCAACGCGGGGAACTAAATGCTAACAACTGGGAGACTGAATTCAATTTATTGAGTTCAAATTTGATTAATTAAACAGGTTTACAAATGGGGTGTTTCAAATCCATTTAATTACAAAATTATTCCTTTTGCATTTATCTGCGTCTTGGTCACAAATGAATGTTCACAAGTGCAGTACATTATTAATAGTAATAGTAATTCTGGCATTCGATATAGTGCCTTTCATGTCAGGAGGACACCTCAAAGCTCGTCACAGTGCTATTAACAAATCAACAAATTGCATTTATATTCTAAAATATAGTGACTGCATATTTTGTAGGCAAAATGGCAACTAATTTGCACTACTAATGTCCAACAAACAGCCATGAAGTGAACGACAATTTTTAGTTGGGGGTGGGGAGGGGAGGGGTTGGGAATTGTTGGCTCGAACACCAGGAGAAACTCCCTTCTCTTTTTGAATACTGTCAAGGGATCTTTAATGTCCTCCTGAACAGGCAGATGAGATCTCAGTTTAGCATCTCATCCAAAGGATGGCACCTCCAATAATTCAGCACACCCCCTGCACATCACCGGAGTGTCAGCCTAGACTATATGAGCTCAAAGTCCCAATATGGGATTGAACCCATAACCTTCTGACTCAGACAAGAATAATAATAATAATCGTTACATTTGATATAGCGCTTTTCACGTCGGGAGGACGTCCCAAAGCGCTTCACAGAACACACTGTAAAGTGAATTGACTGTATATTTGTGGGCGAACGCGGCAGCCAATTGCGCACAGTGATGTCCCACAAACAGTCGTGGATTGAAAATGACCAATTTATTATTGGTTTTGGAGGGATTATTATTAGGTGTGTGGAGTAAGGAAACTTGCCCAAGGTTTCGCCCTGACCTGCCGGGGATTGGACTCGGGTCTACTCACTTGCAAAGCGAGTGCTTTAACCACTGAGCTACAGGACTCCACAATGCAAGAATGCAATTAAATGAGCCCGACTGATACACTAAGTACTGTAAAACGTTTTAGTGAGCTTCACTGATTTTTAATGGTGTGAAATGCCAGGTTCCAACCAGGATAAGTGCAGATATACACATAGAACGAGAGTACACAAAGGCTGCCTGACACCTTTTCTTCTAGTAATTGATTGAAAGAGAAAGAACTTTACACCTAAAAGCTTCACAGGTAATTACTGTCAAGTGGAGGAACTGATTTTCTAGGCAAAGGCACAAAACTAAAAGTCCCAAAGCCCCAGTGAATGAGCTCACTGACTGATTGACCTCGTCCACCCCCTTTTCTTTTCAAACTATGGGATCTTTGAGTACACCTGTGAAGTATAGTAACTGTTTTTAAGGAAACACAGTGCTCAATTTACACACTGCAGCATCCTACATCAATCAGCCATGAAGCAGGACAGCAATTTATGGCCTGTGGTGTCCTCCCGACATGAAAGGGGCTTTACAAATGTAATTTTGTTGTTGTTGTTGTTATCTGTAGGCTCGTTGCCCAGGTCACCAGGAGAAAAACCTTCCCACTTAATAATAACAATCCTTGCATTTGATTATAGCGTCTTATCACGTAGTTGAGACGCCTCAAAGTGCTTCACAGGATAGACTGTAAAGTGAATTTTGTGTATATTTTGTGTATATTTTGTGGGCAAAACTTGGATGTGGTTGCTGGATGACTGAGCCAAGCTAATACTTACTGCAACTTTATAAGGAGAAAAGTGGAAAGTAATATTTGAAATTGTTTATGCAGCAGAATGTCATGTATATTGCTTAATAAATGAGTAGTTGTTAAAATAAAACGCTCCGAGACACCGTCCAGCTAAGGGCACTATATAAATGCAAGTTGTTGTTGACATATTCAGCTCCATTTGACTAGATTAAGGAGTCTGCTTGAAGCGAATACTGATAAATTGTTTGCAGAGAGGACAAAACAGTGGAGAGAGACCAAGGGATAGGCACATTGATGGCAGCAATATCCTCCCCCCTCTCTGCTGCTGTAGACACTGGCCAATAGTATAAAAGGGGTAAATTTATCATGGGGAAGCCTTTCAATGCTCTGACCCCGATCTCCTACTGCAGGTCTCAACACTAAAAGCTGCAAGTACTTCATCAAAGTGGTGCTTGTTGTGCGAGCATTAGCAAAAGGTGTGGGGGAAAAGATCTGTATTGATTCAGGGAAGGAAAGGTGGCACAGGGCAGAAGGAAACATAAAGGAACCGTGGACGAAANTTTTTTTTCTCCACATTGCATCAGTCATCGCCACTGAAAGGTTGACAAAAAGGCTCGAAATAAATATGAAATCAATGCACTTCCCTTACGTGCTGAGGAAACCTACTTACACAATCACTCACAAATCAGATAACGGAGATCAAATGTCAACCGAAAAATCCTAAACAGCACCCTCACCTGTCTATTACAACACATTGCATTGCCATAAATCATCCTCCGCACTCAGGTCTCTCAGTCCAGTAGCTATATTTAATAATAATAATCCTTGCATTTGATATAGGGCCTTATCACGTCACTGAGACATCTCAAAGCGCTTCACAGAACATACTGTAAAGTGAATTGACTGTATATTTTGTGGGCGAAACGTGTACTTACAAATACAATGCAACAATGCAAAGCAGGTTTGGACTGGAGGGGGTGGGGAGGGGAATACAGGGGCTGCGATTAAAACTATGGGTATGAATTCAAGAGCAAGATGCAAATAACCATTTGTTTTCCTCGCTAAAGACAAAATTTAGGTAACCTGAAAGGTTCTGCTTTGATCATTCAAAACACAACTCTAATTAAAACGGCTGTTTCACCCTTGGCTCAAAATGGTTCATTACTTTTGTTCCTTCTGCTGTGGTCCACTTGATCTCAGTAAGATACTCCGACGAAATTGTTCTGGGTAATTGAATAACATAAATTGATACAAATTAGGCATAAAATATAAGACATATAAAATACCTTACTATAAAGATTTGTTACTGGCACATACACACACTCACTACCAACATACATATACAATTACGATACAATTTACATTCATATAAAGCCTTTCACTTTCACGAAGGACGTTTCAAAGAGCTTAACGCCACTGCCACTCGAGCTGGCATTTGACACACACACACACACACACATACACCCACCTACCCCCTCCCATTGCAATCAATCACACACACAGCAGTGCACAGATCCACTTGAGCAGCGTGACATCCACATCACAAATCAATGCTGGGCTATGAAACGTTTAAGTTTTGCCAAATAAATATTGAACGTGTTTTTGTACGAAAATAGATTGACCTGTAGTAGAGCTCTGCTTTCACTGCAAAAGTGTTTCGCTTAAATAACAACTTGACACCAAATCATACCCAGTTTTAGTAAATTAGACATAGCCCAAATAACGATAATGCCCATTATTAGCACACAAACCACACTGGCACAAGCCACAGAACTAATTTGAAAATCTGTACCTTTTCTTTTTTTAAAAAAAAACATGTGCACTGGAACTTGCTGTGATTTGTAAATCTATATAGGGTCGGATTAAATGTCCAAATATATTGCAATTCCCGACATGTTTTAGACAATTTATGAAACTTTAAAATCAGCTCCTTCATTTCAAACTCGTAGCAAATCTCCGAGCCATGCAAAGCAAGCCACCTTCAGCATTCGCTGATCGACTTGGAAGCAGACTACTCCATCCAGAACGCACATGGTTTAGTTCCAGCACGTCCTTCGTTCTTGTTACTTTACTGTTTTCATGCTAAACATGCAGCTGTAGTGACTGCGTGGCTAAAGAAACTCACCGAAGGCTAGTCCAGCATTGCAGTAACACTGCTTCACTATCATTGCAACATTATCATATCAATGCAAATGCAATGGAGCCGCTGAACCTTATATCAGGTCACCATGCCTGCAGATATGAGCTCTACACAGCTGGATTGCATAGAGCACTTACACTGAACACTGAGCATCATTACACAGACGTGAATGGCACTTGACGCACCACGTTTTTCAGACAGCCACGTCAACACGAGAGCACGCCATAATCCTTCCATTTAACAAAGCACTTACACGTCAGGAAAGTGACATCTCAAAGCACCTCACAGCATATACTGCAAAGTGTGGTGACTGTGTGTTTTGTAGTCAATGCAGTGCACTCGTTGTGTCCCACAAATGGTTATGAAGTGAATGACCGGTAATACTTGACATCTTTGGGAAATGGAAACACAAGATCTGGCATTTCTTTTAAAAAACACTTAAACGTACTGCAATATTTCCCTCGATTCTAATTTGCTTTTGCCGTCCAATTTCTGGAACAAAAGGCGTTAACATTCATGGGAGAAGGTTGGGGGGGGTGGCACGTGTGGGGTGGGGGGAGGACAGTTACTATCAATTAAAGTAATATAAAAAAACCTGTTTAACCTTGAAACAAATTGAACACATTTACAACAATAAAAAGTCAGTCAGCATTTTTCCTCCAATTTGCTTTCAATAAAATTGAATGAAGGTTTTGGTTGTCCTATTGAGTTCAATTCCAGGCAGAGGGCGAAACCTTGGGCAAGTTTCCTTACTCCACACAGAGCCTAATAATAATCCCTCCAAAACCAAAACAATAATAAATTGGTCATTTTCAATCCACGACTGTTTGTGGGACATCGCTGTGCGCAATTGGCTGCCGCGTTCGCCCACAAATATACAGTCAATTCATTTTACAGTCTATTCTGTGAAGCACTTTGAGACGTCGAGAAGACGTGAAAAGTGCTATATCAAATGCAAAGATTATTATTATTATTAATTGTTTCAGCCAGCTGAGAGCTAACACAGAGTCAGCTGAGTGTAACTAAAGTCTTTTTCATGTTCAGACCTAAAAACCTTGTGCAAGACACAAAATGTCGGTTACTGCCAACATCATCATGGATTTGGGGAATTTTAAATGAGACGTTTAAATAATGTATAGTTTAGGAGCACATCAAAAATGAAGAATGCTTATATTTCATTGGATGTCATTTCATTCTTTGGTTTCAACTGGTATCTAATGTAGATAAATTTGTGTTTTTATATAATGTGTGTTCGGAGAGGAGGGGAAGGGGCAGAGGGGAGGAGGGGGAGAGGAGGGAATGAAAATTGACCTGTACATTTTTCAGCCTCAAATTTGCTCATAACGGTATACTGGATAATCTAAAGTCATGCGTTATATAAGTTAGGGTCACTGCTGGCCATAGCATCTCCACAGTTAGTGCTTCAACACATTAGTTGCTTTTAAATTAGAAAAGAGGGCTCTGCATTTTGTCACCCTTTTCCTTCTTCAGGGACGCAGGTGCGAACTTATAGGTAACAAAGGGGGGAAGAGGGACTCAATGGTTAGTCCTGGAGAAAATCAAGCCAAAGCCACTACAGTGATGTGTGTTACAAAGATCACATTGTGTGTCTGACACACTTGGAAACCCGTCATCAATGCTATTAAGCATGGTGATGGGTTTTCGCATGCGTCAGTCATATCCAACTGTCAGAAAAACTCAATAGATGATGGAGTCCCAAAAATAACATGCAGTCCCGGGTATGGTTAAATCCAGATTAACTGGAATAAAGACTTCTTTCTCCAGTGGCCTCCCTAAGACCTGACAGGCTTGGGGACTGAAATGGTTGTATGGGATTAGAATTATAGAATATTGCAGCACAGAAGGAGGCCATTCAGCCCATCATGCCTGTGCCGTCTCTTTGGAAGAACTACCCAATCAGTCCCACTCCCCCGCTCTTTCCGTGTATTCTTGCAAGTTTTTCCTTATCAAGCACCTATTCAATTTGCTTTTCCACCACCCTTTTAGAAACCCTTCATCTTCCCCCCCCCCCCCCCCTCCTCAAGGGCTGTCAGCTTCTTTTCTTCGGATGAAATTGCTAAGATAATTGTCTCGGTTTAATTGTGCACATGAAAACACTGCGCCAAAAAAAAATTTGATCACACGATATGCTGGTAACCGAAACGTGATGCATAAAAGATTTATTGTATTTCTGTTTAACATTGGCTTTTTTTTAAAAATACATAAAAGCACTCGGATTGCTTTTGCTCTGCTCTGATGGAAAGATTATGTACATGTTACGTGTTCGATTCAAACAAATTTGGATTAAGGAGGGATTTTGTAAAAGAAACTGATAACTGCAGGGTTCTCTCTCCCGTATTTGTGTTCGGGGGAGGGAGGGAGAACTAAGATAAACATCAGAGAAATTTTCTGCACTGTAAAAATTCCTAACCTTCCAGAGCAGAGTCATGACGGGAAAATTCTAAAGGAATTCCTTTTCAAGATACATCGCAAATGAGACACCGATAGTTAAAGTAACAGAGCTACCTCAGGGATGCCACAGATTTCTGAAGAGCAGGATGTAATTTTCAATGGATTTTCAGTTCATAAATAGTTAACGTGTGGTTCAGAAAGATAAGGAGCTCGGTCTCTGATGTCCTGGAACATCCAATCTTATTAGTGCAACTCCTGTGATGGAAATTAGACTCGAGAGGAAAGTTACTGTAGTTTAAGTGATAATCCCAAACCTTTTTTCCAAAGAATTAAAGTAATGACAAAAATCAATAATATATTACCTAAATCATTAAAATGTGATGTTTAATTAGATACTTAGATCCCAGCTTCCACGTAATACTTCACCAATTAGGTTATAAAAGAAGATGAATTTTTGGTGCCTTTTTCAATTCAACTTTCCTATTGAATGTATAATGGGATTTTTTTTCCCCTCCTAGAAAATAATCTTCTGTCAAGTCTAAGGTATTTTAAGTTTCAGTCCTGCAAAGTAAGAATCCAACTTGGGTCTGAATTGTTGACTGGGCGGAAATTTTACTGCTGTTTTTAGCAATAGATATCTCTGAATGTGGGTGGATTTGGTGGAATTATCATTTACTCGTGATCAGTGATGATTAAATGTGTGTGTGTGGGGGGGGGGGGGGGGCGGAGAAAGAGTCTTTCACAGTTGTTAGCTTGGCTCAATTGGGAGCTCCTCTGGATCATAAGATTGTGTGTTCAAGCCCTATACTTAGACTTGAGCAAATAGTCTAGGCTACTACTCCATGTGCCATTCTGCGTTGTCAGAAGTGCTGTCTTTCGGATGAGGTGGAGATGTTAAACGACATCCTGTCCGCCTGTTTTCAGGGGAGACATTGAAAGTGGACTTGCCACTAATTTGAAAAGAAGATGAATTGGCTCTTTGGGGGACCTTGTTGGTACAAATGACCTCCACGCTTGCTTACAAAAATGGTCACAGCACTTGACAATAATTCATTGTGAAGCGCTTTAGAAGCTTCAATGTGATGAGGAGCTACAACAATACAAGTTCTTTTATTATCACTGTCCATCTTGCAGTATCTTTTCCCATACAGATGGATAGGTGGCCTGAGCAGGGCAGGACTCCAGAGAGATATCAGCACGTTGGTTGCAAAAGAATCAGCTTACAGCCAAGAAATATTTTTGCAATTTATCACTGGGATGGATCTCTCTTTCACTCAAGTCCAGTGCCAATATTTAGCAGGTCAGCCATTAAAACACCCGAGTAACACGAACAGACAGAGACTGGAACAAAGTACGGATATACCTTTTTGTCATTCCTTCTGCAGTGTGTTCACATGTATGTCCCTTCACTTACAGAAAAGAAGAATGAACACATTAAGAGTCACACTTATTGCACATTCTTGAGAAGTCCTTCATTTCTATTATCCGAATGAAAACATTCCTAGTCCATAGTCCTACACTCCGCACTATACTAACTGATCTCAGCTGGAACCCAACCCTACTTATTGCCTTCAGGAGAAAAAATATGGGGGGGAAATACACATCTTATCTCTACTAAACTTTAGCTTTTAAAGACTTAAAGTGATCTCTTAGAATTGCAGTATAAAGTAACTTGTAACTTCGTAAAGCAGACAAGCAATGTGTTCTCAAAAGAGGGACAGTGAAATGAATATGCTGCCACAAGACTTCTATTGGTTGCTTCTTCCCTCCCTGAGTTTAAGAACAAATGTTGACCACCAAAAATTGGATCACATCATACCTCAGTCCCTTAGTGTCCTCCAGTCACAGGCAGCTTAAGGACAAATGCTGACATCCTTAGATAGCAATCTGACGGATTCTTTACAACTTTCCATTGCTCACCAATGACCTACAGGTTTGGTCAGAAGTTCTTCCACATCTTGGATGACATCCCATTCACCCGGCAATTTGTTTGCACAAAATGAACACAGAAATATCAAGCGAGCGTGAAAATCATTCTCCATCATCTTCCAAACCACAGCATGAAGGTGCCCTGTGGACGTGTAGCTCTTGAGAAAAACATGTAATGAGACCAACTTGTTCTGAAAAATTCAAAACATCTGGCACACAAAACATCTGGCAGGTTTCTTACAATTCTTCTACATTTAGCAAGAGGCATTTTAGAGGAGGAGAGGTGAGTCTTTAGAGGAGAAAGAGAATGATAAAGAACGACCATCAAAACACAAAGCGTGAATTGTCTACCTCAATATTATTTTTAAGTCACGTAATGTTTATGCTGCAGAGGCAACTTTTATGCTACCTCGCTAGAGGTCTAATGTTGTTGCTTGAAGCATTGGAATAGGTTTGTGAGATAGACAATATCTCATTTGTCTTGGTTTGTAAACTTGAGATTAAATGTCATGACATAGAATGACTGGTCAACCCCAGCAAGAGGACAATGTCTTGAAAAAACAATGACCAGAGTTGGACTGAACAAGGTCACACAAAATAATTAGAGTTTGCAATCGACAATTGAGGCATTGATGAGTGCAAGATATAGCTTTTTAGATTGGAAACAAGAAGTGCAGCAAAGGAGAGAGAGAGAGAAAGATTGGAATTAGTAGATGACAGATGAGTCCAAAATGACTATGCTGAAAGGCGACGCGCAAGTTAATGGAGAGAGGGAGACAAAGGAAAGACAATGACTGAAGATCTCATTGTGAAGGAAATGGGTAGAGAAATCGAAAAGATAAAGATGTGCCTGGCACTGAGGCGTTCTTGTCAAATTAACGACATTGAGTGAGAAGCAGGTAGATCATTTGTGAAGCACAAAGCAATTAAAAAGACTCCCAATGCTGAGACAAGACTGAGTGAAGATATTCTTTTGTTTTTTAAAGAAAGATAGGATTAAACTATTTGTTTGGTAACGGTGCATTGAAGACGAGATAAGGCGCTACATCAAATGCAAGGATTATTATTGTGTTATGAATGCCACGTTACTGCCCTTCAGACAATACTCAGGAAAGAAAAAGCCAAACCAACCAGCAAACTTTACTTTAAAACGCCTTAATATGTCTCTCAACCTGGCAAGAGATTGTAACTTTCCTCTTCCTTTTAAGTTTCTTTTTCTTCTCACTTAGGAAACAGCTCAAAGCTGTGACGGGAGGACATTATATTCTGAAAAAGATGACATCAAATGGCCCACGGGATCTTCTTCATCTGAATCTCTGTTATGATCAAGTGATCTCGGATAATACAGTACTCCCTCTCTGCGTTGTAATGTCAGCCTAGACCACGAGTTTAAAGCCACAATGTGGAGCTTGAAACTACAGCCTTCTGGCTCAGAGATAGAGGCAAGTGAGCTACCAACTAAGTCAGACTGCCACGAACACCACTGATGAGAATTGTTAACAAAATCATGCCAATAAATGTAGCGTCTTCAGGGAGTTGCAGTATAAATATTTTATGATTGTACACATCTGCCGAAATGGAGTGGAAGATTATTATACAATAGGGTCTTTTTTTTTAAAAGAAAGGAAAGATTGTTCTGTGGCAATGTGCACTAACAGGGGAATTCAACTGGTGTATAAGTGCATATCAATGTCAAAGTCACTCAGAAATCTGAATGGTTTCGCAGCCACTCTAAAAATGAAAGTTCTTTAGTTGCTCGGGAAACATTGCAACAATTAGATCATGTCGGGTCAATCTTACAGTTTTTCTTAATTAAGAAATCCAGAGCAAAACCAGTTCAAATCTATTTTCGGAGTGGAGTTTCCTCAGGTCAGTGCAGTGCCATAGTCACGAGTCATCCAACTTGGATTTTCTTAATTAAAAAAATGCATTAAAAATAACTGCAAAATTGACCCCAATTAAAACACCTGAAGTTAACACGTTTTAAATGAGCTACCAAAACAATTTAAACCACCGTACATGTATCCCAATGAAAATATATTAAGAGAAGGCAAGGCACTGGAATGGGTTTGAAAGTATTTGGAATATGATTAGTTTTACAAAACGATGACATGTTTAGTTAAGACTGGGTTCCCAAGCCTTTGCGGGGTAGGGTGGGTGGGTGGGGGGGGGGGGGGGGGGGTAGATGACTGAAAGCAGAGTCAAAAGGGTACTTGAAGTGGCCTTTGAATGTATGAAGGTACGGAGTGAGTCAGAGGGACTTAGGAGTTCCAGAGAGTGAGGGCAGAATGGCTGAAAGTTCGGCCACTGATGGTGGTTGGATAGGGAGGGGCAACATGGAGCAGCTCAGTACTCCCTGAGCCATGGGAGCAGCGCAATCTTTTTCTTTCTTAAAAAAAAATTGTATAATCTTTCACTCTGTTTCGGCAGTTGAATACATTACGAAATCTTTACACCACAACACCCATAATTTCCTTGAACACAAATTAAACCTGTCAAGTCCAATGTTGTGATGGCAGGAATCAGAAACTACAAGAAAAGGGAGCGTGGGGAGAGATTGATGGCTTTTTTGCCTTGATAGAATATTTGCAATCTTCTGGCACTTTTCTGCACAAACAACTTTTTGAGTGATAAATCAGGACACACCAGGAAGTTTTACAATAACACTTAACAGAACTTGGCATGGGTCACCAACGAAACAAATCACCAAACCATTCTAAATGTCACGCTATGAAACATTATTTATTTCCCCCTACCCGAATTCAAGTTCCTCACCCTCACCTACAAGGCCATTCACGGCCTCGCTCCCTCCTACCTCTCTGACCTACTATCCCCCTACTTACCTGCCCGTACCCTCCGTTCCTCTGGCTCCGGTCTGCTCCACATCCCCCGCCCCAACCGCCCTACCATCGATGTCCGGGCCTTCAGCCTCTCAGCCCTGAGGCTCTGGAACTCCATCCCCAGTGCCTTCGCCGCTTCCTCCCTTTCCTCCTTCAAGGCCGGTCTCAAGACCCTTCTCTTTGACCTTCAGCCTTCAGCTCCCCTCTCGACTCTCTACCCCTCCTCGCTCCCTCCCTTACCTCCCCTCACCCTGACCATTTCCCCCTCCTCGCTCCCTCCCTTCCCTCCCCTCACACTGACCATTTCCCCCCTCCTCGCTCCCTCCCTTCCCTCCCCTCACCCTGACCATTTCCCCCCAAGGCTCGGGTCCTGACCCAACTGTACAGCGCCTTGGGACATCCTCCCGACGTGAAAGGCGCTCTACAAATGGAATCTTTTTGTTGTACCCATTTTTATAAAATAAAAAAAAAGCAGTATTTACAGGAAAGAGACAAATGTGAAAAAGTTAACAATTTAGGAGCAATTTTGCGTCGGGTAAACTCTAAAGGGAAGAACAACTTGCAATTATGTGGGCGCCCTTTATAAAGGTAGTGTCTCAGAGCATTCAGAGTGATGGTTCTCTCTCTGAAAGGCTACACACAAGGATCTTAGATTGTTCGCAGCGTTGAATGAAGTCCCTCAACCCATAAGCCTGGAACTATCTCCTCTCATTCCCCCTTTCTCTTTCAACAATAGAGCTCAAGTGATTTATGAAAAATGGTTTGCGAAAAAACAAACACTTGCTTCCGGAGATGGTGTCCCTTTAAAGCAAATAAAAAGATTTGTGGAGCTGCTGAGTATTGGAACTCAATTGGCAAATATTTCATTCTGTAGTTTATTCAAAGGAAAGTCATTCATTGACAACTCGAGGGAGAGCTCAGGAAACAGATTAGTTTCAACATTTGTTCAGTCATTGGTGTGTGCTTTCCCAGGGGGTAATAATCCCTTCCAGAAGGAAAATAATTATAATAATAATCATCATTTGGTCACTCAATCCACACCTGTTTGTGGGGACACTGCTGTGAGCATTTTGCCCCACAAAATAAATAGTCAATTCACTTACAGTGTATCCTGTGAAGCACTTTGAGACGTGATAAGGTGCTATATCAAATGCAGGGATTATTATTATTATCATCAATTCAGGATGAAGGCCACATTGTCTCTGCTGAAACACAAGCCAACTAAAGTTTTCTAACCAAATGCAAAAGGAAGTCACGTTGCTACACTTTCCACACACATTCTTTTAAAGCTTATGTCTGTGTCTCACATGCCATTGCTCGTGCACAGGAGCTCCAGGCTTTATGGTGGAAACTCTTTGACGACAATTGGGTTTGAGGCTTTGTGCTCCATTAACATGCAAAACATCTGCTCGGATTTTTTTTCAGAGTGCTTCCTAATCATCTTATAATAATCGCAACCCTTGCAGTTGTTATAGCGCCTATAACATCAAAATGTCTCCAAGCACTTTACAGGAAATTGCTTTCAAGTGTTGTGACTGTGTATTTACAAGCAAGCGCAGCAGGCAATTGACGTACAAGATCCCACGAACAGCCGTGAAGTAAAAGACCAGAAAAAGTCTACCAGTTCTGTTCTTTAAAAGTACAGATACAAGAACAGACCCAACAGCAGTGTTTAATATAATTGGAATTAGATACACTTTGTGCTTTCTAATTGATTTTAGATCTCTCATTACTACAGTTCATCTCCATGAGATTAGCAATGCATGACCTCATCTGCGTAGGAACAGAACAATTTTATGAATATGTGAACCAAGCTAGAATAGTATTAATTTTGAACAAGCCTGCTATTTATCCAGGAAATTAGACTTGGGTACCTTTATTAAGCTTTTTAAAAAAAAACTGCAAGTAGATCATTAGAACACAAGAAGGCATGAAATTAGAGAGATCATTGGACCCATCAGTCCTGTTCTTTCAATAGACTTCATACAATCTTCTCATCATAGACTCCACGCAATCCATTTAATCTACTCAACCTATTTAATCATATAAGGAAATGTTCTATGAAGTTTCTTGCTGGTCTCAAAGATTTATCAAGCAAAACTCTAGAATAACCCTCTAATTTTATAATGTTACTTCATGCACTCCTGTCAAGATGTATTCTTTGGTTTGACTTGATCCCACGACCTCAAGAACAGTGAATGAACAGCATGCAATCTATTTATCTATCCTATATAAATATTCATCCATTTATAGATTTAGTCTTGTTTAAGATTGAGGCATTGTAATCTAATCTATTATGCAGGATGGATCAATAAACACATATTTCTGTCAGTTGGTGAATCTGGCTCCATGTCGTTGAGTCAAATTGAGACTGACGCTTAGATTGTGGGAATGAAAGGCTTTCATATTAATAGCTGTTGGTTCCATACTTTGAATATCATGCAGAAACTATTTATTCAGTATCCTGCATCATTTATTCTCGCTGCAGGACAACTTTTAAAGTAAGATTCTGGACATTAAATACAGTGAATTCTGTCTGTGCCAATCACCTTTGATAAGCACTCTCCAGCTACAAACTCCAAGATTTATGTATTCTTGGGGCTGGTTTGTGATTTTAGACACACGATCTGGGCTGAAATGTCACAACTGAATCGTACTACCCTTTCCCGTCCCAAACAAAAAATTCTCCAAAAGCCTACTTTGAGTCAGCCTTTTGGCTATCGTACAGCTGAATTGTCTTCAGTTATTCTTACACAGGATTGTTAGTTAAATCTCTGGCCATTATCAAGGATGGAGGAAGACTTTGACCCGTTTAATCATCCATCAGATAAGAAGAGCGAAATGAAAATCCTTCCAAGTGAGTTTAACTTCCAATTAGTTAATCCAAAGCCATCAACTGAGGGTCAAAGATAGATTGAACTCCTTTCAACTCATACTATCCAGTTGAATAAGTGAATCTCACCTGAATGAGGGTGATCCAGACAAAGACTAGTCTCTCTCTCTCTGAGCAGGGAGTCAGCTTCTTGCTTTGTTTAAATGGAGCAATTTCTTCCTTTAAAGCAATTTCATAGCATTACGTAATTATAATGAAAACAGAAACATGCTACTTCCTGATGGTTTTCAGAGAACTAAATAATTCTTGCACTTGAGATAGTGCCTTATCACATCATTGAGACATCTCAAAGCACTTCAAAATATATTGTAAAGTGGATTGGCTGAGCATATGGTGGGTGAAAAGTGGCAGCCAATTGGCCACAGCAGTGTCGCACGAACAGTTGTGGATTGAGGGAGCAATTTATTCCTTTCTTTTGGAGGGATTATTACCCCAGAAAACGATTCGCCAATCGACTAACAACAGGGTTCCTACTTACTGCTCGGTAAACAGAGGTGCGTGGAGTAAGGAAACTTGCCTAAGGTTTTGTCCCGCCAGAGAATCGAACCCGGGTCCTCTCACTTGCGAGGCGAGCACACTAACCACCAAAGTACTGGATTACAGTAATTTACAGTAAATTATTGCCTGCTTTAAATCAGTAAAAAGGCAGAGCCTTAGTCCCATTCTCAATTTTGCCAAACTTCTAACTGGGGTCTGTGCTGAGCTATTCTACAGTGTAGAATATTGAGCAATGCCCAATATTCCTAATTGTTTAGCGACAGTTCACATATTATTTTGATGGTTGATTTCAAAGTAATTTAATGAGAACATTTGGAAAAACCAATTCATTGCAGCCAGATGTGATGTGAAATAATTGGGTAGGGATAGTTAGCGACAACCCCACCGAGGAACTAATTAGTGTTTACGAAATGCACAAACTGAACAGAACTTTCTTAATGAGGTTTAATTTGTGGTGCCCCAGATAAGGCGCTTTTTAAACCCATTAAAATTCCTAACTGAATACAAGTAAACAAATCCCTGCTGAATTTCTACTTAATGTATGTATGCTAAGGCTGAATGAATTTGCATTTTAGTGACTTTTGCCTTCATTTACAGCCCACTTGGAAAACATTAAAATTGTATTCAGCAGCGGGAGTAATAGCTCATAGAGATTTCCAGCAAAATGAAGGTGTTTGAATTGCAGAAGTAATTAGCTTGTCAGCCACATATGACAGTTTTATAATACACACTGAGCTCTTGGTCAAGGTAATGAGGACATGAATACCATCGAGGTAATATAAAACAGAGATAATTTGGATACAAAGCGTTATTCGGTGAGAGGTGCAAAGGAAATGATCTCTTTTAAATGCAGGAATTCAATCATAAACTCTGGGCTTTTTAAAGAGTCGCTCAGCCAAACCTGTGTACCAAATTGTACTCTGGCTAAGCTCTCGAACAACTGCTCTTTGTCTGCCACCACTGTGACCTGCAAGGAATGGGGATGGATTGTGGATTGGAGAACTTGTAAAATATAGTCATTGAGGTAAATAACACACAGTTTACCGGCGCTTCAGAAGGACATTATCTACCCTCGGGTGGTCCAAGCTAATGGCTGCTGAGAGCCAGGTGTTGGATTTGAGAAAGGTACGAGGGCCACTTAAGTTATTTTATCCTGATTGGAAAATCCATTGCCGGGCGGAGCCTGAGCCCCCAGTCACCATCTCCTGATTGACTCGGAGCCCGCGTGTCTCTTGTATTTGTTCAGTGGACAACAAAGCTGGGAATACTTTGTGGGACAGATGTCATCGTCCCCCAGGCTGGATATGGCCCCGCGAGCCACCAGTTGGACCACTCTGATCCACCCGGTATATATAGGGACCGACCATAGCGTTTGAAACCTGCCGATAAAAAGTTTAAATGTTTCTACCCCGTTTGCCTACAAAATGCAGTCACTGCACTTTTTACAGCATATTCTGCGAAGCACTTCGAGACATTCTTCGGAAGCAAAAGAATAATGATGTACAAGCAAGTAGGCATCGTGATCAATTTGGAGGACATCACATTCAATGTCACAGCACATACTAAATTCAAGGATTATTATGTTTATAAATATTATACTCTTAAGTGTACTTTCAAAATCTTTGCAATAGAATTCCTGTTGAGAATTAGATTACATTTAATTATTTTAAGCAACGGCCTGTGAACCTGCTTTCTGGAGTGCAATGTGCTAAATCCGTGTTCTTGGAATTACATCAAACTTTTATGCGCTTCTATTAATACATAGCAGTAAAATGCATTCACTTAGATATAAATATGTAAATTCTAATGAATGACAACTGAATATATTTTAGGTTTTCCCTGGTGTTTTTGCAGAAAGCTACATGTGGATGCACTTGATTTTCAAGAAGTATCGTTCTAAGCGTTGCACTGCTTTTTTTGTTCAATCTGCAGGTACGACTTCCACGAGTTCCAACTCGAATCTAACATTAATACAACTTGCGATGTGTCTTTTTCTTCTCCCTATTCACTGTAGTTATATAGACCGCACATTCCGTGTAGCTATCTCCGGAATTTCCATGTGTAGGTGGTATGCATGGAATTCTTAGTTTGGTTTGGTAACTCTTAAGCAACAGTGATGGGTTTCTGCATGTGTCAGACCAAAAAAAATGTAATGGTAAAATAAATAATCATTCAATGTACTTTAGTTGCTCATCATGGAAAGGAGACACCTGTGTGTAATGCAATGGTAAGTATTACTTTAAATGTAGCTGTCAATCAGTCAGATCATTCGCATCTGAAGAAAAAGAATAAAGTACAAGCAAGCAGTCATTATGATCAATTGAAGGACATTATATTTAATTTTACAGCTCAAGGGAATTCATGTTTTACAGATAGCAGTTTGTACTTACAGATTTAACAGGGATAATCCCTCGGAAGTGGAACAAATCACATTAATAACAAATGGTTACCACAGAAACAAGTGATGGAGGCAGCAGTGTTCAAGCCTGCCAGTATTCTGTGCCAACAAATGATTTACAACAACAACATGCACTTATAGAGAACCCTCCAAGCAGGATAGCGTCTCAGAGCACTTAAAAGAGGCGGAGCCTGACTCCGAGCCGGGAGCAGGATTTCAATAATAATCCTTGCATTTGATACAGAGCCTTATCACGTCTTCGAGACGTCTCAAAGCGCTTCACAGAATATACTGTAAAGTGAACTGACCGTATATGTTCAACTGTTTGTACGGACAGTAACGCTCATTCAGGATACATTTCACTAAGAAACAAGAAAAACATTATCCGCAGTTTTTTTCAAAAAAGTTCTGTTCACCACAGGAATGGTACTGCTGTATCGTCGTAGAGGCAGAGATTTCACCCGGGTTTAGATTTACACTCAAAAGAACTTACAGGGAACCGATTTCAAAGTTAAGACTGTGTTTAAGAATTCGACAATTCTGGCAAACTCTGAAATGACACTTAAATACAGTAAACCCAGCCCCAGGTGGAATGTACTCTAATTCTGAGTTGGATGTAAAACAGTCCGATACGTGACTAGAATTGCCGCTGCAATAATGTTGCCTAATGTAAGGAATGCTAAAGGATGGTCTAACAGCAAAAGCAGAACATGGTAATAACCTTTACCGTAATAAACTGCATTTGTTATGGCATTGATGATATGCTGAGTTACCTCCTCAGCTAATTTGCAGACTCTCCATTAAAAGCAAACACTTTGTAATTTCAAAAAGGGACATGGCTTCATAGCCAGGCTCCCAAAGGCTAAAGTAGATATTAATAATATTATTAAAGTAGATATTGGGCAAGATTTGAAAGAAAATCTAAAGGGGGATTTGACACCATCCTCTTGCTGTTGAAAATTTAAACCTAAATAAGGGCTTTGTAGCACGTTTCCTCTATGCAGGGGATAGAATAAAAATTTTAACTGCAACAAATATTGTTCAACCAGGATTCACGGCGTATGTTATTATTCTAAAAGAGACTGGATTTTTTTTTTGTCATTTGTTAAATTTCCCTGTGGTTCCCTTCCCCCGCTCATCGCTGACACAACACCAGCCAGCAAGGTAGGCAGTCATTTATAGAATGGTGCATGCTGTGTAAGTGCACCTGTGAAGCTTTTTCCGCAGGAGAAGGAACTTTGCAATAGTCACTAGGCAACCATTTAAAAAAATCTATCCCACTGGAAAAAAAAGTGTCTTTAGCAAGGATCAGAGGCTCCAACCACACAGGAGCCTGGCTTTAAAAGCTCCCTTATCGTATAGAACGCATTATGAATGATCTGCGTGACTGACGGCTTAATTTCTTTACACCTCTTGAAAGTCTGCTTTGATGGTCCAAAAATAATAAGCAAAGCCAAAATCAAATGCAGCGAATAAATCCTGAAACTGTACAGAACTCTGTACAGAAAGTGAGTTTCCGAAGTCTGGATCTCTGGCAAATAGGTGAAAGGTGTCAGCAATGCTGGGGACCAGACTGATAATCATCAGCATTCAAGGTGGAAGTAAAGACTCATATGACTGCAACACTGCCAACTTTCACACAAAACCATCTGAAGGATATACAAATATCGCAAAGTTGCCTGGACCTTTCGGATCAGAGGGATACACTATTATAAGAGCACATAATGCTTCACTTCTCCTCCACTTTTTTTTGGTCAGCTGGGTATCTGACACATGCAGAAACCCATCACCGTTGCTTAAGAGTATCCAAACCAAGCTGAAAATTCCATGCATCCCACCTACACATGGACATCCCAGAGATAGATTGTTGGAATGAAATGCGCTCTCTCTCCCTGGAGCAATGCATCCTGTTTACTTAATTCAGTATTAGGCGCATGTTGGCAAGAGCCAAGACTTGGGGGCCACAGAGCATACGTTGGAGTAACTGCTGGAGTCTAACCAGCTAAAACTCCATTGCTTATCATTGATATTGCAGTCTGGCAAGCTTTCACGCTGCTTGTTCAGATAGACCACACTACCCATTAGGGCTTTGGCTTGCAGGGTTAATAGGAGCGGAGTGAGATGACTCACTACGCCCAGCGACTGGTCGGCCCTTCAAGGTCCTACCGGTGAGCTAGGCTGGACTGCGCTATCATCAGCAGCGAGTGCCCTGGAAAACTGTAGACCCGCCTGACTCAGGAACTATTCCACGATCAGCCAATACCCTCCATTGGAGTCCCACCGAGTATGTTTTGTTTGCCTCCTAGTTGTTATTAAGGTTCGAGCCACCGAAACCCATTCCAACCTGGAACATTATAACAGTTAATTCATTTGCACACAGATCCAAATTTGAATTGGTTAATGCTCTGCTTGTCAGCTTTCCCAACTCCTCCCTCCAGAGGCTGCAGATAATCCAGAACTCTGCAGCCCGTGTCCTCTCCTGCACTCCGTGACCCCATCTCACCCACTCTCGCCCAACTCCAGTGGTTCTCTATCCTTCAGAGGATCCAGTTCAAGATCCTGGTCCTCACATACAAAGCCCTCCATGGCCTCGCCCCACCCTACCTCTGTGACCTCCTAACCCCCTACTAACCCGCCCGTTCCCTCCGCTCAGCCGGCTCTGGCTGCTCCACGTCCCCCGCCCCACCATTGGCGGGAGAGCCTTCAGCCACTCTGCCCCCAACCTCTGGAATTCCATCCCCCAATCACTCTGCCTCGCCCTCTCCTCAGCCTCCTTCAAGTCCCGCCTCAAAACCCTCCTCTTCGACCATGCCATTGGCAACCCCCTTCCCTTCCCTCCCTGACCCCCCAACCCCAGCTCGGGTCTGAAATGCTGTACACTGCCCAGCGCCTTGGACATCCTCCCGAATTGAAAGGCGCTGTACAATTGTAATCTTGTTGTTGGTCTCCACTCGTTTATGTCGGAATTGGAAGCTTTCCAACAATTCACTGCACAGCCAGGAAGTTTCAAGAGTCCTTCATGTTATTGAAGACTAACTCTTGAATGACATTTATTTGNAAAAAAATTCCACTGAGTCAGCATCGAAAAATAACACAGGCAGATTTTCACTTTCATTCGGTGCATTGAAAAGTCTTCTATTTCTATACCCGATTTTAGTATCTCCAATTCAATGCGCCTTGAAGGAAGGGCGAATAAACTAGGTTTCACACTCGAGATTGATTTACTGATTGTNAAAAAAAATTCACTTCCAATACTCTAAATGCAGAATGAGATATAAAGAGAGATTCATAGCACGGAATTTATTTTTGCTGGAGAAATCAGGATTGAGCGGAAGTGCGCTTCACATCTTTTACAATGCTGAACGATAATACAATTTACATTTTTATAGCGCATTTCATGTCAGGAGGATGTCTCAAAGGGCTTGACAACGCGGAATGGACACCCGAGCCGGGGGTTGGGGAGAGAGCGGGGAAGGAAAACTCATGGTTATTAAAGAATTCATAGAACAAAAGGACAGAGATCAGAAGAAGCTTTTCCCCACAGATTATTAGTTATGTAGAATAGATTCATCAAAAGAGACTAATTCTTTGTCAATTAACCTCCTTGAAATGAATTGCTGGCAGATCTGGTTAAGGATGTGTTTTAACACTGTAAAGACAAGTACTGTATTGACACAGACAATCAATGCTCGATACATGCTTGTGATTCTAATCTTGCTGAAACAATAATATCCTGAGCAACCTGCGAGCCCTATATTCTCACTCTCAATTCCCCTTTGCCTCCTTTACCTGGCTTCAAAACATCGGATGTACCATAAACACGTATCTCACAAAAACGCAATTGCCTGGAGCAATTCCCTCAAACTCCCCTTCTTTCATCTCTCCATCAGTAAGCTCTTCGAGTCATCCATTCTATGTGAAAATTATTACACAAGTGAAAGTGATTATTCATCTCCATTGAAGGGTGGGTTTGATGAAACAAATAATCCTTTTGCTCGGGCTGTATCTGGAGTTCAGGGGATTGGTTAAAGTACAAAAGCTTTTCCCCCTCAGGGTCTCCGAATCAACCCAAGAGGATGTGATTATTTTGTAACAAGCTCACAACCATCATCTGTCCATTGTGCATTTCACAGCTCCTTATAAAACCCAAGAATTCTATGAAAACTGCTAACACCCAAGCGATGTTTAGTAACACATTCAACGTGATAAAATTATCACAACCGAATCTTGTGAAACATCAACTTTTTCCCCTCCCATTGCTCTACAGATTTTTTTTGTCAGTTGTCTTCAGCGCTGTTCCGTGTGGCTTCAGTCACATCAAAAGGATAAACAAGATTCGTTGCTTTTAATCAGAGTTGTATATTGATCTCGTCAGATTATAATGCTAGAGAGACCCTTGGCTCTTTTCTGCTGGCAAATGCTTCTGATCATTTCTATCCAGTGACATGTGTGGCAAGAATTCTCACTTGGGTCATTTGTAATCTATTCTTAAATTGAACCAAAGACACTGGTAGTGCAATTATACAATATAACCTGAGGTTGTCCTTCAATATAGTAAAAATTTCAAGAACTACGATACACTTAAACAAAATTTAATTATATGAAAATATAGGAAAGATTGCGATAAAACTGAAAATTCACAAAGAGTCAGTTTGAGAAAACCAGTAAGACTTCAGGTAATGAAAATTCTAAATCTGAATATTTATCACATTAGGTGAAGGGAAGAAATCCATTTGGTCCCAGAATCAGTGGATGATTGAGTATTTACCTGCCTGTCAAGCAAATTGCTCGTTACAGGGGTTTGATCTCTCTTTCTGGTTCTCTGTTCCTATCTCCTTTTGATGGTTTTCACAATATCAGATGATTGTGCTGAGTGGACATGAGATTTCTCCCAAAGGCATGAACTCAGTGTTAAACCCTGCTGTGCTTGTTCTACAGTGATACTGTGCATTTCCTGCAGATTCCTGACTAACACAAATTAAACTGATGTCTAATGGCAGGTACCTTATTCTTGGTGCAGTTTCTAATCTTCATATTCCTGGGTATTTAGAAGTGCACTTGCTCAATTGGTCCCAGGCAGTTGTGTGAAACGCGTTGAGATATTCTCCAGGCGTCTAAAAGGCAAATTGTTATTGTAGCCCTTGAACTTGGAGAAGGTTCACGCTGACCAGTGCCTCAGGACGTCCCCCCGCCATGAAAAGCGCTTTGCAAATGTAATTTTGTACTATATTTCTGTTGGAGAACCTTGATGGGTTGCCATTATTAGCGACCAGTGTGTGATCAGCTCTGTCAAGCATCGGGTGCTGCAATCTCCCATTTTAGTGTCACCAATGTCCAACTTGTGGCATAAATGTGCTTTGCATAACTTTGAATGGTGCTGGTTTTTTGGGTGCCCTGTTGTTGAAATACGTGTTGATACTCCATTCAAGGGAACTAGAAAGGCGTGAAGTGAGTTTGTTAAATTCATGACAAAAACAGTGGCTGAACAAAAACGTAGTCAAGGAGCAACCATGAGATTATATTGTTGGACAATTGGATGCAAGTACAGTACGAGTTGAAGTTGCAAAGGCTTAGTATAAATTGATTCGAGTGGCATTAGAGCAAAGAATTTGCTTTCATCTTGCAGTAGAAATGCAATTATGTGTCAACTGATTTGGGTTTCACTGTAGAAACGGTCCCTTAAAAGTGCTCGAGGATGTTCATTGGACATACTTTATTAAAAGAGATTAAATCTCTCCTCGACTTTAAACAGAATTAAAAAAATACTAACTAGGTGCTGCACATGAGAGCAGAAGCACTGCGCTATCCAGTCTCTGTACCCAGCTTCCTCAGTCCCTGATAAAAGTCAGAAGAAACAATATTTGCCCCTGGAGTTCATCACTTTGCTCCTGGAGGCAATTCCAAATCACTTGCAGCAACATAACTGGGTCACAAAGTAATCCCTTTTCAATTTGCTATAGGACCAATGTGAACATGTCTTTAGAATGGTAACTGGGACTCCATAGCACATTTTGAGGCTGTTCAATGAAGTCGTAATCCTTCATTAAGCATTTGGTACCTTTTGTCTCCTGCACCTTGACTGAAGGCAGTGGGAGCTTTCAATTATGTCTGTAAAGTCTCTGCAAATCCCTGTAATAATAAGCTTTTGGGAAGGTTCTGCAGAAGTGAAACTATTGCCAACAATGAGCCGTACACTTCTCAACAGAAACCTTTGATACCCGACATGCTGGATTTTTTTTAATAAACAAAAACAAAAGGAAATTGATAGGTACATTTTTCAAACCACACTACCTATTTACACCGTATGCAGCTCTGTGTTAATAAAACAAAGGTTTGCATTTTTTTCTTATATAAAGGGATTAAAATCAACGATATTTTTGTCATCATAAGAGGCTCAGAATTTGCACATTATATACTGTACATAATCAGAGGTCATTTTGCACATCCTTAATATTGTCCATTAGGGCAAGGATAAGGATTTCAATGAAAGATTATAGTAAAATAAAATGACATAAGCTTATTGCAGAACAGGGCAATTTCTCTCCAGCATCCAGAACATTGAAATACTAAAATCTAAAACACTGAAATAAATATTAGGAAATAAATGTTCTTTTTTTCTCCCCCACCTGAATATCCTGCAATTGGTTTTCATTAACAAGCTTGAAATTTAACAAAACCATTAACGATTTTTACAACAATAAATGGTTATTTTGTTCCAATGCAATTTAGTCCATGGGTGATTCTACCAATCAAACAGTATTTTTTTCCTTCCCACAAGAACTTTCTGTAGATTGGTGCATAATTTTTCTTTAATATACTCACCGCAACAAGAGACATCAGCACTGGGGAATGGAATGCTTTGGTATATTTTTTTCCCCACATTGTCAGCACTCACTGAGTCCACTCAGGTCAGGTATAACACAGTCAGACACAGAATAAAGCTCTCTCTACCTTGTTCCAACCATTCGCCAGAACCCCAGTGTCCCCAAGAGTTATATCAGTGAGAGGAAATCTACTCCCACATCAGTCTCCCTGAGTGAAATTGCCATGTTCGTGCAAATTTGTACCAAATTCTGAATAGTTTACAGAATTCTGTGCAGCCACACTCACTCAGAAATTGGGTTGCGGCTGCCAAAACTCAATGCAATTATAACACACATAGACAACAAAGAAATCAGAAAATTTGTTCAGTGCATACCCTTTTTTTTAAAACACAACCAATGTTTCTCCTCTAGTTTTCTCCCGTATTTTTTCTCCCTTCCACTTTTCTCCCTTCCACTGCTGAAGCAATCTGACTCTTGTTCAGTGCCAGTCACCCTCTGGGGTCTCGCTTAACAAAACAAAACCATTAATCTATGAGCCTTGACACCTGAGTGTCATTAGGGCGTACAACTGCAAGTGTATCCATCCAAGATATATCCAGTCGGTGCCTGATGTCCACATGTGCACACTCCCTAGCAATGGTCAATTTGGGTCGCGATCAGGTGTGGGAATGATTACGTAGGTCTATTTCCCCATCCCAGGGGCACTGAGGCCTATTATAGCAATGGCCTCCATTCTTTTGCCTTTGATCGGCTGCTCACTGAAGACCAGAGATCACATTTGCAATCTTGCTCTCGGTGGCTCGGTACCAAATACAATGAGGGAAAAACAATTGCGAAAATGATCGGACAAGAAATATATCCCTTTCATTTTGATTGGGGCTTCTTGTATACAGTGTCCATAAAGTCCTGTTACCCTCATGGCTTTTTGTTTTACACAGCGCACTGACCAACAACCAATGACTGAAACATGTGGAAGTATCATGATAATTGTATTTATCTGCATTTAATTGTATTTAGTATAGTGCGGGCAGGCCGGCCGGCCTTCAGCCTCTCTGCCCCACACCCTTTGGAACTCCATCCCACAGTACCTCTGCCTCGCCCCCTCCATTGCTTCCTTGAAGACCCGTCTCAAGACCCTCCTCTTTGAGCGTGCTTCCGTCATCCTCTTACCCCTACCCTCGCTGCCCTCCACTCCTCCTGATCCCAACCACCAGCTCGGGTGTGGATCCCTGACTGTCCAGCGCCTTGGGATGTCCTCCTGGCGTGAAAGGCGTTGTGTAAATGTAATTTGTTGTTGTTGTTGTTGTTGTAACAGGACTTTGTGGGCACCTTGTAGTTCCAGTGCAGGGCTAAAGCTACACAAGACTCTCATCGCCACATAAGAGGATTAGGTTGATGGAATTCACAATCCCGATTTTGAAAAGAAATTCCCAGTCAGTTACAAAAATGAAATAAAGGAACAAGCCTTAAGCTTTAACAACCTCCATTGCTTTGGTATTTTCCCAAGCGGGAGGGGCGCGTGACAGACTCCAGAGTTCAAGCTCTCTTGCAAATCCTTCTTCCACAAAGAAGAAAAAGAATTTCTATTAGTTTCCGTGGCATTTTCAGAGGATGCTGATCCAAGCTGAAGTCCATTTTACCAAAGCAAATGATACATGTATATCGTTTTTACAGCAGACAAATAGATACTAATGATAATTACGATTCAAAGTCAACTGTTTTGAACTGTGTGACAAAAAGCAAAAGTATATTTTACTGTTCTGCCTTTCTAAAAAAATAAAGGGGGAAACTGAGTGTGATGTGATGCTGCTTATATCCTATTCCTCTACCCATGGCACTCTTCTGAACTGTTCGGCTGGCTTTGACCTCCTGCACGTCCCTCATCCCCTCCGCTCCACCATCGGCGGCTTTGCCTTCAGCGACAACGCCCTGAAACTATGAAACTCTCTGCCTCAATCCCGCTACCTTGCCTCCTCCTTGCCCATCTTCAGATCGCACCTGAAGATCTTCCTCTTCGACCACACCTTCGGTTGCCAATCCTCTCTTGCCCCCGAGATGCTACGCTTTGTGAAGGGTGCTGTATAAATGCAAGTTGGTGGTGTTGATATCATTCATAGAAAAAAACAGGAGAGGTTGGAAGGAATGTCTTTACTCAGACAGCTGTTAGGTTGTGGGTTTCATTTCAAGTGGCTGCTGAGAAACCAGATAAGCACCAGCGCAGTAAAGAAATGTTAAGGGATACAAGGTTAGCTGAATTAATAATAAAAGGCGATACTGCAGATAGCAGTGGTACAGACACGTTGGACTGAATGTGTTCATTATCATGCTAACCCATGTTGCATGTCCTTTCTTCTCTCTCTCTGTCTCTCCCCCATATGTACAATCCACGTTACCATGTGTGAGGTTAAGATTCACGTTAACGTTTGACATAAACACAGCTCCGTTAATGTACCCGTGCACCTCACAGGAAAAGTGTCAAGTCCACTGTGGCGATGGTGATGTGAAGACAGGGGCCAGACTGACTTGCCATCCCTCAGTCGCTGGAGAAGATTGTAAACTGAGCGACAGATCAATGTGTCGCCCTGTCAATACAATCAAAAAACAAACAGTGGAACAGCAATCCCCAATTGAATTAGGTCACCTCTCGTTCCCTGTAATTGATGGCTCTCAGCTCCTCTCTGCAACTCCAATCTGTTGTGTTTTTTCCCCCAAAGTACCTCGTCTTTAGTTACCATGGACACAAAAGGCTAAAATCGTTACAAACCTAACACTGTCATACGTTTGGAAGCACGTCAGATAATTCTCTGCACCAGTCAATCTATCTGAAATGGCCGGAATCTATATTATCTCTTTCTGATATGTGTACCCTGATATGTGTTTAACCCTTTGAGGTGTAGATTTCGCAACTGACTATCTGTTCTGATTTGTGATGTGAGTACATTTATCTGAGGGGAGAGAGAGAGAGAGAGAGAGAGAGAAACAGCTGGCAAACAGAGGTGGGTGCGGTAAGAAAACTTGCCTCAGGTTTCGTCCCGCCTGAGAATCGAACCCCACTCCTTGCGAGGCGAGCGCTCTAACCAATACTCGACAAGACTCCACTGATAGTGTCAGGAACGGGAGGATGTAGGATTGATTGAGCTGCTATAATGGCAGATCAATTCGATAAAAGACAGGAAGTATGTAATATTATGTATTACTAATCTTTAGACCCCGGCGTTGCTTTTCACATCTGCATTTCCGTTCGTAGTACAGGCACTATTATTATGTGGGTTTCTTTTTTAATATAAGGTGAAATTTCTGTTTCAATTGCATTTGTTTTCTGGGAAGAAACAATAAATTTAAAAACGTTGCTAATCCGAACAGGTGGAAGAGTGATAAAGCACACTGACAAGCCTTGGGTTTCCAAGGCACAAACCTTCTCAGTGTGACCTTCTCACTGCCGGGCTCAGCGTTACTTGACCCAATATTGCTCAGCCGCTGATTTCCCACCTCAATCAGTTACGCAACCACTTAACAATCAGTTACGCGTAAATCATACGCTTAAAAAAATGTTGTGCTGAATTCCATTTGAATGAGTTAAATTGAATAAATTGAGAAAAAATGCTAACTAGTTTTTTTTCTCATTGACACACAGGAAGCAGCAAGAGTATAATTAGTGGAAGTCTCGAGGTTCAGTTTCTCTTAGATCTTTTATCTTGGTTTCGTGTGTTAATTTGTCACTGACGCTTTTGCCTTAATTTTCTGAACAGGAGTCAATAGCTGGCACTCAGCTTTCTTGACTTGGGCCAGGAAAGTCCAGTCCAGTCCAGACCAGTGCACACTGTCAATGCTGTTCTGTGATCTTCTGATAATCGACACGCTGAGCCACATTTCAGTGTACTTTACGCACATGGGTTATTTTTTCCTGACCCTATTTTCATTCAACATTCTTTAGCTGACTCAACAGGCAAGTGCCTTCCTACGCCCAATCTGCTCTGCCCAATCTTTCAATACCTGCAAGCAAGTACTTTATAATAATAATCCTTGTATTTGACACAGTGCCTCATCACGTCTTTGAGACGTCTCAAAGCACTTCACAGAATATACTGTAATGTGAAGCGACTGTTCGTTTTGTGGGTGAAATGCAACATCCAATTGCGCACAACAGTGTCCCGCAAACAGGCGTGGGTCAAGTAACCAAATTATTTATGTATTTATTTATTGCAGCAATTATTACTCCCGGTAAGCTATGCGCCAATCAACTAACAACTGGGTTCCCATTTACTGCTCAGTAAACAGAGGTGAGTGTGTGAAGTAAGGAAACTCACGTAAGGTTTCGCCCTGCCCAAGAATCGAACCTTGATACACTACAACACCGCATGAGTACAGGGTGATTTACAATAATTCTTCCCCAACTTCCAAAAGAGAATCCTTTGGCTGACAATCGTTGCAGCCACTTAATTGAATTACGGATCATGGGTGTAGAGTCACATCACACCCTCTGTGGTGCAATATGATAGAGGATTAACCTTCAGCGCCACAGTATTGCCAACATTCAGCAGATTTATTTTGAAGTCAACCTCATTTAATTATGAAGCTGAACTGTTTAGATGCCCTGCTGCTGCTGTCACTGCTACATTGGCTTAAAAAAAAGCATGTCTTTCGAGTTGCGAAAAGGTGCACATGGATTACAAGCTGTCTGCAATGTGTGTGAATGTCTGTATCCACTGCACTGTGAGTGGGCACTTTGATATCTTGCCAAGAAAACCCAATGCAGAGGCTTTTCAGTGATGGAGACGGCTCAGGTTGCCGTGGTTCTACAGAGGCTCAGAAATGTGTTCAAGCAAGTGAAATATTAAGAAACATTGCAGGAGCAAATTCAAGAGAGAATTAGATACCAATCTGGCAAAGAAATTGATTGAAATTATGAGTTAGTGTCGATTTTATTTCCCTTTATTTTGGGACAGGTCAGATTGACTGCAATGGCCTTTTTTGGGGTCCATTACATTTCAATGCAAGACTGAGTTCAATTTCGTAGGAATAATTTCTCACAGGATATTCATTACAAATGAAGAACCAGTTACTCCTGTGGCACTATAATCTCCATGATTTATAACACTGCACATTTAGAAGAATAGAAAAATCACAACCCTCCAGCTTTAATTTCTAAAACTGCGAGGAAATGAAAGCCATTTCCATATTCTCAGAGGCTTCCTTTATTCAGTGTTGCGTGAATCTGGCATTGAATTCTCATTCTCCAATGGGCTGACATTTTAAAACAATATTTTTCTAAATATTTAATATGAACCATTGCAAAAGAAAACATTAGGCTGAAAGGATAATGTGCTCTGTTCAAAATCATGAGTAACTGTAACAGCATAAGAACATAGGAACAGGAGAAGGCCATTTAGACCCTCAAGCCTGTTCTGCCATTCTAAAAGATCATAGCTGATCTATACCTCACCTCTAATTACCTGCCCTTATCTCACATCTCTTGAAACCCTTACCTAACAAATATCCAATGCAGTCTGGAAAATTTGGATCCAACATCCACAGCCTTTTGGGGGAGAGAGTTCCAAATTTCCACTGGACTTTGGATGAAAAAAAGGAATGTACGAATGTAGGGTTTAACCCCTCCCACTCTCTACTGTGGCTTTGAGTCCTTGCAGAATGAATTCAAGTATTCATTCACTCCTCGTCTCTCCGTGGTGCAAGCTAAATGCCATCCATCTCAACCATCTACACTTTCCCGCTGCTGGTTGAGAATCATCGCTACGAAAACACTATCGACTAAATACAACCTCGGTGACCCCATTATTTGGGAGACCAATTTTAATCTACATCATGTCTTGAGTATGAAGGTGACCTTTGAAGGTGACGTTCAGAATGCATTACACTAATTACAAACCCTGTCATAAATCCCCAATATTATTCATAAACCTGATGGCATTGATTGATACTGATATAGTAACATCAAAATGTCATGAAGTTCCTTTGTTACTGTTGTTGTGCAAGCAACATGCAAATACAGAATGACCGATTGATCTATTTTTTGTTGGGATGAATTTGAATAAGAGAAGAATATTTGCAAAGAGATCAGGAGAAATCCCTGTTCTTCAAAATAGCGCCGGAGAATCTTTAACAACTACTTTAAACACCAGAAGAGGCAGACTGGACTTTGCGTATCTCACCCTATGGAGATGAAATATTCTTTTTAATTACATTTTTTTTATATCTTTAAACACTTTCCCATTTTGTTTGCTCTAATTCATTCTCTCTAGCCCACTTCTCTCCTCCCATGGTCTTAAATTACCCTCTTCAGAAGAACGGAATTACATAAGGATATTGCTGTGAATTTCAGTAATGATGAATTCTGTTTAATTGCCGGGGGAGGGGGGGGAGAGAGAATGAGCCAAGTATTCACAACAAAATGTTTACATTTTTTTGCTCAATACCCAGACCATACAACACAAACAACAGATCAGATGTAGGCCCTTATCTTGCATGGGTCAACTCATATTTTCGGCCACAAAATATACAGTCAATTCAACAACAAATTGGATTTATATAGCGCCCTCCACGCTGGACGGCATCTCAGAGCGCTTAAATTCACTTTACAGTATATTTTGTGGAGCGCTTTGAGACATCTCGAAGACGTGATAAGGCACTGTATCTAGTGCAAGGATTATCATCTTAGAAGCAGTGGTAGAATAAGATCCATTTATTGTTATGTAACCATTCCACAGCTTTGCATTAATATCTGCACATCTCACATGTGACATTGTGTGCTTCACACATTCAGAGCCATAAACAGAAGAGGGTTAATGAGAGTTGGGATTTGCTGTACTGATAAGGGAATTTGAATTCTGACGAAAAGTCATGGACCCGAAACGTTGACTATCGACTAAATGCATCACCTTCCTTCCTCCATAGATGCTGCCTGACCTGCTGAGTGTTTCCAGCGACTTCGGTTTTTCTTTTCAGATTTTCAGCATCTGCAATATTTTGAGTTTTGTGTACGTTTGAATTTATTTTGACACCGAGTAGGAGATTGTACCGAATCAACAAACATACACTGCATTTAACAGTAATCGATCAGATCAGAATGCAAAGCAGCATTTTCAAATTAGTCACAGCTCCACTAACAGAAAGACCCACAGTATCTGCGAGTTTGTTTGAAGCTCTCCCAGTTGTCAGCACTGAGTTCAAATAATGTAATAAGGTAACAGGCCAGAAATACTATATATTAGGGCAGACACTCTCAGTAAATCAGAAGCACAATCTTATGCTAAACCACTAATTAATTTTGCCTCTCTACCCTAATAAGCTACTTCAGTCACAGCTATCCAAGGGGTTTATTGCCAATGAATAATCATTCGTCTTCTTCTTCACATGATTGTTCCGAAGTGAATCTCTCAGATGTGAAACTTAATATAATGATAGTTTAACTGAAGGCTACAATCTGCTCATTAGTAACAAATATCTAATTAGCACGAATGTGATGGCTGGATTCACTGTCAGCGGCAGATGGTGGACGTCCACTTTCCAATTGTTTCAACCCCTGATCGAGACATTTCGAATCCCAGAGAATTTTTCAGCTTTCTCATTAGTTTTTGATGGTTGCTCATTACTGTACGATTCCAAATTCTGAAGCTAGTGGAATGATTTTGCACTATATCATCCGTGAATTTACCGCACTGGGCTGAGTGATCTTATGATTAATGATAATGCTAGAATTAGACTGTAAAGCTAGTGATTTAATGGGATGATTTCATACGTACTGGACTCAGAGTGCAATTCCATATCAGGTGAGGGACATCTACTGTTCACAAATTGATAAATGGAATGGTGGAAAACACTTCTTGTAACATTTTAACATTATCCATGTTAGCGCGTAATCGGGATGAATGATATGGATTATGCATGGATATGGTTTTCAGATTAATAGAGGTCAGCAGGATTGTTTTCTCCACGGAATGGTTACCTGAAAAAAAGTCCCAGCAAAATCAACCAAGTCAGTGTCAATTAACTCTTTCAAAAGGTTTTGGATAAATATCTGGTGAGCAATCGTCCTGAAGGTTATAGGGTGAGTGCAGACTGAGTTGAGCAAATACTTTCTGAGACACAAAGGTTTCTGTGCTGCTCATCTGTGGTCGAAATAGGTGGAGGGCATCATTGCCAGATTTAAGCAGAGAGACCAACAGTGTTGCAAAGCTGGATTAGTGTGGGATATCATCATGTGGAAGCTACCATTCCACAGATGGAAGTTTAGTGCTGCGGTGTATGATAATTCTTGCATTGGATACAGTGCTTTCTTGTCGAGTGTGTCTCAAAGCGCTTCACAGGATTTACTGCCAAATGTAGTGACTGTGTAATTTGGAGGCCAATGACTGGAAGTGTTATTCGCAGGTTGAAAACTGAGCAAATTACTGATGACACTATGGTATAAAGCTTGGAATCCAATCCATCATACATTCAGCAATTATAAACTACTGGTTTCCTCAAAGGCACATAATCAAAGGACTATTAATGATAGCCACCAAAGCAGTAGGTTGCATATATGCTTTAAGGTCTAGATCAATGATTGGATAACCAAACACTATTGCTGATCATAAAAATATTAAGCCAATGTCGAAAACAAAGTCCTGTTTAAAATGACCTGCTGCTATATATTTTTATGTTTGTGAACTGTGACCAAACATAGACTCGTAAAACTTCATAGAGCTAAGTCCTTACAATTAGCACATGGATCCACAAAAGATTCAATTAATTGAACAGGTTCAACCTTCCAACCTCAAAAACACTGGTTTCTGGTAATAATCACAACAACCATTTGCAATGTTCCTTTCAACACAACAGGAAACCTGTTTCTTGTTCCACTTCTAACAGCACTTTGAAAATACTGGAACCTGGAGTAATTATAAGGCATACATACATAACCCTCATTTTACACGATTTTACTGGGAAGTTAAATAGCCATTGATAATAACTCTCCTTTCCCAACAAAAAAAGACAAATGTGAAAAATTCCAGCTAAATAGTTCCTTGGTTTATCACCGTTCGTGTAATCTTGTCATGACTTTGAGATTACCCTTCAACTCCGTGCGGAAGGCTTGAAAGCCTATCACCCCTATCCTTGCCCAGCTCTACTGGCTCCCAAACCCAGAGAGGATTGAGTTCAACATCCTTATCCTTACTTTTAAATCTCTCCAGTCTTGCCCACTCTACCTGTGACCTTCATAAACCAATCAGCCTGCTCCCTCCGCTCGGCAAACCCAACCAACCCAATTAGCTCTGTGCCCCAGCCCCATCATCAATGGTCAGGCTTCCAACCAACAGCAAACTCCTGATAACTCGAATCTGGCTTAAACTTGTCACATCACTTAAGTCATTGTGCTGTCAATATCCAGGGTGTAACCCATCACTCCGGAAAACACGTCGATGAGCCCTTTTTCCTTGGGGAGTGACGAGTTATCAGGTTACTCTATCTACCCTTACTTAGGCTCTGGAACTCCATTCTGGAGTCCTTTTGCCGTGCCCCTTCCCTCCTTCAGGGTCTAGCTCAAGACTTCCCTTTTTGACCACACCTTAGGTCATCCTCTCCTCCACCCCCACCCTTCCTGGGTGCAAACCCTCAACTATCCAGTACTTTGGGATATCCTTCTGATGTGAAAGGTGCTACATAAATCAACTTATTGTTGTTGTTAACTGTGTTTTGTTTTCAAAATATGCAGATACCAGGGCATACAACCTCTTCTGCATTTAAATGGAGATCCTTACTCGCAATTAGTTTTGCAATTTGTCTATTCCAGACATCCTGATCTCTTTGTTCCTCCCCTATTGTGAAGTTGGAAACCTAGATTGTCAGTGAAAAGGAGGTGATAATCAAGTACTGTATAATGAGGGAACTGCATTAGAAAAGGGCAGTGACAACTGATTAGGCATGCAGTATATACCAGACTATTAACTACATCTTAAGGATTATTCTTATTATTTAATCAAAGAAAGGCCTGTGTAAATTATGGAAATCAATACAACTGGCAACTTCAATTGCCAAATATGCTTCTACTGTGAATGATGGGATAGAGAAACAGCGCCATCCTTTGAAGATGAGTGTTCTTTTTCCTTTAATGAAATGCAATGCATCATATATAATTTAAACCACATTACTCTGCTTTAACAATCAACTGTCCATACTCTACACCATAAATTATAGCATCATTTCTGACTGAGTTCAGCGCCTTGGGACGTCCTCCTGACGTGAAAGGCGCTTTATAAATGGAATCTTGTTGTTGTTGTTGTTGTTGAGTTATGAGGAATGCAGATTGCCAATTACTGAACACTCAATATTAACTTCCAATGGAACAAACCACATCTTTCACACAATTTGAAGATGAAATATTACCCATCTTGTCATCTCGTCCCTAAAAGATCGCAAAATTTGCAGTGTTTCCAATTTCACTGAGATCCTCCAAATTGGGACTTTTCTCATTCTTTTAAGGCTTTGGGAATTATGACCCAACACAAATCAATAACTGGTTAGGGAAATGAAATTTAAAAAAAATTCATTGGTACAACTAATATGTAACTGTGTTTCCTTTCAATCAAATCTCTCAGGCGATAGGGGGAAAGGGCAGAATATTAATGCTCTTAAATTGTGGCAGAAGAATTAAAATACGGTAGACTTTGTGTTAGCAATTACTCACACGCTTTACTAAACTATGAAATGAACGGAGAATTTATCCCTGGGTTACAAAGAAAAACGGGAACATGGAATAAAGACTCCTGGTCTAAAATGATTTAATTTCCCTTTTTCCTGTCAGGATATCCCACATGGCTGGTCTCCAGTAGATTCCCTTCTTGAAGGAAGATAAAAAAGCTCTCCTTTCAGATGGTAAAAACAATTAATTTCTCTTGGAAAAAGAAGTTATGAGGACAGTACTTTAGAATGGATGTACTTCTTCCGTCTGCCTTCCTTCCCCACACCCCCTCCCCCAAATGATGTTCTCCTCTGAATACTCGACATGATACAGACTTGCTCCATTCTGCAGCTACCATAAGAGATGAGTCAACAGAGCTGCAGCTTTCTGAATAACTCAAATAATGATACTCACCTAGAAATACAACAATAAATGGAGACACCAAATATGAAGCAAATAAAAGAAACTTAGTTTTGAACAAATAGTTTGGGGGCAATCGGTCACAATGAAATTTGAACAAGGAATTTTATGAACTATTATTAATTTCACTCGGATTTCAAAAATAGAGCTTATTACAATACATTCGTAAACAAATATGCTCAAAATAGCATTTTGATCCTTTATCAAAACAGCACTCAAATATTTACTAAACCTGTTCAAATATATTAACATTCGTACGTTAACTTCTGTACTGTCAACTTCACTTAAAAAAAACTGTCAACAACAGCTTTATAAGTGAATAACCATGTTAGAATGAGATCAGCAACTCATTCTAAAATATAATCATCTGCAAAGATCTGATGTTGAGCGAGATCTAAGGAATTTACAACCGAATAAAACAATGATAAAAAAGATACAGGCTGTAAAAATAAATCTTACCAGCTGTGCCAGTTTATATCATTTGAATACTTCCCTACTTCTTACTGCTGTGTACCCTCCCCTCATTAAATAAGCAAAGCTAATTGCTCACAGGTTAAATACTAAAATTTTGCAGCTGCAATATTAACATTAACTGATATCAGATGTAATGGGCATGAAAGCCAACATTTGTTCTAAATAATTCTTTACTCGTTTTTTTTTTGAATCAGCAAAGTGGCCACAAAAGCAACCCACACAGACTGAAAACTGATGAATTGTGTAGAACATATTCTATATTTAACAGAACATTTTACTGTGTTAACAGCAGTAGAATACATAACAGTTGTTCGACTGTATAATATTTTCAAAATACTTTGCAGTAGAATTGCAAACAAGAAAAATATTCACACAGGTATAAACAAATGCTGTCCTAAAAAAACAATTAAAAATTGTATAGACTTTAGATGAAGCAAATGTTTTTTTCAACAGAGACTGACACTTTTAGAGCCTTCTGGAACACCAATCTTTGTCTTTCAAATGCATTCCAAGTGCTGTTAGCTACACAATTGCATACTGTTCATATAATAGGTCCCGTATTTTATAATAATCTTCACACAAACAACCTTCTAGTCCGATTCGTCCTGTCTCAGTCTGAAATAGAAACAAGATCAAAATCAAGGGATTGATCCACCAATAAGGAAAAGCAAAAATAAGGGGAAAAAAAGTGGAAATACCGATGAGGGTAAGGAAGATAAAGCGCAGAAGCAGAACATGTGGAAAAACTTAGTAAATGAGAGGAATAATAAAAGGAATTAATAAAAGGCAAAAATTCTAACTAATGCTTGGGAGGTCCTCCTGACGGGAAAGGCACTATAAAAATGTAATTTGTTGTTGTTGTTATGACTAATTTTAACAGCATGATGATTTCGCTCAATAGCTATTTTCATTGCTGTGGATTTTAGCATTACCTAAGAAACTTCAAATGGCCCTAAGTTCTTACTCTAGGAACAGAAGGAGGCCATTCAGCCCCTCGAGCCTGTTCTGCCATTCTATAAGATAATGGCTGATCTGTACCTCAACTCCAATTACCCACCTTTGGCCCATATCCCTTGATACCTTTACCTAACAAATAACTGTCCACCTCAGTCTTGAACTTGTTGCACCTTTAACAATGAGAGAGAAAGATTTGCAGCTCAGCTACAGGAAAGCCTACTACAACAACTTGGATTTATATAGCTCCCTCCACGCCGGACGGTGTCTCAGAGCGCTTTACAGTAACGATCTCGTGACCGAGCCAGGGGAAGGAAAGTGACCAAAGGCGCTATTATAATTATATTATATAATAATTATTATTATATATTATAATTACCAAAGTAACTATTAGTTACCACTATCATGTCTTGGCTCTCTGTTGGGTAATTCCACACTTCTGTTGGTTTTATTTTAAACGCTGGACAGCTGCAAATATACTTACTCTTCGGACCGCCACCACATTGTTACAGACCAGCACACCACCAACAAACTCAGCCTGAACGCCTTCCCGCAAAAGAACTTGTTTAAAATCAGATAATCTTGGCTCATTAATGAAGACAGCTTGATGTCCGGGAACCTGAAAATTTAGTTTAATAATTATAAATAATTCATTTTTTTTTATATAACTCCGTGAGAGCTTTAAAGGCTACAGATTTTATAAATCATTTTACTTATAATGAATACTCCTTTACTGTTTCAGGCTTCAATATACACTACCTACATTTTAAGGAAATTAACGTTTACAGTCAACAGTAACAAGCGATCTCAGAATGCCTTCAATGTACCTCATTTGGTGGCAATGGTTCCAGTGTTGGGATGACATCGAGGTCATCATTGGCCTCTTTCTCATCATCGTCAAATAGACTCTTGATAGCTTTTTGCTGAGCAGCAACTGGGTCGGAGGTATGTGTGGGTGCAGTAGTGTCGACCTGCATTTCTCCATCATCATCCACCCTCAAGTCCCCCTCTTCCAGAACGACCCCAGTGTCAACCTTTAACACCCTCATGTCCAAGACACCGTCTATCCAGGCCAACTCCGCATCCTTCGCTTTGCAGAACTGAAGAGAACTAACTAATGAATCCTTCAGTCGGACCTGAGGATAGAAACAGCAAGAAACACAAGGATCAATGCAAGAGTTTAGGAATCTTAAGCAAATAGATTTAGCAACCACATAAATCTCAGAAATATTCGTCATCTTGCAATGACCACCGCAATCTTTTACACCATTACTGCTCTGCTGGGTCTTAACACATTCAATGTGCCACTCCAGTGCAATTAGGACAGAAATACTGCTTATATAAACCGTGATGATAAAGCAGTAAATCTCATTTTACTAAAGAATCTTACTTTTAAAACAAACTGCATTTACATTTTCCACAGAAATAAATGGCATTTACATAGACAAAAATATTCAGGATAAAATATTAATAATGCTCCTTGCATTAAAATGCAAGTTTAATAGAAATAACATTTTAACAGCACAAAGGAATAAAGTTAGCTACTCTAACACAAACAGCAGTATGTTGAATTGTGGTTGATGGACAATATTAACAGTTATAGCCTATGATAAGTGATTACGAGAATTAGATACACCAAAGGGTTTCATTTTAGCTCACAAACAAAACTGAAAGTTCCTATTTGATTTAGATTACCAATGAAAATAAGGACAGAGGATCATAAAGAGGATAAACACCATCAAAGACTACTTGGGCCAATCAGTCTGATTACATGCTGCTCAGTGGTTAGAGCACTCGCCTTGCAAGTGAGACACCTGAGTTCAATCCCAGGCAGGGTGAAACCTTGGGCAAGTTTCCTTACTCCACACACCTAATGACAATCCCTCCAAAAAATAAAGCAATAATAAATTGGTCATTTTCAATCTACGACTCTTTGTGGGACACTGCTGTGCACAATTGGCTGCCGCATTCGCCCACAAATATGCAGTCAATGCACTTTACAGTATATTCTGTGATGCGCTTTGGGATGTCTAGAAGACACAAAAGGCACTATATAAAATGCAAGGATTATTATTATTCTATGTAATTATATGTAAAAAGTAATCATCAGAGTAGCCTCTTGAAAAATCATGTGGTATTTAATGTGCATCTTGCAATACCTGGTATATGTGAGTCTCACTGGTTGCATCCACTGTTTCATGAAGCTTTGGTGTGTAAATCTTAATGTCCTTCCCACCAAATCCCTTGCAAGATTCAGCCAGGTCCTGACTGGATTCTGGGGGTCCGTGAACAATAATCAACTGCCGCGGTTTCATCTGATTAATTATCTTTTTGATCGAGTCACCATCTGAGCGTCCCTCATAATCAATATATGTCACTCTGGCTCTGTTTAAATAAGAAGACAAATGCACATTACACTTCATGTACATACACCTTAGGCTCGAAATAAAAACTGCAAATGCAAACGATTTATTGGTAGCTCTTGATCAGATACACATGGTAACTCAATATAGATGAGAGGACACACACACATACACACACAATATTGAGCTATGACAATTACTTTGATGAGTGAAAATTAATAAACAATAATAATTCTTGAGTTTCACATTTCACTTTATCACATGGTTGAGATGTCTCAAAGCGCTTCACAGAATATACTATAAAGTGAATGGACTGTATATTTTGTGGGTGAAACACGGCAGCCAATGGCGCACAGCAGAGACCCACAAACAGTTGTGCTATCATTAAGAAGATAGGACAGAATGAAACAGAAAGCAACTGGCTTACTCTATACAAGGCACATATTAAGATATAGGATCTTACTAACCTGATTTCTATGGTATCGGATGTTGAAATACATTTTGTTGGAACGTCACTCAGGTCCTGATCCATGGGCTCCTCACCATTGCTCAGACCAGAATCAAGTTTGCTCTTCTCTTCCTCTGCTGCCTGAAGTTCAGGAACCAAGAAATCCTCTGCTCTGAAATTAAACATCGACTGATAAGTTTAGTAAAATAACAGAAACATTACAATGCAGAGCCGTGCTTCAATGTCAATGATTAATGTTGGCATTGGACAAAATGTCAGCAGCTAGTTGCAACTTCTACAGTTCATAAATAATCCACACGCACACAAAATCATGCCCACGAAACACAAAACAAGCTGACATAGAGTACCACCAAGTGGCAGAGGCAAAAATAGCACTCCAGGATTGCAATAAAATGAAAAGCTGGCATGGGACATTGCTGTGGTTCAAGACAAAATACATTTGCAAATTTATGACTTTTCTGTGTAGTGTCAGTGTACCACCTAGATCTGTTGCACAAAACTTTCATCATCTACTCAAGACTTGGGCTATTTTCTTCTCTCTTATCCACCCACTCCTCTGTCTATCTATATGCTCCCTCTTGGTGACATCATCCGTAGACATGGGGTCAACTTCCACGTGTATACGTGTGACACCCAACTGTACCTCTCTGCCTCCACCCTTGACTCCAGGACTCACTGCTGTCCTGACAGAATGTCTGTCAGACATCAAGTCCTGGATGAGAGCCAACTTTCTTCAGTTGAATATCAACAAGACCGAGGCTCTCCTGAATGGCTTCTGTCAGCACCTCCTCACCTCAGGCGCTGACAACGTCACCATCCATGGATGCACACTCCACCTTGCTAAGCCAGTCTGGAACCTTGGGGTCTTGTTTGACCCTTAACTATCCTTTCTACCCCACGTGTGCCATGACCCGCTCTGCCTTCCTCACCTCCGCAACATCACCCGGCTCCAACTCTGTCTCACACCACAGGCTGCCGAACCCCTCATAACACGCCTTCATTACATCGAGGCTTGACTATGCTAACTCACTGCTTGACGGCCTCCCCAACTCCTCCCTCCATAGGCCGCAGATCATCCGGAACTCTGCAGCCGGTATCCTCTCCCGCACTAGGCTCCGCGAACCTATCACCCCCATCCTCGCCCGACTTCACTGGCTTCCCATCACACAGAGGATACAGTTCAAGATCCTGGTCCCCACCTTCAAAGCACTCCATGGTCTTGCTCCCCCCCTATCTCTCTGACCTCCTAACCCCCTATCACACTGTTCACTCCCTCCGCTCAGCGGGCTCCAGCCTGCTTCACGTCGCCCACCTTGCTCGTCCCACTATCGGAGGGCGGGCCTTCCGCCACTCTGCACCCACCCTCCGGAACCCCATCCCACAGTGCCTCCGCCTCGCCCCTTCCCTCGCCACCTTCAAGACCCTCTTCTTCGACCGTGCTTTCGATCTCCCTGCTTCCCCTCCCTCCCCCACCCCTCAGCTCAGGTCGGTAACTCTGTCTATCCAGCGTCTTGGGACATCCTCCCGACATGAAAGGCACTATACAAATGTAATTTTATTGTTGTTGTTGTTGGGTGCCCAACCAGCTGTGTAAAACATTTGAAATACCCTCCCAACATGAAAGGCATTATGTCTTATGTAAAGTATATTGTACAAGGGTGTTACCTTCATGGAAATGTTTGTCAAATCATTTCTGCCTTCCGAAACAAAACCACATATAGATAAATCCCAGCTAGCTGGACACCTAAGCGTTCTGAGACGATACCCCGGGTGTAGGGTGCTATACAAATGCAAGTTGTGTTGTTGTTAATGGCGGAGAAGGGGGAAAAGAGATGTAGATCCAAAACTTTTCCATGTGGTGAAAGCCACGTGAAAGGGTTACAAGCGTCCAACGTACCTTATTATTTCTCCGTATTCATCCCACTTCAGTCTTTCTTCCGTGGCCGGGAACATGGGGTAAGACTTCTTAGCCTGTTTGAAGAAACTTCCTTTGCGACTGCTCTCACTTTTCATCATGAGATCGTGTTTGGTTTTCCCCGTTATCGGCTGGTCCAGATCTTCTTCAACGTCACTCTCATCGCTTGAGTCAACATCTCGCCTGTGAAGCGCACACAGTCAAGAAAATAGCCAGCTTAATAGTGGAAAACAACAGCAACAAGATTTCATTTATAGAGCGCCTTTCACGTTGGGAGGACGTCCCAAGGCGCTGGACAGTTGGGTCAGGACCCGAGCAGGGGAGAAATGGTCAGGGGGAGGGAAGGGAGGGGGTAGAAAGAATCATTAGGTTCCAAAGCCTTCTTACTCCTTTTCTTGTTCCTGCTTTTTAGCTGCTTCTTTCTTGAGTTTCTCCTTTTCCAGATAGTCTTCCAGTTCCTTCCCTTCCAATTTTACCCGCCGTCTAATCTATTTCCAAAAAAAAGAAAAACGAATTGTAAAGATCACAGAAAGTACACGACGTGTGTGAATACTATGGGACTGTTTTACATCTCTTGTGCACTTCCCAGCTACAATCTCAAAAGTGCAGATGGAGAGTTGCAAGTGGGTCATTGTTTCCCCTCTGACACAGGAAACAATGCACAGGCTTTGAAGATGTATAAATTACCAACCACCATAAAAACTTCTTTCTAAACAAGTCTAAAGCAAACAAATCATAACCACCAACTTTCACTTCCATTGTTACCTCCATATCCATTTTCTTGGTGCTCGGGTTGTCTATTAGGTATCTGGCCAGTGTTCCCGGTGTCGTCCTGTAGGTAAGGATGACAGAATTCTTTGGGTCCTGACACCACTGGATGAAAAGGTCACGAGAAAACCCACATTCCATATCAGGCTGACTGGCCAGCACAACCTTTGGACTGGGAACTCGTGCCAAGTCCGAAAGGCTGTGGCACAAAGACAGATGGCGGAACTGAAAGGGATTGTTCCGTTTGTCTTCAAAACATCTCATTAACTTGTCGCTCATCCATTCCACCTGTAATTGAAGAAGCAACAGAGATCTCTTAACAACAACAATTTGCATTATATAGCGCCCCTCATGCAGGCTGGTATCCCAGAGCACTTAACACTATGGTTCCAAGGAACTGTAATCACTGAAATGCATTCAGTAATTTGTAAAATACTAAATTTAAACTTGCATTTGTGCTTTTCACATAATAGAATGCCTGAAAGAATCTGGAAGTAATGAAAAAAACATAGTTCCAGACCAACCTGTGATTTGGAAAACTCCACCACATTGTAGCTAACATTATTTAACAAAGCGAGAGAGTAAACACTCAGTCCAGCATCCTTAGTCCTCCAGATCTGGTCTAGAAGCTGAGCCAGTTCTAACACTCGTCCAGCAGTGTCTAAAGCAATCAGCACGTTGCCATCACCACGCAATGTTTCCAAGACATTGGCTGCAAGGTAAGACACAGTGTAAACAGAAACAGAACACACAGAGCATGCCTATGCTGCCGCAAAACAAACCAATCATAGCATTAGATTATGTTTTCTAGCACACAACTGTTGGAAAGTACATACTGAGCAATTGTTCATCTCGCTGTTTTCTTCTGGGTTGAATATAAGTGGCATTGAAAGAGTCCGTGATGAGCAGAGAGGGTCTGTTGATCATTTCCACTGAACATCCATTCAGGTGGCTAAGAAAACAAAATGGGAAATGAATTACTTATTGTTCAAATTGCATGATCATGCTTTAAACCTACCTAATAGCAACTAGTTTTATTACCACATTTTAATCCACATCAGCCATCACGTTTGCACTGAAAAACACACTGCACTTAGCTCGACAGTGTCCATAGATATAAGATATAAGGAGTCCTCATCTATTCCACCTGATACAATTTTTTGTTTGATGCTTTCATAGACAGACTGTAGGTTCCATAGTAAAATGTCAACATCAGACACAAAAAATAGATAAACCTGGTTTTACAAAAGCGGAACAAGCTATGTTGATTTCCTTCACCACAGTAAGGTGCAACCAAACAGTTTAACAGAGGATGAGTTTTAGCTGGTCCCTAACAACTATGTTAGGCTGCCATAAGTAAACAGCACCTCTACGTGAACAAAAGAGCTGCAGCAGAAATACATGCTATACTGTTAAGAAGGGTGCTGTCTTATGTCACTCACATTTCTCTCTTGTGGTTAAAGTCAACACCATAAACTATTTCCTCTTCTCCATCTTTCACAATCTTCCAGATTGTTCCTCCAATCATATGGCCTGCGGGTAAAGGAGTTATGGACAGACCATGTCCTTTGCCTGGAAATGAGATACAATAGAGAAATATTCAACCGTACATAAAAAATACTAACTACGGTAAGAGAATTGTATTTTTCATTGCTTCAATTGAATAATTAATCTGAAAATACTATCATTAAGAAACAATCCTCCCAACTATTCCCTCTCCACCTTCAAGGATGCTCTTGGTCGAACACCATTCCCCATTCTTAGCCGTACAGCTCTGCATTGCGACAGCAAGCAATCTGTGAGGTTAGGAGCCTGTAAAGTCACACCTAACTTTCTCTTGTTCCTCAAGGTGAATCCCCTGACCCTGATAGTATAACTAAGATTGAAAATCCTTGCATTTGATATAGCGCTTTTCATGTCTTCTGGACGTCCCAAAGCACTTCACAGAATATACTGTAAAGTGAATTGACTGTATATTTGTGGGCAAACGCGGCAGCCAATTGCGCACAGCAGTGTCCCCACAAACAGTCGTAGATTGAAAAATACCATATGTGGGGAAAAGCAGGCATTAACAGACAATCTACCACAATTTGATGCAATGCATTGGTACTGCACAATTGTGGTTTCCATTACTTAATTCAACCTCTGAGTCTCCAAATGGATTCTTGTTTCCAAATATACCTTTTAAATTGACAATCTGGGAATACTTCAACTGCTGGATCTTGTCGAACGCTGCATCAACATCATCCAAGGTAAAGAGTGAGAAATCCTCAGTATTGTGTCGAGACTTGTAAAAAAAAGTATAAGCTTCTAAATTAAATCAGAATTTCATGCCATGATAATCAGCTCCAGGTACCATATGCTGTGCCTTACTGGCTACTATAAAAACTTATGCATCTTAGTTTTGTAACTAAAGATTAACAGCATTCGTACTTAAATCATTGTCAGAGCATAGATGTTTCTTAAATGAATTCACCTGATAGAGATCGTACATAAACATCTGTCCCATTTTGTAAACGGGAATAGTGGCATAAATTGCACAGTTTAATCCTAACCTCCCAACAGCATATGGGAGAGCGCCGAGGTGTAATGGATCCGGATGAGAAAGTAGGATTGCGTCGACTAGATGAACGTACCTGAAAACAAATTGCAATCAGTTACAAAATTGCTACCAACAACTGACATCTTCAAGTTCAATACAACTTTGTCAAAGAAAAAAATGTGATCAGAAACTGTTTTTAATGAAATGGCTACAAAATATCTCAACAAATTAGCTGAGTGAAGAACAGAGAACTGTCACTACCTATGAAACCATTCCCCGACAAGTCAGCTGTCTCAAGTGAGCAGAGGGAACTGGCACAAAAAAGTTAAAGCTGAACATACTAATGAACGTTTAACAAAAAATAGTAGTTTCAGTATTTTAGAGCGGCTTAGTGTTAAGCAAGGTACAATTATTTTTTGAAACCTTGATATTTCTCGCACATTTGACTGAAAATTCTAAACCTATTGTAATTTTGCAGCAATAACCACTAAATGCTTTACAAACAGACCACGTCACTATGCGGAGAATGACTTTGCTCACTTTTTCAGTGCATCAATTATATCCATAGAGAAACTTTCATCCCAACCACAGTCCAGCAGAAAGCGAAATTCATCCACTTGCAGGAGGTAGCAGAGAGCAGATTCCTCCTGCACTCCGGAAATCGCAGTTAGTTTGATGATAGACGTCATGTTTGGTTTTCACAGATAAACACAACTGATAAAAGAACAAGGAAAAAAAGTGAATCAGACCCAGTCTACACACGAGAACTATCCAAGTGTATAACATGGTAGAAGGCCATTTAGCCCGTTTCTTCAGGTCGGTGTTTGTTTTTCCGAGAAGCAACCCATCCCAAATCCCTGTGACCCTCATGCCACTAAATGTGTCTCGTTTATAGATTCAAATATTCACCAAAACATTATACAGGACTCAGAAGCGTGAAAGGTCGACAGTGATGTGCAGCTTCTTAGCCCATCTCTTAAGTAATACTGGTACCAACTATTTGGGCCAAACAGTCTGGAGTGATGCTGTACAGTCTATGTTCTCTGCTTGCTCTCCATCAACAACAACTTGCATTTATATAGCACCACTCACACAGGGTAGCGACGCAGAGCCCTCCAATCTTCCTACTATCTCAAAACATTGTTCTGTCGATCAGCCTCTCTCCCTACCCCACAGGAAAGTTACCAGTTCTAATGGCAATTTAGATCACGCAGCGAGTGGCCCCTGAATAACGAAAGTGCCAAACCGTAACCGCCTTTCAATCCTGTTTTACCAAGTGAATGTATGAAACAAAATTTTGCAGCAGTATCTCTTTTATCTTTATCGGTATCTTTTCGGCCCTCGTGACGGCCGCAGAAATAAGAATAAAACCTCGCATTCGGTACGGCGCCTTCTCTCGTCTCCGAGACGTCTCAAGGCGCTTCGCGGGAAGATGCTCCAAGTACAGCGACCGCGTCTATCGTGGGGGGGTGGAGGGGTTGGGGGGGGGCGAAACGTGAAACAAGTGCACTTTACCTGGGGAGCCTGAAAACTGAGGAGTTAAAACGCACACAGGTCTGGGTCGCGCTTCAATGGGACTTTAAGGGGGTGATGGTGGTGGCGGTGATGGCTGTTGTTGTTGTGGTTGTGGACTCCACAGAGGGTTTGACTTGCTTCACCCTCGGGACACTCGAGCCCCACTCGCTTGGTGAGGGCGGGGGCTGCGGTCTGTAACAGGGGGTGGGAGGTCGGGGAGGGGTTGGGGAGGGAGGGGAGTAAGAGAGGAAGGTGTGGGGGGGGGGGGATGAGGAGAGGGGGTGTCGGGGACGTGCGGCTCGTGAGGCTCCAACTGGAGAGCTTTGCCGCCCAGACCCTCGCCTCGCGCGGGCGGGCGCGCAGACAGGCCTCAGGCGCCCTTTTTTTTTTCCCCCCTCCCCCTTAAACACCCCCGGGAAGGGGGGGGGGGGAGAGAGAGAGAGAGAGGGAGAGGCAGAGAGAGAGAGAGAGAGAGAGAGAGGGGGAGCGCGGACACACAGAGACTCCTTCGCCCGAGAGAGAGAGAGAGAGAGAGGGAGTGAAGAGCTTCAAAAGAAGCCGCGCGGTCGGTGTGTGGGACTCCGCGCCGCCATTGCCGGCGCTCTCCCTCCCGCTCGCCCCGCGTCACGTGTGAGTCAGAGGTCACCGGACTGCACCAACTCCTCGACACCCCCCACAATCCCCCCCTCTCCGCGCGCAAGAGGCCGTGAATGGGCTGCGCCGGCGTCCGTCCCCCCCCTCACTCCCCCTCACCTCACCTCACGCCTCGAAGAGGAGCGGCGACGACGGAGTGAGAGAGAGTGAGTCAGAGAGAGAGAGAGAGTCAGAGGGGAGAGGCCGCGGCTCCCCAGTCCCGCGAGCGCGGACCCCCCGCCCGGACCCCACTCCACACGGGCCCCGGGGACACAGAGCTCTAAGGCCCCGATGACCTTCTCCCGCGGCCTTTCCTTCTCTCCTGTCGTCTCCCGAGGGCCGCCCTCATCGCTCGGGGCCTCTCTCTTCCCCCGGTCTCTCCCCCACCCCCCCGGGAAGGGGAGCCCGAGTGGCTCAGTGACCCCCCCCCACAGCCTCCCCCCCACAGCCTCCCCCCCCCCACAGCCTCCCCCCCTCCCCACAGCCTCCCCCCCTCCCCACAGCCTCCCCCCTCCCCACAGCCTCCCCCCTCCCCACAGCCTCCCCCCCTCCCCACAGCCTCCCCCCCCCCCACACAGCCTCCCCCCCCCCCACAGCCTCCCCCCCCCCCCACAGGCTCCCCCCCCCCCACAGCCTCCCCCCCCCACAGCCTCCCCCCCCCCCCACAGCCTCCCCCCCCCCACAGCCTCCCCCCCCCACAGCCTCCCCCCCCCCACAGCCTCCCCCACCAGCCTCCCCCCCCCACAGTCTCCCACCCCCCAAAGCCTCCCCCCCCACAGGCTCCCCCCCCCCACAGCCTCCCCCCCCACAGCCCCCCCCCCCCACAGCCTCCCCCCCCCCACAGCCTCCCCCCCCCCCACAGCCTCCCCCCCCACAGCCTCCCCCCCCCCCCCCCCCCCCCACAGCCTCCCCCCCCCCACAGCCTCCCCCCCCCACAGCCTCCCCCCCCCCACAGCCTCCCCCCCCCCCACAGCCTCCCCCCCCCCACAGCCTCCCCCCCCACAGCCTCCCCCCCCCCACAGCCTCCCCCCCCCCCACAGCCTCCCCCCCCCCCACAGCCTCCCCCCCCACAGCCTCCCCCCCCCACAGCCTCCCCCCCCCCACAGCCTCCCCCCCCCACAGCCTCCCCCCCCCACAGCCTCCCCCCCCCCACAGCCTCCCCCCCCCCCACAGCCTCCCCCCCACAGCCTCCCCCCCCCCCAGCCCCCCCCCCCACAGCCTCCCCCCCCCACAGCCTCCCCCCCCCCCACAGCCTCCCCCCCCACAGCCTCCCCCCCCCCCACAGCCTCCCCCCCCCCCCACAGCCTCCCCCCCCCCACAGCCTCCCCCCCCCCCACAGCCTCCCCCCCCACAGCCTCCCCCCCCCACAGCCTCCCCTCCCCCACAGCCTCCCCCCCCCACAGCCTCCCCCCCCCCACAGCCTCCCCCCCCCACAGCCTCCCCCCCACAGCCTCCCACCCCCACAGCCTCCCCCCCCACAGCCTCCCCTCCTCCCTTCAGATAGCGCCTGGCTGCTTGGGGCAACTTCTGGAGATGAATCCGGAGCCGAGAGCCTCGGGCCAGACATCATCATCATCATAACCTCGCATCTGATATAACGCCGTATCAGGCCTTCGAGACGTCTCAGAGCGCTTCGCAGGATATGCTGTAAAGTGGAGTGACTGTGCCATTGCCCAGTGGAACTGAGCCGCAACACAACCGCTCACAACTGACCCCAAGTTCCGTTGTTACTTGGGATCTCAGCCGGGACGGCAATATAAAAAAAGAGTGTCCTTCTTAGCTTTGACCTCTCGGGGCTGGAGATTGAGTGGAATCATCCAGGAATCGTCCCAAATACTGATCGCCTTCCAGTGACTGATCACCCTCTGCATTGAGGGGGGGTGGGGGTTGGCTAATGTGTTACCTGTGTTATTTTCGCTGGTAAACATTGTAATGAAGAGTTACAGCCATACTGCTGCTGCCCTGGTTGAGATCAGTTAATTCAGTGTCGACTGGGAAATCAACTCAAGATCTTTTTGGTCTGTGGGTGTCAGTTCACCTTTCGGCAGTGGGCGTACCGGCTGGGTCAGCTGTTGCCCACAAAATACACGGTCAATTCACTTTACTGTATATTCCGTGAAGCGCTTTTGAGACATCTCAACGACATGATAAGGCTCTATTATCAAAAGCGAGCGTTATTATCAGAACTGGGTAGACACCCAATCTCTTTGATCGCTACTAAGTGTTTTCTGGACGCGTGTAAAAATCAGTGGTTCAGTTCTACTTTAACTTGTAAATCTGGTGGGCGAGAGGAATGTTTCATCATCTGATTTACTTGGAGTATATGATTTTTACACTAATTTGATGCTTACCAAAAATTTTAATAGCATGACTTGTTTAGTTCAGGTAAAAGTTTGTGTTTGATAATTCTTCGTTGGTTTTCCTCCCTTCAGCATGGTGAACCTGGTTAGCTTTGCACGGGAACACTGGGTCAATATCCTTGTTCCCCTGGGTTTTCTACTTGGTTGCTATTTTGACAGAAGGAATGATGCAAAATTTACTGACTTCAGAAATAAAAGCTTGTTGTACAGACGGTGAGTAGTGGAATAGTATATAGACCTACATTTTCTTGTTTAATTCATATGGCATTATTTACAAATTAATTTTGGAGGCTGCAAAATGCATTAATATTTTAATATAACAAAATATATAATAATAATAATCCTTGCATTTGATATAGCGCTTTTTACATCTTCTAGATGTCTCAAAGCGCTTCACAAAATATGTTGTAAAAATAATACATCAGTTCCCTTTCTTGGCACTTATTTGGCAGTGGCAGTGTACTGAGAAATGTCTTAAATTGCAAAATATTTGTTATTTGAAATGTAAGATTGGTTTTTAAAAACTTAAAAAAAGTGAAATGCTTTTGGCATTTTTATTTGCAATATTTCATTCTTTTTATTTCAATTAAATATGCTTCTGCTATATGTGAGTAAATGGGGTCAATTCAAATTAACTACTGCAATAGAACAGTTGTATGTTTTAATCAGTCATATTATTTCTTTATTTTCAGAGAATTGAGACCAGATGAAGAAACTACATGGAAGTAAAATGACAAATCCACTGGAAATGAAGCTTGCTTACATTAAAAGAAATCAGGCTCTAAGTTAGTTCTTGGCCTTGTCAAATTTCCAGCTAGCTACCATATTTAATGAGTTTCTTTGAATACTGGTTTTCTTTCTAACATGGGATTTGGCATCAAAACATCACACAACATTTATTAAGTACAAAATTAAAATGTATCTATTCATTATTACAGCATTTACTGTTTAAGAAACTGATGTACAGAAGTATTATGTCAGACCTAATAAACGCATTAGTAATTTGTTTGAATTGTTACTTTGATTGTGAATTTTCATTCATATTTTAATGAATGCCCAGCATGAATATCTAACACGCGACAGAATGTGAATGCACTCGTAGTCCTTTCCCACCCCTCTTATTCTGGAATGGGATATGGTAGAGATAGAAAAAATAAAGTGGCGAAGAGGTGCAATATTTATGTTCCAGGATTCATCATTCATTTGTCTGAACACTAACTTGCCTCTTCAATATAAATTCTTCAGCAGAATATTAAACTTCAAAATATCATCAAAAGGTCAGTTGTGCCCTGCTGTCACCCTGAATGACTTCCGACTAATTTGAAGCAGAGTGAAATTTGAATCTGGGTGCTTCCCAGTCTATTTTATGGCAGGCTTGCTCACTTCATAAACTTGCTGAGCCGACAATGTTTTATTCAAGTTAAAAAAAAAAAATGAGATGAAAGAACAAACATCCTGTGCAGAATTACTCATCAGACACACCTACGCATTCTACGAAAATTGCACGGCCAGAAACTTATTGGAAATGTACATGAATGTACCTGCCTGACAACTCTGAACTGGCTTTACGACGCTGAAAGTGTTCAGTGCTGGATATAGCAGCCTGCGAAGCTGTGGCATTGACTGCACTAGTCCAGCATCAGTTGCTCTGCCCCGCTTGCACCCGTATGGCACAGATCTTGCATAGATGGGAATGGTTCTGCCCACACACACTTCAAAACTGGCACAGCTCTCCGAAGAGCTTGGCATCAGAAACAGGAGGAGGCCATTCAGCCCGTCGAGCCTGTTCCACCATTCTCGGTGGTGGAACAGGCTCGGCCACGGCTGATCCGCTGGTTAGTTCAGTGCCGTCATTGCAAGGGTAGCGTTGCTTTCAGGTCAGGAGGACGTCACAAAATAATCCTTGCATTTGATACAGCGCCATATCAGGTCTTCGGGACGTCTGAACGCGCTTCACGGGATACGCTAAAGTGAATTGATTGTATGGGCGAAACGTCCAACAGCAACAACAACAACAACTTGGATTTGCATAGCGCCCTCCGCGCCTCAGAGCCTTTAAACATGGCAGCCGATCGTGCGCAGCGTCGTGGATTGACCCCTGAGCAACAGGACTCCACTGCCTGGCGTGACCCAACTGCCAGTCCGCGGCTCAGCGGGTCAGTGCCTGAGTCCTGCCGCAGCCGGCCACGCCCCGCCCCCCCGGCCCCCTCGCCCCGCCCCCCCGGCCCCCTCGCCCCGCCCCCCCGGACCCCTCGCCCCGCCCCCCCGGCCCCCTCGCCCCGCCCCCCCGGCCCCCTCGCCCCGCCCCCCCACCCCCCTCGCCCCGCCCCCTGCCCTGGCGGCTCTGCTCTGTTGTTGACGTACTGAGGACGGGGGCGGGGCGGGTGCTGAGCGCTGATTGGTTGAGAGGCGGTGACGGCCGCGCGGGGGGGCGGAGCCAGGCCGCGGTGCAGGCTGGTCTATTGTCCATCATGGAGGCCATATTTCACGAGAAAGTGAGTTAAAAAGGCGGAAAGGGAATAAAAGCGCGGGGCCGGGCCTGTGGGGGGGGGGGGACCTGCGGCGGTTGGTGCCCTGAGGGTTTGGGGTGGGAAGGAGGCCTCTCCCCCTCCCTCCCCTCCGGGGCCGCAGCGACACGGGCCGGTCCCCGAGGGCGGCCCTGACCGACCGCAACACGCCCCGGGCTGTGCCGGGCCAGGCTTCCAGCCGGCATGGCGCCCGAATTTCAGGGCTTCAGCCCATGACCAGGGTTTGGGGGTTCAGGGGAGGGGGAGAGAGAGAGAGACACACACAGACGAGAGAGACAGGAAGAGACAGAAGGGGGAGAGAGAGGTGGGGGGAAGAGACAGGTGCGAAAGAGAGAGGGGGGAAAGGGAGAGGTGGGGGGGGGAAAGGGAGAGGTGGGGGGGGAAAGGGAGAGGTGGGGGGGGAAAGGGAGAGGTGGGGGGGGGAGAGCGAGAGAGAGGTGGGGGGGGAGAGCGAGAGAGAGGTGGGGGGGGAGAGCGAGAGAGAGGTGGGGAGGGGAGAGCGAGAGAGAGGTGGGGAGGGGAGAGCGAGAGAGAGGTGGGGAGGGGAGAGCGAGAGAGAGGTGGGGGGGAGAGAGGGAGAGGTGGGGGGGGGGGGAGAGAGGGAGAGGTGGGGGGGAGAGAGAGGGAGAGGTGGGGGGGGAGAGAGAGGGAGAAGTGGGGGGAGAGAGATGGAGGGTGGGGGGGAGAGAGAGAGAGAGGTGGAGGGGGGAGAGAGAGAGAGAGGTGGGGGGGGAGAGCGAGAGAGAGGTGGGGGGGGGGAGAGTGAGAGAGGTGGGGGGGGGGAGAGTGAGAGAGGTGGGGGGGAGAGAGTGAGAGAGGTGGGGAGGGGAGAGCGAGAGAGAGGTGGGGAGGGGAGAGCGAGAGAGAGGTGGGGAGGGGAGAGCGAGGGAGAGGTGGGGGGGAGAGAGGGAGAGGTGGGGGGGGAGAGAGAGGGAGAGGTGGGGGGGAGAGAGAGGAGAAGTGGGGGGGAGAGAGAGGGAGAGGTGGGGGGAGAGAGAGAGAGAGGTGGGGGGGGGAGAGAGAGGTGGGGGGGGGAGAGAGGTGGGGGGGGGAGAGAGGGAGGCAGGGACTCGCCCTCTCCGCCGCCCACAGTAACACTGAGGGCAGTAACTCTGTGCGCTCAACCCCTGCCAGGTGGTGTTGGCTTGTTGGTGCTGCTGCCGTGACCAGGCTTTGGGGGTGAAGATGGGAGAGAGGGAGGGAGGGAAGGAAGGAAGGAAGGTGGGAGGGAGGGAATTGACCCACAGCCATATCGGTGACTGTAAATCAACCCTCCCAGGTGTTCTTGACTTGCAGATGAGCCCCAGGTGTTGTTTAGCTGCTTTCGTTTTTTTTCGTTCAAACCTGCCCCATCTCGACTCCATTTTAGGGGTTGTGGTAATGGTCGCTGTGCAATGCGCAGCGAATAAGCTTGTCCAGCGAAAACAATGGGAACAACATCATCACATCGTATTTGTGTAGTGCCTTTCATGCGGGGTGGTGTCTCGGAGAACTTGTCGCCAATAACAGTGGCCTGAGCATTGCCCCCATTTGTTAGGGCTTTTGGTTTCCATCGTTAAAAGTTTCACAGACTGCTTAACCCACCAGCAGTCCCTTAGAGATAACTGTGGAACTACCCAGCGTTGAAGTCTGTGGAAATGTTTATCTATCATTCAGTGTAGTTGGTGGTGGAGCGGGGGGGGGGGGGATATTATTCTGCATTTCCTAAGTTTTGGAAAATGAGTGTGGGAATTTGGCGAGGAAAGCTTTGTATTTTGTGTAAACTTTGATTCATTGATTTTGTTGTTTACAAAAGTGAAACTGGAAAGTTGAAGATATTGCCTAAGTTCCATTTGTTTATCTGCAATACAACCCCAATTTAGATTTGTCCTCCACTTTGCTTTATTACATAATTGCAGTGAAAATCCCTGACAGTTGCATAACGTGTTTACTGTTCTTGCCTCTTACCCCAGGATTTTTGTCACAAGTCTGCCATATAGCAATTACTGCCAGAGGGTGCTGTTTTCCCAGTAAAATGTCTTCTTCCCATCATATGTTCTTGTTGTGATCTTGCAGTACACTACTTCCACATCCTGTTTTATGATTTAAAATCCATAATTCCTCTTCATTGGATACAAAGGCATCCCAGTTGCAAAGATACAAAACTGCCCAACATCGTACACCAATTGGAGATTGCCTTTCATGTCAAGAGGATGTGTTGGATTTACTGTGAAATAGAGTGACTGTATTTGTGGGTGAATAAGGCAGTCCATGTTGTGCACAGCAATGTCCCACACACAGCTGTGAAATGAATGACCCCTAATTTTATTACGGGAGATTGTTGACCAGGACACTGGGAGAAGCTCCCCTATATTTTTCAATAGTGCTGTGGGATTTGTAACTTCCACCTGAATAAGCAGCCAGGACCTTACCCTAGAATGTGACTTCATGTGCAATGGGGCTTCAACCCACAATGTTCATACCAATCAACCTAGCCGAAATGGCTTGTAAACATCCTCTCCTGCCGACAGCTTTTGTGAACAGTGTATACTTAGTGAAAGTGCTAAAAAAAAAATCTGTATAAGAATTGTATAAAATATGCTGTTGGAGAATATGCTGATGATATATATGGGCAGTAAATGCTCTGATCGATAAAAGCGAACTCAATCCAGAATTTGTTGCAATCCATTAGCATTGCTAACATTGTTAGGACTCTGCCAATGTCATTCTAATTTGTTTACCAGGAAGTGCATAAGTAGGTGGGTGACCTCTCTCTGTTGAAAGATACTAAATTTCTGCTCAGAACTCAAGCCCTCGAAATGTTTCCTGTGTAGACAAAGCCGTGTTATTAATCAACAATAACAACTTCCACTTATATAGCATCCTCCACGCAGCGTCTCAGAGCGCTTAACAGTGGCGGAGCCTGACTCCCGGAGGTGGGGGGGGGGGAGTTGACCGTAAGTAAGCACGGTCGAAAACTAAGGCATTGTGCATTAACTTGTGGCATTGTGCATTAGTACATTGTTTCAAAATGCAATGGATTCCTTCGTTGTAAATTCCGCAACCTTGACGGTTGTGAAATAGCACAACGACAATTTAATGCACATTGTTTTTTGGTTGATTATAATCAAGATACCATGTAACCATGAGCCTGACCAAGTCAGTGCTCCACATATCACATTTGCATCACTTCCCTTGTGCCTGTCTGGATTAGTGCATTTTTCTATTTTCTTTACTTTTTTTTTGGTGATGGGGGGCATATTTTTATATATCTATTCCAGTTCATATTTGTTTGTTTTGTATTTTTTTTCTTGTTCTTGGCTACAATTTGTGTACATGAAAATGAGCACAGGACATGAACACAGTACTACACTTGGAAGGGCTGAATACATGTATCATGCACACTCTTAGTGAAAGGATTTGAAAATGTTCCAGATTCGTTTCTGTTTCACTAAATATAAATGAGATTTCTTTTCATTCGCAAGAATTTTGTACAAAATGCAAATAATGATTTTGATGAACTTTTTGCTACGCTTGATTCCACAGCAAGAAGGGTCCCTCTGTGCTCAGCATTGTCTCAACAATTTGCTACAGGGAGAGTACTTTAGTCCTGTAGAGCTCTCTTCAATTGCACAGCAGTTAGATGAAGAGGAACGGGCGAGAATGGCAGAGGGAGGAACTGCAACAGAGGAATATAAAATATTTTTACAGGTAAATGATGATTTGCTTCCCTTAAATAGATGTAAAGTTCTGGGATTTTGTTTCTCCAAACACGACTAAGAAATTATTGCCTCCAAAGCCCTCCACGGCCTTGCTCCTTCCTACCTCTGTGACCTGCTAACACCATAATGAACCGTCCACTCCCTCCGCTCAGCAGACTCGGTCCTGCCTCGCTTACCCCGCCTGACCCGCCCCACCATCAGCGGGCGAACCTTCAGTCTCTCTGCCCCCACCTTCTGGAACTCTATCCCACGGTCCCTATGCCTTGCTCCTTCCCTTGCCACCTTAAAGGCGTGTCTCAAGACCCTCCTCTTTGACCACACCTTCACTCACCCTCCTACCGCTACCCTCCCAGCCATCCACCCCTCTTGATCCCAACGCCCTGCTCGGGTGCAAATCCCTGAATGTCCGGCACCTTGGGACGTCCTCCCAACGTGAAAGGTGCTATACAGATGTAATTTGTTGTTGTTATCACAGAGTTGAGATGTCTCAAAACGCTTCACAGGATAAACCGTAAACTGAATGGACTGTATTTTGTGGGTGAAACGTGGCAGCAATTGCGCACAGCATTGTCTCACAAATTGTCATTTAATGAGTGACAAATTCTATTTGGGGCTTGTTGGCCCGGACACCAGGAGCAACTCCCTTCTCTTTTCCAATACTACCATGGGATTCTTAACATCCACCTGAACAGGCAGCCAAGATCTTGGTTTAACATCTCGTCCGAAGGTTTTATTCACCCCCCCCCCCCCCCAATTACTTTGGCAAATGATGGACTGTACTCACATGCCTCAAATTGTAGGTGGTAACTGCTACAAAGCCCAATGCTGAACAAGTTAAATTTTACTGAATCTGAAATCAATAAATCAAATTATATTATGCCAAAGGTGTTTTACGTCCAACTGTTTTATAAAATGTTTCACAATTACCAGCAAATGAATTCCTTTAAACATAAGCAGGAGTTTTAACATTCCACCAAGTACCATCTTGACTTTTATTTAGCTTTTTTTTCTCAACACAGCAACCTTCAGGGAACATGGATGACAGTGGTTTCTTTTCAATTCAAGTAAGTGTTTTTAATCTCTTCAACCTGTTACTTTTATTAGCTTTTAAAAAAAATGCTTACTTTAACCCTTTCCTTCACCCGAAATAAAGATTGGAAACTATACTTGTTTTTCATGATCTTTTAGTTCCCTTTAGTGGTTATTGTTTAAGATTACAGTATAAGAAACAAGTAGGTTCAGCAGTTGCTTGCTTTAATGTAGTTGCCTGATGTTCCAGGCTTCATTTTGTTTTGCTTATCCGTTGCCATTATTTTACCTTTTCTTAAAAATAAATCTCTTCATTTCCTCCTGCTTCAGCGGATAGTCACGTTCAGTTCTCAGGCCATTGCTTCACAATAAACTGACCACCTGCTTGTCTGCTAAGGAAAAATTTGCAGAATTTGGATCACTGATCCTAGATTTCAGTTATAAACTACAAATAGATATAAAGACACAACTTCTCCCAATTGTAGAAGTGTTAAATATTAAATTCGAATAACAATTATAGAATCGAATTTTAAAAAAAAATCACTTGTGAATTATAATTGTCGGAGACTATGCAGACACCACACATTTTTAAGGTTGCCTAAAATCAAAAATTAAATTCACTAAAAAAAATCCATTAATTGTACATATATGAGAGGTGTTTGCCACATTCTATAATCTTTAAGCAGGAATTGTTTGTGGTTGGATTTTTTTAAAAACAAATATGCTTCCACTTGCTAAGCAGAAGAATAATTTGTTTGACGTTGACTGATAAAACTAAGATGTAAGTGTGAGTGGAAGAAGTGATCAATAATGGTTTTGACAGTTTTATTAAAAAATAGTTATCCACCTAATCTATAAAAAAGAGTCAATGGTCATATGTTTTTGGGGCAGCAATTAGTTTCTTTTTGATCTCTTGTTTTCTGTAAGTGCATAATCTGAGAAGCAATGACGGGCTATTTATGCAATTTATTGCAGTGCATTATGATAGCATTAGATGGTGCCAGAGAGTGTTAGTGAGGAGAAATGAGGGCAGGTCAATACATCCTGGCAGCTGGGGTAAAGAGAGCATTGGTTCGGGCTTGGGGACAGTCAGATTCACATGGTATTTGGCTGGAAAATCAAGGAAAAGGGGGGAAGAACGTAAAGGAAGAGTTTTATCCTTAAAGAAAAGAATTGTTCAACATAACTAGACAATGAACTAGTTCCTAAGCTAAAAGGATTCAGAGCTATTTCTATTTAGAGATAAAATACATAAATTATATCCTTGGGAAGTTGTATGGGTGGATTATGGTTTACTGTGAAGTTGTCAGAACTTTTGTGACTGTCCTCTCCTCTAACACCACCACAGATGTTGAACAATGGTGAATAATTTTACAGCGGCAAATATTTTGTTCCAAGTGTCTTGGTTGTTGTATGTACGAGTCTAAATTTGACACTGGTGCGATTTGATTTGGGCAAGTAACTGCTTTGCTCAGTGAGCTTGAAAAACACAAACAATTTTTAATCCATCAAAGAGTAGAAGTGTGGTGTGTCCGTGTGCATAGTCCCGGTCAGAAAAGACCCGAGAGGGGGGAAAAAACTCCGATATCAGACCGCTCGAATATCTTGCAGATCTATTTTAATGGAATATTCAATTGAAGTGGAGCGGCTTGCTGAATTATCTGTACCTTTTAATAATGCTCTGTTTCATGACCATAGGGGAAGATGAACTAGAGAGAGCATGTGTAACAAGTTGGCCCTGACCTGAGTGGTGGCAAGCAAAAGTAATCCTCTAGCAAAATTCTGAATGTTAAATGTAAAAAACAATTCTTGAGCTCTGCATCTTTCTTTCTGTTGCTTTGGCATTGCAAGTTCGCACATGAAGACGTTTCATTATTAAATAGAAAATGCTAATAAATCTATATTTATTGGCAACTTCGGTTGTAGTAGTAATACTTAATTGAAATTTAACGGTTATTACAAATTATTATTTAATGTATAAGAACATAAGAAAGAGGAGCAAGAGTAGGCCATTCGGCCCCTTGAGCCTGCCCCGCCATTTGATACGATGATGGCTGATCTTCTAACCTAATTCCATTTTCCTGCCCTATCCCCATATCCATTTAGTTTTTAAAAATCTATCGATCTCAGTCTTGAATATGTTCAATGACTGAGCATCCACAGCCTTCTGAGATAGATTTCCATAAATTTACTACCCTCTGAGTCAAGAAATGTATGGAGGATTCAAATATCTTTTTAACAGTTCTTTCTAACATCCTACAGAATAAAGTGAAATAAATGAACTGCCTCAGAGTAGATGTGCCGTTTAAAATGCATTAACTGCTGCTGCTCTCTAAAAACAAATAATGCAAGCTTTGACCACAAATTTTACAAGTACTTTAGTTCATCAAGTGGAAAATTGCAGACAAGTAAATTTCTGTGTTGGATTTAGCTCTTTTTCTTTCCCTCCCCACATGCTTTTGTTTCCTCAAGTCATATCGCTTCCTGACATCCCATTCAAATCAACTGTGTGTCAACTCGAAACTTGTACAGTAACTCCTCCTTGGCTACTTGATGCTAGTGTTGCTCTGTAGTTCAGCCAATAACTTATGTGTTTATTGTTTGTTTTTCCAAAGAGCATTGTGCACCTCTTTCCTCTTCCTTTGCGACTGAAGCTCTTGTCTGTCTTAGATGCGGAGAGTTTTCCAAGCGCTTTTCCAATTTATTATTCACTTAATTTCAGTTGCACAATGATCAGATCTCAGTACAACCAGATCTATTCATCTCTTTGAATCATTGCTTGAATTATGGTCAGCTGAGAGTATCATGTTAGATTCCCCTTGGTGAATAAAGTGATTGTGAGATTTAAAAGTCATTTGGAAGAGTTGAATGTTTTAAATGTTTTGACACTCAGCCTTTGCTAGCCTTCAAAAGGGGCTTGAGGGGTTGTTGTGGAAATAATATATAAGTAGCTAGAACCTCCCTCCAAAACCCCCCCCTCAGCACATTCACTGATAAATAATATCAGGGAGGTGGAAATTCATCCCAGTGTTGGGCTAACAATTGTTCCAATTGTTGGAAAATTATCATATATTATACAAAGTCATTTAGAATGTACTACGTAAAATCATTACAACTTATCCAAGATCGAAGACTGATACGCTGTTCACACAGTACACAGTATTTACTGTAGAAACTTTCTTTTGCTTTGGAAACATAATTGATAGTATACAATACACATTTATTCTTATGACATAATAGACTGGGGGAGGGGGGTTGCCAAACAGTTACACAATGTTACACTCCATTTGGGTTATATACAGTGTGATGTGAATAGTTTATTACTATTACTTTGTACTATTACTATGTTAGGTCGTGAGTCGTACAAAACAATGGCAGTATTATCTTATAATTCAATGCATTGAGTTTTTGCATGCTTTACAATCTGTTATATTTTAATATGTGTTTTAAGTGGGCTCCACTGTATGCCTGTAAAATTCAAAGAGCTTTCAAAGTAATTTTATTTCTGCAGGTGATTAGTAGTGCCTTGGGAGTCTGGGGTTTAGAACTTACCCTCTTCAACAGCCCAGAGTATCAACGATTAAGGATTGACGCAGTGTAAGATATGTTATATGTAAATACAGTGTGTTCTCTTTTTTTAATTGATATTAAAAAATACTGCTTTATTTTTCTAACTATACCGATCTTAATTTTAATTTTCAGATTTTGGATTCATTTATTCAAATTTTCTGCTTTTTAACAAAAAAAATTACTGCAAATATATAATGGACAGTCATTTATGGAAATAGGATTTTTTTTATTTAAAAAAAAGTGTTGATTCTTTCATCAAAGCCCTCGTGGAAATGGTTTAAAGTATATCCACAATTTATTGTTTTCACAGAAATGAAAGGGCATTTATATGCAACTACAAGGAACACTGGTTTACAGTACGAAAATTAGGAAATCAGGTAGTTTTTAGCCTACTAACTCTAAGGTGCACTGTAGAATTTTGAATCTCGCCACAAAATATTGACGTTTGAAATGTCCCACTTTTTCAACTGTTGCCCATATTTTCAACTGTTACCGTGCCATTTCAGAAATTTAATCGAAAGATTTTTAAAACATACTGTGGTAGTATTCCAGAGATTCAAATGAGTTAGTTCAGTACACCTGGTTTGATATAGAACGAGGCAAAGATTCCCTATATGATGTCCCTCAAATGGATTAGCATGCCAGAATACCAGACTGCCACTTCCTTCCTTAAATCAGGACCCAGCTTTCTTAAGACAATTATAGGGAAAGAATTGCAGGAGGTGAAAAAAATCACCAATCCTTCAAAATCATAACATTGGTTACAAAAAAATCATTGGTTTTATTCGCCAGCCTTTCGCGTGAATAGGTACACCCCTTTTCTTCCTGGGTTAGTGATCAGTGTGGAGTCATCAGTATGAATTTAATTTCCCTTGTAAACCTTGATTGATTCACTAAAATAAGAAATAGGTACATTTGGTGGTCTGCTTGACTGCAGTCTAACTTACCCAGAGTTTCAGCACTAGGTGGCATAAATAGCTAGGAACCGAAAGAGCATGAGTCATTTTTCACTGATAAAAATACCTATTTTCTTTGGTTAAAAGACAATCCTTTTTTTAAAAAAAACTGAATTTAAGATTTTAAAGCCAAATCCGGCAATTTTTTCAGCCTCTGTGATTGTGCATTGGCTTCCCAAAATTTCGCAGTAGATTCTATCTTTGTGTTAAATTGTCCCCTCTGTTTTTCCCATTTCTTGACAGAAAAAATGGAACCCAAAAACCCTAAAACATGTTTTTAAGAATTAAAAAGTGACTTTAACGGTCCTTGTTGATAGCTATACGTGAAGATAGACTTATGTAACACTTATGTTTCTTTGCGATGTGTGTTCAGTTAGAAATTTTTGATTTCTAGGTTGTTAGTCACAAGGAATAATGGCTATTTTTCTTTTCTGGTCAGTGGTTTAACTTGAATTCCTTACTGATGGGTCCTGAGTTGATCTCCGACACATACCTCGCCCTTTTCTTGGCTCAATTACAACAAGAAGGTATCCCTGTTAAATATTACAATATAATTAATAAATAGAGATTAATAAGTTGGAAAAAGAAGCTAATTGGAGAAGCTGTGTTTTCTGACTCTTTTGAGGTGACTCATCAGCCTTCTAAACAGAGGAAGCAATAATTCAGAAGCTTTTTACTATTATCAGTGCAAACCGGATCACTGCAATACCTCACAGGTTTTATGAATTTACGACCCAGGTCTACTTTTTAAGATATTTATATAAAATTACTTCTTTTAAGTACGTATATCCATCAGGGAAATTTCACTTTCCTTTTCAGATCACACCCTAAATTTGTTTGCTATACAATTCATACGATTCTATGTATTTTTTTCCCCAAAAAACGTCTTCACGTTAGCTATCATAAAATGAACCACTGTTAATCTCTTTCATAATTTTGGTCATTATTTCACTTCTTTGTTACAAAGCAGAAAGCAGTCAGTAAGTCAGGTGTGGAATGAAAATAAATGAGTAAAGTGGGAGTGGTTTCACTGAGGTAACAAACAACAAAGCTCAGAATATAAATGATTAATAATAATAATCCTTACATTTGAAGCACTTCATGGGATTTACTGTAAAATGTAGTGACTGTATATTTTGTAGCTAGGCAAATCAATTCCTTTGATTGAGCAGCTAAGTTTTCTGAGTTCACAGTGAACAGATACCTGATAGTTCTTTCCTGTTCCAGACATTTATTTACTAACATGGTCTTGAACTCCATGATTATATAAGAAACAGAAATAGTTTTATGGAGCATAAAAACAGTGCTGCTACAGCTCTTAAATCAACTAGGACATAGGTTCCTTTATAATCATAGGCAATTGCAGTTGTAGTACAGTAACAATTTAAAGCTCATAAAATATTTGTTTTAATTTAGAACAAAATTGCCTTCTGGTAAAGCTGTGATTGCAAATATCTGTAGAGTGACATTTGTGTGTGCAGTGGACAAAGTAGTCAAACGTGGAGCTCTGTGTGAAGTTTGTTTTGTTTCCGCAGGTTATTCAATATTTGTATTGAGGGGAGATTTACCAGAATGTGAAGCTGATGAACTGCTGAAGATAATGAGAGTAGTGCAACAAGAGAGACCCAAGCTGATTGGAGAGGAGGGAACCCAGAGGACACAGACCGAGAGCAGTCCGAGGTAGTGAGCAATGTGGAGAATTTCATTTACAGTATTGGATTGGGCTGGGATCGGCATTGTAAAAAATAAGTAAAAGTAAAAAAAAATTATAATAATAATTTGGTCATTTAATCTACGAGTGTTTGTGGGACACTGCTGCGTGCAATTGACTGCCGCGTTTTTCCCACTTAATCTATAGTCAATTCACTTTACAATGTATCTGCAAAGCTGTTTGAAACTTCTTGAAGTCGCGATAAGGCACTATATCAAATGCAAGGATTATTTTATCATAAAATGGGGAAGAAAATGGTTTTGTTTTCAAAAATATATTTATTCCCTACCACAAGGCAGGATGGCGCAAATCCCCTTTTGATTTCCATCCCAGTCTTATTGCAATCCTTAATTTTGTTATAGAATGGAATGAACGGAACATCAGCTATTTAAGATGTTTTGTCCCAAAAATGCATTACCAAGTTGAGCAATTTGCTAATAAAGAATAGTTTATGTTGCATTTAACCGTGTCTTTTTTGATATTAAATGACTTGTGATTTTTTCGATATGCAATTTGCCCCCCCATCCCCATATAGGTGCATTTGTGTTTTGTATCACTGTGGTTTGGTGGAGGTGGGGGTTGCTGTGGGTGAGATCTCTGATGTGAGAGTGAAAATAATCTTGATTTTATCTTCCACCTATTGTAAACGTTCACACCAGCACAAATCCAAAGAATGTTTGCTCTTATAAAACAAGAAATAGAGATAATTCTACAGTAGATTAATGGTGGCCTATGGAGCGTGATTGAATGTCTGAACTAAACTGTTGGGATTTTTAATAGTTGTTGGCAGAAAAGGCATATTTTATAAAAAAAATTTGTAGTAAAAAAAATCTACTCTCTGTTTCTCGTGTTCTGTAGCGTACAGAACAGTGACTGGGAGCAAACAATCGATGCCAGTAAATCCGTTACCAGCGTGGTCGACGAGGATGATGAAAACCTACAGAGAGCATTGTCATTGAGCCGTCAGCACATGGAGACAGAGGACGAGGAAGCAGATCTCCGCAGAGCGATTCACCTCAGTATGCAAGGTGGGGATTCACCCAGCAATGCAGGAGAAAGCTACCAGTTCTCTTCACTCTCTCGACCTTGCAGTACATTTCAACAACTTGGCATTTATATAGCGCCCCTCACACAGGGTAGGATCCCACCAACCATGGGTTAATCCATGCACTATTTTCATATTTTTGTGGCATTCCAGGTAAGGCTTATTTGAAAAAAAAGAATAATCCTTGCATTTGATATAGCGCCTTATCTCGTCTTAGAGACGTCTCCAAGCGCTTCACAGAATATCCTGTAAAGTGAATTTACGAAATCCGAGTTGTGTAAAACAGTGTTGAATTGTTGAGCAGTGTATTTTTACAGCCTTGTGCGTTTCTCTCAGCTATATGCAAAAGCCAATCCAGAAGTCTGTACTGATCCCTATGGGGTTGAGATGCTCCTGGTTATAGCTCCATAGGGAAGGCTGATATTTAAATAGTTATTATCATCTTGCTATAATCTAGTTCAGTGAAAAGGATTGACCAGTGTAGCTTGAAATTGAATTTTTTTTGTAACTGTTGACTTTCAGAAAGTAAAATTCTGAAATGTAACTGCATATTTTGTTTTGCACCATGTTTATTCTTTGATCAAAAGCCCCCAAATTGGGGTCTGAACATGACTGTGACCTACCTACCTGTCAGTAGTGTTTCTGCAGTTAAAATATAGTTTACACTTGTATAAGGCCTTTCACATCCGGAGGACATTTCAAAGCCATTCACACAGCTGACTAGACAGCTATGCCTTGGGTGTGGGGAGCCAAGAAGGCTCAGGGGTGGGTTGGGGAAGATGACTGAAAGCGCATTGGAAGAGGTAAGTCGAGGCGAGCTTTAAAATTAGGGAGGGGGCGAGGGGGTAATGTGCAGGGTTTCCAGGATGGAGTCCCAGAGAGCGGGAGTAGAATTGCTGAAAGATCGCCCACCGATTAAGGGGCAGATCAGGCATGAGACGTGAAACGAGTTAGTTGTGTTTGGACTGACGAGAGATTACAAAAGTTTTTATCCTTTGAAACAGAAAGGTCCAAAAGAAGGTGATAGACTGCTTCACAGCCCTGCATGACTACAAAGAGAGCAAAGCTGTACTGTATACCGTATGTACATACAGTCGCAAGCCTGAGGTTTCGTTACTGCTGTTTTGTTTTAAGCGTTTCGTAAATAAAACATGAAAATGTTTTTATGTTTTTCATTTTATCTGTAATTTTTTTTAAAAAAAGCTTTAGTTATAGTCTTAAGTAAATCTCTGTTTCTGTGGACATTTCTTTAATGACATAATCTTTAATTTATTTTGTGGGAAATCTGAACAGCCGCGTATCCTTTAGCTTTAATGGTTCGATAGATGATGCAAAATATTTTTATTTCAATACTAATCATGTAACCTCAGAGGACAATCATGTATGTTACAGGAATTACACGGCAGGTTGGAGCTAAAGAGTACACTACCTCAAAATCTTGGGGCACATTATTCACTATCCGATGAAACTTGCAGCAATGATGTAGTGATTTATTTAGTGTAGCTCCTCATAGCCACCTGTAGAGCACCAGCACAAGAGCAGATTTGTATCTTGTCCTTTAAGCCAGGAAAGATATATGGCACAGGACATTGAAGCCAAAGCTAATACATTAAGTGGGAAGAAAACTCTCATATAATCTTGGGTCACTGCAGTTTTATACTTTTTTTTTAACCATTTTGGTTTTCAACCAAAATTTAAAGCTTTATGTGAAACTCTGAGCCCAAATGTTGTTGGTGGTAAATCGTTGTTGTTGCCATGCCGAGTTTACAGTTAGTTCATTGTGGGTAGTCTTTTCATTTGATGTCTGGAATTATTACCAAAGGAATTAGTTGTACATCAGTAAAACTTGTTAGGATTTTGGTTTTTGTAAATAATAATAATCCTTGATTTTTATATAGCACCTTATCACGTTATTGAGATGTCTCAAAGTACGTCACAGAATATATTGTAAAGTGGATTGACTGTAATTTGTGTTAATTTGCATAAGTTGCTTTAAGCATGTGCATGTCACTTATAAATTATTCCTTAGAAGAGAAATGGTCATGATTAGTTGGAACAATCACCTTTCAACATACAAAAGAGTCTCTTATATCGCTATTCAAGTGGTAGTGGAAAGGCTGCTTTGCTGATGGCCGCTTACTAGTGAGCATTAAATGGGTCTTAAGAACAACGTGGAAACTGATGCACAAATTATTTTATTACAAAAGGTTGGACAGCAGATGGTTGTTCTCAATGATATTCTATGACACTGAACAGAATAGTTCATGAGTTCAAATTTAATGACTGTTTAAAGGTTTGCAGCAAACCGATAAATCAATCTGCTGTGAACATTTATTATTCAATAATGCAGTGGACTATTCAAGCTTAGTTTAGAATAAATAGGATGTAAAGTTAAAATAGCACAGTTGTAATATTTCAATTCTTTTTCATTGGCGACAGTTTTCCGAATGCAATAACTAAAGGCACAGATCATGGATATAATAATAGCAGCTCAAGTGCGAATTGACAAACTGGGTTATTTTATGATTCACTGGGATTGGATCTGTTCTGGTGCATAAGTGACATTACAGTGCAGCCAAATCCAACTCTCGATATCTCTCAACAATAACATTACTGACTGCTGAAACACAAATGTTTCAGATGTGTTACAAATGGCATAGCTAATGCAAAATGTCTTGAGATAGTGGCAAAAAGACGATTGTACATTAGATAATAGGAAATAAAACAGAATATGTTAACACAATAATAATATTGTAAAATCTGGCACTCGTTCCATCCACAATGTTAGACCAAGAAATGGTAAGTATGGGATTTACACCAATGCACCCAGTATGAATTTTTATTTCATTCTAGTGGAACAGCGATAACACACAGCTTGTAGAGTGTTGCAGTAATGGCTGCTGGGTTCCTGTTGCTTATAATATTTATGTAACCTCTATGAGAGTATTGTAAACAGATTATCTGTGTATTCAGGTGACACACAGTTGTCTCAAATGCAAGATGTTCTGAACAGAAGGATACTGTTCAGTCTGCAAAGTATTAGTTACTGGCAAGAGGGAATTTGACATTGAGCAGTGTAAGGTAATTTACATTAATGGAAGTAATAAGCACATTTCCACAATGGACAGCATATTGTTCAATAGATGGGGTGCAGAAAAGATTTCCATATAATAAGTTGAGGAAAACATTAAAGACAGTGCTACATTTTGTAGTTATAAGAAATGTTGAACTGTTGAGGTGAATTAATAGACCTGTAGAATATATCCAAGGCAGTTACATTGATAAAGTATAAAGTATTAGTGAGTCCACACCTGGAATATTGTGCTCAGTTTTGGTCATTGTTCTACAAATAGACAGGGAATTCAATTGAGAGGAATTCGCAGAAAAGCAACCAGAATTGAGATTTTTCCATCAATAAGCTATGAAGAGAGACTACAAGAGCTCAACCTGTTCCTGTTGGAAAGAGATTAAGGGGGACTAAAACAAGAGAGTTGATTGGGTAGGTGCTGCGATATTTGTCATTCAAAACTAGAAAAGGGATTCCAAAGATACCTGATTAAAACCAGGACATTTTCAGTTAAACAAAATATTACCTTTTCATTTGTGTGCATTAGAATCAGATCCATCAAGCAATTGAAAGGAAATCATGAGGCAATGTCCATTTAATGAGCTTTGCTCCGTTTATTGCCTAGTGTGCTTTGCTCATTATAGTCCAGCTTAGCTCTATATGAGCACCACAAGCCCTGTTATTTTTCTCTCGATGTTGCCAGCAGTGGTTCTCTGTTCTCCAGCAAAAGGTTATCTCACAAGTGGAATCAGAAGCTGTGAAGTGTTTGGAATGCAGATGAAAACCCACATCCCAGTCTGCCATGCCACCATTAAGATTGTGTTCTGTTTTAAGCTTGTTGTTCAATGTTGTGCTATTTTTACATCGCAGATGACGTGTATTCCTCCGTAGGTTAGATGTTGCTTTTAAAAAAGATAAGAATTTCTTATCATGACTCGACTGTAGTGGGTGTGTCAATTATGTAAATTCATTCCAGCCTACATATTTCCATAGCTATTTTTAGAAAGCTAACATATATCAGGCAATAACAATTGTGAGGTGTTATATAGTAGATCCAGTAAATTGAAATCCAATCATTTTTAGCGTTAAAATACAGCTATTTAAGAGAAGCTAAATTGTATTAAAAGCAAATAAACTTACAGCACAAACTGATGAATTATCCGATGGGTCAAAATTAATGTATCTATATGAACCCTATTAAATTGATTGCTGTAATCCGAAGAGGGTTTTGAGTGATCGGTTGTAACAATCCTATAAGCAGTAGTTTCAATAGGAAGATGTAAATAGCCCTAAATGATGAGCTGAGTCAAATGGCCTTGCCTCATTTCAGCATTCTTACAGCTATTAATTACACTCTTTAATCAGTATCCCTGACTACCTCTGCTTGATTCCACCATTGAATAGGATCATTATTGCAACTGTCCACAAGAATGCATTTGCATTGCAGTTTAATTCCAGAGAGATTGGAGATCTGTGAGAATTTTTAGACTGCAGCAGATAATGGTGATGACCAGTTTTACGACAGAATAAATTGCTGTGCACGAATGAATAGTTTGATGTTCTGATATTCTATGACAGTAGATAATTTTTGCTATGTATCTGGAGTCACGCTAATATACGTCTTTTTCCACATAAAAGTTTCTAAATTTGGAATTTATGCATATGTAACAGGATGTCATGGCAGTCTGTCAACAAATGTGCCTTCAGAGGCCTATTAATATTAATATGTGGATGGCACTGTATATACTTCATAGCTGCAGGCTTGTGTATGTGTTTAATATTGCACCTTTGAGATGCTCTTAATTGCTCTGCCAACAAATGTGCCATTTGATGTGGTGCTGAACTGTGCAGCCTGCAAGATCCCAGGATAAGTCCTTCATCCGTGATGTGTTGTCTTGTCTTAACTAGCAGGAGGTGCTAAAGATGTCCTCATTATTTAAGAATGGAGGAGAAGGAGCAATTATGTAGGATTCTCATTTCTCATCACTGTTGAGTTGCCTCTGCTGGAGATGTGCATACGTGTGAAAATTGGTCTGTAATGCCCCCACCATCACATAACACATTGATGATCACTTTCTGATCTGACATATGAGAAATATACCTTTTAAGATTTAAGGGTTATTTTACTAATGTGATATTTGTAATGGATCTTTAGGTTTTGGACAAGGAACAGAAATTACAGAAGTGACCTCAAACGATGTTGCACAATCCTCAGGGATAAATCAGATTAGTCCAGAGGAACTCCGAAGGAGACGACAAGACTACTTTGAGAAGTAAGCAGGCCTTTCGATCATGTTGGAGAATTTCCTTCCAAAAGAGTATGCAATAATATTGTAAAATCATTTCTTTAACTGGTTCAATTCTTGTACTGAATACTAAATACATAAATTTATAAATTCTGAATATTAAATTGTGTGACGATTGAGGCTGTGAGCAAGGGGTGGTGGGGTGTAAGAGAAGCAATTACCTTCAGGATTTTTGGTGAATCTATTGTATCTTCACCAATATGTTTTGTTTCCAACAGAAAACAACCATGTGCACAACCTTCAAATTCAAATCAGCCTGAAAAGCCAGGTTGTACAGCACTGCGAGTGAATTCAGGTGTGTGGTTGCTCATTCAAATCCTGTTCATAGTAACTTCTTTTAAATGAGATATAACATGACACTAAAAGCAGAAGTAGCAATTAAGTTCACTCATTTTTTTTTTTACCCCCGCCCTCCCCCCCATCTATAGCTAGCGTGACTGAACGAGAGACGCCTCAAGCAGACGTGAACAAGTCATTAGACACTGATGCCAATGATAATTCGAAAGAAAAAGGAAGTTAATGAGAAGAATGATGTACTAGCAACAACTGTACTCCGTTTGTTAACTCGCATGAACTGCATTACCCTTGTGCTCCTGTCACAAAGAGACAAATGTACATATGTTTCAGAGAGAGCAAAGATTGTTCAATCTTGACGTAAATTGTAGGCCATCTTTTGGGATCATTTGTGGTAGAACCTGCAAAGATTTCCAGTTTCTGGTCTTCAATTGCAGCACCTTACCTTCTGTCAAACTCTTGTCTACAACCTCGCTGAATAAAATACAGGAGGACAAAATAAGATTGCATCCACACAAGCCTTGTCGTTTGAGAAAAGGTAACTAAACATTTCCTGATTAGTTATACAACCAGTGATGGGACCACAGAAGACAAAAATGCTGAAAGTTTTAGCTTCTTTGCTTTTAAAAATGAATGTACTTGTTTTTAGCTAAATTTGTAAATTTGTGATTACTCAAGTGTGGGAAAGGGGACTTGCAACAAGCACTTGTTGTTTATTTTGGCAATGCCGAAAGTTTACAGAGTATTTTTGTTTGTTTGGATGTGGACCTTGCATTGGTATTTTAATGCTGCCTGCTTGTTTTAATATTCTTGTAATAATTCATACCTTTTAATAATGTGATACAAACCGCATTATGTGGGGTGCCGAACACACACATGTTCAGCTCATAAATCTCCACTTTGATCAAACCAATGTAACTCCAGTGTTGTCAAATGTAACAGGTGTAGCTTTGAGTGGGAGGAGGAAATACACGGAAAGCACTTCAGATGTTTCGAGGATGGAATGAGGTATAGAAATATTTTGTTGAAGAAAGATGGTACCAGGGACCAGACGAACACAGGGAAAAACAATAAAACCAAGATTAAATGAATTACTGTACATTTACATAATTATTGAGGTCAACTCAGCCTTTATGAAAGTTTTCTATCAAGTTTTGCATTGAATGATTGGGAACTAGAAGGGAGTAGGTACTGCTTGTGTGAACTTTACTGATTGTATGCTATATTTCTTTCATCGCAGTAATATAAATCTAGTCAAATTGCCGTGTATTGAGATTTATCAATGCTGACACTACGTATTAATGTCTTATAGACTTGGATGTGTTTTGATTGTATGGACCGAGATAACCTATTACAGATAAACTTGCATAACCTATTACAGTATGTATCTTTCATTTGGAATAAACACTGTTTTTAAAATGTATTGGATTGGCAAATGCACTTTTTGTTACAACATAGATTGAGAGAAAGTTTAATTGTATTTCTGGTGATTTTCGTTCCTTGTACCCCATGCAAGATGCATGGCAGAAATCTACTGGTGTGTCAGTGGTATTCTTCACATATGCGTCTTGACAGGTTATTTGACTATGGAGTGGGAGGGCTTCATTGACTAAGCCTGACCTCCACACACACACTTACCCACATATACTTTCCAGAAGAGATCATTGAGCGGATTTATTTCCTTTTCTCCTTATCTTCCAAGCCTGGGGACACTGAAACCAATCATCATATCCCACCACCTGCCACTGGCTAACTCCGGTCTCCTTGATCTTTCACGACTTAGTCTGGCAATACGTGGTACAATTCAGCAATTGGCAAAGCATAGGCCCTTTGTTTCCTGCAAAATTAATATTTCCAGCAAAATAATAAATATCTCAAAAAATTATAAAAGGAAATGATTGATTGTGGTGGTTTCCAGAAAGAGATATCATCACACTCTTAGATTCATTAAGACAGTTCTGCAATAGAATTATTAAAGTGGTAGAACTGGTCACATATCAAAACTACAATTGCTGTTTTCAGTCCATATTGACTAAAGTGTAGGAAACCCAACTAAATGTGACCAGGTTGCACTGCCTGAAAATTTTAATGTATTTTTAAGCAATACAATACTTATTCAATTAATTACACACCATTTGATGGGACTAAAATCTAATTTTTAAACAGAATGTGCCAGCAATAACGCAAGCAGCAGTCATGATCTCGCAAGACCATTGCAATGAATTCATGCTGATGGCTATTAATTTGGATTTTATTACACGTATGCATGAAGGTGGTGCAAAAATGGATACTTGTAACTTAAATTAATATGATGACAACATTGAAGGAATAACTGCTCATTTCTATTTGGTTTCACACTTCGCCAAGAAAGCCAATGACTTGACACGTGTAGAATTTGCATAGTTTGCAAGCTTCGAGTGTGCATGCATCCTGGAGATAAGATGCACGGCCTCAAAAATAGTATCCATGTCGCGAATGATCAAAATAAAAATACAATTTTGGAATTAGGAGTATGTTTCCTTTGACAGAACGTGGAGATAATTGGCGAATGAGTCATTTCCTGCTCAGTCAGGAGTCGGGTCTGTGTGATAAGCAGTTCTGAAATGCATGCATGCTTGCACTGATTAAATACGTCATTCCTTTTTTTTTCCACAGATAATACATCTGTAGCTCAACTGTCTGCATGAGTACTGTCTGACATTTTGCAATGTGGATCTGAACAGACTTCAAAAATAATGACTCAAAATCAGATAATTCCTTTTAAAAGAAAATACTTGGTGCAGTCAACACTTTTAGGTATTATCAAATATGCAGAAAATGAGCCATTCAATTCGGATTGTAAATAAACCCAAAGGTTGAGTGTTTTCTTTGGTTAGCAGGTGACCTATTTAGTGGAGGGTCTCAGTTTGAAATACCCATTAGGAGTGACAATCACCAGGTGATTTTCATTTCCTCTCCCTTTCTTCCTCAAAATCCCTGTTACAATCAGAAACATGTTAGGAATTACAATAGCTGACTCCTTCTATGGCACTCTATGTCACCATTTTTTTATGTAGCACTATCCAAGCATTATGACACCTGACTACCCTTCACTTACTTACTTGCACTGTAGATTTATGTATTAAGAACATAAGAATTAGGAGCAGGAGTAGGCCATTCGGCCCCTCGTGCCTGCTCCGCCATTCAATAAGATCATGGCTGATCTTCTCACCTAACTCCGATTACCTGCCCTATCCCCATATCCCCTAATCCCTCTATTTTTCAAGAATCTATCAGTCTCCGCCTTGAAAATGTTCAAGGACTGAGCATCTACAGCCTTCTGGAGTAGTGAATTCCATAAATTCACTACCCTCTGAGTAATGAGATGGATCGGGTGGAATTCAATACTGCATTTGGAACTGGAATGCAGTTCGCCCAGAACACGCAGTCACAACGCTTTACAATGCATCCTGTGCAGCGCTTTAGTAAGACGCCTCAACGACGTGATAACACCCTCATCAAATACATGGATTATTATTATTATTACTGCTTAACATCTAAAAGTAGTTGGGATTTTTTTTTACAAATCCGGGTCAATGCTAGCAGACCATAGGGGAATGCAACTCTCTTGATGGCAGCCTGTTTGCAGATTTGTGTTGCATTTCTTTTAAAATCTGAAATATAGAAATATGAATTAATTTGAACTGGGATCCTGTGACTCAATTTTCCTTAAATCTGTCTGAAAATCAATTTGAGCTACAGCTGTGCCTCTTGTCCATGTATGTGTGGGCACATTTGTCTGCTTGTGAACAAAGCTTCCTTTCAGCGTTTATGCAATTAAACTTAATGCTCTGCATTCTTTGCAAAGGGACATTCTCTTCCAATGCCTTATCAAAAGGGGAAAACTTACATTTGGTAAAATGTCATTAGAAGTTCCCATTGGTAACATTTTAACTCCATTTTAACATTTCCCTTTCTCCCCGGTGCCCTATGTGTGTGTCGATGAGCAATAATAATAATCCTTGTATTTGATACAGCGACTTATCATGTCTTGGAGACGTCACAAAGAGCTTCATAGAATACACTGTAAAGTGAATTAATTGTAAATTTTTGGGCGAAACATGGCAGCCAATTGCGCACCACAGCGTCCCACAAACAATCGCGGATTGAGTAACCACATTTTTTAAAGAGATTATTATATCCAGAAAAACGATCCGCCAATTGACTAAACAGAGGTAAAGGTAAACAAGAGGTGTGTGTGTGTGTGGAGTAAGCAAACTTGCCTATTGTTTGGCCCTGCCTGGGAATCGAACCCAGGGCCTCTCTGGATACGCATTTTCTCTGAAGCGCAGTTTTCAGCAAAACATTCAGGTCTGTACATGTGGCGGTATCACGTTCACAATCTGATTTTCAATTCCCTTTAAAATTCAAAAGATCTTTCAGAACCTTCCTCAATGTAATGTGTACCCAGAATTCACAGACAAAGACATCTTATCTCCTACGGAATGAAACAATGACTTTGTTGCATTCACCTTTTCAGTAGCGCACCTTTCAGGCCAACAACTAGTGCTCTGCGCTCAATAGATTCCACATAATCTCTTGCTACTATCACAAGCTGTTCCAATAAGAATCTGATAAAAACTCTGGAAAGCTTCAAAGAAGGCTACAGCCATGAGGAAAGATCATGATTGCCTTTTGAAGAAGACAAGAGTTTAAAATTATATACGATTAGGATAATTTATTCTGCCATGTAACAAAAGAACTAGACTGAGTTCTCAGAAATTTAAAGAATTCAGGGTTATTAGATGAAGAGGTAGATGTGTTAAAAGGAATCCTTTAGAAAGTTGGTTGGGTAATGAGTTGGGCCAGTGGTATTCTCAGTAGACTACTGTGTGCAAACTCTTACAATATTCTGTTGTGTCAGCTTTTCACCTCTGAGGCAGAAGTAAGTGGTTTCAAGCCTCATGGGAGCAGTGCAATGTTGCAGGTACCGTACTTTCGATGAGACGTTAAACTGATAATCTATCTGCCTGTTCAGGTGGACATAAAAGACCCACGGCACCGTTCTTCTTGAATTTGAAAATTACGTTTGCCTTCAAATTGCAGTCACAACACTTCACTAGAAATTCTTTGTGCTTTGAGACATCCTCCTGACGTGAAGGTGCGATACGAAATGCAATGGTTATTATTGTTACTCAAAATGTAATCAGAGAAAACAAGATACGCCCCACTTACACAAGAGAAATTGGCCATACTTCAATCTGATCTGAGGGATTTGATGGTACCAGCTCTTTGATGCCAAACCGTAAAACACTCATAGAAAAAAATATATTAGGGAATTCCCATTAGGGAATTAACAATGAATCGCTAGTCAACACAATTACTATGGAGAGCAATTGAATTAATCTTTTGGGGATACTCGGGTTTTGGGTGAATGTATTAATACATAAAATCAAGGATGTTGAAACAATGTCGGAACAATGATGCCCACTGATCTGCACAATCTTTTCTGCACAATCCTATAACAGATGGCAATGCTCCTATTAAACTTTTTTGGGTTTAAAAACAACTGACGGCTCTGAAGGGGAAAGAAAAACCCCAGAAAGGAAACAATGAGAATGAGAAAAAATCCTGATAATGTTTGCTGTGCGCTCATATATTACACAAAACAAAAACAATACATGCTCAGGGTGCCAGATCAGTAAAGTAATTACTTCCTTGACGTTTCCTCCAGATTAAAGGATTGAGAAGGCAGCAGGCTCTCTTAAGAAACAGGATGTTGTTGGACTGCTTCCAGTTGTTGGTGAGTTCAAAAGTATAGGGCACGAAAATAAGGCAGCTCGCAGATTTAATAAGGAGTACGTGAAAAACTTCATGCCGTGGTGGTGAGAATGTGAACCTCACTACTGGAAAACTATGGTTGAAGCAAAAAGTATCAATGTAATAATAATAATAATAATAATCCTTGCGTTTGATCTAGCGTCTTATCATCTTGTTGAGAAGCCTCAAAGTGTTTCACAGGATATACCCTAAAGTGGATTGACTGTGCATTTTGTGGGTCAAACGCAGCAGCCGGTTGCGCACAGCAAACTGTTGAGCCCCAAACTAAACGTAAAGAGAAAGCCCGATGCATACACAGGGGGGAAAAGAACAGGGGGAGACAGGAGAGGGAATACGAGGGGTTGGGGGACAGGGGCTCCTGCGGAGTATAAACGCCAGCAGGAACCGGTCAGCGATGAGGTCAATAAAAGGCCTGCGGAGCAACAACTGAATGAACCTTTTGAGGATACTCAGGTTTTGGGGTCCGAAAGGCTGACTGTCCAGCGCCTTGGGACGTCCTCCCGACGCAAGAGGGGCTGTACAAAAGTAAACGTTGCTGCTGTTGTTGTTGTTAGTGGTGGTGTTGTTGGTGGTGGTGTTGTTGGTGTTGTTGGTGGTGTTGTTGGTGTTGTTGTTGTTGTTGGCGGTGGTGGTGTTGGTGGTGGTGTTGGTGGTGTTGTTGTTGTTGTTGGCGGTGGTGGTGTTGGTGGTGTTGTTGTTGGTGGTGTTGTTGTTGTTGTTGGTGGTGGTGGTGTTGTTGGTGTTGGTGGTGTTGTTGGTGGTGGTGTTGTTGTTGTTGTTGGCGGTGGTGGTGTTGGTGTTGGTGGTGTTGTTGTTGGTGGTGTTGTTGTTGTTGGTGGTGGTGGTGGTGGTGGTGGTGTTGTTGGTGGTGTTGTTGTTGTTGTTGTTGTGGTGGTGGTGTTGTTGGTGGTGGTGTTGGTGGTGTTGTTGGTGGTGGTGTTGTTGGCGGTGGTGGTGTTGTTGGTGGTGGTGTTGTTGGTGGTGGTGTTGTTGTTGTTGTTGTTGGTGTTGTTGTCTGCAGCTCTGTGCAATGGGGAGGGGAGGGGTTAAGGCGGGGGGGGGGGGGGAGTGGGGAGTGGGCGGGGCTGTTGGCTCTCACTCACGCGCACGCAGGCACGTAAGGCACGCCCCTTGACGTGGCTAGCCACGCACGCACGCACGCACGCACCCCGCCAGGCGGACAGCTCGCGCCCTCCTCTGCCGCCCGCCTTCGGATGGGAGGCGGAGATTGTGGGTCCCGGGAGCGCGAGACGCTGACAGACAGTCACTCACTCACTCACACACACACACAGCGCTCCTCACTCACTCTCTCACACACACACCGCTCACTCACTCACTCTCTGTCTCGCTGTGCGGGCGGAATAAAAGCCATTGCAGAGCAGCGGCGACGACGACGAGAATCAATTATTTGACTGATAAAAAGCCGCGAGACGTCCCCCGTCGAGAAGAGAAGAGAAGGCGAAAAAAAAAAATCACCACAGAGACTGAGAGACTTTTTTTTTTTTGCGCGACGAACTGATTGCAAACGGTTCCCGAGAGAAGGCGGCGCGAGCCCCCCCCCCACCCCCCGCCCCTCACACCCACCCCCTCCCCCGCCCCTCTGTGGTACCCAGAGCCGCCTCCCTCCCTCCCTCCCTCTCTCCCTCCCGTCTCCCTCGTGTGTGCGGGGAGCAGCGATGGAGCCGTCGTCGAAGGGCCCGAGGCCGGGCGGGGTGTGCGCGCTGCTGAGGTACCTGCAGGGCCCTCACCCGGTGGCCCGGTTTCAGCAGATGTGCGGCGTGGCTCGAGCCGCCCCCGCGCCGCCCTCGCTGGGCAACGGCGTGTGCCTCCCGCGGCCCGGGGCCGGGCTCGGGGGGGAGGCCGAGGGGGAGGCCGGAGCCGCCGGGGGCGGCGGGGACTCGGCGCCTCCCGCCGCCTCCGCTCACCCGCACTCGGCGGCGAACGGCGAGCCCGCGCGGGCGGACTGGCGCCAGAGGCCGACCGGCGTCAAGTCGAAGCCGCGCCGCAAGAACTCGCTGAGCGACGAGACGGGCGCCGAGTTCATCGTGAGGAACAAACTGCTCTACTACCTCTTCAGCTTCGGCACCGAGTTGGGCAACGAGCTCTTCTACATCACCTTCTTCCCCTTCTGGCTGTGGAACATCGACCCGTACGTGGGCCGCCGGCTGATCGTGATCTGGGTCTGGGTCATGTACCTGGGCCAGTGCACCAAGGACATCATCCGCCTGCCCCGGCCCAGCTCGCCGCCCGTCGTCAAGGTGGAGGTGTTCTACGACTCCGAGTACGGGATGCCCTCCACCCACGCCATGTCCGGCACCGCCATCCCCTTCGCTCTCTTCTTCTTAACCGTCGGCAGGTGGGAGGTAAGTCCCCCGACACCCCCCCCCCCCTCCCTCTCTCTCTCTTACTTACTCTCTCATCCAAGGTACAAAATCACTCAGAAAGCCTTTCGATGTGTGTGTATATCAATATATATATATATGTATATCAAGTGAGTTGCAGCAACTCCTTTCGCCCTGAGTTGACAGTGACGAGTGAACCTTTGAGGAGCTGAGGGGAAGGGAGGCGGCATCTGTGTCCAAGAGGTTGTCCAGTACCTAAAGTGGAAAATAGGTTTAAGGTTTTAGGGTCACGACCCTCATCGGTTAACATTTTGAGTGAGGAGCCTCCATTGGTTACGGTTTCGGGTTGGGTTAAGGTCCTCCGTTGGTTAAGGTCTCAGATGGAGGGTTAGGACCCTCCGTCTTGTGATGTTCAGCTGTGACCTTTCCTCGAAACTGTTGGGTTGGTCATAACATTGCATTGAAACATTCATTTGTTTTCTCTAAGAAGCGAGTGCAGCAATAACCTCGTGTGGATTTCCAGCATCTTTGTTTTAGTTCTGATTTTCTGCATGACATTATTTGCTTCCTAATATAAATGAATTAATGAACGCAAGCAATCCCCTAATCAGGTTCGACAAGGCTCAGCAGTCGGTGCTAAGAGAACAGTGTTAAGTGATTCTGTTTTTTATTTGTTCATTTTTCCAAGATGGTCTGACAGATAAAATTAATCACAATCAGTGCTTGTGTAGCATGAGATGATAGGTTTTGTCTTGAGGTGAGGTCGTCTCTGAATGGTTCCAGCTGTGCTGAACCCAGGTGAATGCAGAAGAAATGTTGTGTGGCATTTGTTACAGATGTGACTTTTGTACGACATTAAACTTATTCTGTTTATTTCTAGAAACTGTTGCGGTTTGTTTTACACCAAACTCAAGCTGAACGATAAAATTCTTGAGTGAAGCTGACATTACTTTAGTGGTTTACAAGCGTTCTATAGTGATAAGTGCTCTGAGATGCCGTCCGGTGTGGAGGGCGCTATATATAAATTCAAGTTATTGTTGTTGATTGCAAAATATTCTCCAAATTCTGTGAGAATGCATGCACCCAATTGCAGGGGATTTTAAAAAATTCTAACTAAAATGAGGAAGTTGCCTTCGTTATTTGTTTGGAGGCGGGGGGGTTTTGAAGAAAATTTCTGAGGAGACTCAATGTCTCATCTAGCCTTATCACTATTACAATGTGTGCAATGCTATCTGCTCTAACTACACCAATTTATCGATGGCTAAGAACCAAGAAACGAGTTGTTCATAAAAAAATTGCTGGGTCCCTATTATTGTTATCAGTCTGTTTGTTTTGGTGAACAGCAGGTTTCTTCCATTTATGCCCTTCTTATCCATTGTTTTTAATCAGATAATATGAGGTGGATTTACATTAAGTTTTTTTTAACTCACCAGAGAGATTGTTTTATAATCCACAAGCAGTAGGCAAATTGGAGGGATTGAGACAGGGAGCTCCAGAGTTTTATCATAGTGGAGTCCTGTAACTCAGTGGTTAGAGCACTCGCTTTGCAAGTGAGAGACCTGAGTTCAATTCCAGGCAGAGGGCGAAACCTTGGGCAAGTTTCCTTACTCCACACAGAGCCTAATAATAATCCCTCCAAAAACCAAAAAACAATAATAAATTAGTCATTTTCAATCTACGACTGTTTGTGGGACATTGCTGTGAGCAATTGGCTGCCGCGTTCGCCCACAAATATACAGTCAATTCACTTTACAGTGTGTTCTGTGAAGCGCTTTGGGACGTCCTCCCGACGTGAAAAGTGCTATATCAAATGCTATTATTATTATTATAGTGACTGAAAGCACGTTCGCCATGCTTTAAGGTTAGATAGAATGATGGTCTTTTAGAAACCAGAACTGTTTTTCTGCATGTTGCGTTATTGAGACGTCTTAAAGCACCAACCACGATTTTTATGTGATGTGTAGTGACTGTATATTTGTAGGCAAATGCAGCAGCCAATTTGCGCACAACAAATTTTATTTGGATGATTGTTGGCCAGGACAATGGTAGAAATTCCCTTTCTATTGAATAGTGGTATGGGATTTTTAACGTCCACCTGAAGAGGCAGACAAGGCCTTGGTTTAACATCTCATTTGAAAAAATGGCACCTCCAACAATGCATCGCACCCCCAGCATTGGGGTGTCAGCTTAGACTGAGTTCAAAGTCCTGACTTGTGGCTTGAATCCACAACCTTCTGACTATTGAGATGAGAATGCTATCAACTGAGCTGAGCTGGCACACGCTTGACACAAGGAAAGTGAAAGTGATACAGCTTTTAGTTGACTGCATTTTTGGTTAAATGCTGGCCTATTCTTTCTTGACGCCCTGAAGGTTTTACGTTTTAGAATTAATTGCCCTTTTTTGTGAGAAGTAGATGTAGGTGATTCTGGTCCCACCCACATCTGTATGCCAGACTTGAAACCTGTCACCAGAAGCTGTGTGAAAGAGACCTGGGGGGTGATTCAGTTCCTGATTTACCCTTCCTGAAAATCACTGCTTCTGCATTCATTCACCGAAATGGATGAGATCAGGGGTTTGATTAGGATAAAAAAGGCCCTTTAGCCCATCTGATCTCAATCTTCTGGAACATCCAACCATCCTTTGACCCGCCGAAACCCTCATACGTGCCATCATTACATTGAGGCTTGACTATGCAAACTCATTGCTCTCCAACTCCTTCCTCCATAGGCTGCAGATCATCCAGAACTCTGCAGCCTACATCCTCTCCCAAACTAGGCTCCGTGACCCTATCACCCCCATCCTCACCTGACTCCACTGGCTTCCCATCACACAGAGGATACAGTTCAAGATCCCAGTCCTGACTTTCAAAGCCCTGCATAGTCTTGCTCTCCCCTACCTCTGCAACCTCCTAACCCCCTACCATCCTGCTCACTCCCTCCACTCGGTGGATTCCGGCCTGCTTCACGGCCACCGCCTCGTTCGCCCCATTATTAGTGGGTGTGCCTTCTGTCATTCTACTCTCACCCTCTGGAACTCTATCCCGCAGTCCCTCTGCCGCGCCCCCTCCCTTGCCTCCTTGAAGACCCATCTCAAGACCCTCCTCTTTGACGTGCTTTCGATCTCCCTATTTCCCACCTTTCACCCTCCCCGACCCCCAGCTCGTGTCCGAAACTCTGTCTGTCCAGCGTCTTGGGATGTCCTCCCAACGTGAAAGACGCTATACAAATCTAATTTTGTTGTTGTTGCCTGGATTCGTGGGAAGCACCCATGTTCTTCCACTGTTAGCCACATTGTGTAGTTCAGTAGATGTGTATAATCATTACACATGACATCATTTGGTTCGGTTAGATATGTATTCACAATACTGCTTCTTTATGTTTTAAAATATAAAAAATTGAGATCAGTTGGACTCTTTCTGGCACGGCTCAGTTTGAAAAGAAGTGATCATTTTCAGAGTTTAAGGTTTTACAGTAGGCACACTACCCACCTGACTTTAATTTTCCCCCCACTCATCATTTAGCTGCAATTTTCTGCTCATTCTAACAACCTTCTTATCTGTTGGTCAGTAATTCTGATTGTGCTTTACTGCATAGACTTCTAAGGGAGATGTAACTGCTGTTAAAATGAATAGAATTGAAAAGTAAGTAGGACACGAGAACAAACGAGAACAAAATGCTCAATAACGTGAGTCATAGAATATGTACAGTGATGTAGAAGAAATGAGAAAAGCAGAATCCTTCACACAATCTGCTTTCTTTGTATTCCACTACTTGGCATTTTGTTAATCATCTGGTATGGAAAGGAAGTTGTGTGAAGAATATAATAATGATCTTTGCATTTGTTATGGTACTTTATCATATTCTCAAAATGTCTCAAATAATTTTACAGGATTTACTGTAGGGTAGTGAGCACAGCAGCCAATTTGCACACAGCAGTGTCCCACAAACCGCCGTGAAGTGAATGATCAATTTTATCTGGGTCATTGTTGGCTCAGAGAAACTCCTTTCTCTTTTCAAAAAGTTGTACAGTTGGGAGCTGTAGTTGGCCTGGATGGTGAATCGTCTATTGAGTTGTCCCCCTTTGATTGCTCACGTGATCGCTGCTCAAAGATGCGTATGTTACAATAGAATAGGTGGAGAATAGGATCGGGCTCACCTATGATTGAATAGTTTGGTAACCCTTATTGTTCAGACTTGCTTGTAACCTGGTGAAAAGCATTTTTATTCAACAACATTCATCAAAATCCAGGTGCATCAGTTACGTTTCCAGTCGGTTTCTCATGACTGCCAGAAACGCAGAAACGTAACTGATGCACCTAAACCTGCTTATTTTAGCATTTTGTTTTCTGAAAAGTGGCAGATGGCCGAGCAAGTGCTGTTAGAACCATCTGGTGAACAATGAGATCATATCTTGGTTCAGGGCTGGAATTACTGACTCGCTGCTGGAACGTGGCTTTGCGACTGCATGCTTTCCAATAGCACTTGTAAACGACATCCTTTTCTATCCGAGCCTGCAGCGTAGCGTAGAGAACCGATTCTATTGTCGTCAGAACTGGGATGAAAACCAATCTCGAGATTTCAAGATGGTTTTCACTCCTCTTCCAGAGGCCACATTGCTGCTTATCTTTATACTGCAATATGGCAATATAAATTGATGAACCTGTTGTATGTTTCATTGATACAATGGAGATGTTGCAATTGCAGTATCCTGGCTATCAGTACTGTGGAATGTGCCCTTTTGCACAGTAAAGATTTAATAAAGGGATGGTTCTGCATTCATAGATTTTGTTCCTTTGTGATTCACTAATTCTTTATTCTGTTTTCCAATCATAAAATGTTCATAGCCAATTGCCAGGGTGAGCTGAATATGTTTCTGCTTGAGAATCTGATTGGAGGATAAAAGGAAAAGTACAACATGAAGTAAACACATGGAAAGCAATGGTTTTCGTGTTGTTACAGTGAGATTTCAGTTTATAGGGAATAACAATCTGGCTGGAGTTTTTGCTCAATTGTCTTTCGGATACAGGGAATACCTATGTAGAATTTACCCCTGGAAGCAAGTGAGATGAAGTCACCGACAAGGTAAACTTTACATGGTCTTTGGAAGAGCCTTTTTTTTTAATGTTCTTAATTTTTCATCCAATATACTACTGGCTAAATTTATTGGGCAAATGTGGATTGATTGGATGGGAAGCCTGTGAAGTTAATGGAGTACTACAATCTGATGGTAATCTCAATGTGACTTTTAAAAATAAAAACAATTTCTCATGCTGGCAACAGCAAAATACCATTTGTTTTAAAACACAATAACCTCTGTTTTCATGTGATTTGAAATAAGGAATAAAATGTTTTATTTCTCACTTGGGGTTTTAGTTAATTTTTGGCTGGGCTACATTGTTGAGCTGACGGATTGGGATGGCGGCTTGTGTGCTGGCAATAAACTCTGTTGTTCTGTAATGAGCTGCTACAAGATGTTCACGAGCTGAACATATCGCTTGATTCAAAACCAACTCATTCTTCAGGCTCGATCATTGTCCATAAATTCTGTCAAATGAGGGATCCAATTGAGCTACAGGACTCCACAAGATCTGTCTCATGACCTTCCTCTTCTAATAAAAGACTTGTGTAGATCTTAACAGAAAGGAGTACTTGTACTTCTGTATGATGTAAAACGCACACTGAGCACTTCAAATCAAAACTGAAGAGTGGAATCACTGGAGAGGTGGAGAAATGTACTCCAAACCATTGAAGCAACACCAACACCCTGATCCTGTACTCTCCTGATTTTCACATGCACACTTTTCAGCAGTAACCGTCATTGAAGCGGAACCATGGCTGGTTTTCATTTCTCTTTTCTTCACATCAGCTAAGGCTCACAAAATCCACATAGTGTGTCAATTGCTGCCTTGAGTAAGATTAACTAACTCTGACAAATGGGTGAAGTTGTGAAAGACACTCATCTCTCAGTGAAATAATCAGAAACTAAAGATCTGCCAATGTGGTATGTGTGATTTGAGTTGTATTCTGAAAGTGCATTTCTAGAGAGAATTGTGTTTTATTCCTCTTCTCTCTGGGCATCTTTATCACCCTCAAGCGATTTACATTAATCTAAGCAAGGTGTTGTTCTATTCACCTGAATGCAAATATTTCAACAAAAATGTCCTTCATTTTGGAATTCTATCTTCTAATCATGGAAATTGAGCCTGGCTACAGAGCATTAGATAATGGCTTCATGTTCTGCTTTTTATCCAGTGAAGAGATATTATTGCAAACAGTTCAGCCTTGATTCAAATGAAATCCCTTGGGTTTTATGGTAAGTGCTGTGTTTCCATGAACATTATATATACCCTTGTGCATCAATGCAGACTGCTCCCTGCTTTATGTATGATGTGGCCTTACTTGCCTTTGCTCTAGCCCTCCCCACCCCCCACCCCTGAACATTCATCTTATTATTAATAAATAAATGTGGATTTATTTAGCTCCTCCTACAAACCTGAGTGTAGTAGAGTTCAACAACAACAAATTACTTTTGTATAGCACCTTTCCCTTCAGGGGGACGTCCCAAGGCGTTGGACAGTTGAGGATCCGCACCCGATATGGTGGTTGGAATCAGGAGGGGTGGAGGGCAGGTAAGGTAGGGATAGATGGGTGACCGAAACCTAGGTCGAAGAGTAAGGTCTTGAGAAGGATCTTGTGGAGTCCTGTAGCTCAGTGGTTAGAGCACTCGCCTTGCAAGTGAGACACCTGGGTTCAATTCCACGCAGAGGGCGAAACCTTGGGCAAATTTCCTTACTCCACACAGAGCCTAATAATAATCCCTCCAGAACAAAACAATAATAAATTGGTCATTTTCAATCCACGACTGTTTGTGGGTCACTGCTGTGCACAATTGGCTGCCGCTTTCGCCCACAGATATACAGTCAATTTGCTTTACAGTGTGTTCTGTGAAGCGCTTTGGGACGTCCTCCCGACATGAAAAGCACTATATCAAATGCAAGGATTATTATTACTATTATATTCTGTGAAGCGCTTTGAGACGCCTAGAAGACGTGAAAAGCACTATATCAAAATGCAAAGATTGAAAGGGCCAAGGGAGCGGCCGAGGTGATGGGACTGTGGGATGGAGTTCAAAGGATGGAAGCTGATGGTGGGGCGGACAGAACAAGGGACTTGGAGTGGGTCTGAGTGGAGGGAGCAGACAGGTCGTTAATGGGTTATCGGGTCACAGAGGCAGGTAGGAGCATGGTCATGGAGGGCTTTGGAAGCAGAACAAGGATTTTGAACTCTATCCTCTGGGGGATGGGGATCCAGTAGAGCCGGGTGAGGATGGAGGTAGTAGGTTAACTTGGTGCAGGAGAGGATACGTGTTGCATAGTTCACTTTGTACTTTGTAAGGAGTCATTAAGCCTTTGGCTCTTTTTTTGCTTCAGTTTTTATGTTTGCAAATGATTTATGAAATGACATTGGAGTTTTCCTCTTGATCTAAACCAAACTCCGCTCCCTGATTACCCCAGTCCTTGCCAGACTGCATTGGCTGCCTATCCAAGAGAGGATCGACTTCAAGATCCTCATCCTTGTATTCAAATCCCTCCACTCCTCTGCACCTCTCTGACCTCTCTCCTCAAAACAGTACCCGTTGCCTTCGTTCCTCCGGGTCTGTCCTCTTTCTCATCCCCTGAGTCCTCCACTCCACCCTCGGCGGCTGTGCCTTCAGCCACTATGCCCCGAGGCTCTGGAATTCCCTTCCTCACTCCCTTCGCCTCGCCCCCTCTCTCCTATTTTCAGGTCCCTGCTGAAGACCTAGCCCTCCCCATAGAAGGCCATGTAATCCTGAAAATATAAAGGGATTCTTTTAACTCAGGTGAGTGCTTGGTTGGAAGTTCAGAAGTGGTTTACTGAGCAACTAGCGGACAGATTTGAAATACTGTATGTGTGTGAAGATTGGTTGATTGAGATTAGGGCAGAGGAACCATAAAGGAATATGACTAACGCACAGATGTATAGAGAAAAGGTTAAACAATCTGAGATGCCACGTGTTTTGAGATACAAATAAATGCATCTGAGTTTAACTTTTAGTGCTGCAATTAAAGGAGTATATTCTACTTGATATAAACATTGATATCAAAGTTCAGACACAAATCTTAGCTCCGGGAACTAAGTGTAAATTGTATTGCATGCAGTTTCATGGACTTTGCCTGTTTCCACTCTGCAGTTATAGATGTTCACTTCTCTTGTCTGTAGTCCATCTGATGTTTTAGTTTGAATTCAAGATAAAGTTTGTTTATTCGAAAGCCCCATCTATTCCCATTTGGGAAATAATGAAAGCAGTTTTACCCCAAGGCTTGCTGCCCTGTGTTCAGTTGCACAAGATAATCAAGTGTGGACAATGATGTAGGAAAAGTTGAGTAACTGGGGGAAAAAAAATGTTTTCCTTGAGGAACAGTTGTGTGCATGAGACAAAGACATCTGCAGTTGATTGTCTAATAGTTTGTGAGTGGATAGTAGCTCGGGTGCTCACTGCGTGTAAACTAACACTAAATAATGCTTTAAGTGATTGCGGCAATGTTCAGTAGTAATTACTGCATGTAAAATTATAGATGTTAAAATTATAGGGACTCCACATTCATCTTCACTTAGTAAGACTTGAAGTTTATTTTTCTAGTTTTTCCTCCTTTGTGGCGTCGTCCCCCGTGTACACCGTTACTCCGTTCTAGGTTCCCATTGTATATCGTTGCCCTGCTTAAACGAAAAGGAGATGATCTGAGGAGGTATACACATTACCTTACCGTTCCATGGCGACTGGCTGTTTTTAAGAAAAGAAACTTCAGAACATAGTCTGGGTTCTTGTTTTTAAAACAGAATAATAATTAATAATACAATTTTCTTCAGATAATCCCATTACAACAGCCAGGGTAAATAATCAGTGACACAGAGCAGCCACAGGATTGAAGTTTTTTTTTGTGAGGGTGGGGGGAAAGCGAGTGAGTGTGAAACTGGAGAGACGTTTATTTAACACCCAATGCATTGAGGGGTTGGTTAGATCACCTGATCTAACTAAGTGGTGATTAGTTTTCTAGAAAGTCATTGGATTCAACAAATTTACTTCTGAATCAACATTCACTTCCTCTATAGTTGCTCCAATTGAACACAAAACAGATCATTGCAAATAAGGTAATGTTTGTTGCTGTCTGATTGCGTAATTAGTTTGTGTTGTAACGATAGCACTCGTTGTAGATTTATGTGAAATGAATGGCCAACAGCTTTGTATTAAACATTACAAGAATTTCTTTGCATTCTTGATACATTATTCCTGACACCTGACTGATTAGTTTCTGCTGTTCCAGCATTTGGTGTTTCTGTTTTTTCAGGGTTCCCCCCCCCCAAGCATTCACACATGGGTTAAACAATTTGATAGAAAGTCTCCAAGGAGTGACCTTCTACAGTTAAGATCCTGAGATCTGGAATTGAGTCATTTTTGAAAAAAAATTGTAAAATAACAATTGATTGTTTGAGGGCCCCGTCTCCTTTTCAGTCAGTGTCATCTTATAAATGTTGGAACTTCAATCTTTGTGTAGGATTGTCAGAGTATTGTCAGAATTTAAAATTTGGGTTACGGGTGTCTGTTCTTGTCGAGGGCCATTGTGTAAAAGCTTCGAAGCTGAATTCCCAGAACAGGATCTGTGCTGAGCTCTAAAATAACAAATTGGATATGGCAACGGCAGCTCCCACCAGCAGAGGCTTTTGTACCCACTTTTGTACATTAAAATACTGTAGTAGTCCGTAAGATCAAATAATAATAATCATTGCATTTGATATAGCGCCTTATTAAGTCTTTGAGATGTCTCAAAGCACTTCACAGAATATACTGTAAAGTGGATTGACCATATTTTGTGTGTGAAAGAGCAGATCTGAGCCAGATTACTAATATCAGAAGCACATAGTTCACTTATTACTAACCTTTTACTCATGCTGTATTATATAGCTTCTCTGCTTAGGTGAAGGATGATTAAATAAGTCATCAATTATTAACCTTTTATGACATTTTATTGTTTCAATTATACAAATTCAGCTAATTGTTCTGGACTTTCAACAGGTATTGGAAACTTTATAATTCTTGAAGGAGAAGGCAAATAGTGAATACAGTGTTGAGGAATAATTTCTTCCACATGACAGATTATGAAAGGTTCAGGAATTTACTTCAGTCACGTTGCTTATAAGGATCCTACACCGGATTTAGGAATATTTAGCTCATTCCCTTAATTCTGTGCAGTATTTCTCACGAGTCCAATATTCTGGACCAGCGTGGCATTCATTCAAAGTTAGTGAGTTTTTCCAGCTGAGATTGGGTTTTTGCACATAAACCTTTCATTGGACGTTGTCCATTGCAGAACATGACATTGTCTCTTGTCACAAAGTTTACTGGTGGAGAATGTCTCAGACCGCTTGTGTTTATCCTCAAATCTGATTCTGTTTGGCGCCTGTTGGCAAGATGGCAAACATGAAAGCTAATTAAAACTAAAATGCGAGTACACAATATTATGTTATCATCTATTAAAATCTTAAACTCGCATGATTGCTTTTTATGAATAAATATATCTGTTTAAAGCCTTTTACAAGTTTGGATGTTTGATGGCTTTGAATTGTTTTCTGTAACTTAACTGAAGGAAGATCTGTTTGACTTTGTCTGAAAGGAAGAATGCCTTGGTTGAGAAGTTATCGACTCAGAATGACACAATGATGTGGTCAAAAAAAGTTTAGCTTTGACCAACTTCTGTTTGTGACTTACTGTTGCTCAAATGCAATTCTAGGCTGGCTTTAAAGACTTTTAAGGACTGTAAGAAGCATGTGATTATGGTGGGCACTAGGACTTTAAGAAACCCTAAACCAATTCATTTTGCCCGCTGACCCCAGTTTATCAAAGTGGCTACACGTATGCAGTTCAAAAGGTAAGTATGTTGAAATCTGGATTGACCTTCACAATTGTTTTTACACCATCTGCATTTTGTGTCCAAATAATCTTTGAAATGGCACATGGCTGCCCAACATCAATTGCTATTGGTCATTGAGGACAATTTACACTTATGTTTTGTAAACTAGAAATCGTCCTACAAAATCTGAAACAAAAACAAGTCGCTGGGAAGACTCAGCAGTTCAGGCAGCATCTATGGAGAAAGGAAAGTGAGTCAGCGTTTCGGGTCCACGATGCTTCATCAGAACAGAGTATAGCTTGAGCACTGCTAGTACTTGGTTTGAAAATAATAACCGTGATTTTTAAAATGCCTATTGAAATCTATTACTACACCCCCATTGATCTGATCTGACCACTGTTTCTAATGTAAAAAGATTGTACGTAGTGCATGGTGATGAGCAAAACAGGACCCATTATAACAGTGTCTCTCTCTTCCAGTTTCCAAATCGTTTAACTGCAGAGCAACCAGTGTAGTGGATATCCCACTGCTTCATTAGTTTTGTTTGAAAACACAAGGCTCAAAAGTTGCTATTCTCTGCTGAGTTTCAGCCACTGTTCCTATTGGAATGCTACTGGAAAGTAAATATTAGCTGAGCTCCCTCTCTTTCTTTCTCCTTCCACAACATGGTTAAATTCCCTGCCAGTGTTTATTGTTTAGCCTCTCACACGATGAACAGGCATTTAGGAAAGGCATAGTAGGGAGGTTGGCTGGTGTTTATGGAAATGTCACTAAGCATAAGTTAACTGCTTCAGAGGAGAAGGGATTAGAAAAATTAAATGAATTACTGTTTTGCTGTATGCCATTTCGCCAGTGAGCAGGAGTTCACTACCTTCATTTTGATTTGTATCTTGAATTCCTCTGACACTCTTTAATGGGCCCATGCTTCTCTACCGTCCAGTTTTTATAAATGAGCGTTGGCCACAAGCAAGTGTTGACTGTTTGCCAGATGCTTGTTTATTTCTCATTCATGCTTTGGCCTGAATAGATTAGATCAAGCAGACAGTATTGCTTTATTAGTTATCTACAACGTGAGAAGAGTATAGTGAGAGGAGAAGCAAGCTATTGGTTGCCATCTGTTCACTATATAGTACTTATTGCATTGTGGTGTCACTTTGTAGAAAAACACACAAAAAAGCCATAAGAACCAAGCCTATGTTTGATGACTGAGATGTGTATACTTCTGTGTGTACTTCAAAGTAGGGCGATGTCAGCATGCGTCTGGCTCGGTGTGTGAACGACTGAGGCCTTTGTTTACATATTCTCCTAATGGCCACATATTCTCCTAATGGAAGAGAGATGGTAAAGGGAGGAGCGAGGTATAAACAAACTGCACAAGACACAGCATGTTAGGATTCTGATAGTTATGTGACTGGAATTGGGTCTGTTCAGTGCCTCCTGCCAGTTATTCATTCTAAACACGTGGAAGAGTTCTGCTGACTTTGAAGTATTTATACAATGAGGGTGGATCAGAAAGCTCTTAATTTGATTTTTGACCTTAGCTGGAACCAGTGAATTGTAGTCATTGAAGAAATGTCAGTTCAAAATATGTCGTATATAATAACTTGATCAAGATCCTCACCCTGACCTGTAACTCCCTTCACAGTCTCACTCCTCCCTAGCTTTAAAATCTTTCCCCCCCCTCTCTGCTCTCCTGATTCTGATTTACTGCTTATCACTTGCTCTATTTCATTATTAGTGGTCAAGGTTTCAGACTCTCTTATCCTGTTTCCGGGCACTCTCTCTACAAATCCATTTGTTTTGCGCCTTACAGCACTTTCATCAAAACACTTCTTAACAACTTAGTGCTTTTAACTAGGCTTCTGTTCTTCGCTCTTCTCCAACTAATCTCTGAAGCCTTTCAACAATCATGTTCTCAGTGCAACTGTAAGTGGATGTTGCAGATTAATATAGTAACCCATGACTGCATCATATGTAGATTGATTTGCATTTTCTTTCAAATTAAAACCAGTTGTACTACAGTGTAATTGGAAAAGAATGCATAATGTGTACAAATAATGGAGAAATAGTGTTTTGTAACCATTTGTAGCTCTTGTTCATAAATTATCTGTGATAGCTTTTTTTTACTGGGTCATGAGTTATCTATTTACAATATATAACTTACAGTACTGTATTATGTTGTGTTTACCGTGCAGTCTTTTGTGTTAACATGCACTTAATTTGAAAACTAAAAGATATTTTAATCCAACCACAATTAGCTTGAAGGTAATGTTCAGATTTATTTCTTTGTTCATTTTTTGTCTATTTTCTTTCTCAGTATCCATATGCATTTGGACTGCTCCTAGCATCGTGTTGGTGTATTCTTGTGTGCCTGAGCCGACTGTACATGGGGATGCATTCCATTCTGGTAAGAGTGAATTACAGACTCTTTAAATGCACTTACTTTCACTTAGAATTGACCTAATCCGGAAGATAGTTCTGGTTTAGCTGTCCAGAGGTTTGAGGTGTTCATTTTTGACCTAGATGGACAGAACTACTGTTGGTCCATTCTACCAAATACTTTAATTCTGGGTGTTGTAGCACCTCAGTTTGAAGTCAAATCCACAGGATCTGTTTTGAAGCTGTGAAGTGTTTTGGTCATATCTGGAGTAATGCATATGGTCCAAGTTTCTGCTAAACTTTGCTATATATTTTTGGTGGTTGCTTTAGTTTTGTGGGGCAGTGCACAAATCCAGTCATGTGTTAACACCAAACCAAATTGATGGCACAGAAATTCAGTGTAATTAGTGCAGTGGCGCCAATCTCCTTCAAGGGCTGCATTAAGTCAGGATCAACACTGCCGATGTTACTGCCGATCATGTTACTTTAATATATGTATGTGTGTGTGTGTATATATGTATGTATATGTATATATATTGTGTGTATATTTATATATATTATATATATGGCATTTATATGAATCACCTACCACTAGTTTCGGACAAACATTTTTAATGTTCTTTTGGGGTTCTCTCGTAACAAATTAACATTTTCGAAAATTACTCAATTATCAACCCTGCCCCATTCCCTTTGTCACTGTAGCCATGGAAAATAACTTTGACCAATCATTTATTAGCCCTATTGAGTATTTTTATTTTGTGTGGGACGGGGGGTTGAGAAACTGACACTGAGTATTGTGCCCGACTATTCTGCTCTTAGCCTGCTGACTGCTTAATGTGGTTTCCTTACAATGTTTTCAGGAGCCACTGATGTGGCCGTGCGCAAAGCTACTTCCCTTTTCAGCTGCACATTACTTCTGTTTCAAAATGTTTCTGCTGCAATGTAACAAGGATTATTCGAACCATAACCTTAGATATCTACTTGTATCTGTGCTGAGTTAGCTGATTTCCAGCAAGGCAGAGTTGGGGAAGCTCAAATTAATTGCAACGTCCCCAAGGAAAATATAACCCAAGTTCATGCTCCTCACCAGTATTCAGTGACCCTGCTGGTAAGTGCTCATGTAAGGATAAGAGCAGGCCCTGCAGGGGGTTTGTTCTGCAATTTCCTCCCATTTTCCCTGGGTCCACTGCCTGAAGATCTTCCCAAAGCTTATCCATGAATGATTAGTTGGATTTGGGGTTCCCTGTTGTATTGACTGCCAAGAATTCAGCCATCGTCCAGTTGTGCTGCCAGCCAATCACTTTTCCCTAGGCAGAAAACTACTTTGCTTTGTACTTAAACTAGACGTTTAGCAGATAGGAAAAGGGATGTAAAAGATTTCAAAATCATCCACTCTTGTTTGGGCAGATAATGGGTGTGGAGTTAAGTGGCCACGCTGTACTCAGAGGTATAATTACAATGCTCTTACTTTCTCTCCAATGCCCTTGGCTGTTGTATTTTGGAAGTGCATGCCCTCTGCTGGCTGGTTCCCAGTACCCTGTTTGTGCCTATTTGTGTCCAAGGACTACACATTTAAGTTATTCCATTGACTGGTAGATCCTGGGTGTAAACCCATGAACTCTATAGTTGCTGTGAAGGAGCAATGGCAGAGGCCTGTCTGCAAGTTTGTTTCCTATTTATTCTGTTGGTTGAGGAACATTTCTCTGTATGGGAGGAACCAGAATAATAAGAATAATCCTTGCATTTGATATAGTTCTTTTCACGTCTTCTAGACGTCTCAAAGCGCTTCACAGAATACACTGTAAAGTGAACTGGCTGTATATTTTTGGGCGAAATGCGGCAGCCAATTGCACACAGCAGCGTCCCACAAACAGTCATGGGTTGAAGTGACCCAATTTTTTTTTCTTGAGGGATTATTATCGGGCGTGTGGAGTAAGGAAACTTGCACATGAATATATTTTAATAAAAGAACAGCAAATCCTTGTGCTCAAACAAGGCTGAAAACCTAGATATGTGTATGCAATGTTAAATGTGGTGGTTGTAGAGAGTATCAGTTACGGGGAATTGGTAAACTCCCTACATTGTAATAACTAAAATATGGTCATTTTGCATCTTTTAGCCCTTCTGCTTTTCCTTCCTGTGCTCTCTCAAATTGCAAATCTCGTCAGCTTTTTTTTAAATGTTGCCTTTGCCCTTTTATTCCATACTTTCCCATTAAAGGCCCATGATTACATAATCAAAGACCCAAGTGTGTCAAAAGACATCAGTGAAAATAAGATGATGTACCTGTTTACTTGTGTGCACCTAGCAATTGACATCAGTGATCCTTTTACTCCATTAACTATAGTAATTTTCACTATGTCACAACTGTTTGTGGTTTGATCACAGTTCCTGATACAAACTAGCAACCATTTTCTGCTTCTTTAAAGTGCAAAGAACATAACATCATACTATCAAATTACAGGCTTTTAAAATGAAATTATAAAGTTGTGTCTGGGTTTACCTATTGTGCATTAATGGAGAATTCCAGGAGTTTACCGTGGAGTCCTGTAGCTCAGTGGTTACAGCACTCGCCTCGCAAGCGAGAGCAAGTTCAATTCCCGGCAGGGCAAAACCTTGGGCAAGTTTCCTTACTCTTCACGCCTGATAATAATCCCTCAAGAAAAAAAACAATAATAAATTGGTCACTCCAATCCACGACTGTTTGTGGGACACTGCTGTGCGCAATTGGCTGCTGCGTTTTGCCCACAAATATACATTCAATTCACTTTACAGTATATTCTGTGAAGCGCTTTGAGACGTCTAGAAGATGTGATAAGGCGCTATATCAAATGCAAGAATTATTATTAATTCACTTTAGTTTTAGTTGTCGTCTACAAGCTATATGAATGATCTTTTTATAATCCATTAACCCCAGCAAGCAATTTCAGTGGAAGGGGAATTGAAACTCTTACCAGGGTTAGTTCTAAAATAAATGCTTACTAAATGGTCTAGTAAGGTAAAAGCGGTAGCAAGTGTTAAACTGTTAAATATATCAGATGTTCCTGGATGAGCAGCTGACTTCAGTTAAGATAGGTTTGAATATGCTTGGCTGATGCTCTGGGTGCGGTGGGGAAGTGATCAGATCCTGTTAATCACTGACTAGCGAGCTCTGTTGGAAACTACATGGTGATCAGAAAAAGTTCAAGTTCAGTTGTGATCTCCTCTTGCTAAAACTTGTCTAGTTTACGAGTGAAATGCAGTCCCTTAGGTAAGGTACGAGTAGCTTGCCTTTGNAAAAATCAACATATTGAAGGAAGAGGAAAAATTAGTACAGAAAAGCTCCTTTCTTTCCCTTTTTGCCCTTATGCTTACTGTGTGCTCTAGTACAGTTCCATGGCTTTCCTCCAAGCTCTAAAGAGTGCAGAGTGGGAAACTGTTATTACAAGGAAAGATGAATAATATGTGGGGGTGGATATTCCAGTCATGACTCACCAACAACAGCTTATTTTTGCAGTTAAAAGAGCACAGGGATATTTCAAGAACTGTTTCTATTAGCATCATCGGTCATTTATAGAAATTCTCTTTCCTAAAATGTATATTTTTTGAAATATCAGGTACAGTCTCTAGAGTTTGTACACCGTGAGGCTATAGTTCAGTGCACCATTCCAATCAATATATGTTAAGCCGGTGCAGTTTGCCAAGACTAGTCTTATTGTGGACTTGCTCTTGGCTACAATTTCCCAACCCACTGTTACTAACTGATCCCAGAACTGATGTAAGCCAACATTAGGATAAATTATTTCTATCGCATGCTATTAAAGCTATGAATCCTGGCCTAGTAAAATGCTTAGCATCTACAGTTTTGGGCCCAGTTTTGCATCAGAACGTCTTTCTGTTCTTTGCTCCAGTTTCTATTCTATTTTCAAAGGTCCCTTTCAACTCTCTGAAGTAATTCTCAACACAACATTTCAATGCAGTTCAAAGTCACATTAAACAAGTGAAATATTTCTACATTTTTTGAAATTCTTATTTTTGAATTTTCAAAACAACATAGTGCAGGAGGCAAATGGATAATTGCGAAGAATCAGTGTGAAATTGGAAGAGGTGAAAACAAGATAGCTCAGCTGGTAGAAAGGCTCTGTGGCCAAGTGTGGCTTGAGAAGGCTATGGGAAGAATTTTCCCTTATTGACTTCGAGCTTGAAAAAAAATTCCTCTGTGTCCTGTAGGAATGTAGCATAATTTTAGCAGAGTATTTAAAATGCTGTCTAACTGGGACACTTTCCAGAGCATGCGGACCGAGTAAACAAACTATGGTGGTGCCATACCAGAAGCTACATTAGTGGGTTTTATTTACATACTTCAAATATACCAGTCAGATTGTCCATACTGAGGTCCAGGGCGGTTTCCATCAAGTCTCAAAAGGCACTCAAATGTAATATCTATGATAATTGAACTGGCCATAGACTCAATTCGTGGAACCTCAGTGCAGGCTTCCAGGACTGTAACAGTATCCTGGTGTGAACTATTGCTGTCAAAGCAAAGATATGTATTGGGAAGGAAATGTTTACTTGTACATCTATGGTAGTTTGTTACACTTGGCCGAGTGAAGTATTCATTTTCAAATCAGCAATCACATTCTCCAGTGCTAAGAATTATTAACGCATTTGGTGCAGCATCATATCACTTCAACACTTCAATGTTTCACACATTGAATTACTGTGACTGCAATTTATGCAAGCAAATATGGCAGCTAACCTATACTACTTATGTAAGGATATGCAACAGCAGTGAGATCAGCTGTACTCAAGTGTCAGCCCAGCTAAGAGTGAATGATGAACCCACAAGTTGTTGGAGGGAGTGGAGCTAAACTTGGGTTTGGGCCTGCAGGTCTTATGAAGAGTAATAAACCGCAGCCCTATTAGAATACACTTCTTTATAACACAAATTTGGTTATAATGAGATTGCAGTACTGAATTTGCAGCACACGTTTAGCGATGTCTTGTTTGTGATGGTACTTAGACTTCTTTATTTTCCCAGTCTTATCACCCCCTTCTCTTGATGGGCCTTGATTATTGCTGGAGTATAGTTATGTAAGTGAGCTGAAGTTGCCGTTCATTTGTGAGATTAGTTTTGTGAGTGTTTGCAGGCAGTTCATCTGTAGGCAATCACAGCTGCGCTCCCCACACACGTACACTTTGCATTAGATGTCACAAGATACCAATTTGGGGATGGAAATCCTTGCTGTTTCTGACCATTGTTTATTTAATATATTGATGTTAGTCAATCAGAATCCTTACTGGTATTAGATTTAATTCTAACAATCACATTACAAATGTTTTATTTTTGGAACATTTGATATGAGTAAATCTTCTCTCCTGTCTCCTACTGGAAGAACTACAACCAATAATAATGAACCTTGCATTTGATATAGCGCCTTATCGCATTGTGCCTTATCTCAAAGCGCTTCACAGAATATACTGGAAAGTGAATTGACTTTGTATTTTGCAGGTGAAACACGGCAGGCAGCCAGCAGCACACAGCATTCCATTAGAATGACAGTTGCAGAGGGCATGGACCTTTTCACATTCAGGACCATGTGTGTGGGAATGAAGTCTAGCGCAAGTGGGGGGAATCTTTTAAAAGAATGGGGCAACACATTTTAAATTGAAACCGAAAATTGTCAGCATCATAAACACAAATAAGTATACTCGTGGCCTGCAACCAGCAGCAAACAACTCTAATATGTAGACTTGAGAATACATGAAATCTGCAACTTAACTCCTAAAAGGGTCAGCCTTCTTCTGCTGAATATTCTTCTGTTTTTACATTCCAAGCAGGGAGAGGTTCTGTTCAGTATGAGCTCACCTCTGGCAAAATGATTAGTTTTTAATAGCATTTCCCTGGCCAGTAAATCCCATCTGCAGCTGTTCAGAGCCACTAGCTACTGTACTGTGAAGCAATCTGTCTTGAAACCAAGCACTGGAGAGCTCCAAGCCATATGTAATGGTTTGTGGAGTTCATACAGATAGGATTTTTTAAAATAAACTAATTTATGAGCACTATCCTTCCATGGGGGAAGATTGCTGAGAATCTGTTGGTACACAAGTGCAGCGCTCAAAGTACATCAGGTTGTATATTGGTTGATTCCTTATGTCGACTAATTTCCCCCAGAACAAATGAGGTGCTGGACTGTTGAATCCAAATCATCTCCTTGGCTGTATTTGACATATTTTGTTTTTCTCTCTTCCTTTCCTCACAGGATGTCATTGTTGGTATCCTTTACAGCGTCCTGATACTGATCGTCTTTCGTCCAACCTTGGATCTCATTGACAACTTCAACCTAACCTACCAGTATGCTCCATTGTTCATCATCAGCCTTCACCTGGCCATGGGTATCTTTTCCTTCACCCTCGACACGTGGAGCACATCCCGAGGCGACACGGCACAGATTCTAGGCACAGGTGCAGGCATTGCTTGTGCCTCTCATGTGAATCACCTGTTGGGCATCTTACCAGATACTCCTCTCCACGCTCTGCCATTGTCTCCCCCAGCAATCACGTTAACTCTGGCTGCCAAAGTTTTTATGCGTTTTGGGCTGGGAGTGGCCGTGCTGTTGGTGACCAGGGCAGTGCTAAAAGCAGTCACCATACCCCTGGCCTGCAAGATATTCCGTATTTCATGCACTGACACTCGCCAGGCACGAAAGCGTATGGAGGTAGAACTTCCATATCGTTACATCACCTACGGAACGGTAGGGTTCAATGCCCTGTTTCTGGTACCCTTCTTATTTAAATACCTGAATCTGTCTTGATGTGAAGATGAACTCTTGCCTGATAAAGCTATTACACTGGCAGATAAATGTTGAACGCAAAGTCTTAACTTGGAATGCTTCAAGAATGGTTAACTGTCCTGCTTCTGCCTGTGTGGGCATGTACTGAGCCTATTATTTCCTGGACCAGCGACCTAATGTCACCAGAGGCTTGAGAAGAGATTTATCCTTTTCACACACATCCAAGTGGAGGAATTCTGAGATGACTGACCAACTGAAGAGAACACAATGGAGTTTACGTGTGCTGTTCATTAGCTGTAGTGATTTTTTGTTGGTGCTTCTCATGGGATTCTCTGTTTCAAGTATGCAGTGAAAGGTTTGTTACAGCAAGCGATCAGCATATGACGATTCCCATTTTGAGAGTGAACAAAACCGGTTATTAAATAGCAGAAGTTTTTGTTCAAAAAAAAAGTATGGAAAGTCTCTTCAGAATGAGTAGAGTGTAATATAACAATGTACCAACTTGAGGTTCAGGTATCTTAACCGCTTATTGAATTGTGCCTTTTTTGTTTTATTGCTTTAGTTTATGCTGTGATGTTGTGAAATTCTAACTGCCTCATCATCTAAGTAACGGGTTGTACAGACATTAGTTCAGCTCTTTAAATATGTCTTTACTTTAGGATAGTCGCATTTCTTTGTTAATAATGACTTGACGATCACCTATCTAGCAGTGTGAGTGAAAGGATTGATTGATTGATTGGTTCTTAGACAAACCAGAATCAGCATTGAATCCTATTGACCACCACAGGTGAAGATTTCAATTTTGAATAACTTGATTTATGAATAATATTAATAATAGTAATAATATTGTAAATTAATTTGACATGTACTGCCTCTTTCACTGGCACTGAAAAGCAGAAAGCACCAGACCAGCTGGGGCCACAGAAGCACCACAACCTGGGATTTTCACGTCAGTCGCACTTCATACCATTTCCATAAAATCTGCAAGCATCCCTGCTTTTTCTTTGACAGCCTCGTGGAAAGTTTTCTGTTTCACTAAAGCAGTGTCCCAGCACTGCGGCCCATTTAAAATTATTGGCCTCTTCATATTGAGAGGCAGGATTAACTGTTAAGTGTAGAACATTTAGCTTAATGAGAATCATTTGGCTCCTTGAGATGCGGTGGAAATTGACTGCGGTTTTATTCACTTTCTGCCCTTTCGCTTTCACAATACAGACGCCCATTACTGTGTGGCATACACTCGTTTAATCTGTTTAACGCTGTGCAAAATGCAAAATCCTGCAGATGCTGGAAATCCGAAACAACAACAGAAGTCACTGGGAACACTCAACAGGTCAGGCAGCATCTATGGAGTTTAATTAACACAGCATTAACAGTTTTTTTTCCTCTGGATTTACATTTAAAACAACCAAGTTCATTAACCCTTTACAAGCACTTAAATTCAGTTCAGCTTTTGGCAAACTCGCGCTGCTTTTTCAATTGGAGAACTGGATTGGAGAAAAAAGTTTTTTTTAAAAAAAAAAGTTTCCACAGTGGCTGCCTGACCTGCTGAGTGTTCCCAGCAACTTCTGTTCTGGTTTCTGTTTAACGCTGTATCTTTCAGAGGGTATATGCAGAATTTGGTAAAGTATTTTTTATTATTCCTGTTTATGATCACAAAATATCTTGGGTGACACAATTTTAAAAAAAAAAACGATATTCTTCAATCTCACATTCTAAGCGTGTGTTTAAAGCACTATGTAAATTCCCCTTTCTGTTGCCCATGAATTCTAATGGTGTCTGTAATTCTCCTATTCATTACACCCACATTCATGTACACGAGGCTTGTTGGAATTTGCAAAACAAGTTTGAAATCTTGTTTTCACGTTTTTGAGTTTACCAAAGCGGTGAGTGTGTGTTGCTCTTCCAGATCATGATTCTGGAAGGGAAGAGTTTAATTAACACAGCAGCAACAGATTTTTTTTTCTCTCTCTCTCTCTGCATTTACATTTTAAACAACCAAGTTCATTAACCCTTTACAAGCACTTAAATTCAGTTCAGCTTTTGGCACATGCACGCTGCTTTTTCAATACTGGATTGGAGAAAAGAGTGTTTAAAAAAAAAAAAAAGGTTTCTATCCATTTCCAAGGACGACTGTTATCAGGTACAAGAAATTGGCCAAACCAAAGAGATTTCTTAACTTGACAGATTTAAAAAAAAAACACTTTGTGTTAAAATGATACTATATCCCTGAAAGGGTTAAAATATTCTAGCTGCAACCTGAGTATTTATTAAAGCACTGCAGTCAATGCAATTCCTTTGCGTAAATGCTGCTTGATTTGATGTAGAACATAATATGCAGTTTCTCTAATATTCGACTTCCAAATAATCGATAAAATTCTTTGCAGTGTAGATGCAAATGCCGGGTCTTAACATTGTTCTCCCAGGATTCATGGCTATTCACCCAGCAAAGCCCCTCAGCTGTTTCCTGCTTTGACGCAGCTTCGGATTTGCGATGCAGCCAACCACATGAACAACAACAACAAAATTGCATTTGTATAGCGCCTTTAGTTGGGTTACAGTAATAATCTGTTCCTTTACATATTGTAAATTTGCACTGCCTATGCTCACAGAGGCACTGTACATCTGGGAGAGAGAGGCAGATTGTGTCTACGTACTGACATGTAGAGAATGTTTAGGGAGAAAGTGTCACTGGTCACTATTCTGTAGAAATGGAACACCTGCATGTGATCTTGTTTTTTGAAGACCCATTACAACTTGGGGCCTATTTATTGGCCTTGAGTTGCAGAAGCTTTAGGAACTGGATCCTTTTAGCTGGTTACAAATCTATTACCATTTTATTGTAACAATGCAGAGGTCATGGGCTTTTAAACCGATCCTGTCTTAATGAATCACCTGGATTTGTGAAGTGGGGTTCCAGTAAAAATCCAAGATGCCAGAATGTTTTCAGGTCACTATGTCAGGGACAGAGCTGAGCCTACCACAGGATTTACAATTATTTGCTCTTTCCTCTCCTGTAATTCTCATATTTCATGTTCATAAAAGTTGAAATATTTTATACGTTTTAACTTCGACAACGTACTACCAATGTTTTCAGGCATTTTGCTCTGATAAATAGATTACAAAGCTTTGCACTCAGTTATTTGTCCTGTTTCCTGTTGAAATGGAGGCTGCTTTGCTCTAATTTTGTGCTAAATATCCTCCTGTAAATGGTGACAAACCACTACAATTTTATCTCCATTATTTCTCTTAATCAAACAAGGTGTTTTTCACCCTGGCTTACCAGTCATTTTTACTTAAAACTACTGTAGTTACAGAGTTTACTGGTAATATATTTAGAAATTCAGTTTTAAGCCAAAGTATAAAGTATGTGCTAGGTTCAAAGTTCATATCTAAACTGTGATGATTCGCGTCCACCACACCAAATTGGATTGTGTGGCACAAAAGGTACGATCAGTTTGTGGGGAATTTTGTCATTAAACAGCAGTCTTTCTTTCAATGTAATTTTAAAGTGCGTTGAAAATAACAAATATTTTTGTGGTTGAAAGTGGTCAAAAATAGGCCTTTTCTTAAATGGAGGTACGACTCACACTTAACCATTCCACAGTAACAGGTAAAGGACGGCCTTCTACACGTTATAAGATGTGAGTGAAAGTCCTAGTTATTAAAAGATATTGTGTTTTGTGATGATTCTGAATATTGAACTGTGATGAGTACAAGTGCACTGCTTTCTTTGCTTAAGTGAATGAAATGTTGAACAAATGGATTTCTCAGAAGCTGTATTGGCAACAGCAGAAGGACAGTATTATTTTTTGTTTCCGATTTCAAGTTCAAATTATTATATTTAATTCAAAATACTCTTCTGATCTTTTGAAAAAAAAAGTTTGAAAATCTTCGGGTCACTTTCACATGATTGTGTGTTGGACCTGTCCTGCTTGAAAGATATTAATAGTTTCTGTAACATTCACTGACCCCCTCCTCCTCCTCCCGCAGCCCACTCCTCCCCCCCTCACACACACACACACACACACACACACACACCATCTTCTGCACTCTTTCGCTACTTGCTGGTCTGCAGCATCTTCAATGTGTTGTATAGCTCACGATTAAATTCACTTATGTAACTGCAGTTTGCACTGAGCTTCAAATAAAAGACGATAAAATTTATCTGATTTTTGTATTCATTCCGTTGAAATGTCCTTTGGATAAGTGGAGAGCGTGGCCCATTTTTTTAAAATCCTTCTCTTATCTGCTCATTCAGCAAATAGTCCAGTGACTTACTTGAGCAATGCATAACAAGTGAAATGTCCCACCCACAGGAGGGTTTCACATATCTGGTGTAGACTCGCAATGCACTTCTCAGAATTGCTGTACACAATGGAGGACTTAGAACTGAATCCTATCCGGTGTTATCAGAATCGCGAGAATATAATTTTCTTTTGCATATTAAGAAAACTCCCAAATATACATTTCAAAAAAAAAAAATGTGCGTGCAGTGCATAAAGAATATAATTCACAAGGGTTGGATTGTCGAGTAAATTGGCACACGACTTTCAACTCATGGGACTCGGTTTTGTAATTCTGCCCAGAAAGAAAAATCTCTGGTGGCAGATGAGGGTTTGAAATCATTATCTGGACAGACTTCATACAGTTCGTGTGGGTGTAAGTCCACAGGGCGAAACTTGCCAGTTGATTTCTATTGATTCATGGTCAACTGATGCCAAGAGACGATGACAAGAGGTGTAGCAAATGGAAATGTCAAAAGGCTGTAAAGTAAACAGGAGCTTGAAAGGCTGCACGATAGGAGTTATAAATGCACGTATCTAAATATAAGTTTTATGATTAGAGTGCTGGAACATAATACTAATCCTTGCATTTAATACAGCGCATTATCACATCGAGAGGTCTCAAAGAGGTTCACAGGATACACTGTATTTTGTGTGACTATTTTGCGGACGAGTACATTGGTGAGCCCTCGACAACAACAACTTGGTTTATATAGCATCCTTCACTCAGGGGCTGCCCTTCATCAATGTTTGCTAATCAGTGAGTGAGGGATTGCGATATATTATCATTCCAAAGAGAATTAGCTGTTAAAACACCGCTGCTTCTGTGATATAACCTGAGCCAGGTTAATTTGTGCGAGACTTTAAAATCCACATTTCTCTTGATGGTCTCAAATTGATTGGCATTAATTGACTTAGTAGGATATTAATTCCAAATGACTAGATAGGAGATTAAAAAGATGACAAACTAAACGCATGTCACTCTATAAACTCTAAGGGATCTAAGCTTACTTGCATGTCAATATTTATTATACATTGTGGGCTCAGCTACGCACCTTCCTGTATTATCATTCCTGTATTTTCCTGTGTTAAAGCACCAGCAATGACTGCAGTCTAATATTCTCTAAATCTCTCTAATCCTGCTCTGTACACTCAAACAAATGCCTAAACCGTGCTGCGCTCGAGAATTTAGTAGTTTTTCAAATCTTTGGTTGCCAAGTCTGGAAATATCACACGAAATGCATTCTGATCTTGCATCTTACCCTCCTCCTAAATCCCCGTTATTAAAAAAAAAGCTTAGTTTTGTATTCATTGATCATGCCTGAAATAGCTCGTGGCATATTCCACTTGCTTCTGCAGCTGTGCAGCTTTGTTGCGGTATAATGGGAGCCCAGTGGTGCAGTGAGTGCTGTACTAAATACTCACCTCCAGAGATAATTGTGATACTAAATTGGTAAATCATATGCTGTCTTCCATTGTCCACCACAGAACGAGCTCTCAAGCTTGACTGGATTATCCAAAGCACTACCCTGTAAGGGAGATAAAATGAGTGCAGTATTTCTACTCTCCCTTTCCTGACCTGTAATAAGTTCCAGCGGTAATTGATCTGTGGAAGCTAATGGAGGGCACAAGCTCCCGATAGCACCGTTTTGCTGGTGGTTGCAAGAAGATGAGATGAGATCGCAATCATCTCTGGAGGTGCAGTGTTTACATGAAGGATTCAACCTCTGATTTCACGGATTGATTTCGCATTGTGGAGAAATAGTTGTGTTTACATTACGACATCGTAAGGTACCAGAAATATCCTGGCTCCTACTTTCCTCTCACTACAGGAGAATGGCGAAAAGATGGGTCATTGCTTTCGTGGGGTTTTCAATAATTTGGAGAAGAGGGGAATTAACATATACTGGTGGCAACAACGCATGTTTCCTGTAATAGTTTTCCTCAATATAATGATCACCGAAGTATTGTTTTAGGAAGGGATCATCCACTTTATGACGTCTCCTTTAATTAATGTACAGAAAACAATGTTCAGTTTTCTTTTCTTCAATTTTTTTTCATCCAATTTTCTCCTGTTTACTCATGTCCTTTTCTGAAGACACAGACAAGTCCACACTGGATACACTGCCATGGGTGCTGGCAGCCGTCCATTGCCTCGCCCAGCGGCATTCTTAATGTGTTAGCCTAGCAAAGGAAGCGTTGACGGACTATTAAACTGCAAGAGAAGATCCTGACCCAGTTTAGACCCACGCATCTACACATGCTCTGACACGGGTTAGTGGATTGCGGGCAAGAACAGGAACAATAAATAGCTGATTTCTTTTCCTTTCTTTCTGCCAGGCCTCTTATGTCTCCCGAGCTACAATCACCATACTCAACCAAACAAGGCTGGAATCTGGTCTCGATGGCTCTGCGCCATCCCACGCTGTGTATTTATTCACTGAATCAGTGTTAGGATGGGAGTGGAGTCAGATTTTTTTCAAAAAAATACAAAAGTATACTGTGATTGATGTATCTTTTGCAAAAAAAAAAGTGCATTATGGAACATTATTTAATAGCATTAAACAATCCATTAGAACATAATTAATCTTTGCTGATGTCAATAATGTTTGTGACTCATGTGACAATCAGGTCACAAACTGCATACAATGTTGAAATTGTATCCGGCAAATACAGAACTGTAGATTTTGGAGCATACTTAGGATTGTGAAATCACTGGATTTGTTGTGTTTTGCAATATGCACCATTTAAGAGAAAGACCAGTTAGTTTTTTTTCCCACAGAATTTCAGTTATAAATAACATTTTTATTGGAAATTATAATTCGATGAGTTTGGATTCCGGGAAAACTTTATATAGAACAGTGACGACACACAGCTCACATTATCCTACCTCAGAGGAGGGAAGGGTAGATTAACGGTTTCCCCTCTTTTGACACGGTGAACTGTTAAAGGTGGATTTGACTGCAACGCAGCAGCACGTGTTCAGCCCAGATAGCGGATTGCTTTCTTTGTGAATCAGCTGTCAAAATTGCTGGGTTCGTTTGCAGCTGAAACGGAGCAGGATTGTATTTCAGGTCAGAGTTGGCAGGTCTCATCGTCCGTTTAGTGGGAGCTGCAGTTGTGACATTGATGATGTATTTTGAAGAGGGTAAGCTGCTCTGCCTCTGGTTCTATCATTCACTAATCGTATTAAAATGAATCGTGGTAATCTCGTTTATTGCTCCACTTTTCATTCATTGGTGGTTGCATATTTATCGCATGCCCTGGTAATTCAGTGAGGTAAGAAGTAAGACCACATTATACTTCTTCCACGTTAGGTCCTGTCTGCCCGCNTTTTTTGTGGGTGTTCTGGGGAGTTCTGTATGGGCTGCAATGTTTACCTACATAAAGAAGCCAATACACTTCACAGTAACCACTAATGAAGCATTTTCAGATGGTTCAACAGGAAAATGGGCTGTAAAACTCGAGTTTTCCCACTCTTCCAAAACTGCTTTTCTTTGCTACCTATCGCTTCCCGCCCAGGTTTTTAAACCTCCAATGACCTATTTATGTGATCGTGCCTTTGATCACCTCTAAATTCCTCTTGCCCGGAGCCTACCACTCACATTGATAAGGTTTGGATACTCTTAAGCATGGTGATGGGTTTCCGAATGTGTCGGATGCCCGAACTGTCCAAAAAAAAACCACTGATAAGAACTGCGAGACGTTCTTTTTTACGTCAGCTCTTGTTTGTGGCGCCTGATCAATGGGATCAGTTAAGAAGCCTCTTCTGGTCAGCCAGACAAGCCCGCAGACGTTTTGACCCGGAGAGGAGGAGAGTGAGATCATTGCTGAGATGTTTTCAGCCACAAGCGAGTAAACCAAACCGTGTCTAGTGTAGTAAAATGCTGACTCACGTTATGAGCAGACTGTGTGCTATCATGTCAGGACTGACATGTACTACTCAGACATACTGAGCAGACAGCAGTCATAATGGACGCACCCAGTCGCAGTTTGCCCACATTTTCCAGACAACCAGTGACGCGTAATAGGCTTTCCTCCAGCTTCTGTCACTGCAGATAAGGTGGGCAGAGTCAGAAGAAGGGTAACTAGTAATTCAGTGCAGGTCTGACACGATTCAAACACAAAATGCCTCCAACATGCTCTTCACAAAGATTTTCTTTGTCCCTAATAAATTTTAGTCTTCACGTTATTCTGGCGTCTAAGTCATTTTCTTACCTCGTTGTCACAATGTGTGCATTTGACCTGTATTATGTCAAAATGGCACTCTTCACCCACAAAATATACAGTCTATTCACTTTATATATATTCTGTATATTCTGTGAAGCTTTTTGAGATGTCTTGAAGATGTGATAAGGCGCTGTATCAAATGCAAGGATTATTATTATTATATGATTATATTCGAAAAGACAAGGGAGTTTCTTCTGGTCGCCCAGCCAAGTCCAGCAAAATAAAAAAAAGGGTCATACATTTCTTGGTTGTTTCTGGCTCATCGCTGTACTGTGCAATTTTTCTTAATGGACTCGGATTAGTAGGTGTGAAGAGGAGCAACTTCAAAATCTCCTGCCTGAACCAAGACCGAAGTCGTTGTGCGATATCGCTTTCGTGCACCCAATTTTCAAATCAAGTTAAGTATTATTTTCTTTTATCCACGATTTCTTTCCTTCCCTTCTAGTTCTCTCTCTCTCTCACCTCTTTTTTTCCACACAAAACCTCATTAATTATTTATTAGGATGGATCTTCGTCTAACTTAATAGATAAAACTAGGAGCGCCAACACAGAGTGCTCCAATACCCTCTCTCACCCCTTCTCGCTGTTCTCCTCTCGCCTCCCCACCGCCCACCCCATGCCGACAGTCTGACCATGCCTCACTGTCCCTTTGCTCCAAGTTTCTTGCAAATTTTGGCNCCCCCACCCACTGCCCCCTTTGCTACGCCCACTCAGTTCTTCTCCTCTGCCCTCCCTGCCGTCTCTCATTCCTGGACCCTTTCACAGCCTCCCTCAGCACCATCTTGGGGTGTCATTCCCCCGGGGTTTATCGCAACACTCGTCAATGGCTGCCCCATCCCCGGGTCTCTCCACAAGGACCTGCCAACCCTGCCTCAGGGCGGTAATCCCCCTCCTCCCACATCCAAACCCTTTCCAACTCTCTTCCTGTCCCGCACTCCACAGTTGCCCCACATCCCCAAACTACCCTCAGGCCCAGTCCCGCTGCATCGCTCTCGAACGTGTCTGCTCCCTTTTAAACAAAGCTCTTATGTTCCATGACCTCATCCTGGATGAGTGCCCGGTTCGCCTTAAGAGCTCTGAGAAGCTGCCCCACATGAAGGGCGCTGTATAAATACAACTAGTTGTTGTATCAAATGCAAGGATTATTATTAATATTATTACAACGTGAATAAAAGTCCATTTGTCTGATTGAGTCGATCGCGTACCAGGCCTTCACGGCAGATTCAGACGAGGTGAATTGGCACTGTTCTGTTTATGATAATATTGTGTGGTGTATGATGCCTAGTAACCAGACAAACAGAAACAGAGCGAAGGAAACAATCTCTGGCTGCTGTTTGCATTATGCAAAGCATGTGTGGGACGCTGCCGTGCGCAATTGGCTGCCGCGTTTCGCCCGCAAATATACAGTCAATTCACTTTACCGTCTATTCCGTGAAGCGCTTTGAGACGTCGAGAAGATGTGGAAAGCGCGATACCAAATGCGAGGGTTATTATGCCATCGTATTTATGCAAAACATTTGAGTTCAATCATATTGTGAATTGCAATGGCAAAATTGTGCAGTGAATGATAATAATAATAATCCTCGCATGTGATATCGCGCCTCAAAGCGCTTCAGAGAATATACTGTAAAGTGAATGGACTGTGTGTTTTGTGGGTGAATCAAGTCAGCCAATTGCGCACAGCAGTGTCCCACAAAAAGATATATAATTTAGAGATCAACCCAAGGAGTGTAAAAATAGTGTATGGTGACAAGTCTCAGTATCTGAGCTTTAGAGCCAAGACGTTCTCTCACTCTCTCTGAATATATTCACAATCTCACCAGTTTATTAGGATTCCTCCCAAACTATGCAAATTCTTTTTTGCTCAGAAATGCAACGCAGTGTAACTTTGAATTTTTCTGGAGTCCGTGAAGAAAAAAATTATTTGGCGAGTTCTGTGCGGAAAAAAAAAATCACGAGTAACGCAAGCCAAAAAAAATCTGACTTTTAGCATTTTACTGCTCTAATTTCCCCATAGACAGAGTGATGTTTTTCCGGTACATCTCTCACTCCGTCGTCCCAACAACAACGTTACATTTGTGCAGAGCCGTTCGCGTCGGGAGGACGTCCCGATGCGCCGAACAGACAGAGTTACGGGAAAATGAATTCAAGATTTGGGTAAATTCCGACTTCAAAATGATCTTAACCTTCAGTCAAAACTATCATTCCAGGGAATGGGTGGGTATGTGTGTGGGTATGTGTGTGGGTATGTGTGTGGGTATGTGTGTGGGTATGTGTGTGTGGGTATGTGTGTGGGTATGTGTGTGGATATGTGTGTGGGTATGTGAGTGTGTGGGTATGTGAGTGTGTGGGTATGTGTGTGTGTGGGTATGTGTGTGTGCGGGTATGTGTGTGTGTGGGTATGTGAGTGTGTGGGTATGTGAGTGTGTGGGTATGTGTGTGTGTGGGTATGTATGTGTGTGGGTATGTGTGTGGGTATGTGTGTGTGCAATGTATAGGTGGGTGCGATGTATGTGCGTATGTATGCGTGTGATGTGTGTGTATGTATGTGCGCGATGTATGTATATGTGTTTGTATGTGCGCGATGTGTGTATGTGTATGATGTATGTGTGTAGGTATGTGCGATGTGTGTATGTGTATGAGCGATGTGTGTATGTGTGCGATGTATGTGTGTAGGTATGTGCGATGTGTGTATGTGTATGATGTGTGTGTGTGGGTGAGAGTGAGGGGGGGATCAGCACTGAAGAGTGGAACAAGTCAGTGAGTGGCTGGTGAGGAGGGGCTGCTATGTGCCGCCATGTCCAGCAGGAGGCGATGGCTGGGAACGCTCATCAACACAGAGCAGCAGCTCAGCAACACTCACTCTCCCCCTCCCCCCTCACTCTCCCTCCCCTCACACTCACTCTCTCCCTCCTCCCTCACACTCACTCTCCCTCCTCCCCCCTCACTCTCCCTCCCCTCACACTCACTCTCTCCCTCACACTCACCCTCTCCCTCCTCCCTCACACTCACTCTCCCCCTCCCCCCTCACTCCCTCCTCCCTCACACTCACTCTCTCCCTCACACTCACCCTCCTCCCTCACACTCACTCTCCCCCTCCCCCCTCACTCCCTCCTCCCTCACACTCACTCTCTCCCTCCCCCCTCACACTCACTCTCTCCCTCCTCCCTCACACTCACTCTCTCCCTCACACTCACCCTCCTCCCTCACACTCACTCTCCCCCTCCCCCCTCCCTCACACTCACTCTCTCCCCCTCACACTCACTCTCTCCCTCCTCCCTCACACTCACTCTCTCCCTCACACTCACCCTCTCCCTCCTCCCTCACACTCACTCTCCCCCTCCCCCCTCACTCCCTCCTCCCTCACACTCACTCTCTCCCTCACACTCACCCTCTCCCTCACTCTCTCCCTCACACTCACTCCCTCCTCCCCCCTCACTCTCCCTCACACTCACTCTCCCTCCTCCCCCCTCACTCTCCCTCCCCTCACACTCACTCTCCCTCCTCCCTCACACTCACTCTCTCTCTCCCCCCCTCACACTCACTCTCTCCCTCACACTCACTCTCTCCCTCCCCTCTCACTCTCCCTCCTCCCTCACACTCACTCTCTCCCTCCACTCACTCTCCCTCCTCCCTCACACTCACTCTCTCTCTCCCTCCCCTCTCACTCCTCCCTCACACTCACTCTCTCCCTCCCCTCACACTCACTCTCTCCCTCCCCTCTCACTCTCACTGTCTCCCTCCCCCCTCACACTCACTCTCTCCCTCCCCTCTCACACTCACTGTCTCCCTCTCCCTCTCACACTCACTCTCTCTCTCCCCCTCACACTCTCACTCCCTCTCTCCCCCCCCCATCTCACTCACTCTCTCCCTCTCCCCTCACTCTCACTCACTCTATCCCTCCCCCCCTCTCTCTCTCTCTCCCTCCCCCCTCACACTCTCTCCCTCCCCCCCTCACTCACACTCACTCTCTCCCTCCTCACTCTCTCCCTCCCCCCTCACTCTCACTCACTCTATCCCTCCCCCCCTCTCTCACTCTCTCTCACCCTCCCCCCCCACTCACTCTCACTCTCTTCCCCCCTCACTCCCCCCTCACTCTCTGCTGTTGCACTCACACCGTTCGCTGTGTTTTGGAGGAAAAATAATAAGAAAACGCGAGAGAAGAGAATCAAATACAGTGAGTGAGTGAGTGAGAGAGAGAGTGAGAGTGAGAGGGAGTGAGAGAGTGAGAGGCCGCGGCGGCCCCGACACCACGTGTGGAGACAAGTCATCACCGACCCGAACCCCCACACAGAGCCCCCACACACACACACTCCCCCCCACACCCCCCCCGGGCCCTCCCCCCCCCCCCCCCGGGCCCTCCCCCCCCACACGGTCCCGGAGCCGCTTCCCCTCCGCTCCAGTGGTGTATTTGCCGCTGTTCACAGAATCGCAGCGCAGAGGCCCTGTGGGTCTGAGAGAAGGACATTCAACTCACTCCCCACTGCCCCCTCTACTCTCCCCCCCCCCCACTCCCCACTCTCCACTCACACCCCTCCACACCACTACCCCCTCTGCCCCACTGCTCCCCCCCACTACCCCCTCTGCCACTCCCCCCTCCACTACCCCCACTCTCCCCCACACCCCTCCACTCCCACTCCCCCACACTGCTCTCCCCCCCACTCCCCCACTCCCCCCCACACACCCTCCACTACCCCCCACTGCTCCCCCCCCACACCACTGCCCCTCTGCCACTCCCCCTCCACACCCCCTCCACTACCCCCCTCCCCCCCACTGCTCCCCCCCCCCCACTACCCCCTCTGCCACTCTCCCCCCCCCCCCTGTTATCGGAACCAATGGTACAGCGCTGTTGATGCGTTTTGCGGAGGAGTTATTCGCTCGTTTTTATTTCTCTCACTACAGCGACCGCCAACACCAACAACAACAACGGAGCCGGAGCGCCGGACGTCCATGGAGAAAGTTGAGGAGGACTTCTCGAAGTTACGCGTCGCCCAGCGATCCGCGCACACACCGGAGGACCTCACGTACCTCCTGGACATCGACTGCCTCAGGCCGTGGCCGGAGCAGACCAGCCCGCTCCTGGCTGCTTCCTGTTCCGACCGGTGCGTGCGCGTGTACGACAGGCAGACCCTCACCCTGCTCCGCCTGTTCAAGGGTCACTCGGCCCCCGTTAGCCGGGTCAGGTTCGGCCGGGGTCGCGGGCAGCTGTTCTCCGCGTCCTGCGACGGGACCGTGAGGTGTTGGGATGCGCGATCGCAGTCACCGGACGCCGCTCGGACCTACAGAGGCTTCCCCGGCAACGCCTTCCTGGGCTTCGACATCAGCTGCGGCGGCACGGTGCTCTGCGCGGGGACGGAGAAGGTGGACAAGGACGCCTTCCTGGTGTTCTGGGACGCGCGGGCCGACGCGCAGGAACCGCTCGGGGTGTACTCGGAGTCGCACAGCGACGACATCACCCAGGTGCGCTTCCATCCCAGCGATCCCGACCGGATGGCCTCGGGGTCGACCGACGGCCTGGTCAACGTGTTCGACCTCGGCCGGGACACGGAAGTCGACGCCCTTCTGGCCACCTGCAACTCGGATTCCTCGGTCAGTTTCGTGGGCTGGTCCGGCGAGGAGGGCGCGCAGGTCTTCTGTACGACTCACGACGAGGGCTTCTCTCTCTGGGACCTGACCCACCTGGAGACCGAAGAGCCCCTCGCCCTGGTCAGAATGAACGACGCCAGGGAAACGACCGAGATCGACGGGAGTGCCCTGGACTACCTGATTGGGGGCTTCTACCACCACAGGACCAGGAGGTTGCTCGTCTTAGGAGGCACCCACCTGGGGAAACTACACTTTCTGAGCTGCGAGGCCGGGGCCGATGGGCTCACCCACCTGTACAGCCCCCGGGACGCACACTCGGCCACCGTCCGGGCCTTTTACTGGGACTCGGAGGACGAATCCGTCGTGACGGCCGGGGAGGATGCGCAGTTGCTGCTGTGGAAACCGGGCGCTGTGGAAACCAGCGGCAAAAAGAAAGAAGCCACCAAAGAGCGATCCTCCTTGCAAAAGAAAATGCGAATTCACGGAGGCGCAGCTTACAAGAGCAAGAAGTAACACGTGTGGTTGGATCACGCGCTGCTGACTGCTGTCGGTGGCTATCGGTTTGCCAATGACTTGAGTCGATCCCAGGGGGGAACGAACGGTGACTTCGAACAAACATGGGAAGCGCAGTGACAAAACATAGCCCGACCGGCGTCTTATTTTAAAGAGCTTCTTCACCAAAGGCGATTCAAGGCTCCGGTTGGATTATTCCGGCTTCCCAGCTTCAATAATATTCCTCTTGACACAGAGCCTTATCACGGTGTCGGGACGCCTCAAAGCTCTTCGCAGGATTTTACTGTGACTGTTTATTTTCTAGGCCAACGTGGCAACCGATTTGCGAGGGACCAGCCTTGTCCCACAAATGGCTAATAAAGGCTTTTTGTGATTGAAAATTAACTGGTCTGCATTTTGTATTATGCTTGCACTGAATTATGAAACCGCTGGAGGAGAGGCAATAATAAATAATAATCTTTGCATTTGACGCTCTCTGGAATCAGGTATAAGCCGGGTGCATCCCACCAGGGAAAGATTGCTCACTCCATTCCAGACAGAGGGAAATTTCCATGCGTAGGTGACGTAGATATCTGGAACTCTTCGTCTGGTTTGGATATTCTTATGCACGGTGAAGGGTTCTTCAGGTGTTAGAGTATAACTGAGTGATTGCACACAGATCAATGCAACCAATGGGTTCAAAACAACAGTGCAATGACTGTTGCCACCAGATGGCACTAACAATTGGGCCCTAGTTATTTCTGTTTGTTATCTGTGAGGAGTACAATTGCATGACATGTTTTACTGACTAAAGCAACTTCACACTTACTGGGAATACTGTTTGTGGGGACGCTGCTGTGTGCAATTGGCCGCCGCATTTCGCCCACAAAATACACAGTCAATTCACTTTACAGTATAGACTGTGACGCGCTTTGAGATGGCGCAATCAGGCGCTATATAATAATAACAATATAATAATCCTTGCATTTGATACAGGGCTTTATCATGTCTTCGAGACGTCTCAAAACTCTTCACGGTATATACTGGAAAGTGAATTGACTGTATATTTTGTGGGCGGAACGCGGCAGCCAATTGTGCACAGCGGCGTCCCCACAAACGGCCGTGGATTGAGTGACCAATTTATTATTAGTGTTTTTTTAAGGAATTATTAGTCCCGGAAATTGATCCGCCAGTCGACTAACAACCGGGTTGGTAAACAGAGGCGCGTGGAGTAAGGAAACTTGCCCGACGTTTGGCCCCCTGCCCGGGAACTGAACCCAGGTCTCTCGCTTGCGAAGTGAGGGCTCTCACTTGAGCCACAGGACTCCACGTCAAATGCAAGAATTATTATTACTAATACGACACGGAGGTGCTTATAGTTTTTGAAATCTAGTGCTATCTTTCTCCTTAGTCACATTTGGTGAATTCTAATGTCTCGCTAAATATGCACGAGAATTTTTTGGGGGGGGCAATATTGGAGGAGAGTGCCCTCGGGTGGACATTATTCAGCATCACACACACACACACACACACAGGTAGCAGGAAAAGTGTGAAACCAGGAATATCTAGTGAGCACGTTAACAATTCCATCAATGGGATCAAGCTCTGGTGTATCCTTCTGGGTTTACTGTAGCAATCCGGTTTAGCATCTTATACACCTCTACAAGGTCCTCCCTAAGTTGTCTCTTTTCAAATCTGATAATTACCTTATCTAATTACTGTGTTCCTCAATAGGCAAAGCTTGTTTCTCTGGTAATGGGGTAATCATCCTTGTCACTTTCCTCTGCTCTCTGCCTAGGCAGCTTCAATGGGATTTAAAGCTGCAGCAGTATTTAATAATACTGTAACTCCAGCTTCATTATTATGCAACGAAGTTTCCCGGTGGGAAGAAAGCTCTGTGGTCTCTGCACATTAATAATAATAATAATAATCCTTACATTTGATACAGCGCCTCATCACGTCTTCGAGACGTCTCAAAGCGCTTCACAGAATATATTGTAAAGTGAATCGACTGTACGTTTTGTGGGCGAATCGCGGCAGCCAATTGCGCACAGCAGTATCTCACAGTCGTAGATTGAGTGACCAGATTATTTTTTTTTTCAAGGGATTTTTATCCGAGGAATAGCGATCCGCCGATCGACTAACAAGCAGGTTCCTACTTGCTGCTCGGCAAACAGAGAGGTATGTGTGTGGAGTGAGTAAACTTGCCCTCTGTATAGCCGTATGCATCTTCATGTAGCAAAAGGTGAAAAATGTAAGTATAGATTCCAGGCATAGCCAGTTTAGGTGTGTCGCTCAGTACAGCCGGGTAGGAAACTCTGGCATATCTGATCCAGTGATACACACACTGGTGCCCAAAGGGCAAAAATCTGCTCATGTTTTTCGAAGGAGAAAGTAATTTATTGGTATGAAATCGTTGTGTTTCTTTTAAACAATCAGTGTTGCGTGAGCTGCAAAACCGCTGTGATCTCTGATCTACGACGGTAGAAATGAACTAAATTCACAGGCTGATTTGAGCAACTGGTTGAAAGTTGAATCTTGCATCGCAAACCTCAGCGGTTGCGAAATGTGTTAGTAAACGGTATGTTCAGAATGTAGTGGGAGCAGCGGGGGCGAGGGAAGGAGTCACACCCAATCTCTGGTTCTACATCAGGTAGTTATTACCTGTTCAGAGGTATCTCCTCTTGAAACAAATTGTCTTTGATAGTCAGACTGACAGTGATGGCTTTCAGGATTCCCAACCAATGTAGAAGTCAAAACGAGGTTATAAACCAGTTGAAATTTCCAACATCGGGTATTGCTACACACTGAGTGGCTGAGGCACCAAACAGAGCCTGTTATCTCCATGATATTAACTTTTGCTGCGATGGGTGGGTCGATTAGTTTGTACAACCAAATTCATCTTGTGATCCTGTGAACCTGCGAGAGAATGGTCCCAGCCCAAGTCCATTTGACAAAGCGTCGATCATGGTTGGCGTTGCTAAGCTGCTGGATGTCCCTTCCGCCCTGTTGACAGTGAGCAGCCTGCTGTTGTTTTAGGCTAAGTGATGGAGTTCACACATGAAGGCACAGTCAGGTTTGCTGAAATATCCTCACTCGGTTTTGCAATGCAGGGTTCACCCAAATTCCTCAATGGTACGTAAAGGAAAGCGTTTTAATGAGTGCTTTGCACAGGACTTTGCGTAACTCTGAATCATGTTGGGTTATCTTTATCTGGAGTGATTCAAGTAATAGGAAATTCGGGATCTTGCTTACTCCACACGCCTCTGTTTACCTTGCAGTAGGTAGAAAGCCGGTTGGTGGATCGCTTTCCGGGGGTAATAATCTTTTTTTAAAAAAAGTAGCTCAATTCACGACTGTTTGTGGGACGCTGCTGTGCACAATTGGCTGCTGCTTTTCGCCCAAAATATACACAGTCATTTTACTGTGTATCCTGTGAAGCACATTTGAGACGTCTCGAAGACGTGATAAGGCGCTATATCAAATGCAAGGATTATTATTATTATCTTATCTTGCCTCAGTGCTGCCGGTCAACTATATTCTCAGTGAAGAGTACTTCCCACCCATTCAGGAATGTTCTTGGCAAGTGAAAAAAGAACAGTTGGAACAGCCAGTTTGCAGAGTACAGGATAAAGGATTGTACGAGAGGGAGGTTGGGAAACATTTTAAGTGACAAGAAGACCACAAACACAAGCTCAGGGTAAGAATAAAAAACAACTACACTATTGCCTGCAAAATAGAATTCCTACAATTTAACTGTAAAACCTTGTGAAACGCTTTTACGATACTCTCCTAACATGAAAGGCCCTATGTATATATATTTGACATCTATATATGTCAAATGTAAGGATTATTATTATTACAGGGCCTTGATTTAAATAATAATAGTCATAATAATCATTACATCTGATGTAGCACCTTTCACATCAGGAGGTCATCTCAAAAGTGTTTCACAGGATTTACGATTGAATTGTAAATCGTAGTGACTGCGTATTTCGCAGGCAAAATGCTGCGGTTGCTCTTGTTCTTGAAATCCACGTGACCCGCTTTCGCATCACACCTGTGCTTTGTTGTTTTGAATTAGTTTTTCTTTTACTTTTCTATCCTTCCTGTGTTTATTCTCCTCCTGATAAGCCCAGCCTGCGTGCGACACTTTGCCAGCTGCCCGTCCGAACATCAACAATTTCGTTCTGAACGTCTTAAATGCTAAGCCAACAGAGATGATATATTCTGTCACATTGCGCACAAGGAAATAATATGGGCTGCGTTTCCTCTCGTGCAATATACAAGGGGAAACTCCACCCATCGTTTTATTATCTGATTGTCTTTCAGAAAAGCAGACATTGTAACGGAAATAAAATCAGCTCAGTACAGGACTTGGGTCTGATGACATTGATAGAGATAATCACTTGCATTAAGAAGAATACGTTTTCAGAGAAATGTTGTGCAAAGTTGAGGAACTGGCATCAGTCCATATTTTGTCCATTGCTTCATAGGGCATTCTACTGGTCTGGCGAAGGAGAGCGATGGATACAAAGGACAACTCAAAAGCTAGATCAGTCAAATTGTTACGTTAGTTCAGCGTATGGTGCAAGTTGTTAGGTTTCTCTCTCTGCTTCCTTCAGGAGTGTTGGCCGCTCGCATTGTCCTTGGGTACTTGACCCATCTCAAGAGGTGCACGTTTGTTCTCTCTAGCCACCCTCTGCGGATCCCACCGGCAGCTCAGATGTCTAGACAGTCGTGTCAGATGCTATAAGACGTCCTCCTGACGTGAAAGGCCCTCTTTAAATGTAAATTTCTGGGTCGTAACTCAGACTCAGAGATGTTGTATGATAGACAAGCATATTAGCGATGGACTGTTCCAATACCATTTATGATGGAAGACTGAGCATTGCTTTTAGTCATCTGTGAAGCAAATAAAGCTTTGACAGTGTTCCACTGGAGTTGTGGGAGGGAGGGTCCCGATCGCATTCTTGAGCCATTTCCTTTCCTCCAAGAACGATGGGCTGAATGGCTTCCCTCTGTGCTGCAAACGTCTACGGTTCGGCAGTGTACTGACCACTGCTGAGTGTTTTGTTCAAACAGCTTGGTGATGTGGAACAGCCTTCAGGGAGTCACTGTCTAGGCCAAGAGCGGAAAGGGGAAACATTGAACCCCATTCCCCAGCTAAGCTCAGCTAACTCAACACCCAGCACCAATCAGCCTGGTTTACTGTTACACTGGTGGCATCCTTATCCATTCAGCCATCGGGGTGGAGCATCAGCACATTGGAGTACAACCACAAGATTGTTGTAGGGGTTTCACAGTATTTATACTGCTCTGCTACGACATTCTTAAGGCAGGTTGGTCTACAGTTATCACTAGAATGAACGTGGACAAATACCCTTTGTATTGTCAAATTGTTAATCAAGGAATTTCATCAATGAGCCATCCCTTAACAACACCCATAAACACATAAAAGAGGCAGAACTACACACTGTATAAGGCACTCCTAAAATGTGTATTTCCATTCAGTGATTTGCTTTCTCAGGAAATATGTGAGTTGTTTCTGTGCATGGTCTGCAGGTAGCTTTGCCATTAGTTAGTTATACAACTACAAGCAAGTGCGATTTTACAAAATATTAATAATAATAATCCTTGCATTTGATATCATGTCTTATCACATCTTCGAGATGTCTCAAAACGCTTCACAGAATATACTGTAAAGTGAATGAACTGCATATTTTGTGGGAGAAATGCGGCAGCCAATTGCGCACAGCAAACAGTCCCACAAACTTATTTTTTAAGGGATTATTACACCAAAAGGGATCCACCAATCGAATAATAACTGTGTTCCTACTTACTGCTAGATAAACAGAGTAAGGAGTAATGAAATATTGGAATATATTAATATAATTAATACCCAGGAGCATTCCTTTTTTACTTAAAATTCAAAGAGCCTGCATATCGTCTTAGTAAATATGTGATTAATATTTTGATATTGCTTATGTGTGAAACAATTACTGTATTCTGCCCCTGAATATGAAACAAACCTGTGCAATACTGCAATTGCATCCCAACTGTGGAAAAACTTAATCTGCAGCCAATGAAATGTACAAAGTCCCACTGGTTTTGAAAGGCTACGATCAGTTGTCAGAAACAGCCATAATTAAATTGAGAACCTTCGGAGGGTGCACCCAATATGGATGGCTGATGCGTGAGTCATAATTAACCGTCTAATAATCATAATGATCCTCAGCAAAGAGCAAAACATTTATTTTTGATGCGACACGTCACCAATCAAATGGTGCATTACATTTGGTAGATTGCCCCAACGACTAATCAGTCAGTCCCTGTTACACTCCCACAATGACTAACAATGCCTAAATGATAAAATATTGCATATATTCAGCCAATTTTATTGTGTGTGTACTGAATTAAGCTGCATCTGGTTGCCACAAACTATGCACGACCCAAGATATTTTTTGACTCTCGGGAGCATGTCGATGTTACATGGACAGAACACAGCCCAGGGGTTTGTATGGACAGTCAGTAAGTGGCTCCAGATCGTGGGTTAGCTGTGCACAATTGGCTGCCACGTTTCACCCACAAAATATACAGTCAATTCACTCTACAGTTATCCTGTGAAGCGCTTTGAGACATCCCAAAGAGGTGATGAGGCGCTGTATCAAATGCAAGGATTATTATTATTATAGCTCTTGGTCTGTATATCTGGCTATGAGCATTTGGATTACATAAAGTGTGCCATAACTTTTAAAGAGGTCATACATGTTTCATTTGTTGTGCTTTGTACCTTTATCCCACAAGAATACTTTCACTGATCCACTTAACCCACTCCCCCCCAATTCATTTGTTGCAAAAGTTGCTCTGGTAAGTCAGCCTTTCCTATTTGTCCATCCGCCATCCCAGGCTGGAGATAGATAACGTGAGACCATCTATTTCCTGGTTAACTTGGCTCCTCAATAGACCCACAACCTGCCCTGAGGTGTTGTTATCCTTATTTATTATGTTGTGATCCTTATTAACTTCTCCTGCTCCGTGAAACCCACTAATGAACTGTGGAGCCACATTCCCGTCAAGCGCTCATATCCCTTTCATAAACTCTGTTTACTCATTGAAATCCGGTGATATAAGCCTTTGCTTCTACTTCTGCAAGAGTGAGCTATTAGTACTCACGAGTAAGGTACAAAGAGGGCATTTTTTATACTTTAATTCATTGCAATATATCAGTGCAAGTTGTCACATTGTGAGGATCCTTATTGATGCTTCACTGTGACAGTTTTCAGAAAGCATCATATTACAGAAGATTTCATTTGATTCCCTGTTATTTTGTTCCCAATCTGTATTTTAGTGGGCGTCAGGTAAGTGACAAAGTGATTTCTGTTTGATTTGTTTCTGTGCATGGTTTCAAAGCAGATGAGCATTAGCTTAACACGACCGTATCTTTTTTTTTCACAAATAAAGGAATGTATTTTCAGCAAAATAGCTTACCGTTCCAAGACTCGAAATATTAATATTAAATATTAAATATTAAAGTATTAAAGTAGTTCCGCTTGCTCCTTCTATATTAAAATTGCTTTCGGATACTCCGATGGCTTAAGCGGGTAAATGTATCACGTGGGGAGGCAGTCGAGTCATAGACGCCAGGAAAGTTCCCAGATTCGATGCTGATAACAATAATAATAATAATAATCCTTGCATTTGACATTGCGCCTTATCACGTCTTCGAGACGTCTCAAAGCTGTATATTTTGTGGGCCAAACGCAGCAGCCAATTGCCCGCAGCAGCGTCCCACAAACAGTCGCGGATTGAGTGACCAATTTCTTTTTAAATGTGGAAGGATTTATTACCCCCAGAAAAGCGAGTGATCCCAGGACAGGGCTGACATTCGTGTCTTTGTTTGGTAGAGCCATATTGGGTGCTCCAGTTGCCCTTAATGTCTCAGATGAGAGATCAACAACAACATGCGTCTCGAATCGCCCTGAACAATGGCAGAGTTTTAAGACAACTTAGCCAAGGATCCTACTCCAAGGTCTTTACGACTTCATCTGAGAGGAGGGGGCTGTGTGTGCAAGAGTGTGGGCCCTGCTTTTGGGTGACGTGTCAGAACACACATAGAATCATAACCCAACATGACTCATTACGTGCTGGCGTGTAGCGGCGACAAATGGACATTTTTTTTTTAACGGAAATAAAAAATACTTTGCAGAATATCGTGTGGGAGACAGTTGATAAAGTTAATGAAACTTCAACGCTTCAAATACAAAGGCCGCTTGTATCAGATGCACCGCCGGTTTGTTGGAAGCCATTCAGAAAAAAAAGACGGAACGATAAGCTGAATTTAAGCAAAAACGTTTCATCTGAAAATAACATTTATTTTAAGTGACAAAAACCCAGTGTGAATGACAACTTTGTGATGCTGTTTCAGAACTTCCGTTCTGAATATGAAATGATTCGAAACTAGGAAATGAAATGTTTAAACGCCTGAAGGCACCACTTCCATCTGCTGGTACCATGTGATTCCAGCCCGAAATGCTTATAATATACCGTATGACACAAAATTTACATTTATGTACATTTCTGCGCTTTCACAATTCGAAGTGCAGATAGAAAGAATCCTGGCATTTGTTTTGTGTTTACTGTGCTGTTTGTCATCAAACCGAAATACACCGCGAATATATAATATCATGAAATGAATGTCACCAGCTGCAGTTTTAAGTGACAGAAATGGGGTGCTTTCTCTCTGCCTTTCTCTCTCTGCTGCATTTATCTCAGCATAACCTGGATTTTGCCACGACAACTGAATCATAATAATAATTAAAATCCTTGCATTTGAGATGGCGCCTTATCACATCTTCGAGGCGTCTCAAAGCGCTTCACTTATATAGTGTAAAGCGAATTGACTGTATATTTTGTGGGAGAAACGGCTGGCAAATGCAAGAACAACCAGTGATTTCCAAACAATAGACCTGCCACACGCTCATAGACAATATTAAAGGCTGTATTCACGAGCCTTCAACATTCGACTAGATTCTGAAGCACGAAACAGGTCATAATTAAATCAAATTGCAGGTTGATTTGACATAAGGCAGTCGCGTGTCAGTCTGTCCTGAGGATTGTGTAGGTACTGAGATGATTTGGTTTATTATAGATGTGTAAGAGGATCACACGTTTGTTTCACTGCAGTTTGAGGTGCAGAGTAAAATTGTCAGTGTTCCAGATTGGTGTTGGAGGGGGAAAAGATCACTGTTCCCAATTCATTTGCGAACAGGAGAAGCAAACTTTGAAGGCTGTCGAAAAATGGACATACATTTTTTTTGAAAAGTAGGTTTCTTCTTGATATTGCACTCTGCGACCCTTCACTCAATCTCTCTCGTGTGTTTTGCTGCCTTTAGTGCTGAAGACAACACAGTGTCTATCCTCTCATTGTCCAATTCTGTTTGGGTCATGATTTGGTCGCTGCTTATCTGGCAGATGGAGAGTCAAACACTTTGTAGAACTGGTGAAAAACCCATCTTTTGAATGTCTACCAGGTTGTTGATGGAAGCTGAGAAGCAGAATGGAGCCCAGTGCACTTCCCTAAGGGACAATTGATGGGTAAATAACAGCTGCTGGTTAGGAAATTTGTGCCCAACTAGATGGAACAACTTTGAAAATCCCATTATAAGTGCACATTATCAAAGTCACGAGCAGCAAAAGTAATTTCCTTCCCTTTCTCTAAATAAATCTAATTACATTCACTAAACTGGATGTCACTTCTGAGTTTTAAAGCCACAAAATGTATCCATTTGAATGGCAATTCCCTAAATACTACGATGTACAGAACACAATATGGCATTAAAATATAAATCATATGCTTATTTTGAAATAAGCCATCTGGAACATAAAAGGAATCCTCCAGGATAAATCTCCACAATGAATATTGATTTGAAAACTGTAAATTACAAATTACACCCGGACTTATTTTACAGTGTAATGCGCTAATAAAATAAATTATCTTTTCAAAAAAAATCACAATAGAGAGGCCGCCCACTATTTCGCAAGTTTCTTTTTAAATGTAAATCATAACATTGGTCATTCCACTTCATTGTCTGTACACGAGACATTGCTGTTTGCGAATTGGCCTCTGTATTTACCTATAAAGTACAGTACACAATCACTAGACTTTACAGTAAATCCTATAAAACATTTTGAGCGGTCCTCCTGCGTGAAAGGCACACTGCCAACCGTAAGGATGATTATTATTCATAAAATATCTTCTTAAAAAATATGGGGGTGTATTTTCTTTCCACATATTGAGGAATAACTTGTGTTTTAGGGTTTTATTCTGGAGTATTTCAATCCAATTCAAGCAGGTCCTTACACATCATTTTCTCGACAACTTTCATTTTCACAATTCAACATAATGTCAGCGCATCCAAACTGATAAATTCAAGACACTCAAACTTATAAATTCTTCTTGCCAAACTCTTTAGATGTAGAATTGTACTTCTTTTATTTTATATACCACAAAAGACTTTGGTCACAATACCCTGTACCATTATTGTCACTTCAGCTGTACACTCGTATTTCCGAAGAGAGGTGAGTTTACTGAGAGGGGAGTTTTTTCCAAACCAGGCAGCACTATTTGTCACGTATTTAATGCTGCTGTTGTACTTTTTTCAAGCGCCATTCTGTGATCCTTTGCTGTCAGCTGAAAGGAGATAAAGAGAGAGTCTTTCTTCGGGTTATAAAGCTGGCAGGAAGGAATAATCAGAAAGAGAAATGAACTCTTTTCCGAGATGAAAGATACCAAATGTCATTCTAAGAATGGTATTTTATGCGCACCTGGGTGCCAGCATGTCTAATTAGTCGATTGATGCCAAATCTGAATATTAAAATGTGAAAATTTATCCTGGAGAAGAAAGAGCAGCGGCTCCAGAAATGAAGACAAGAAGAACAACAACTTGCACTTGTATAGTGCCCCCCACGCAGGGTAGTCTCAGTGCGCTCAAGACGTCAGCAAACAGACCGAAGCAACAGGTATAGGCGAATAGGTAACATCTTTTTTCTAATCGTTATCGCGGATGTAAGTATTGGTACCACGAGGCTGCTTTTTTCCAATATCTTCTGTAGCAATATTAGATTGTTCCTTGTTTTTTTTAATGCATTTGTAATAAAAGTCAATCAAAATAAACAGATTACTCAGCCGTATCCTGAGCCCATATATTTCCCTATAAAGAAAACTATAAAGCAATAATAATAAATATTCTTTGCATTTTATACAGCACCTTTCGTGTTAGCTCAAAGCGCTCCACGGGTAAAGTGGAGTGACTGTGTATTTGCAGTCAAATGATTTAGAATCCAGGTGTGATTGCGCTATCGCTGAACTGGTGCAAAACACAGCACGCTGCAAAGCATTGAGCAAGTCCCAGGAATTTATCAAACATCGCTGTCCTTTCAGCTGAGTGTATGGTGTACCAAATATTTATTAAACTCGTTCTAACAATTGAAAGGCAACGCTACTGATCAGGGAGTGCTCTAAAGGCCCATTTCAAGGTCATAGGAAATGTGCGCTTACTTATGTGAATTGCCTTGAAATGAAAAAAAGTTATGTAAGACTTTTAGAAATATCCCATTGATGATTTAGCCACAGAAGCTTTTATCGTGAATAAGGATGAACTATTTTGACGACAAGTGCCTCTTATTTATGTACATTTGGTGACTGATGGCAATCTATTGCGTGTACCTGGGGCTCAAATGTTGGCAAGACTTTGTCCAATGCAACTGTAATGTTACACAATCTACAGGAAGGAGATAATCCTCCCTTGAAGATTGTGTCACATGTCAGTTCAGGGTCAAATTGGATGCTGTGTTCATCTGCAAAAATACACAGTCACTACACCTTACAGAGAATCGCTTTGAAAGGTCCTACTGATGTGAACGGCCCTATATCAAGTGCTTCGGGAAGCTACGCCACGTGAAGGACACTATGTAAATACAAGTTGTTGTTGTTATACCAAATGCAACGATTATTATAGACGCTTTTCATTGTCAGGTGTCAAAGACCAACTCGTACATTTGATTTATGTTCCAGCAGAGGTGCTGATCCCGGCTCTGGTGACTGGCAGCCTGTCAGGGACTGACATCCAAGCGCATCTTTTCCAACGAAATAGGCCCAAAATGGCATATTGTGCAGTTACAGTGTCTCAAAGATTGCGTATTGCTTCCCCATACATTTATTTCTAGAGCCTATAATTTATGCTGACAGTACTTGCCCCCCCACCCCATCCCACCCCTCCACGTTCGGGTTAGGGTAGGAAATTTTGCATTATTCTCAGGGGCAGACGCTGCTATAGAAATATTAAGGCATGAAAAGAGCTGAAAGCGCTTTTGCGAGCAATGTGCTTGTGACGAGAACCGTCCACGGAGGGTGTCTCTTATTTTATTGGCAGTTCATTAGACGGAAAATTGAGTCTTTGCTGATTGAAAGTTCTTAATCACGGGACGAGGCTTTGCTCAACTCGGGATTGGGAAAGATGTCATTCATTTTAAACAGCTGCCGCGTTTGTCTGCACATACACAGTCACTACACTGTGAAGTGCTTTGAGGCATTTCAGTGTTGTAAGATGCTCTAAAAGTTCTTTCTTCCTGTTTTTTAATCCCAGTTATCAGACTGCTGCATTATAACAGCTCTAACGCTGGTCCTTTATACGATGGGCGAACGATGTACCAGTGTCCTGACTGACTAACATGGATGCAGGAGGTCTCCCAACATCCAGCAGTGTCTCAGCAACCCCTTGAAACCGTTGCAACATCATCGACTTGCTGCCAAATCCAATAGCGTCTATCTTTATGTCGTGCGCCCCCGTTATACCGGCGCGATAAGGTGCTGTGTCAAATGCAAGGAGCGCTGTATTCATCAGTTTATTGGTAATGAATTGGGAGCCCTAAATTGAAACGCAGCAGAGAGTGAATGGCAGCGACAAAAAAAAATGTAGGAATGGAAGTGGCAAACTGCGAACAACGGATCACTTTGCTGAATGCACCGTTTGCACCGATCACAGTGTGTTCTGCGAAGCGCTTCGGGACGTCCTCCCGACGTGAAAAGCGCTATATCAAATGCGAGGATTATTATTATTATTATTATTAGATCACTTTGGTGGGTGCACCGTTTGGCACAGAGCACTTTGGTGGGTGCACCGTTTGGCACAGTGCACTTTGGTGGGTGCACCGTTTTGCACAGTGCACTTTGGTGGGTGCACCGTTTTGCACAGAGCACTTTGGTGGGTGCACCGTTTGCACAGAGCACTTTGGTGGGTGCACCGTTTTGCACAGTGCACTTTGGTGGGTGCACCGTTTTGCACAGTGCACTTTGGTGGGTGCACCGTTTGGCACAGAGCACTGTGGTGGGTGCACCGTTTGCACAGTGCCTGGGAGTGGCTGCGTTGCTCCATCACCAGACGCTGAGACCCAGTTCCGGAGCCCCGCCCCTCCCGCCTGTCAATCAGTCAGTCCGTCAGTCCGTCACGCGCCGCTCGGCGCCGACGCGCTTTGCTCCCTCCCTCCCTCCCCCGAACGTGCCGCCGCGTCGTCCGACGGACGGCGGCGCGGGCCAATCGGAGAGGGCGGAGGCGCGGGGAAGGAGGTGGGGCTCGGCTCCCGCGGCCAATGGGAAGCGAGGGGAGAAGAGGCGGGAGCGCAGCGCGGTCACGTCAGGTTGCGTCGCTCGCTCTCCCCGCCTTACGCACACGTTACGTCCCGACCTCCCGCCCTCCATCAGCGTCATCATCGCCCGCCATCTCCCTCCCTCGCCACTGATTTGACCACAACCCCCTCCCTCCTCCCCCCCCCCCCCCATATTGGAAATGGACGCGGCCCACGGGCGCCGCTGACACAAAAGGGAAGAATACAACAATAGGGGAGAAGGGGGGGGGGAGAGGAGAGAGGAGAAGAAGAAGAGAGAAAAAAAGAAAAAGGAGGGAAAGAAAAAAAAACAACCAGAAGAAGAAGAAGAGACGCAGAGAGAGAGAGTGTGAGAGAGAGAAAAAAAGAGCAGACGAGGGGCAGCGGCTCGAGGAATACACACAAGGCGTTCGTTTCTCTTCATAGAGACAGACACAGAGAGAGAGAGAGAGAGAGAAGGAAAAAAAAAGGAGAGAAAATAACCCCTCGACTCAAACCTTCCCCCACAAAAAAAAGAAGAGAATTATCTCCTCCTTTTCCTCACTCCTCTCCTCTCTCTCTCTCACTCCACGCTGCCGAGGGGGAGAGGAGAGGGAGAGGGGAGAGTTGAGTTGATGGACATTTTTTCTCTCTTCTCCTCCTCCTCCTCCTCCTCCTGCTCTTAAATGGACGCGTGAAGTGACCCCCGAGGAGTTGTGTGTGTTTTGTGGTGAAGGGGGAAAAGAAAGAAGTAAAAGTACAAAGTGGGGAGGGGAGGGGAGGGGGAGTGGAGCTTTTATACCCCCCTTTTTTATTCTTCTTCTTCTCCCCCTCCTACATCCAACACCAGCCGAGGCCTGTGGTGTGTGTGTGTGTGTGTGAGAGAGGGAGAGGGAGAGGAGGGTGTGGGGGGTAGAGAGGGAGGGAGGGAGGAGGGAATCTCACCCCTCTCAGACAGAGTCAGCCCAGGAGGCTAAAGGAGAGTTAGGAGCCTCCATTGACCAGAGAGGAGGAGAGAGACTGTGGTGGGGGTGGGGGGGCGAATTAAAGGAGAGGCCGAGGATTTGTTCCCTCCCCATTTCTCTCTCTCTCTCTCTCTCTCTGTTTTGTTTTCCCATTCATCTATCCCCCTCTTCCCTCCCTCCCTCCTGTCTCCCCCCCCCCCCCCCACTCCCCAGGAGCAGGCCCTTCAGCCTGGATTCCTTGCCCGGTTGTGTGTGTGTGTGTGTGAGTGTGAGTAGTTGTGAGCTCCTCTTGGCTTGACTTCACCTCAAAGCCGGAGGCCGACTCTGCATCTTCGAAGAGAGAGGAGGAGAGAGAGACAGAAGAGAGAGGAGAGAGAGAGAGGGGGAGGAAGGGAGAGAGACAACAAGAGAGGAGAGAGACAGAGGGACTTGGTGTTGGTGGCGAGTCTCAGCCTCAGCCTCCGCCCCCCCTCTCCCTCCCCTCTGAGTGGTGTATTTGTCGAACGGGGATAATATGTCCTCGTCGACCTCCTCTCCGCCGGTGGATAAAGTCGATGGGTTCTCGAGGAAGTCGGTGCGGAAGGCCAAACAGAAGCGCTCGCAGAGCTCCTCGCAGTACAGGTCCCAAGGAAAAGCCATCGACCTGAGCCCTCTGCCTCAGCTCAAAGGTAAAGGGGGGAAAAGGCCACCCCTCTCCCCCTCTCCCCCTCTCCCCTCCTGTCCTCCCTCCTCCCTTCCCTTCCTTCGGCATCCGGTCTCAATATTTCATTCTCTTTTTATTTTGGGGTGTGTTTTTTTTTCTTTCGTACATCTATATATATATATATATATATGTCGATATCTATATATTTTTTAAAAAAAATTCATTGCTATTCATGTTTTCTTTTGCTCAGGCTCTAGGCCGCCAAATAGATCGCGTGTGTGTGTGTGTGTATCAATGTGTTTGTGTGTGTGTGTGTGTATGTATATGTGTACGTGTATGTGTGTGTGTATGTACGTGTGTGTGTGTGTGAAAATGTGTTTTGTCTGTATGTGTGTATGTATTATGTGTACGTGTATGTGTATATGTATATGTGTGTGTGTATATGTGTACGTGTATGTACGTGTGTGTGTGTGAAAATGTCTTGTGTTGGTAAAAGGGAATCGTCATCATCTTCATTGATAAAAACAAAAACACACACACACAGGTCCAAGTGATGGTATAGTGTTGGAAGGACTTCTTCAAGTAAACCTGGGGATGATCACCAAAGGATTACTCTGGAGTAATGTGCTTTTTTTGTGTGTGTGTGTGTGTGAGCATTTGGAGGTGGTTAGATAACAGAGGGAGGTGTGCATTTATTTGCAGAGACCAATGATTGTGGGTTTGTTTCTTTTCTTTCTCTCTCTCTCCCTCCCTCCCTCCTCCCCTCATCCATTCTATCCCTTCCCTTATAATTCGAAAAGTGCTGAATTCAGCCAAACCCAAGTTAATGGTAACCATACATGATGGTTCTTAGCAACTTTCTTCTTGCCACGTGCTGTGCTGTGCCACTGGAGTATGTGTTAAAAGACGGGGAGGGTGTCGCCCTCCTGCCCTGCCCTGCCCTGTCCTGTCCTGCCCAGGTGGTGGGAGGTGTGTGTGTGTGTGGGGGGGGGGGGGTCAGTGTATGTTTAGATAGCCCTGTGTGGTTGCTAAGCCGGCGATGACTTCACAGTCGATTTCCTGTTGCTACAATTTATAGGCTATTCAATTTTTTTGCTTTAATTTGTCAAGTTACTGTTGCTGAACTAATGATGATCCTAGGTGTGCTTCCTATTGTAGCTGATTTCTTAAGGTACCCGTTTTATCATTTTTTTCAAAAGAAACACACAACCCCCCCCCTCGGATTTACCTGTTAGAATTTAAACTTGTTTGGATTTGTTCAACAGCAAAAGGATTTTTTCTGTATAAGGTGTGTTCTGACTATTACACTTGCACACCCACACACGTGAATGTAGGTGAGTTGGTATTATGGTGTTTCCTGGCAGGTCTTCTTTATAGGTTGCTTGTTGACCAGTTAGTCGTTGTTCACTTAAAACGATGGAACAAAACGGACTGATGGTTGAAAATGGTTATTTTAAAAAAAAGTTGGGGTGGGGACATTGACTCATGTGAGTAAGATCTGCAGTCACTTCAAGCAGGATTCTTTTAGGTGAAAAGGAGCATGTCATTACATGACATTAAGAGTCATTTTTGCTATAATTTAAGGTTTATAAATACTGTAATGCAGTGTACGATTGCCACTAGTACTTTTAAATTACTGTGCAAATTTAAGATTTTTGATTATTCGATTACCCTTGTCATTCAAGTACTGAACTGTAGCTGAATCCATTTGTAATTGAGGCTTTTTTTTGTAAATGGGCTCTACAGCATATTGCACTATTTGGCTGTTAGCTATGATTGCTTATTGAATGCTAGAATGGACATGAATATCAGAAGGAAAGAAAAATAACTTGCTTATTTCTAGTGTCATTACATTGAATTGCCTCAAGTACTTACTGTCTTGTAGACAATGTTGATCAACAACAACAAAATTACATTTCTAAAACGCCTTTCACGTCGGGAGGACGTCCCGAGGTGCTGGATGGAAAGGATGAGTTTGATTCTTAGATTTGATAATCAATCTAGAACTGATCTTTGTTTCTGAATTACTGTTGAATTATAATATTACAAGTTATTTTTAATCAAGGGAACAACTTGATAGTTTACCTTTTCTAAATGCTGAATACACGTGCAGGCGATTTGGATTTTTAAAACTGAAGGAATATTGGAAGAAACTTCAGAATAAATTTGTTGAGGTAACACAATTACAGGAAATACAGAATTTTCTCCTTGGAGACCACTTTCACCCTCTTATCAATATAACCAGAAGTATGCAATGTGAACTCTGATTCCACAATTACTGTTGATGTTTTAAGGTTTGGTACTGGGAAATGGACTCAAAGTGGAGAGATTAGGACAGCATCTTTTCCCCTTTTCTTCCACCCTCTCTTGAATTCTAAACATTTAGCTTTCATCTAGTGTTGAGCGTAACTGGGTCACTGACAGAATTTCAGTGTTAGCCGCATTAACACTTTTAACAGCAGTGAGGTAGAATACAGGAATTCCAATAACTTCTGCATCTTCAAGCTTAAATCTTTATCATTTGAACTTTAAAAATGGTTTGCTCCTATAAATTCGCTAGCATTTTATTGTCGTAATAAATTGTAACTTTTTTTAAAAAAAGTGACGTGGTCTTTGAAGAAATATTGGTGTTGGATGTATAAGCAAATTCCTTCCCTTGGTCTGTTGTAGAATGCTATTCCAAATGTGCATGCCATGGGGCAGTACATTGCCTTTATATTCTGTGCCCCTTCATAATAGATACTATTAATTCTTTGTTATCGCAATAATTGTGAGTTCTGCATTATTAGAGAATATTTACCACAATGTTAAAATGCACCTTTCAGTGTTTTGTTTTCCTCCTGCAGTTAGTTTCAATATAATTTGCACCTTTTAAAAATAAAGTTCTTGTAATTTTCTTTCCATTGTGCGTATTGTGTTGTGAAAACGTTGTATTCCTATTACAGTCATTGCCTTTCTTGGCAAACTGGATGCCACTATATGAGCCCCAGTGTGACCAGATATTTTAAATAAGTGGAACTGACAGCGTTTGCGTAACATATGACTGAAACTCAAGTTGCTTAAATGCATCTTGCCAAAACCTGCATGGCTCTTATTATATGGATAACTAGCTGTAAACATTTGCTTCAACCAGTAAAAGAAATTGAAGATTATCTCTACCACGTTGTCGAATGATGGAGTTTCACCAATGATCAAGTCTGTATAGTCTCAGTTAGGATGGACACCGATGGTTTATTATTGAATCCTGCTCTTGAGATCCATCTTTGAGAGTAAAATGTTTTTGAAATACTTAACCTGTTTAAAAGTTATTTTTTTAATAGCAGGTAGATTCTCCATCAAACATTTTTTCTGTAATCCAGAAAAAATTACACACCCTCACTATGAGGGAGTATCTGTTTACAAAGGAGTAGACTAGTCTTTTTGCGTGTAGAGTGTGTGTGTGTGTGCATCTCTCCCAAGGGTGGCTTGGGTTAATTTTAGCAATCACACTGTCTCAGCTGAGTTCTTGGGAAAGAATGAGATAGTGTTCAATCTCATTCTTTCCCAAGATATTAGTTTACAAATAGGGGCATAAAATACAAAAGTCAGAAAGTTATGATAAACCTTTACAAAACACTGGTTAGGCCTCAGCTCGAGTACTGTGTTCAGTTCTGGGCACCACACTTTAGGAAGGATGCCAAGGCATTGGAGAGGGTGCAAAGGAGATTTACCAGGAATGAGAGACTTCAGTTCTCAGGAGAGGCTAGAGAAGTTGGGATTATCTTCTTTGGAGCAGAGAAGGTTAAGAGGAGACGGTGTAGTGGGTTTTGATGCCAACATAGTGAGGATCCAGAGAGTAGGAACAACATATTAAGATAATATGCTTGGGTGGTAACAACAAGATTGACCAGAGGAGTAACAAACTTAGAATTGAATTAATAAAGACGACAAAAGTTATGAGAGGGAGAGGCTGGAGGTAAGGGAAGAAGATCACTTATTAGATGAGCGTTTTCTCTTATTGTGAGTAGGTAGGAATGGCAGATATGTTTAATGATTCAATATTCCAAACTTGAAAGGATATAGGCTTTAGACAGAAGAACATACAATTGCAAAACTAGAGATGTGAAAAAGTTGGGAGCTTCTTGATTAGATGTGATGAGCCAAATAGCTCCCTTCTGTGCAGAAATGTTTTAAGTTTCTTATAACCTGCTAGGCCCAGATTTAGGGATCCAATGATGAGTATAAGATCCTAACTCTTAAGGAGGAAATGCATAATTTAATATTTCTGTTCAACCTTGCATCATATGCACCTCGCAAGCGAGAGACCTGGGTTCGATTCCCGGCAGGGCGAAACCTTGGGCAAGTTTCCTTACTCCACACGCCTGATAATAATCCTTCAAATAAACTTGGTCACTTCAATCCATGACTGTTTGTGGGACATTGCTGTGTGCAATTGGCTGCCGCCTTTTGCCCACAAATATACAGTCAATTCACTTTACAGTCTATTCTAGAAGACGTGAAAAAGCCAATATCAAATGCAAGGATTATTATTATATAGTCTTTCTACATTGGACCTATATTGTATGGGGGTATATAATTTTCTGGTACTGTGAGCATGGATTCAGCACATTGGAATTATCTTGATGTACTGTGACATCTCTAGTCTAGTGGGATTTTTTTGGTTGTTACTGTGTATTAGATGAAGTGAAGTAGTTGATTCAATTGCTGGCCATAATTAAAGCCATCTTTTGTAAATGTACTGGTAAACATAAACTTTATGGAAAGTAAATTCCAGAGCTTTTTGAATTCATTCATTTTTTTGAATTCATTTGGTAATAACATCAACTTGCCTAACATATTTATGTGGAACTTTCTGTAGCTTTTGAAAATCTGCAAGTAGTGCACTATTGAAATAGCGAAGGTTGGTTTTAAGTTATATAATTTCTTAGTGTCTTTAATCAGTTAGGGTTCAGAAAATGGTGAAAGGTAATTAAGCAAATTAACTTCAAGCAGAACTGTAAACAGCTAAGAGCTTGATTGGGTATATACCCTTCAACACTGAACTGTATTGCACTATATATAGGAAATTAAAAAAAACAGGGAGCACATGTGCTCCATGCTTGGGACCAGAATTTACCAAGAGGGAAGTTGAAAGATACTCATCACTAACCATGCCCAAACAGAATTAGGAAGGAATAAAAAAGGACAGCAAAAAAAATAAAAAATAATAAAAAGGTTAGACTACTTTGTCAGTTCATTCTTGCTAAACTTGTACAGTTTTCTAGTTAGCAGCACCTAATCCCCAATGTTAGAAGACTGACTGGAAAATCTAGAAGTTGAGTCTCAATGGTAGTTTTTGCTTTTGTTCAACAATTTGTTTGACTTCAGCTTCATCTTAAAAACAACTTCAAATTTGCTCATCAGACTCGATGATGATTGAAATATCCTATAGATCAAAATTTGTTTTGTGGCGTTATAGCAACAATGTTCATCTTGTGCAAGTCAATAAATCATTCATTCATGTAAGTATATTTTAGTAAGGAGTTCTATTCTGCAACAGTCTGTAGAATGTGAATTTCATAGAATCATAGAATTATACAGCACAGGAGGCCATTTAGCCCATCGTATCGGTGCCAGCTCTTTGAAAAGAGCTATCCAATTCAATCCCTTTCTCCCAATCGCTTTCTCCCCATAGCCTTGCAAACTTGTCCTCCTCAAATAATAATCTACTTCTCTCTGAAAAGTTGTTATGGAATCGGCTTCCAACACCTTTTCAAGCAATGCAATCCGAACAAAATCCGTGTCCTCGGGTTACCGACCCACGCGCCAGTGGGAATAGTTTCTCCTTGTTCACCCTATTGAATCCCCTCATAATTTTGAAAACTTCTATCAAGTCTCCTCTTAATCTTCTCTGCTCCAAGGAGAATAATCCTAGCTTTTCTAGCCTCTCCGTGATAACTGAAGTCCCTCATTCCTGGTACCATCCTGGTAAATCTCCTGGTACATTTGGAGAAACCGTTTGCTGCAGTAAAATTGCTTTTCCCAAGTGCATAGGAAATAATAGCAGATAAAATAATTTCAAATTGTTCTCCAAGAAGCAAGTTGACTTGTTTTGATTGTGGCCTATGTGCCATTATATTTCATAATGACTATTATTGTCCAAAAATGTGTTGACATAATTTGTTTGCGTCTGGTGCATTCCTTATGAATATTTTTGCCAATGGTGGAAGGAGCAGAGTGGGAGAAGTGGAGGGAGTGGACATGTTGGTAAAGGTAACCGATGCAAGGATTGACGGTCTATGTCCTTTGAACCCTCGTCCTTCGCGGCCAACCCGGCTGAGATCAGGAACTTGGTGGATCTGAATGGAAAATTGCCAACATTTGTGGTACACAATTTAAGGTTTTCAGGAATATTTTCTATGTGAGAAGCAGCCTCATTCAGCATGGAGCATGCATACCCCATTCCCTTTTTCCATCGGGACAGCAGTGACTATGTTTCTGTAACTCACTCGCCTCAGTCAGATGCTGTAACCAGTACAAGATCTATTTTGTCTGTGGGCTAAACTATAATCAGTGGATGCAAGGACATGTACTTGATACTGTACTAAATGAGATACAGCTATAGATATCTGTGACATTAGTAAGAGGCAAGGCCATTTGACTCATTGTGTTCATGTTGGTGAAGAAAGAGAAAATAAATGCAGAGCAATGCATACCAAGGCAGCAGGAGAAGAGCGACCGGTTCAGGATTGTGAAGGGTAATTTTAGAACGGGCAATAGGATGCTTCAAATGCTGAGGGTAATCAACAGCTAGAATTGGTTATCAGGAAGAGTGGTAGAGGCCAAAACACTAGACCCATTTAAGAAACATTTTGATGCTGCGATGGGACGAGGTAGAGTAGATATTCTGGAAGTGTCAGATCAAATGGGCTGAAGGACCTTCATCTTTTCTGCTGCTCTTGTGATCTTGTGACTTAAAGTTCTGATGATCATTCATCCTCAATACTAGGCATAACCGATGATAACCTGACACCATATTAATATATCAAAGCAATTTACACATAGGGGTGCCTCTTTGATATTCTAAACCTGGAGTAAAATTTCTTGCACATAAATTTCTATTGCTGGTTCATGAGAAAGCAGGTACCAAATTCTTACCTGTATTGTACAGAAGAGATGAAAAGCTAGTTAGCTGACATGGATTCGACAGAGATTTCTGATTAGGAAGAGACTCAACTCTGTGAATCCCCTTACAGAGACTTTTCCCTTCATTTTGCTGTCTGCTGAGGAATATGCGAGCATGTTTGTAGTGCAATTAACAATCGAGATAACTGCTTTGATCGGAAATGTAGAGTAAGAATTGGTATTATATGAATCAATACAGCTGACACTTAAGCATACTGTACTCAGTAAATATATCTTAAGTACCATGTGCAAGTGCACCTGTAATTGTTGTTTAATATTGAAAAATGCAGACTATAAACATTAGTTGTTTTAGGACAATACATTTGTATTTGTAACATTTGTTTCCCAGATAAATAGATTTATTTTGTTTGTGGCATATCTAGTTACAAAATTGGAACTATTTGAAAAACAAACTGCCCTCCTGTTATTTCTATCATTTTTGTAGTTTATAATTTTATTTAAGAGATTATTTCCAGTACTAAATAACTGTTCAATATTGAAAATGCACTTGTTTTACGTGCAATTTGGGATTATATTTAGGACTGCTTGGTGTTTAGATTCTAAGATTATGATATTTACACTTGACTATCTAAATAGATGGATTATCAATTAACAGATTAGCAGTTGTGATATGGAGCATTATGGTGTTGCGTGTTAAATACATTTGAATGGTCTTCAATAATAATGCAAAAATGCAACTGTGGATAAAACTAAACTTGTATAATATAAAGTAGGGCTGTTTAAAACATAATTAGTATTGTGAAGATGGTCCACTGTGGTCGCAATTCATTACTGTGAACACATTTTGGTAGGTAGTTTGTGGTACACATAAACAAATATAGAAGTGTAATTTTGGTGTTTTGCTTATTGTATTAGTGATGGTGAAATAGGTAATCATAATAAACTGAATATTATTCGGTATAATATCACTGTATAAAATGCCAAGTACGCATTTAATTTGTAATTAGTCTACAATTTTAATGGTGTAAGAGACTGCTTAGGCTGCTAATGATGTAGGGTTAAAAAATTCTGGTACATTAGATCTTCATCATGATATTTATACAAATTTTAACAAATGCATGTTCTATTAAGACATGTAAGGCATTTCTTATCTCCTACAGCTCACAATATATTCAAGGACTGTTGGGAATATGGCTGGATCTTACAAAGAGGTGACCTGGTAATTTATAAATTATATTGAGAGTGAATCATAATTATGTGAGGGACAGTTTTTTTGTGACTCTTCATAATGTGCAGTATTTTAATTCATGCACAAGCCAATAAGATTTCAAATGAGTTATTTTAAGTGTGAAATACTTACTGTACAGTGTGTTGGTGTGTGGGATTGTTTTTTTTCCCTCATAACTATGTCTTTCTAGATTATGATGTTTCCCAGTGAAACATGAAGCAGCTTAGTCAGGAAACTTTGAGAGCTAACAGGATATTTTTTTAAAATTATGAAAGGGATTGATCCAGAAGTGAATCCACTGAAATAGGGTTCCAAAAGATAAGATGGAACTCTTTCACTCAAAGGATAATGAATCTCACCAGGATCTCAAGGAAATACTGAACTAAAAACTGTAGTAAGAATGCATTCAAGAGAAACCTAGATGTGTTTCTGGAGAATGTGGATGTCAGCGGAAAAGATAGGAAGGTGAGTTTGTGCCCAACAGGAAGATTACTAACAGGAAGCTTACTTGTCATTTAAGATATGTTTTGGCACAAAAAAATCTTTAGTGTGAAGGTTTGGAAAATTATCTACTCTTTTGAGTAACCTATAGGAGATGTAATGTGCTGTCATTTAATCAGATTTGTCTGTTTTTGGAAGCCTATTCTAGGGTTGTGTTGAGGCCAAAATGCTCCAATAAATGGCATTATATTAAAATAATTGGGCTAAGAAAAAAAGTTCTTTAATTGGTACTTTGCACAGAAACTAGAATCATCAAGGCTAAAATCTTCCTTCACTTTTCTTACTAAATTATTGAAACTTGGTTTCCTTTCCTTTTTGTATTTTCATGAAGTCTTTAGACAGCCCACTTTGCTGTGCTGAAGTATCTTGGAATGTCATTGAGCCACGTCACTGGGTTTCAGAGTGTGGGAAATGCTAAGTGGTATGATGCTGAGGTCAACTCAATTTTAGGACAAATGCAACGATTTAATTGCTTCCCAAGGTAATACTGCAAGCAAACCTCTCCTTATGGTTCAGTGGCCTTTTAAATGGAGAACAAAACTTGACATCAATTTTGATCCTATTTCCAACATGTAGGTAGAATAATAAAAAATAAAATAGTGGTCGTTATAGATTGCTTTACATTTCTTTTGTTAGCTTCCCCCTTTATATTAACAATTCTGTTTCCTCAAATGCATTAAACTATTGTTTTTGTATTTGCTAAAATATGATTACTACATTATTTTTCTAGCCATATTTTGAGATTCGTAGACAGTGTATATTTCTAAAAAACATGAACTTCACTTACAAGTACTGTACTGGGTAAATGAATTTCATTTCAGAAATTGAAAATGTATATTTTCACCCAGACTCACCTGTTAACTGAATAACCATTCATATTTTGATGAGAAGCTACATTTTATCACAGCTGTAGCTGTTCATACGTGGTATAAAATTGTTTATAATTGTTTATAACTAATGCACCATCTTAATACACAAAAAAATACAATTTAGGTAATATGCAACAGTAATATACTGTTATATATATAAATATACGGTCAATTCACTTTACAGCATATTCTGTGAAGTGCTTTGAGACGTCGAAGACATGAAAAGTACTATATCAAATGCAAGGATTATTATTATAATAATACCCATTAGGGAAAGGCTTGTATTAAATTACACATGCTTAAACCTATACACTAGAAATGTGTTTTGTAGTACAGTTGTCCCCTGATGTTCTGTCAGCCTGCCTGTCAGACATCAGGAGCTGGATGAGTGCGAATTTCCTTCAGCTGAATGTTGACAAGACGGAAGCCATACTCTTTGGCTCTCGTCAATATCTAAAATCACATGGTTCTTTCCTCCTCCATCTCCCCGACCTCCCTCTAAAACTCTCCGAACCTGTACGCAACCTAGGTGTCAGGTTTGACCCCCAATTATCCTTCCTCCCCCACATCCGGTCCCTCACCAGCACCGCTTTCCTCCACCTCCGACGAATCGCCCGTCTCTGCCAATACCTCACTCCAAAAGCTGCTGAAACCCTGGTCCATGCCTTTGTCACCTCTCGGCTGGACTATTCAAATGCCCTCCTCGCCAGTCTCCCCTCCACTACCATTCACAAAATCCAGGTCATCCAAAACTCTGCCGCCCACATTCTTACCCGCACCAAACTCCAGTCCCCGATAACCCCAGTCCTTGCCAGACTGCACTGGCTGCCTGTCCCAGAGAGGATCGACTTCAAGATCCTCACCCTTGTCTTCAAATCCCTCCACTCCTCTGCACCCCCCGACCTCTCTGACCTCCTCTCTTCTCACAGCAGTGCCCATTGCCTTCGTTCCTCCCGGTCTGGCCTCCTCCTTGTCCCCCAATTGGCAGCCGTGCTTTCAGCCACTATGCCCCGAAGCTCCGGAACTCCCTTCCTCACTCCCTTCGCCTCGCCCCCTCTCTTCCTATTTTCAGATCTCAGCTGAAGCCCTTTCTTTTCAACCGCGCCTTTGGTCACCTTCCTCCCCCTACCCCTGGCTCGGCCCCGGGATCCGTTACTGTGAAGCTCTCTTGAGACTCCATCCGGCGTGGAGTGCGCTATATAAATCCATGTTGGTTTTCTTAATTGATTTGACAACACATTTCACTCGTGTGCTAAACCTATTACTTATGTTTTATCAGAGCCAAAATGAGTTATGTGAATATTGTTGCAAAAAAATTCCCTATTGCTATTTCGTAAAAGTCCACCTTTTGGGGCTCAGCTGAAAGACTACATACTGTATTTCTGTAATGTGCAGCAGTGGCTTGCATCAATCTTGTTCTAAGTTCCTATTGCACAACTGCTTCCTGTAGCATAGCTGTAATACTGCAGCCACTTTTCTTGTTGTTTAAAGTGCCCCAGTTGTGTTGCAGGATGACTTCAGGTGCTACTTAAGCCACTTGCACGTAAAGTTGTTTTAAAGTCAGGAACAGTAACTTCTCTGGAATTGGTAAAAGATAAAAGCTTTTCTGCCTTGCATAGAAAAGAATCCTTTGGACCAGTCCTCTTGTATCGAAAAATATGGCTGCCTGAACTTCCAGCAACAAGCACTTTGTGTTAATGTGATAAAAGCACAGGCTGAAATTACCTTTTGTTGTGCGCTGTCTCATTTGCATTACTGTTTTTCACTTACGTTTTTCTTGGTTGTCAGCCAAAGAATAAAAAGAGCAAGATTGGCATTTAGCTAATTGACTAGGTCCTTGGTTGCAATCAATCTTAATTACTAATAAGATGAGAGTATCATATTGCCACTCAAGTATAAAGTATTTTTCATTAAAAAGTACATCCAGAATCAAGGTGTACTTTAGAATCCATGGCACCTTAAAATTATTTACTAAGCAAATAATTTTGCCTGGATTTCTATTTCGACTGTCCATTTGATTTATTAATGCTATGACATAATACATTATCATCTGAGTACCACTTTGTATCCGTCAACGGCTTCTCCTCCAGCCCTCACACTGTCTTGTGTGTCATTCCCCAGGGCTCTGTCCTTGGTCCTCTCCTCTTTAATATTTACATGGGTGATAACACCCACAGGCATGGGGTTAACTTCCACATATATGTAGATGATACCAATTCTATCTGTGCTTCCACCCTTGACTTCCAGTACCATTGCTGTCCTGTAGGATAAGCCAATTTTCTGCAGTTGAATGATGACAAGACAGAGGCCTTCTTGCTTGGCTCCCTTCATATTGACTGTATATTTTGATAACGATACATGGCAGCCAATTGTGCACATCAATGTCCCACATATAATCGTGGATTGAGTCACCAAATTATTATTTCTTCTTTTTAAGGGATTAATACCCCCAGAAAAGCAATTTGCCAATCGACTAACAACCAGGTTCCTACTTACTATTAGGTAAACAGAGGCATGTGGAGTAAAGAAACTTGTTTACTCTTTGTATCCATGGGCAAGTTTCCTTACTCCACACGCATGATGATAATCCCTCAAGAAAAAAAAACAGTGATAAATTGGTCACTTCAATCCATGACTGTTTGTGGGACACTGTTGTGCGCAATTGGCTGCCGCGTTTTACCCACAAATATACAGTCAATTCACTTTATAGTATATTCTGTGAAGCGCTTTGCGACCTCTAGAAGACGTGAAAAGCGCTATATCAAATGCAGTGATTATTATTATTTAACGTTTCGCCCTGCCTGGGAATCAGACCCAGGTCCTCTCACTTGCGAGGCAAGTGCTCTCACTAAGCTACAGGACTCCATATTAGTAAATCGAGAATAGCAAGTGATACATACACATTCAGTGATAAATGCACATTTTGGGGGGTAATTATCTAAGGGACAATGTAACAGTTTGGTATTGTTATCTAGTTTTTCAGTTTTGGGTCAATTTTAAATCTTTGCAAAATCAGCTGAAACGATGCAGCTGAATGAACATAAGAGTTTATTTGGTTGATTGTTAAACAACATTATTTCACCAGCTACTAGATTAATTGAAATAAACTATAGTCTATTCACAGAGGTTGGAGTCCCACTGAGGTTTTTTTTCATTGTTTTGTCTTCCAACAAGGCAGCATGGGTAGCAATCAAGCCGAAACCTCCACTGGTAGCTGGAATGCCAACTGACATCTTATTTAGCCCAGTGTTAGCTTTGTAAATGTTAGCTATTTGTGAAGTAGCTTTTGAGAGTGAAGAGCTAAAATTGCTAATGTAATTTTTTTTCTTAAACTGAGCCGTTTGAAATATTTATTGTACCACGTAACTTATGAAGACATTTAAAACAACTCATAAATTTCAAATAACATTGAAATCTAGTGATTATTGTATGCCTATTCTTAGTAAATGTTTATGGCCACTTAGAGGACTCAAGATAATAGATACTGTTAAATATGTTTTGGACAAGAACATGAATTTATAGTTTGGAGAATAATAATACAGTGATTTTAGTTCTGAATTAATGCTATGCTTCCACTTCTATTGATTAAAATTATGACCTGTTGATATTCCAATTGGTTTGTTTGGGCTACAATGGAATGGATTTAAGTTGTGCTTTTAGGTTAACATGTTGTCATGGTTGCTAATTTGTTGGATATAATATAAATAATATTTAGTGGAGCTGAATTTATTTTTTGCTGGCACCAATATGTTGGTGGTAGCTTTCTGAAAAACAACTAAATGCAAAACGAATAACTACTGCATGGGAACTTGAGCACAGGGCTACTAAAATGCAGAGCTTGAACACGTGTTTATAAAATGTTGCTCATGCTCAGTATGCCCATTCTGTGCAGGTTTTCTTTAACTGTTGGTCAGGCCTTTAGAAACTTGGAAGTCATCTCGGTCCAGTTTCTGTGCTGTCAATTGTAGCTCATTAAAGAAAATTTGCTGTCTTTTTAAACCAAATCACTGTTGGGGCATTATTGCTCTCCAAGAATTCTGTTGTGTTCCATGTTCTGTCGTACACCGCATACAACTCAACACAGATGAACGTAATGTCTATTGGAATTTGGGGTTTTATTCTTTTATTGAATGTGAGAAGTTATCAAATAAATGAACTGCTTGCTTTTCTCTATTCCCTATTCCCACATTTTGCCATGGTTTACAAGTTATGTATTGGGTGGGTATAACTCTGTGTTTCAAACCTAATCGAGTTGCCTTCAATCGTATTCATCCATGCGCACGCCAATATTGGCCATACATGCGCACACAAGTATTGGGTGTACAGTCCTAAGTTTGTCATTCACAACCCTGAAGTGTCCCGGAGAGAGTTTTTCCGAATTTCTAAGCCGAGCTGAGTGTTTGCAGTAATCCGCACAGCAGGACAACTCCAAGTGTGGATAACTGGGCTGCCTCTGGGGTACAACTTTCTGAAGTATCTCACCAGCATGTGACCCCCGCGATTGTTGCATCACCTTGTTTAGTGTCTACATTACCAGGCAACTGCAATGTGTGGCAAGGTGATGATTTCTGAGTCATGGTTACATTAGATTGACTCAAAAGTTTAAATCGGAATAAAACTTACAGATCCAGAGGTGAGTTTTCCTGCCTATTCGATCTTCTGTTTCATCGACGGACCTGGTGGAGTTGACTCCCAGTTCCTGGACGCTCCCATAGAGAAACGTCCCTGACTGACGCTGTGTGTTCAGTTGTTAAGTTCGGTCAGTGTGTCCTAACTTGGCTGAGTAATCACAGCAGAGTAAATTATCATATGTAGAAATATCCACAATGTTGTGACTTCACACACTGTAAAATATTGACTGCTTAAAAAGCAAATCCTTTACTTGTGCAACTGTCTACCCTGATTAATTAATTGACTGACACAAAATTTATGTTTTTTTCGTAAACCGTGTAAAAATAGTTCTATTCTAAAAACTATGATCGTCTAAATTTAACCAATTACTTGTGAGAGTCTTCATATTTATAAATATGAGTACATTTTTCCAAAAATAGAGGTTGGACCATTTGTTTGTTTTTGCCTATTCCAATGTGTTGCGTGTTACTGAAGAGAAGGGTTTTTAAAACTTTTGATATATTCCTTTCTCACATCATCCACGCACTACTGGGAGTTGGTTCCCTTTGAATCATGCCTAGGAAAATCACGTGGGCTAAGTCGTCCATTGTGAGATCTATTTTTCATCACTATTGCACATCGACCTTCAACCACATTGGTTGACGTATCGTTAAAAAAAAAAGTTCTGAAAAGTTTTATGTCTTGTTTTAATCTATACAGTCATCCACAAATAAGACTTTATTGGGGATAACAATCCTTAATTATTTGGAATGGGGAGTGGGGTGCAAGAAAGTACTTGGATTGAAAAATATCTGTTGCACATTATATAAGAAACTTTCTTTAATCTATAGAAACTTGCAACATTCCATTCCTGAGGCAAGCTGTTCATGAAAGCCTATGAATTTCCAAGGCAGATAAGGTTTGTCCGTTGGTGTGGTCATAGAATCAGTCAGCTGGGAGCTCCACGGGGTGTGGATTAGGCTCCTTGTCCTGGTTGCTGATCCGAGATGTGCGCCCCAATTTTGTTTTTTTTTAAAAAAAAAGCTCTGCACTGGGATTGCTTTCTTCCTTTAAATAAAACGCCCTATAGAAGCTGTACAATAATATACTTTACAGTGTGTTCTGTGAAGCGCTTTCAGATGTCTTGAAGACATAAGGCGCTATATCAAATGCATGGATTACTATTGTTGTACTAGTATCTTGTTAAGAGAAAGATGGGAAACTGCATTCCTACGTAAGTTACAGAAATAGTCCCTTATTTTTCTAATGAAGCGCTCCTTTCACTGAAATGCTGTTCTGCTAAAACAGTATGGGTATCTGCGGTGTGTAATAAATAATATGTAAAACGCAGCATTTTAAAACTATTGCGACTGCAGTAAGCCATATTAATCTATTGCAGTGGCTTTGATAGAAGGCAAAAATTAAGCCTAGCTTTTCAGAAGTGAATAACGTTTTGCACTCTCTTAATAATCCATTTGTTGTTCTACCCACTGTCATGTGGAAGGCTGATGGGCAGTGTCCCTCTTCATTTCTTTTGCAAGTGATGTCGTATGTGATGTCAAACTAGGTATGCAGCCTAAAGGTTTTTTCAGTTACATTTTTAAATGCTACTGAATTTTAAAATGAATGGTTATGACTTTTTCAAAATTCCCATGGTAAAGGAGGTGCTCCCCAATCAAAGATTATGACATACCCATAGTTTCCAAGATATTCTGATTGTGTATAAGAATCCTGATACAACATTCCTTCTTAATGGGGACATAAACAGTACCAAGAATGGTGATAATATCTAATCTATACAGAGTCTTTGAAATACACCAATAACTGTTTATCTTGTTGTATCTGGAGACTTTCACTCCTTTCAGGAATCTTTTTGTTCTCGAGTGCAATCAGTAAAAACTTGCTCAAGCAAAAGTAACGTCACAGCTTGTAGTTTAAAATCTGAGCAGCAATACGTGCACAACTTAATATACACATATGGTTTTAACAACCGGAATAGTTTAGGCTGATGAAGGGTTGAATCCATGGCTGGGTTAATTAATCAAGCCTAGCCTAAGCTTATTAACAAAGTCAAACTGAATTTATTCAGTCGTACCTAAAAGCAACAATAATATTTAAATATACTTCTAATCTAAATATGCCATCTCTGAAACTACCTGGCTCTTAAATAATGATCTAGGTGCAAGATAAGCAAATTTACAAAGCCTCTTCCTTATTATCTCAGTTCAATCTCTAGTACAATCTGATTAAGGTAATGTTGTTGTGCTGGATTTAGCTCTCTCTCAATGAATACTTTTTAAGCTGTAGTAGTCCAGTTTACACCCAGATGAAGATACTCCGGAGCATTGAGTGCTGGAGTTTGATGATTGTGTTTTAGAATGCTAAGAGTTTTCAATTTTTTTTGTTAGAAAATAAGTAATTATTACCGACTGTCTTTTTAACATTGTTCTACATTTCTTTTGATCCTCCCTTCCCTCCCTACATTCTGTTTATTTTCTGTTATCTTTCTCTCAGCTCAGTAGTAAAACATTCAACATACAAACCGTTTTACAGGCTTCTCTTCTAGTTTTATTAATCTGGCTAAACTATCGGGATTTTATAATGGGAGTGTCCAGTAAATATAATGGAAGAGCAGAGTGAATGGTGTCAGGTCAAGGATTGCTATCTGAACAGAATGCCAGGTGTCCATTTGGCAGAGTGCTTACCATTTGTGAGATTAGTGAAAACATGTTTTGGAGGATATAACAGTACAAGAGTGTGTTGACATTTGCAAATGTAAAGTGGAGACAAAGATCAGAGATATAAAGTTTACAAATATGTAAATATTAGATTTAAGGCTTGGATTTATTACACTGTGAATCCAGGACTACAATTACCCAGACTACATTTCTGAGACTTGGAAAATTGCCTGGAACAAGTGATCTCCTCAGTTAACTGTACATTTACTAGCTTTCTATGGAGATCTTTGGTTTCCTAAATTTAAACACTTAACAGTTCTATAGGTAACCCTTTTGGTGAACATCTACACTCCTCGGTGAAGGAATGCTAATGCATATCCTTGAGGCAATAACATTTGCTTGAAGCTACAGACACTCGGTGATCTGTGAAATATGTAGACAAGAATAGAATGCGTGTTCCTCAGCTTTCACTTCAGGATTTCTTTCTACAATATCTGCTGTACAAATATGAAAGATTTCAAAAATAATCTAAATAGAATTTGAAAGAAAACCTTTATTATTCTTAATGGATGCATGCTGCTTTTACCATTAGTAGGTTATTGAGGAGGTATCTAATTTCTGTTTGACCTATTGTCCAATATTGCTAGATAGTTTTATTTTGTAATTTCCATATTAGAAATTGCTGCAAATTCTATTGTAATTCACTGGAGTGTTCGACCAAGTGTTAATGCTTTATCTTGCGTTCTTATAAGAATAATAAGACTGATGTTAAAAAAAGAAAAATTTGACAACAACTGCAGTTTTGTCCCTTTAATTTAAGGAAGCTTACTTGTCCGTTAAAGTTCAATTCTACTTTCCTGAGTGGTCTCGACACTAGTTGTAGCTTGCGCAACAGTAACTGATGGTTCTTATTTCCGAAGTGTTTCGAGCTGATGGTGCTCAGTACCTGAGAATCTAACTCTTTATTCTTCAAAGCAGATGCAAGAACTGAATAGACATGAAACAACGTGGTAAATCAAACCACTTTATCCATTAAGGTTAAGTATAGAAAAATAAAATCTGTTAGTGTGCAGTCATTTGATTACATGAGATGACAGAATCTAGCTGGGCTCAATCTTAAATAAGAATAGATAAAGGATTATCAGTGATCTAGTGTTCACCTTAACGACAAATGTTTAGGTTAACTGTATAGCCGATTATTGGCACTTGACTCTTGTCTTTGATATTACCTCTAAGGGGCTATGAGAAACACAATATGACCTTTTCCTAGATGATCAGCAGCATCTCATCTCTCAAGCATTGACCAGTGATTAAATGCAGCTTTGTGGTGTTTGACCGTCCGTTGGTATCAAGGAAGCGAAAATAGAATTTCACTTTAATTAAAAACAGCAATTCACAGCCTTGTTAAATGTAAAATGTTATTATGTGGTGCTGCAACAAATACCTGTGCTGAAATGTATTGTGTAGTTCCAATGATATGCAGACACTAAGTGCATAGTGTTGTACTGTATACAGGGTACCCCCTTTATGTGGTCCTCTGGGTCTAATGTCTCATGCCCTGGATTATAGAGGCATAATAAAATGGCTGACCTCTACTAACCTGTTAAGTTGGACTCCTCCCCCTCGACTGTATGCCATAACTTCGATTTTCAGGGTGAGAAAATGCTAGCTGAGGTCCAAAAAACAATTGTATTATAAGCAAATCCATGTTATAGCCAAGTGCGTTGTAATGGAGTTGCGTTGTATGCTGTTATGTTTCATGCCATCACCACACAGTGGGTTGAATTGGGTACTGCAATAACATGTTTCACTGTAAAATTGTCTACTGGGAAGAAGAGTGCTAGATAGGAAGTTTTTTTTTCTCGAATTTGGGTTTTAGATCAGTAAAACATTACATGTGTCTGCTACCATCTGCATACCTGTCCACATGTGCATATTTTCTCCAGTATTGTTTTGCAGGATATGTAGACTAAACAAGTCTGAAACAATTAGATATGTACAAAAGAGGCTGCTACAAGCAAGCCTGGCATCAAACATTTATGTGGGTTATAGGACTAGTGTCTAAAATCTTAATGGTCTTGAGTTCACAGATGAGAAAAGCTTCTCATCGGAGAGATCATCCTTCTCAAATCTTTAGCTTTCAATTGATCTTTTATCTTCACTCCTTTGCACAATTGTCATTGTCTTTTATTGATTCTACTGCAATCGTGGTTTCTCTGAATTTTTCTATGTTACTCAAAAGCTCCAAGTATAATGCCTTGCATGGCATTCCTGTCTGCCTGCGTCTTCACTGTGTGAACAAAATTGATTGTACTAGTTCCTAGTGTAATTCATTCTCTCCTGGAATTGTATATATCCAGTACCACCATTTCCCTTGCCTCTAGCCCTGATGCTCCTTATGATTGATTGTTTTTACCAGCTGAGATAATTAAACATTCAGGTTTTTAACAGCTTCATTAAGGACTTTAAACTTTTTTTTGATGTTGGGCAGGCAAAAAAAACTTAATTGATCTCATATCTGTTCCTTGCACTAAACATACTCATAACTTCAGTAAATTATTATGTCATTGCTGAAGTCTAGCATTGCTGGAAACTCTGGTTGGTCAAACAGGTGCAAGTAAAAGTCAACCATACCATCTGTTGCTGCTTGCAAGATTGTATGCTGTGTGCAAAATTGTATGAATCTTATGCAATCTAATTTTTTGTCTCTGCTGAGTGATTGTCACATAAGAGCTGGAGTTTACAGTGTAGCTATTACAACTTAACTTCTCCAATAATGCTGGACCTTTTTTAAAACAAGCAGGATGAAACCACTATGACTTTGAGATGCATTAGTTAATCCACACCCCTATGTTTTTTACTGTTGATTTGACAGCTTGCAGTAAATGTACACTACACGGGATTTAACTGATCTGTTAAACTGCCCACATTGACACCAGGTCTTTCAGCAAAAGAGCACTAAGATAACAATAATCCTTGCATTTGGTGTAGCACCCTTCATGCGGGATCAAAGTGCTTTCCAGTGTGTGCATTAAAGTGTTCTGACACTTAGGTAGACTTGAAAGTGATATTGGTATGTATTACAGTATCGCAGCACAGCAAATAGAAAGCTGTTATGCAAACTCATTGAGTAGAGCACGAAAATTCAGCTTAACTCCATTATTAAATGTTTATTGCAGAAAAATAAACATTGAAATGCAGTTATAACTCCTGTCACGCAAATATGTTTAAGCAACAATTGAACACTTAGTAAAAGAAGACAGTGAGGCTATACAGAGTTTTATGACATCACCGTTTTCTACAAGTAAATTTAGTCATGGCATCCATTTTATTTTGCCGAGTCAAAATCTGTTTATTGATGGGAAAAGATAATGAAAAGAGGTGCGTATGTTGGGAAGTGAGCAAGAAGTATCATCAGAACTGGAGCAAGAGAGTAAGAAAAATGGTCAGCACTGCAGCATTTTATTTTTAGAGCATATAATGTCTATGTTCAGTAAAGGATGAAAGATCCTCCATTTGTTATTTCTTGATGCTGGGGTTCACATGAGGGCGTAGTCTTTTCTATGAACGGTGCATGGTGTTCGGATTTGGTTTATGACCTAAATCTCTTGCAGTGCTATTGAGTCAGATTTCTATATAGCACTAACCTACCGGAGGATGCTTGCTGCCTCTGATTATAACGTAAAGTCTGAATGGCGCAATTGCTGCTCAATGTGCTCATCACAGAAATGACAAAATAAAACTGGTGAGTCATGTGTGGGCACGGAGCAGGTTTTTCAAAAATACAACTGCTGAATCTTTCTCTTTGCACATGGTACAATAGTTTTTTTTTGTTTCCATTTCACACGCTTCCATTTCCTGGATAACATCGTGTACATCTTTGCTATTGGCCACTAATATAGATCCACAAACGTCATTCTGCCAAGACTGGATTCGTTCCCAAATAAACACTCCACTTTTGTCACCAAGCTCCATTACATGCCATTTTTTTCCAGGATACCTGTCTTGTGACTGACACTCTTCAATATAATCAGTCTGCTTCCAGTTGTGAGAGATCAGCTGTGATTACAGTGGTCATTGATGCTTGAAGCAATGACCTCTTTTGAATTCAAAAGTGCAAGTAGGTGACCAGATGCATTTTAGTACAGTCCACAGATATCCTCCACATTTAATGCATTTTATTTAATGTTGATTGTTCGACCAGTTACACTTGTGTTTACAACCTGGAAGTCAACCAGTTTAGCACGAAAAGTCAGCCAGCGAATATAGGAAGCAAGTGGGCCTGTCGAAGTGCGTGCAGTGAATGGGGTCCACATTGTAACTGTTGTGAGCAAATTTTCACTCTGCTGTAATGTGTTCAGTATTGACTTTGAAGCTGTTTATTTTCTATGTTTTCTTTTAAAAAAAACTCCAAATTAGGATTGGATTCAAGATTTTTTCAAAAATCTTCACACTGTTAATTTACAGGTTAAACTAGAGTTTAGGATCAGCTGCTCTCTTGAGGCTTTTAGTTGCACTTCTTGCCTTTGCACATTGAATCACTGGGGGGAGTGCTGAAATTCATTTGCTAATATGTAATTTTTTTTTAGTAGTTGATAGCTGCAGTTCGTTCAATACAACATTCTGTATCACACTGTGATATCTGTCTTGTGCAATCGGGCTGCTGTGTGAGCCTGGAATGAGTGCAGAATGTGTTCCTTTTATTTAACAGAGCAAAGCCAGTTATAATTTTTTTTAAAAAACCCCACCATGTGTTGAAGCTCTGTGGAACGAGTAAAATGATCCAGCAAGTGTAAAATTACTTGGGAATAATCGACATCAAATAGTTCAGGGTTCTGTTTCAGAATATATTCCCATTTTATTGTTTGAATAATCAGCAAGCTACCAACATAACCTGTTGAGAACATTATTTTATGTTTCTCGTCTCACCGGGCATGAAGGAAATGCAGGCTTTGTAAATTCATTGGGAGAGGGCAAAGGAGGTGGAATTTTTTTTTACCTTTAACCTTCCCTTACCACCAGTAGTTGATTTTAGGGTAAACTGTTTAATTACAAGTTGGGTATGAGCTGCTAAGTGGCCAGCGGCAGCACTTTGTGCTAATGACAGACATGTTCATAGTTGAGCACATTTGGGTACATTTTTATTCTGGTTTGCACAAATAACTTAATAATTACAAAAATATTTCCAAATTTATTTTCTTGAATGTACTCCGTACAATTGCAAGCAATTACTTGGCATGGAATTTATGACATAAACAAAGTGAATTGAAACTAAACATTATACAAGAAAAAAAAGATCAGATCAAATAAGCGTTGATGCTCAACATGTAAAATGCTGTTTTGTGGATACTGTCCAGAAGTAATTATATCATGTGTACAGATCCATTACTTTATTGTAATTTGGGCAAATTCTGAGTACTTGCACTGTTTAGGCCTAGAAAAAAAAATATATATATATCAGTGCATCTCTAAACGTGAAAATTAAATGAAATTACATAGGAAAATGTTTATCTTGTGTTGTGATGCTTTGCTGCAATTTCTTGCCTTGATTGTGTCTCTTGAACTTGGACATGCATACCTTATGTAAATACGTCGAGATGTACAAATAAGGCAAAGCTACACAGATCAACTGAATTATGTCTAGGAGGAACTGCCTCTGGATAAACTGGACAGTTGTAGTTATCAGCTGTTACTATGCCCGTTGTGTACTTAATGAAGCGTGGGTTCTTGATGCTACTGATGGCAGCTGTTACTTTGACGATCTCTGTGTAATATGAAATCAAAGACAATTGATTCATTAACATCAATTTAATATTTGCAGTGTTTTCTCGCTTTGCTGAGTTTTACTGGGTTAATAAAATGTAGTTGCATAAATACTTGCTAACCATCAGATTAACCTATGCAATATTGTGGAATCGAGGTATTTACAGAATCGTCTTTACATTAAAATCTTCCTCTCCTGATATTTCGGTCCAGTATGGTGTTGCGCAAATGCTTCTTTGTCACCTAATTGGTTGGCCTAATTTGAGTCTAGACCATTATATCAGCAGGGTATTTGCCTGTGGCATATTATAGCTGGGCCTGATCTTATGCTACTCCAGATGTATTGCATGTAAATTAATGTGATGCTATGAAAGGAATGGGTTTAAAAATTGCTCAGATATCTATGGAAGTTCATTGAGTATCGCAAGCACACAATGGGATAAAATCTTTTATTTCCTCTCCTGTTTGTTTATGGAGATAATGTATTAAGCCTTGATAATCCATGCATTTGATAAAATTTGATATGCTTTACAGAATTTTTTATCAAAAGTGAAGTGACTGTGTATTTGTAGCTAACATGGCAGAATATTTGCGCACAGCAATGGAGAGAATGACAAATCGTATCTGGGGATTGTTGCAAGGACAACGGGACCAGGACAAACTATTTTGTCTTTTCTATCAGTGCAATAGGATGTTTCACATCCACCAGAACAGGAAGAGAGGGGATCTCCGCTTAAAATTTCAAACGGTGACAATGCAGTCAGTGGTGCATTGGAGTGTCAGCGAGAACTGTGAGCTCGAAGTCCCCACGTTGGGTGTGAACCCACAGGATTAGAACTGACGTGAGAATTGACGCTTCTCTATTAGCTGAATTGGCTACATAAAATGCAATAATTACAGTAATTATTCATAAAATATTGTGTATTATGGAGCAGGGCCACCCCTACAAATGTGTTCTGTGGGCTGTTTCCCTGCCAACCGCTACCTAAAAACCAAGGGGTGCAAGTTGTTTTCTTAGCCGTTTATTTAAAACGTGTTTCAATGTGGCGTTTTTAAGTAGTGGTTAGATCTTCACGGAGCAAAAGTTATTTGAAATCTTCATAATGCTGCTGTGGGTTTCACTTTGTGTTAGGAAAACATGATTATGGAAAGTCTATTTTAGAGACTGTTAATAACAATGTCAATATCATAAGCTGTGGTGGAGTTTGAAGTACGCGCCCACATAAAGCTTTTTTTTAAAAACTACTGATTCACCCTGGGGGATGTGTATTTAACACAAAGGAAAAAGAGTGATGAAATGGACCTGAAAGTAAGGCACAAGTAAGAATTAAAAATAAATGGAATTAATGAGAGTGCAGTGAAACCTTGAAGAGGCAAAGTAAGCTGGGTTGAATGGAAACTGAATGAAAATAAGAGAATACCGTTGAATGAGCAAAGGACAAAGTTATGATAAATGACTGAAAGCTTTGGGAGTGGTGTAAGAGAGGTCAAAGAGAAATGGCACATGCTGAAAATCTGAAATGCAAACAAGGCAAGTTATGTTAAATTATCGGGGTTTAAATGAAACCCTACCTTATGCACTAATTAACTGTATTTAAATACCAATTGATCAACATTTTCTGTATATTTTTGGTGCAATAGTTTTGTAGGTTCTGACTGGCGAACTGGATAACGAATATTTCCTTTCCATTTAAACAAGTCTGAATTGGCAGATCTTGTGGTAGCCATTTGCACTGACTGATACTCGTGAGTAAAGAGGAGGAGGAAGGAAATGGTCACTGTTATAAGGAAAGGATGAAGCTGAGCGCATCACAAGTTTATAAACCAAGGGAAATAGGCTTCAGAACACATTTGTGGGGGTGGCATTGCTCCTTTATACACAATCGTTCATGACTAATTACTGCACTTGGTGCATTTTATGTGGCCAACGCTCCCCATTAAAATGTTTTAATTAAAGACTTTTTTTTACCTACAGAAGGTGGTATAAAAGGTGATGTTTAGGTGTGATGACCTGAACTCTTTATTGTCCTTAATGTGTGCAGGGAGGGAGAGTAAACTGGATTGGGGTCTATGATCTGATTTTGTTGGTTGTACATACTGGAGGTAAATGGTAGATTTGTATTACGTGGTAGATAATCAAGTGTTGAGATATTGACACTGGGCTGTCTTGCAAGTGGTTTTCCCCACCTTCCGAACTGAATCATCTTTGAAATTGCAGATGAATAAGTTTCACAAAAATATATTTTCATTTCGCTTCATTTTTTACTAGCCATGCGGGGAATTTATGTTTGAATTGCAACTTAAGAATGTATATTTCTTCCCTGGACTTGATCAAGTGGCTTTTGTTCAGACCTGACCTAACTAGCTTTTCTTTTTTCTTTCCCTCTCTCTCCCTCTCTTAGACGTTTCTGTAGCTGAACAGCCTGAGCTCTTCTTGAAGAAACTACAACAGTGTTGTGTCGTATTTGATTTCATGGATACGTTAATAGATCTGAAACAGAAGGAGTACAAGCGGTCAACTCTTAATGAACTGGTGGATTATGTTGCGGTCAGCCGAGGATTCTTGTCAGAACGGGCTTACCCTGAAGTAGTTCAAATGGTAAACTTCTATTTATCTTTCTTCCTTTGTGTTTTTTTTCTCTTGTTCAGATGCGTAGAAGTAGTATTGGTACTGTATTAAATAGTACCGTAAAACATCTGCCCAAGTCCTGTTGAATTTCCTATTTTTTATAAGTTTCACATAACTCATACTTTGCATAAGTCATTTTCAATGAATGGTCCCAAGTGATACAACTTGTGTGAGGTTTACTGAATATGTTTACCAAAGTTGCAATCGTAAAATATTTTGACCCATGGAATGTAAAATCAATGGTTCACAAGAAAAATACATTTCTGAAATATATTTTTAAAAAAATATTTGGGCCGAGAATTAATTTCCAATCTAATTACAAATCTTTCTTGTTATTAGGTTTCTACCAATATATTCAGGACTCTTCCTCCATCTGACACTTCAGAATTTGATCCAGAAGAAGATGAACCAACCCTTGAAGCATCCTGGCCTCATTTGCAGGTGAGTGCTGGCACTTCATAGGCAAAGCAGCAGAGGAAAATACTTTAATAGATTGATTTCCTGTAGTTTGGACTCTTTCTATATTTTTCATTTGTAAATCATTCTGGTTTGATCTTTTAATGAATATTCTGTGGTAGCTCCTCGGCAGGTTCTTCCCTTTTACAACATTTTAAAATTGCTCTTTATGGATGCTCTTTTGTTCCGGTTGATGCTTGCAAGCAAAGCAGCAGCATATGCAGGCATAATAATAAATCTTTGCATTTGATATAGGGCCTTATCAAATCGTTGAGATGTCTCAAAGCGCTTCACAGGATATACTGTAAAGTGGATTGACCGCGTATTTTGTAGGTGAAACGTGGCGGCCATTTGTCACATTACCAACCTTTATGTTTATTTTCTTCTCTAACAGCTTATCTATGAATTTTTCATTCGGTTTTTGGAGAGTCAAGAATTCCAACCCAGCATTGCCAAAAAATATATAGATCAGAAATTTATATTGCAGGTAAGCATTATCCACTTCATGTAAAGAAAAGCAATGAATGAACAGGTGTCATCTAGCTAAATTGTGTAATCTGTTTATATGTATCCTGAGATGTTATACGTAGTTTGAATGCAATTGTTTGTTGATCATTTAAAACACTATTGGTGAACTTTGTCTGTATTGTTTGTGCCTTTCTCATCAAAAAATGTCATAAGATGTTCTTTACAACTTGAAGTCTTTTTTTAAATGAATGTATTCAAAGCACTGATATCCATGGGGTTTATATAATAATAATAATAATAAGCTGATTCTGATGGAGATTCGGCCTGTTTCATGTCCCCCGCCTTGCCTGCCCCACGATTGGCAGACCCCCACCCTCTGCCACTCTGCCCCTACCGTCTGGAACTCCATCCCGCAGTCCCTCCGCTTCCCCCTTCCCTTGCCTCCTTCAAGATCCATCTCGAGACCTTCCATTTCCATTGTGCTTTCGATCACCCACCCCCCCCTTCCCCCCTGCCTTCCAAGCTCCCCAATCTGGACACCCAGCTCGGGTCCGAAACACTGATCATCTAGCGCCTTGGGACGTCCTAACGTGAAGGGCGCTATACGAATGTAATTTTGTTGTTGATGATGATTTTTATTGGTATTTTTCTTTAGCTTTTGGATCTGTTTGACAGTGAAGACCCCCGGGAAAGAGACTACCTAAAGACTGTCTTGCACAGAATTTACGGAAAATTTCTTGGACTTAGAGCATTTATCCGGAAGCAAATTAACAATATTTTTCTACGGTAAGCTTATAATAACTATTAGCAATAGGATTCTAAACTGGCAAAATCTTAGTATATAGCTTTACGTGCCTGCATGTGTGAATGAGGTTCTATCTTGTTTTTCTGCAGTTTTTTCTCTTCGCACGTGGGATGTCATATTACTTTTTTCTGTACCTTTTCAACAACAATAAATTACATTTGCATAGCACCTTTCACGTCGGAAGGATGTTCCAAGGCCCTGGGTAATTAAGGATTTGCAGTTGATCTGGGGGTGGAGGGTATGGTGGATGAGAGTGTGGCACGGTCAAAGAGGAAGGTCTTGGAGGTAATGGAGGGGGCGAGAAAAAGGGATTCCAGGATGGAGTATCAGAGGGTTGGAGCAGAAAAGCTAAAGGCTCGACCGTCAATGGCGGGGCGGACAGGGTGGGGGACATGGAGCAGGCCAGTGCCTGCGCGCTCATGTAAATTCGGAAATGTTAGCACTACATTTTCTGTATGTTTTATACATATGTGGTGAGTTAACTTACTAATAATATTTGTGAATTAAATGAGCTATATTTGATTAACTCCTGTGATTTGAATCATTTGCAGATATACGGCAACCAAAAAATTCTGCTTCATTTAGTTCCATTTAGCTTGATTAATTTTTGATTGGTTGTGTCTACTGCAGATTTGTTTATGAAACGGAACATTTCAATGGTGTAGCAGAACTTCTGGAAATATTAGGAAGGTAAGTTGCCAAGTGTTAAACCTTTGTCTTAATTCCTCAATTTTGTCCCCTATTGTGAAGGTGTTGGCTTGCTTTTAGGTACAGTTTTTTGGGGGCTTACTGAGGAGAGATCAGACTGCGAGTAGTTTCTCTTAACCACTTGAACTGTATTTATTTTAAACCGAGATTTTGTCCTCTGCCTCTTCTCGATCTCCCCAATTCCTGCACTATCTATGAACACAGACGGGTAATCTGTAGCCAGGAATTTGTCTGATGTTGATTTAGCAAACTCACATGCAGTCCCCCCCACCCCCCCGTCTTCATCTGCCCACTCTCTTCCAGTTCCCCAAAGGGGGGAATGACACACTTAAATCATTGCACCCGGTATTGTGGGGCAGTAAAGCATTGTTAAGCAAAACTAATAGTAAAACCCTCATAGAAATGCAGAGTGCTCAGAGTGCTCAGACCTCATATTGCTGCTTTTGGAATTCCAGCATTCAATGTGTGAAGTACCTAGTTTATATTTATAACAACTTTAGTATAATCCCTAGGTTGTAAACTTTACTGAAGAAATTACTTTTCTCATTTCCGATATTTTCAATTGATAACCACAAATATCTTGAACATTTTCAAGGCTGAGACTGATAGATTCTTGAAAAATAGAGGGATTAGGGATATGGGGATAGGGCAGGTAATCAGAGTTAGGTGAGAAGATCAGCCATGATCTTATTGAATGGCGGAGCACAGGCATGATGAGCCGAATGGCCTACTCCTGCTCCTAATTCTTATGTTCTTAAATATAGTAGGTGCCGTTTGTACGTCACTGATTTAGCTGGTATGCTACTAACTCAACAGCGATCTAAAATGGACTGGAAATTTAACATGGGCCTTTTGTATTTATTGAGTCCTAGGAGACTGGTCCTGTGTTAATAAAGGTCAATGTACAAAGATGCAAAATAGTGCATAACTTTTCCTTCTCTATCTGTTGACAGTATAATAAATGGCTTTGCATTGCCCCTGAAGGCAGAACATAAGCAGTTTCTGATCAAGGTGCTGATACCTTTACATACTGTAAGGGGTTTGGCCCTGTTCCATGCACAGGTAAGAATGGTTTAGAGATTTTTGTTTTATAAATTTATTTAAAAAAATTACTTATTCATTTGATATCCATATGTGAATAGGATATTACAGTGTTTCTTAAGCTAGGGCTTAAGCTTTTGTTTAAGTACAGCACCAAGTGGTATCAGGTTGGTTAAATTTCCTCCTCAAATGACTTGCATTGGAATTGAATTGACCTCCCAATGACGGAATTAATTCAATTACAGAATGTCTGTTAAAAGTTGTATATTGAAAAGAAAAGACTTTGATGTATGACGTTTTGCATAGAGTCTAAAATGGAGTCCTGGTTTAGGAACTATCAATTCTTCAAAGTATTGATTTTATTATTTTCATTTACTTGGGAGTAATTTTCTGCTTGAATTGCCTTAGTACAGTATTGTGTAATTGTCAATCCGTTATCTTTGCTGAATTACAACAGTCTGATTTATGTTTAGCTCTGCTCAGATTAATTGACCTTGAAAACACTTTAGTGTGTGTGTGGCTTAGATATAATCATATTCTTCATAACAATTTGCCAGCAAATTCCTTAGATACAAAGCAATTTACTGAGATAATTGATGATTCTTTAACAGGTATATATATATATCTATCTTGGGGATTCATTTTCTCTGTGAACATTATCAGTGTTCTAATTTTTACCCATTTGTCATGCATATGTTTATCATTTATAATGCAGAGCCGTTGTTACAAATGGCAGCAAGTACTTGAAACATTCTGAGGGTAATATTAAGAATGTTTAACATGAAAAGCACATTTTTTTTTTAACATTATGAATGTTAAGTGCACAATGAATAAGAGTTCAACAATGTTGAATGGAGAAAAGGAAGATATTTAGGTGCAATCACTGAAAGCAGCCAAGCAATATCCAAAAGATTAGATTGTGCTAAAATGCATCTCGGAGAATTTAATCAGCAGAATTAGTGTAGCCCTATTTAACTCCTTGCTAAACCCATGTATTTAGAATATTACATACAGTTTGAAGAAACTTACTTGCCAAATGACATTGATACTTTTTTCCTTCTGACTAATGTATTGAACATTTTTAAAAATTCCAGCATTAGGATTATAATACATCTGCAGTTAATATGGCACAGTTTCGCAGGTTATTAATCCGGGTTTACTGAAGTGTCCATTGTTCATACCTGCCCTCGTAATTTATATGTAGCATCTTCCATTGCTGTGTCAGGGCTGTGTTTCCAAGGTGATGAATATTGTAATCCTTTTAAGATTTATGTTTGTTTGTTAAAGAAATGTCACAGCTATGTTAAACATTGCTATCATTGTTAGGTGTATCAGAGGACTGCAGAGTAGTAAACATGTTACAGTGGAACTTTGGTAATTCCAGATTTTCCCCAGATAATCAAATGATAATACACCAGAATCATTTTGTGCTGGGTTAATTTGGAAGGAATTGGGATGAGTAAGTTTTGATTGCTTTTGTCACCCAATAAAGCAGATGGAGATGGAATAAGCATGCAATCTGTCATCACTGGCTTACCGGTGTGCTAGAAAATCATTGCCAGCATTGGGAGTAATTTATTGAAGAAAATTTACGCCGCTTAAATTATTTAAAAGGCAATCGAAAAAAAACTCATACTATATAATGCAAATCTCATTGACCCAGAGGGCATCTCATCTTTTACCCATGACTGCATGGCTCTAACTCTTCGAGGAAACCATTGTGACCAGTTTCATTCTTGGCCCTGGCACGTCTCAGGTTAGCCATGATGTCAGGCCCTCGACTTGTTGAAGCTGGTTCCTCTGCAGGGGACCGACAATGTGGTCGCAGCAGCAGGAAGAGATTTTCAGTACAAATGCGTTTGATTTTATTGTAACTGAGGTCTTTTGGATAATCAAGACTCCACTCACTGTATTTGGTAAACTAAGCTTTTAAATTATAGACAAGCTAATCTAATATGTGTGGTGAAGGAAATACTAGCAAAACATATTTGTGCCAATTTAAGTAGGACAAAGATAGGTCAGAATCCTCGTGAATTTATCTCTTGAGAAGGGAGCTAAACTAGCGTGGGCTATTCCATGACTATAATTAACTTGAATGTACGGAAGTTTGATACTGCTCAGCCTACAAGACTTTAAAGGAAGTTAAAACTCATGAAATTCATGGAGAATGAGCTGCTGTAGTTGGATTGAAAATTGGCTGTGCAATAAGAAACAGAAGGTGATGATAAATCTATTTTTTTGTGTCAGTGGTGACTAGTGAAGTTCCCCAGGAGGTCTATTCTTGATCCACTGATGTTCACGCTATTCATAAACAATTTGGAGGCGTACGGTATTTTAAAATGAAATGTTCACATCCAGATATGTGGGCAGGGGAGTTGGGTTAGTCAAAGTAAATCATTTACTTCCTAGAAAAGAGAGCTATAAGTCGGCTTAAAGCAATTACTAACAAAGGTCAAATATTGCCATATAATTTGTGTGTATTTGATTTTGTTTGTGATTGTATAGATTACTGGGAAGCCCTTTGGGATATGAGAGAGAATTTAGAATTTAGCTTAATTACCACTGCGTTCTGGGAGAATTACATGCTTTAAGGAAGGGACTGTGTTTGACGGACTAAATGTCATTTATTCATTCTCTGTTTTCATATGTTCTTTGTTAGGCGATGGTAATGTTTTTATTTTGTGAACATCTCAAATTAGGCAGCTGTCATCAACTAGAATCAGTGTGTTCATAGCTGTTTATGCTACATTGTTGAAGTGCTTCAATCTCAAAAAGTAATAGTTTTTAACAAGTCTTCACTTTCTTCAACAGTTGGCATATTGCATTGTACAGTTTCTAGAGAAGGATCCAACGCTAACTGAACCGGTAGGCTTGCACTGAACATTTCAAGGTTTTTTTTCAGTTTGTACAAGGTGGATATTCTTACAAGTTTTCTATGTATTCTTTTGCAGGTCATTAGGGGTTTACTAAAGTTCTGGCCAAAAACTTGCAGTCAAAAGGAGGTAAGCAATCCATTTGCCTGAATACTGAATATGGGAAACATGTAGTTGTTAATCCCAATAGGTATTCTAAACAATGAAGTATTGAGCATTAAATTTGTTATCTCAAATATTAAAAACTAAAAGTGATTCTGCCCCTTTGCGTGAATATCGCAACGATGATTGGCTTTCATGGAATACTTATTCAGTCATTCAATTTGGGCATCAAATTTGGAATTATTAGACAATACAGCCCTGAAGAAGGCCATTTGTTCCATTGTGTCTTTGCTGGTGGCAGCTCTCTGCTTCCTCCCCATACCTTTTAATATCGTTCCACTTCAAATGTTTAACCTTTTTTTAATGTTATTGGCTCAACCTCTTAGCTACTTGTGGAAAAACATTCCATGTTCTAACTACTTGAATTTTGAATTTATTTACTTTAAATTTAAGCACAGGTAGGAAACAATTCATCTCTTATTAGAGATCAAAACACCTTTTTACATTTTTAAATCTTTTTATGAGAATAATATTTAAGAAAAATACTTATTAAATGCTTGGGTGTCAGACCTGATTGACAGGGAATCATCACCTTGAACACATTTGATTCCAAGAGTCTCTAGAGACAGGCAAATATTCTGGGCCAGAAGCGAATTGTGTAGGTAGACAATACAATTTTGAAAGTTTTTGGGCAACAGTAGTTTTTCTGAGCCGTTTAAAATAAAAAAAAAGTTGAAATGACTATTTGGATTGTGCCTTATGCTGCTTTTTTATATTAAATAACTTTCTTCACAGGTCATGTTTCTTGGGGAGATAGAAGAAATTTTGGATGTGATTGAGCCATCACAGTTTGTAAAAATTCAGGAGCAGCTCTTCAAGCAAATTTCCAAATGCGTCTCCAGCCCCCATTTCCAGGTTAGAAGCTACTTTAATAGTGGGTCAAATATGGTTGCATTAACCTGAACATTTACTTCCATTAGTATTATGTATGAGTGTGTCAGCCTGGCTGAGTGGTAGCACTCTCGCCTCTGAGTCAGAAGGTTGTAGTTTCAGGCCCCACGTTGGATCTTGGAATCACGTAGTCTAAAGCTGGCACTCCAATGCAGTGCTGGTGGGTGGGGGGGGGGGGTACCGTATTGTCGGTGGTGCTGTCTTTTGGATGAGATTTTAAACCTAGGTCCCATCTATCTGTTCGGGAAGATGTTGGCTCGATTTTTCTCCCCCTCAAAATTGGTCACTCACTCCACGGCTGTTTGTGGGACATTGTTGTGTGGGACTGGTTTCCACTATGTGCTATTTTCATCCCTTCTCTCACCCCACCCCCATTTGTGGAAGAGCTTCTGGGCAGGGGTTGGAGGTGTGGCTTGTAATTTTAAAATCTACTTACAGTCCTGATGAAAATCAGGCTCAGAATTACCAGGACCCACTTGTATGCATTTTTATTACTCAATATACAATACTTTGTCGTTTCTTTTCATCTCTTAAGGTGGCTGAAAGAGCGTTATATTACTGGAACAATGAATACATTATGAGTCTCATAGAAGAGAATTCTAGTGTAATCCTGCCCATCATGTTTGCCAGCCTTTATAGGATCTCTAAAGAACACTGGAATCCGTATGTACTTTCATAATATCTCAAGTTAAAATGCTTTGTATTTGGAAGAAACTCGCCTTTAAAACTTTTTTTCAGGTGATCGGGAGACTTATTCCAAATGGTACCCTGACTTCTTCATGATATATAATATATACGTGTGTATATTATATACATATATGTGTGTATTATATATATGTGTGTATATCATGTATGTGTGCGTGTGTATTATGTGTGTATTATATATATATATATATAAACACACACACATAGTTTATAGTGCAGCTCACGGTCATGGCTGTTATCTGTTTCTGTCAACAGATGAGATGTGCTAGGCAATATTTTACAGAAATCAGCTTTAATATCGTATTAAATGTTTTCATGGCTTTACCATTGCATGACTGAAGCCTTCCCAAAAGACATGGTGTGACAACCCTTCAGATAGTTTACAGCTTATGTGCAGCGACATACCGAGTTAAATCACAAAGAGCATTGATGTAAAGAGTGCAAAAGAAAGTTCCTGCACTTTTTCCTAGTACTATTTGATCAGCTTCCCAGCAGCATGTGGAGTATGTTGAGAATTGAGGAACTAAGATAACTTCTAGGGTACCGTTCTGTACATTTGTGCAGAGAACACATAGAATAAGATAGGGAACAACTGAAGAGGTGCGTATATGGTTTAATTTGGGAGCCACATTAAAATGTGTTTTCCAAATGTGAATAAGGTCTTAAATGAAAGTTGTTGCCTCAGTGTTTTGTACCAGTGATGATCTGAATCCTTCCATACGCAGAGGATATATAGGATTTAAAGAACAAAATTCCTATTAAGTAAAGAATCTCTTTCTGAAGTGTTTACAGTTTGAAGTTTTATGCTTTGGAAACAATGCCCTCTTCAGGAAGAAAGGATTATGCAGAAATGCTGTGTCAAGTATTTTTAACACTACAAATATTTACGCTATTTATGGAAAGTTTGCAACATTTTCTTAATTTCAATCTATAGTTACTAACAGTAAGATTTTTGACCACTGTTTCTATATGTTGCAGGGCTATTGTAGCATTAGTCTACAATGTTTTAAAGGCTTTTATGGAAATGAACAGCACCTTATTTGATGATCTGACAGCCACCTACAAGTCAGATCGCCAAAGGTAAGAATTTAGTGATTAATGAGGTTGAAAGTTATAAATGAAAAACTTTAATTCACACTTTCAAATTAAGTATGCTTCTTGCACAACACATCTATAAACAGCAGACTGTTTGGCTGTGGGTTTTGTTGCTGGTTTTGTTGCCAATTAAGGAGGAAAATTCAAAGTATTGATAATAGCTCGTTATGTCCTGGGACTCAAGTTTTTTTCATTTTTTTTAATTTCATCCTCTTTCCAGGGAGAAGAAAAAGGAAAAAGAGCGGGAAGAACTTTGGAAAAAGTTGGAGGATCTTGAAATAAAGAAAGGTCTGGAAAATGACAGGATTATCCCAACTTAACAAAGATAACAATGGTGCTAAAAACCCCATGGTATACATTCATGTAGTAAGAGGTGGAGCAACAGTTTTCTGTATTGTGCTACTTACTTTACAGTAGATTTCACATCTGTTTCATTATCAACGCCAGTCGGTTCTGTAACAGTACTGTATATAACTTTTCTCTTCACGTTTAAATGGTATGAAAAAAGGAAGGGCTTCAGTACAAAACATGTACAGTAGATGGATGTCTGAGAGCTCTTCTATAAATGTAGTCATTGTTTTAACTTTTTTTCAAAAAAAAAAGAAAAATTTTTAACATCCCTGTGGGTGGCGCAGAAATATTCCCAAGAAGATTGCTGCAATCACAGTACCTGGATCTGAGGTTCCCTACTTGTTGCTGGCAGACTACAAGCAAATATATTTTTAGACAGAAGATTGTGTTCCCCGCTTGTCCCTGTGACTTTGCTGCATCTTAATTTATAGTTTAAAAGGAGACGTTTCTGCACATTTCTTACCGAGTTTGTGGACGTTTTGGTTTTATTTTTTAATTTGGTGGTTTTAAACCCGTTTTAATTAAGCCTATTGTGGTGGTAACATGCCTCGACACACAGCACACTGGTTGTGTAAAGGTTGAAGTGTCCACGTGTATCTATCTGGTTCCATCGAGGTGCAATGCATAAGAACGTTTGTACTGAGTAGCGTACTGGAGATGCACAGATACACAAGCTGAACTGTGCGTTCGAACATCCATCACAGATACACAATTGGTATTGGTGTGATACAGGACTCAGTAAGCAAGATGTAACCAATAAGTAACCAGTTTGGTTATTAAGGTCTTGGTTCGTTAACAATGTAAGGTACATATCCTCATTTTGACCTGTTGTATATCCCATTTATACCACACACACCCCAAAAAAATTGTGCAACTAGCTTTAATTTAACAAAAGGTTCCCGTAGAGAGACAAACGCCCTTCCCCACTTTGTGCATAGAACCTAGTGAGTGCGTTATTCATTGTGTGTGAGTTTGCTTGTTGGGGTATAGTCAATGTGACTAAGACCAGCAGTAACATTGGTATTGTGTAGATGAATAATTTAATGTGAGGTCATCAACACCATACACAACATCTCAACATGTTTCTTAAAGGAAATGAACAGTAGGGAATTGAGCCATAATGTCTTATGGTGTCGTATGCACTGTATTGATCCAGTTGGAATGTTACACGACCAGTGTTATATTGCTCCATGTGTTACACCACTCTGTTGATGCAACAGCTTTTCATCCCACCAGGTGTGGGCATTGTGTATGGTATAAAACCTTATTTTAAAAAAAAATTGTAGTTTTCTTTCTCCAAATGTTGTTGCAGATCATACACACACATCACCTTCCACCTTTCTCAACTTTTTTTTAAAAAAAACAACTTTACATTTCTCTTCAAAACAAATTACCAATAAGTTGCACAGATTGTTCTCCATTTTTGCCCATTAGATGACCAGGTTAGAAGGTAAACCCGAGCAAGAAGCAGTCCGAGTAGGGCACTCTACAGCAAGAGGAGACTAGATTTCATTTCTTTCAACTTTGGAAAAAATGGGCTATGTGGGCCAAACAAGATACTGCCTCTTCAAGATTTTGTGTTCCATCAATAGTATGCTGTTGAGTTATTACCGTTGGGTCAAATACAAGATATTTGCAGTCAACCAGAACTGGCGACTCCAATGGATACTGTACTCGGAACTGTAGGCTTGAACGTGCTGAAGTAGCCTAAAAACTGATGTGGGTATGCTGCGTATGGATATTTAAACTTTGTGTGATGTGTTAAAACAAAAGTCCATCTTAGGAAACCGAAATTGTCTTTCAAGGATGAGTGAGGTTTGAAAGAAATGTAATACAACTTCTACAAGATGGGTTCAGTGAGACGCAAGTTGAGACTGTTTTAAGTGGGCTCCACTGTAACTTCAAAGTGCTAAACGGTGAATGTGATGGTGCACTCTAGTCAGTAAACAGTTAATAACCCCCTTGTTTAAGCAGCCCTGACTGTTGCTTACTGTGCACAGTGGTAGTATACATGGTTTGGATACCAACACAGGATTTACTGTATTTCATGACAGATTACTGTGTGAACGCCCTTAGGTCCACTTTTTGACCACTTACTGTAAATAGGCTGTAATCAGAAGCTCATGTATTGACCGAGGACTTTTAAAATACAGATCTTACCAATGAATTTCTTGTGTTATTTTCTTTATCATTACATTATAAAGACAATCTTACACACATGGTATTCTCCTTTGTATGGGAAGGGCACTTGGCACTGCGCCATTATACGACAGCACCAACAACTTGCTTTTATATAATGCCCCTCACGCAGTGTCCCAGAGCACTTGACAGCGGTGGAGTACAATGGGGGGAGGTGACCGTAAGCACGGTCGAAGAGGAAGGGCTTCAGGTGTGACCTGAAAATGGGGCAGGAAGGGGCAAGGCAGAGGGGTAGAGGAAGAATGGTTTCGGGACGTAGTGGCTAAAAGCACGGCCGCCGATGGTGGAATAGAGGGCATGAGCGACATTCAGGAGACTGGAGCCACTCGAGAGGAGGCAGCAGGTAGTGAGTTGGGGCCAGAAAGATGGGGCGATGCCAGGGCATGCAGTGATTTGGAGACAACAACAACAAGATTCCATTTATAGAGCGCCTTTCACGTCGGGAGGACGTCCCAAGGCGCTGGACAGATGGGTGTGAGAATTGATCCGTTCGGCGATAGGCAGCCAGTGGAGTCTGGCTGGAACTGGTGTGATGGGTGTACGGAGTTTCGTATGGGTGAGTATGTAGGCGTTAAGAGTTTTGGGTCTACCGTTTATACAGAAATATGTGGGCAGCGTCCTGCAGCGTAGTAGTTAACGAGCGAGAGGACCTGTGTTTGATCCCGGGGGGGGGGCAAAACCAGTTTACTGCTAGGTAAAAATTTACTTACTCCACATACCTCTGTTTACCTCTAAGTAGGAACATGATGGTTAGTCGATTGGCGGATCACTTTCTGGGGGTAATAATCCCCCCAAAATAATAATAATAATTTAGTCACTCCATCCACAATTGTTGATTGGCTACAAAATATACAGTCAATGAATCCACTTTACAGTATGTTTCTGTGAAGCGCTTTGAGACGTCTCAATGATGCGATAAAGTGCTACATCAAATGCAAGGATTATTATAACAATCGAGATTAATTGTTAATTTAAATCATGCCTGTTTGTTGGACCTCCCTGGTTCAAATGCCTGCTGTGTAAATCAAATAAATCAAGAACATTTATTTTGTTGGCTGACCATAAAGATCGGCCACTACTTGGCGAGGCTGAGAGCTGAAAGTCCTGATACAGGGCTGGAAACCCATTTGTGTTTTTGCGGCAGACCAGGCGAGGGCAGCAAAGATCTGTGGCGAAATCCTGCTCTCAGCAAACTGAATCGATTTTTAATGTCAGTCTCCAGCAGGGATTTTTCCAGCTGTGGTTCTTATTCCTTATAAGAAGCATTGAATCTAAATTTATCCTGAAGTGGAGCCTGAATTTTTATCCATTAGCAGTGTAAAAAAAATAATAAATAATAGTCACTCAATCCACGACTGGGACACCGCTGTGCGCAACTAGCTTGACAGTATATCCTGTGAAGCGCTTTGAGACGTCTTGAAGACATGATAAGGCGCTATATCAAATGCAAGGATTATTATGTGAGGTGGTAATACCACATTTTAGCCACTACGTTCTGAAACGTAATACATTACGTATTGGGCTTTAAAAAAAAACCTAAAAATAATGGAGCCACTGCTCTTCAAACCCAACTCAAACATGCACACATATTTTAGTTATTTCTGCGAATTACAATGTTCTTTATGTTAAACAATAATACACACCTAGAGGAACATTAAAGGGTAAACAGCGGCATTATTGTCTGTTGCACGTGAGTCATCAAAGCCTTTCCATACTTGACAGTAAGGACTTGGCTTCTAAGTGGTACCTCACCCTGATGGCATTGCTGGAATGAGGTATCAGTGTGATGAATTGCAAACACAAAGGCATCTCCTACCACAATTCAGCATGGTGTGTCCCTGCAGTTGGTGTGGCAATGTCTTTTTGTCTTCAAAAAGACAAGGCCAACATGATCCCAACATGGCATTTATATACAGTGCCTTTCACATGGGGGGATGGTGGTGGAAGGGCATCGAGAGGGGCGGAGGGCCAAGGGGGGTCGGGTTTGCTGGTAAAGGGAAGATGCCCAAAGATGTGGTTGAAGAGGACGATCTTGAAAGGGGAAAAAGGAGGGGATATCGTTGTTTCACCCAACAGCTTTCAGATATCAAACAGATCGTAGAAGGATTTGAAATATCAGGATTAACTTCAAGCTTCCAAAAAATAGTTTCTCAGAAAGATAGCAAAGATTCTTCAGAGACTGTGAGGTGTAATAACATGTGATGGACATTTATAATGAGAAACCTATTTAGAATATTGAACGCTACATCACAGCTAAGTACCTAGATGTCTGTGAGCATTGAAACATTTTCATAAGCACTCATCATGAGGTTAACCTGAATAAGATGAAGAATTATGTGTCAACAAATTAGAGCTCACTCACCCAAGATAAGATGGCATCTAGCAAATGTATTGCAAATGTCAAAATAATCATCGTTACAAACCAGTGCACGTGAAATGGGAAAATGCTAATTTAGTGCTGAAATACTGAAGATTTTCTCTCCTGGACTTGCACTCGCAAATTGAAATTGAAGATAAAATACTCCAAACCCATTTCTGGTCACGTTTTCCGGAGAGCAGACTTGCATCTAGTTAGATCCATTTTGATGAAGGGCCGTGGACCCGAAACTTTGACTCATCTTCCTTTCTCCATTGACCTGCTGAGTGTTCCCGGCGACTTCTGTTTTTGCTGCATCTGGTTGGGTTGGGTTCACACTCTGAAGGTGAAACGCACTCACAACATGATTCTTGTCAGCCTGGCTCTTGGTAGCACAATGAATTAGAAGGCTGTGGATTCAAGCCCCATGTTGGGAAATTAAAAACATAAGAACATAAGAATTTGCTGGTGAAAGAAGACCATTTAGTTTGCCTTCCACCCTCCTGGCAATCGCTTGATATATTATGTCCCAAAGTACTGTATAGACTGTATCCCAAGACTGTGAACTCATATTATTTAGGCAGACGCTCCAATGCAGTGCTGGGAATGTGCTACATTGATGGAGATGCCGTGCTTTGGATGAGCCATTAAATTGGGGTCCTGTCTGCCAGGTCACTTGAAAGTTAAAGGTCCCATAGCTCCATTTGAAAAGAAACGAGTTTCTCCCAGTGTCCTGGCCACCAATCGTAATAAAATTGATCATTCACTTCATGGCTGTTTGTGGGGCATCACTGTGCAATTGGCTGCCATTCTTTGGCTACAAAATACACAGTCACTCCACTTTCCAGTATTTCCTGTGAAATGTTTTGAGATGCCCTCTGAGAAAGGTGCTATATCAAATGTAAGTACTGATTACTTCACCTTGAAAGGTTTGTACTTGCGATGTGTTTTAACATAATATAAGAAATGCTAGAATAAAAAAGACCAAGGTCATTCAAGTTTGCCTTCCACCTTCCTGGCGGTCGCACGCACACATGTCCCAAACTATACCTCTGTACTATATCCCATAATGTTATTTCCTAAAAGAAAGCTAATCTGTGTTTTGACTGTTACAGTGAAGTGTAGTTATCCTTAAGAACCTGTCATTTGAAGCATTATTTCCTGGAAAAATAAATCAGATTTAAGGATGATAACAGTTATTATTAAATTTTGAATTTTTTAAATAATTCATAAGGTTTTCAATCCTGATAATGCCAAGTTTTGATTGTCTGCAAAAGAAACTTGCGGATTGGACTGAAGAGATTCTGACACAGTTAAAATCATCCTAAACCTCAATGAACCACTCCCACCCAGTAGTGAAAGCACTATTAAACATAAAAATGTATTCAGATCCTTCAAACGTGGAGGGAAGGTTTGATGGAACATGATTGACTTCCTGGGCTTATAATGTCATGAGTAACTGAGGATAGGCTTGTCTGTGTTTTTTTTCCTTCAACCAGTTGACCTATCCTTTGGGTTTATTCATGACTTCATACTGTATTGTTTAATTCTCTACATTTCACTCAATTTTCCTTCACACAGAATATTTTGTGGCTACACAACACGTTATTCATATTTTTATACTTAACCCGATATGCATCAATAAACAGAGATGATAACACTGAACAAGCTGTGTAGTTGACCAACCCACCATTAAGTTGCAAGAAAAAATCTATTTAATTTTATAAAATCCTATTACTGTCCTTGATTCTTTAGCGTGACTCTTAATTTCACAATACTCAGATTCTCAAAGCATTAAAGGGTATCTTTAAGTAGCGTTTCCGAGCTAAAATCCTGAACCGAATGTTCCTATTTCAAGATAAGTCAATAGGATGTTCTTAGGATCAGGGTGGGGCACAAGACCATCTGTATGTACTCGTGGAAAAAGCAATGTAAGACCTTTTAAATGTGTGATCTGTAAAGCGAGGAACTGATTTGTTTCTTAGGTCAAATGTTTGTCTCCTCCAAAATATCCAGCAAATTGAGAGAAGGAATTAATAGTTCTGTGCAAAGTAGTACGTTTTCGAATCCACTATATACATTTTATGACGTGGTAGCACTAGCAAAAAAAAAAGGATTGGATTCTTATTGGATTGTAATCCCAGCTCACTGGCATTTATGCATTGCGGTTTTCAGATTGCTGCGAGGCAGAATCTCTTGCTTTTGCACACTTTCCCATCTCAGAGTCAAAAGATCAGCAAGACAGACCGCCGCACATCAACAAAGTTTGTCTCGTGACATTTCACACGGCTGGTGGTGGCAGTGCAAGGGATATCTGTAGTTGACCACTTCCACCAAAACTAAGCAATGTGCTGGCAAGAAGGTATCACAAAGGTCAATATGGAATGACATTGTATAGTCATCTCCAATGTCTCTCTACCGATTGCTTGGTCAGTGCAACAAGTTGAATATTTCATAGGAACACAACACAAGTTTACTGATGAACTTGGAGCCAGATGAAATGACCATGGGTGCAAATTGGCTACTGAGTTTGCCTGCATAATACACAGTCACTACATTCCTTAGTAATACAAATTCCTGTGAAGCACTTTGAGACATCTCGACCACGTGGTAAGTCACTACATCCAATCATCTCTAATAAAACTAACCATATGCTACCTGATAGCTGTCCTTCAACCATTTATAATAGTACACTGGTATTGTGCAATCAAAGTTTTACATAAGACTTCATCATGTTCATATCCTTGCCATTCATATTAAATCATTTTAAACGTTCAGCCCCTTAACAACCACTTTTGAGTTCCATTATACATAAACAATACAACAAACAACGTCAGCTACTCTGACATCAAAAAAGATTGCTACTTCAGTGGAAACTATCCATGGCATTAATAGGATTTGGTAGATACAGGTAATAACATGGATTTGAAAGGGAGTTTACCGTTTGGATTTATTACTTGGAAAAACATAAGCTATTAATTAACCCCTATATCACACAGTTTTCCATGGAAAGATTGAATGAAGACCTTGATGTCATTTAATCCAATTTGATGAGGGAGGAGGAAAAAAATCTCTTCTAACTGATGTCCAGGGTAAATCCCAAGGTAAAATCTTTTAAAAAGCACAGTTTTGCTACTAACAAGATTGATGGAAAGTTTACTTTTATAAGATTTGTGTTACTTTGAGATGGGATGAGACTCATTTCAATAATTTTACTTGTTCTATATTCTACAGCTGTCTCCATGTAGAAGGTTTACAGTCAAAGAACAAACAAATCATAGGATCTAGAGTTGGCCTTTGAAATTGTTAGGAATCATATTAGATTTTCTTCTCTGCAAAAGTAAAATGCGAAAGGGGTTATATTTAACTACTGCCCTTTAAAACATATTTATTAAGAGTTCAGGGCACTGTCGACATCTCTCCCTTATGAGAACTTCAATATCTTTTCAACATGAAATGATACATCAGGATAAAAGATGTTACATTGGCTGACAGTGAGTTACAGGGTCATAATAATTCAATGGAGTAGTTCTGGTAACTTCAAAAGTCGCACAAGCAAAATTCAAATGCTTTATGAACGTCAGTGGCATTCAACCACAATGGAAGTTCTTAATGCTTCTATCCAAAGTGATGTGCATTGTATTGTGATGGAAATAGATGGTTAGTGCCCTGACTGATGTACCTTCTCGCCTCTCCAGTTACCTGAAGCTTATCTCTCTGGTATGTTAACTCTCCTCATTAGAGCATCTTAATTGTCTTTCGTGGAGTCCTGTAGCTCAGTGGTTAGAGCACTCGCTTTGCAAGCGACAGACCTGAGTTCAATTCCCGGCAGGTCAGGGCCAAACTTTGGGCAAGTTTCCTTACTCCACACAGAGCCTAATAATAATCCCTCCAAAACCAAAACAATAATAAATTGGTCATTTTCAATCCACGACTGTTGTGGGACATTGCTGTGCGCAATTGGCTGCCGCGTTTGCCCACAAATATACAGTCAATTCACTTTACAGTATATTCTGTGAAGTGCTTTGGGATGTCTAGAAGACGTCAAAAAGCGCTATATCAAATGCAAGGATTATTATTATTATTATTTCTCCATTAACTTGCTTAATAGATTATTGCAAAGATGTATAACTGAGTAAAGATATCTTCCCTGAAATCTGTTTCTAAAACCACTTGATACCAATTTCCTCTCTCGTTCGCTCCCCTCTCAGACATGATATTACCCATTTTGCAAAGATGCACTTTAAAGGGTAGATATTTCTATAATACCGAGACAAGTAAAGTATGTGTTCTGTAGTATTGTATCAAGTCTGCACTCTCTATGCATTGGCTTTGACTTTAATATTTGAAGCGGCATATTAAATATTTCAGTAAATTATGAACGATTCATATTTCTGTTTTATATATCTTTCATTCATCCAAGTGTGAGATAGGTACAAGGTGAAAGGGGGAAATATCATTTTATCAAGTGCTAATGTCAAGTATTTCTACAGTTACAGCATATAGTTCCAAACCCCCATTAGTTTTTGATCAAAACCAAAGGAAAAGACATTCTGTGCGGTATCAGTGTAACATTATTAATTATTATTATTCACATTCTTTACGACACTTAGCTTGTCTCATTGAGACTGTTCAAGGTGAATGAATGAAAAACTAAGCAGTTGAGTCCATTGAGAACTAGACTGACTTTCATCCCATTATTATGTGAGATCCAAATCCAGACCCTTGAGATGAAAGGAAAGCATTCTAAACCTATTCTCCATCTTTTTGGTGATCTCCGTAGATTAGGTTGTGAATACAGCAGAGTTTCAGGCCATTTCACTTTAAACAGCTAATGGCAGGGTTTACAGAGATGAGTTGGATGCTCTTAAAATGTCAAGAGTAAAGATTGCACAAAATCCACGTCCATTTCTTTTGATTATTGCTGTGGCACAACAAGGTTGTAAGCGTTGAGTTTGAGCGCAAGCTATCGTATAATTATTCTGTACAAAGGATAATCTGTACAACAGTTTGCAATGACTCAAAACTCCTGAAGCACGCTCAATCCTGGTTTGTGGTGACGCAGATTCAATTTTCCCCCATCACCTAGGTAATCGGAAAATATAACCTCATAAACACAGGTGACGCAGAACAAAAGAATGTTCATGATTTTCGCAGATCTGACCACTAACAATACAGAAATCTCTTCTCATTAGATGAATTTTCCCTTGGAATAATGCAGCCTAATTATGAAGTTCCATCAGCAGTGCGAGAGCCTGAAGGAGAGGGATTATGGGGTTATCTTATAGCTGATCGTACTGTCATGAAGGCATCCACTTTTATCAAGTTTCCATTAGCTAAAGGCAGCTCAAATTGCAGAGGATGTTGTTTTTGTCAAGTAGTCATCCATCATTCGGAAAGGAATCGTGGGCAACACACGGGATAATTCCAAGTCGGTTTTAGGTTTAAATATAAGAAAGATGGCAAAAAAGTCATACCAACCCAAAGGATATGTTAATAATATGTCAGTGAGTCTCAGTTCATTTGACCTTTTCCCAATTTTGAGCCCGGTTCCTACTGAAACATCATGGTGGCAGAGCACGCTTTATCAGGCACAGATACGTTCTGGTAAAGGACTTATCCCGGATGGTTCTTCTTCAACAACAAGAAATGACATTTGTATAGCACCTCTCACGTCAGGACAGTCAAGTGATCACAAAGTGCACCACAGTGCGTGTGGAGACTCAGCACATTCACACTGTCAAACTTGTCGAAGAGCATCACTTATCGCAAGATCACAAGATTGGTTTGGAGGAATAAAACCCTTTGGTTCATTGGATTTCATCCTTCAAGGATAATTGTCTTCCCATTTTTAAATGTTTTTTCAAAGTAACATTTCAAAGTGTTTTTTCGGGATGTTCTGCAGAGTTTACAAAATCTTTTAGGGCCAGGTCTAGCCAGCAGGACCCATTAATAATAATCCTTGCATTTGATATAGCGCCTTCTCTCGTCTTTGAGACGTTTCAAAGCGCTTCACAGAATATACTGTAAAGTGAATTGACTGTACTTTTGTGGGCGAAATGTGGCAGCCAATTGCGCACACACAGCGTCCCACAAACAGTCGTGGATTGAGTGACCAAATTATTTATTTAGTTTTTCTTGAGGGATTATTATCAAGTGTGTGGAGTAAGGAAAATTGCCCAAGGTTTCGCCCTACAGGGAATCAAGTCCAGGTCTCTCGCTTACGAGGCGAGTGCTCTAACCACTGAACTACAATAATAATAATACTAATAAATAGTAGTGAGAAGATGGAACTGACTGAAAGTTATAGTTGAAGCAAATAGCAACAATATATTTAAGAGAAAACTTCATGTATACACGAGGGAGAAGGGATTAGAGGGGTACAGTAGAGGGGAATAGGTGGCGGTGTGGGGGGCTTGTGTGGAGTGCCTGTGTTCGAACTAGTTGGGCCAAATGACAGTAATAATAATAATGTGCTGTGTGCAATTGGCTGCCGCGTTTGCCCACAAAATATACAGTCAATTCACTTTTACAATCTATTCTGTGAAGCGCTTTGAGACGTCTGGAAGACGTAATAAAATTGACCAAATGCAGGGATTATTATTATATAATATTAAATGGCCTATTTCTGTGCCATATGTATCTCTGCGAACCCAATCCACTCTCTGATCTCCCTGACGTAGAAATCCAGATTTGAAGTGTTGACTGTGTCAGGCATTGTCTGTTTGTTGCCTATCAGTGGAACATACCAGCGATGTCAAGGCTCTCTAAACTATGAATTGGTCATAATAATAATAATAATAATGAACTGAGTTAATGTGGATTCTGTAAATAACTTTGATGCTCACCCCAAGATGCCATCCCTCACAGTTGTTAGGAGGTGTATATTTCCGCAGGGGCAGGTAAGGTCATGTCAGCTCTCGTTGTCTCTGCATAAAAGAGCACTCTGCTGCCACACAGTGTTTCACCCGGGATTCAGTCTTATAACGAATAAATTCAAATAACAATCAGGGTTTGGATTTGAAACCATAATGATGGAGATTGACGATGACTTGATTGACTTGTGTTTATCAGTACAATTTCTATATAGTGGCTTGAAGATCAACATTTATTGGAAATAAATAATAATAATAATAATCCTTGCATTTGATACAGCGCCTTATCACGTCTTTGAGACGTCTCAAAGCGCTTCACACGAAGATACTGTAAAGTGCACTGACTGTATATTTTGTGGGCAGCCAAATAAATGCACATTCAGACACTGCTGAAGAACGCAGAGGGAGAAATTCCTCCTGGGTCTAAACTTGCACTCATTTTCTTCGCATTTCACAACATGCGGAATTTGGAAAAATTCTTAAATTCAGGTCTTCACTTAATGAGTTATGCTATTTATAGTACGGCATCGGAAAATTTGGTGTGTAACAAATTTAACAAGAAAAGAACCCAGTGGCACGTTACGAATTTTCTGACAAGTGCTTGAGTGCATCTCACAAATAAAATGATCCTTTGGAACATGATGGTTTCCAGGAAGAATATATCTGCCTAACCCACCTGCAAATACACAGCCACTACACTTTACAGTGAAATCTTGTGCCTGAGCTCTTTGAGCTGTTTCGATGAGGGCATAAAATGCGAGATGTATGATTACGATGATGAATACTGGTATTATTATGATTATTATTGTTATTATTATGCGAGCTGTGAAAGTTAGTGTATGATGTTTGAGTGAATGTGTGTGGAGTGAGCACATTATCTTTAGATGACAAACTGGAGCCAGCTTTCCTGGGCATGACTTGCTCCACGAGGGCTTGATACACAGCGGCTATTGTAATTAAGACAATAGAGACCAGAGGCAAAGGTTCACGTCCCGGGCCTTTTACAGGGGATGTCCCAGTGGAACGCTGTTGGGCAAACAGTTCCACCTTTGGGAATTCTATTAGAAATAGGAGAACGCAGTGACAAGAAATGTCCCTGTTCATATGGGCCAGTCAGGATTCTAAGTACCCACAAAAACAGATGGATTTATTTGAGCACAACGTGGTTTAATAAATAATAATAATCCTTGCATTTAATATAGCGCTTTTCACATCGGATAAATCGCAAAGCGCTTCACAGGATTTTTCAATGAAGTGTAGTGACTGTGTGTTTTGTAAGCAATCGCAGCAAACAATCTGCACACTGTCCACAAACAGCTGTGAGGGATTGAGTAGTTTATTGTTGGCCATAATAATAATAATAATCCTTGCATTTGATACAGTACTTTTCACATCTTCTGGATGTCTCAAAGCGCTTCACAGGATATGCTGTAAAGTGAATTGACTGTATAGTTGTGGGCGAAATACTGGACGAAACTCTCTGAATAATGCCAATGTGGGACTATGAACCCACAATCTTCTGACTCAGAGACAAGAGTGTTACCAACTGAGCCAGGCAGACGAACGAGAGTGCAGCTTAAATAAGAACGTAAGAATTTGCTGGCGAAAGAAGAGCAAGGTCCATCTAGTTCACCATCAGGTCCATTAACTGTTAACATTACTTAATATTTTAAAAAAAAACATTTATTTGTACAGAGATGGGAGTACCTTCTAGAGATTTGTTAAATAATCCTCCAAATGAATTGTTAATTCATTTCATGGCTATTTGTGCACAGAATCGCTGCCACATTTGCCTGCAAAGAGCTTTGAGAAGCGATTGGAGTTGTGTAGCTTAGTGGTTAGAGCACTCGCCTTGCAAGCGCGAGGGACCTGGGTTCAATTCCAGGGCAAAACGTTGGGCAAATTTCCTTACTCCACACGGCCTGTAATGAAGTAGTAAGTCGATCGGCAGATTGCTTTTCTGGGGGTAATAATCCCTTCAAAAAATAAAAATAAAATAATAATTTGGTCACTCAATCCATGACTGTTTGTGTTGCTGCTGTGTGCAATTGGCTGCTGCATTTCACCCTCAAAACATACAGTCAATTCACTTTACAGTATATTCTGTGAGACGTCTCAGAGACGTGTTGAGTTGCTATATCAAATGCAAGGATTATTGTTATAATTACATGTAAAAAAATGTGAGATGTTTTGATATTAAAGGTGTTAAATGCCAGGAGTGTTATTATAACTCATGTAAGCCTTGTAATACTGCATTCTCACTATTTATACTGTAAAAAAAATTAATGAGTAATTGAAACCTTCAGCTCATTGTGTCAGAGTCATATAAGGTATGGAACCTCAACACAACAACACGTCTTGAGCACTAAATATCTTCAGTAAATCTAGTCCCACACATTTGGCTATTTGCTTTGAAACAGTTGGATGAAAGCAGCTCCCGATCTACTTACAGTCCCTGATCTATACAACTGGGAGTTTCTTACTGTACACTTCAACTACAGGACTTACATTCCAGTGATCACTTCACCACTGACACATCTCTGTTTCCAATAAATAATCATAGCAAAACCCACAGCGCTTTGGGAGTCTGACATGTATTTTATTATCTGGGTCATTAAATTTTACTGTTTCTGCTATGTGGGCCAACAGTAAAATGTGTTCTGTACTGTCTTCCTTTCTTTTTAAGAGCGCTGATCTTTGGCTTAATAAAAAATGACAACTGAACCTTCAAAGAGCTCAAGAGGAAGAAGAGAAGGAACACATTGTTCAAAGGATTGATCAGTGTTATGTTAGCGCCAGCGCCCTGGGATGTCCTCCTGATGTGAAAGGCGCTTTACAAATGTAATTTGATGTTGTTACTTGAATGAGTCCTAAATTGACTGAATTGAATGCCCTGATCAGTAAATTTGCCTGTATTCTCACTGATGTTCAGATAGTAACCTCTTCCACTCTCAATAGTTAATTCCCCAGTTGAGACCACCCAGACACTATCTATACGCTCTCTCTGTTGTAATCTTCGGAGAGTGTTATCCTGTGTTCAGTATCTGTCCCGCTCATCACATTTTATTTATTCGCTGCCAGTTCTTCAGATCCTGGGTCCACTGGTTTTTGAGCTTGAACTTGGATTTGAACCAAGTTACAAGGTACTTGGAGCAAATGTAACAACAACAACAAATTACATTTGTATAGCGCCTTTCATGTCGGGAGGATGTCCCAAAGTGCCAGACAGTCAAGGATGTGCTCACGAGCTGCTTTTTAAAAATATTTTTAAATGTTTTTTTCAAATTAACATTTTAAAGTGTTTTTTTCAGGATGTTCTGCAGAGTTTACAAAATCATAATAATTCTTGCATTTGATGTAGCGCCTTCTCAAAGTGCTTCACAGGGTTTACTGTAAAGTGTAGTGACTGTGTATTTTGTGGGCGAAACGCAACAGCCAATTGCGCACGGCAGTGTCCCACAACAGTCATGGATTGACTGACCACATTTTTTGGGGAGGGATTTTTGTGGCGTGCTCTTGCGTAGCCATAAAAGGGCAGCAGAGATGTGTATAAAGCCAACTGAAGCAGCAAAGAAATGTTGAGGAGCCATTCGATTGCAATGATTTCCATTTAATAGACTGTGTGCTGAACACTATTCGGCTCATTTCAATCAACGTTACAAACATCTGTAACACATTTCAAAAGTATGATCATTGATAATACATTCTTTGTCAATTCATTTTCATTTTATTTACCTATCGATTGGTGAAAAGCGTAAAATCAAAAGAAAGAATAACAGCAAACAGAAAAGAAATGCAAACGTTTGCAGAATCTCCAATTCAATTCAATACAAATTTATATTTAGATAGAAATTTACAGATGTCCATTGCTTAGATAGCTCCTTTCACATCGGGAGGACAAATGCATCAAATAAGGTGAGGGGTGAAGTCGGGGAACAGAATAGCATTCATCAATAATCAATAGATTGACAATATGCTGGAATCGCAAAAAACCCTTTTAGTTTCTGTACTTTTCTGTGTGAAATCAAAAGGAAATGGAGGAGAAAAGCAATGCACAGTTTCTCTACTGGATAACATCACTGCTCCTGCCACCATTGTTTCCCTTGTCAGCCTTGAGAACTGACCTTAAGAGCTGACAGAGCTAATGAATCTTCAACCCAGCCATTGGGGAATGAACAGCTCTTGTTAAATGAATTGGGGAAGTGGAGGGTACAGAGTTTTCTCTGTTCACATATGTGTTTAACGAGGCAGGCACAGACTCGAGGCACTTTGAGACGTCTCAAAGACGTGATAAGGCGCCATATCAAAAGCAAGGGCTATTATTATTACATGTCCTGATAGTTTACGGCAAAAGGCAGATTACGACAATTAAATATAATAAAGAAAATCCATGTGAATTCAGCTTCGACTGCTGGTCTGCAAGCTTTGAGCATCCTTACTGAAATGAGAACATGTCATTTCACAGTGATCGCAGATGTACAACAGCACAAAGCTGACTACAATCCACCACCAAACGGTCAATATGAAGTTGCCATCCCTCACCGTAAAGGAATGACCGGTTTTACTCAAAGCTGAGGGCAGAAATTGGTTTGTCTTTCATGTTGGCAGCAAACTTTGCGCCTCACAGCCAAATTTAATCTCCACTCAAAATATTTGTAGTCTAATTGATGGTGTTGTAAATCAATTAATTCAGTCTGGCACTCGTCTCGTTGTAGCTCTAAGCTTTACCTGGTAAAACGATTAGATCTTGTAGTAATTTCACACTGGGAATTTACATATGCTAGAAACTAACCAAACTTTTGTGATAGCCAGCCTTGATCTGAAATGAAGTACTATGTTAGGCTTTGAACTCTTGTGCATTTTGAGTTTCTCTAGTACTCTTCCTTTTGAGTAAGGTTACTGTACTCAGGACCAATTTGTGGGGGAAAGATTACTGTTGATAAATTGTATTGCTGGAAAGTGTAATTTTAAAAAACCCACACGGGGAAATAAATTCCATTTATAAACCACGTTATTGGATTGAATTAATCGATGCAACCCAGCCTGGATGTTGTTGGTTTTCATGAAACGCTTGCCATTTCACGCCCCTATCCTACGTACAAAGGAAGGAGTCATTTATTGAAAGAGTTAACAATTTTCACTTGTGCCCTCACCTTTTCCATTTTGTGTTTGGCTGTAAAATTTCAGGTCAGGTATCCACTGAGCAGTTTGACGTTTGACAGATTGAGGGCGGATCTGTGGGACTTTGACACTGATGGACAGTTCCTTCCTCCATATATTCTCAAACGGGAAGAGCATTGAAAGCAGCAGCTAGGGACAGAGCATCAGTGATGTTGATCTGCCAGTAGATTAAAAATTCTCACAGTCCTTTATTTTCTTTCAAATAAACCTAGGACGTTTAGGACTCATTCGAGTCACTGTCAAAGCTGTCAGAGGTGAGGCGTTTACTCTGTATTTTGTGAGGGCCAATAAATCAGTTGAAGAATTCAACTCTTCAGAAGAAAAAGAGGAGCAGGCATGAATCGCAAGATGTGCAGTCACAGGTGAGTGTCAGAATGCTTCTCCCTTCTAAGGACATTTAGGATTTGTGCAAGACAAAACCAGAAAGCATTTAGCTATTGAATCTCAAATTAGTAACAGTTATCACAGGGACAACACAATGCCCAAATTAACTCAGAGACATCCCATTAATCATTGGGTTTGATGTCACAGTATTTTTTGTTAGACACTTTGATTATACAATGACATTTTTAAACTTTTATTCATGAGATGAAAAAGGGAGTGTGTGATGTGTTGGTTATTATCACTGGTGCTAATTATCACATCACCCACCACATATCCCATGTTCTCTTTTACTGTTATGTTTTGCTTTAAATATGGTTTCTCTACCGTCCATTGCAATCGGAACTATTAGAAACCGTTTCTCAATCAATTCTAGATTGGGAAATATATTATAATAAGTATCTTTCTTTACGAGNAAAAAACGTAAAGTCGCACATCAAATCGATCAATAGTTTACGCATTTTGTTAAACGTTTTGGCCGAATTTCTTAGCAGCAATAATTTTAAATAAATAGGATTTGTTCACAGGGATTGCAGTTAAAGGTGAGTGAAAACGATTGGTACCTGTTAAGATTTGTATCAAATACAATGATAATATCCCAAGTCGTTCAGTTAATTCACCACCAAACTTTGGATTCAGTTTGATCTTTGAATCCCAATAGGTCTAAGTCAGCTCTCCATCTCCTTGAGAACCTATGTTTGTATAATGCCTTATCACATCAAAGTTCTCGAAATGCTTCACAGTGAATCTGTCAACTCGGATGATGTTCTGGAAGGTAAACACAGCAGGCATTTGAAACAAACAGACATGACCTAAAAAATGAGCAATTAAATCTTGAGGATTGTCGATCAGGAGCCTGGGAGAAACTCCTTTCACGTTTTGAATCCATCTGAGTTTAACATCTCGTCTCAAAAGACAGCAACTTACACTCTACTGCAATCCCAGTTCCAATATGAGCCCTGAACCCACTGCTTTTTAACCTAGAGGCAATATTCCACTAACGGAGCTAAGCTGACACCTAGGATAATCGTTCCGAGATAAAATGAGTGCGCTCTCTAAAAATAAAACTATTTTTAGAAGGGCGTTCTCCCTTGGGGGCGAATTAACAACCGCAGGCAAATCCTCAGTTAAAAGAATGATCTAAATTTGGATGTGTGGACAAGTGACGGCTTGTGAGCAAGAGCTTAAATAGGTGGGGCAGTGCTTGGTGGGTAAGTGTTATTATCCATCACTGCTTCCTATCGCAGTTACAGTGACATATTTGTGCAATTCCTACTGGCTCAAGGAACAGAAGAATTTCAGGAAAAATATAATTGCCTCTGAAAAACGTTGACGCTGAAAGTGCACAAAGCAAAATCCTTGCATTTGACATAGCGCCTTATGACGTCTCAAAGCGCTTCACAGGATACACTATGAAGTGAATCAACTGTGTATTTTGTGGGTGAAATGCGGCAGCCAATTGCGCGGACAGTCGTGGATTTTTTTTTATATTTAAGGATTATTATGCCTGGAAAAGCCATCCACCAATCGACAACCAGGTTCCTACCTACTGGTAGGTAAACAGAGATGTGTGGAGTAAGGAAACTTGCCCAACATTTCGCCCCTGCCGGGAATCAAACCAGGTCTACTCACTTGTGAGGCGAGTGCTCTAGCAACTGAGCTACAGGGACTCCACATTGTGCATTTTGTCACATTTGCACGTTTACTGGCTGGTTTTGGAGCAGATTATTGACAGTGTGCTTCCCTATGTGTCCTGTTAAAGAGTTACTAATGCAGGGAAACAACAGGGAGGGGGAAAAGGGAAGAAATCTTTTTTTAAAAAAAAGGTTCATCTCAATCAAAGCACTTTGACCTCCTCTGTTTCCAACGAGCTGAGAGAGGAGGCAGAGTGAGCGCTCAGAGCTTTATCACCCTCCGGTTACCTCCTTTGTAACAGGTGATGGGTGTGGCAGGTTACAGGATAAACAGCATAAGAATAGAAGCTCGGGATTAATTGTTTTCTTTTTCTTTTGTAACAAAAATAACTCATTATAAGTCAGGAGCTGGTGTTATCGAGAGCAAGCCAAATCTCCAAATCTGAGTCAAGAAGTTTCCAAGGGGCCGTTTTCTGAATGAATACTTTATTTATTCTGCTTACCTAGCAGTAAGTAAGGAATGCGGTTGTTAGTCGATTGATGGATCGCTTCCTGGGGGTCATAACCCCATAAAAGTGTTTGTGGGACGCTGCTGTGCCCAATTGGCTGCTGTGTTTTGCCCACAAAATGCACAGTCACTACACTTTACAGTATATTCTGTGAAGCTCTTTGAGACATCCCAATTACGTGCTAAGGTGCTATATCAAATGTAAGGATTATTATTATTATGATTATTACATTATTGAGTTTGGAGCCTGTGGTTGCGTATGTCTTGGAGAACCGGCGTTTTTTATAACATAAAAATTAACATTAACCAGAGGGAGAAAGTGACTGGCCTGCTGTGTATTTACAGTAATAATTAAAGTCCCGTGTTCCTTTTTCATTCATTTTGTTCTCAATTTTCCCTCAACCCTATTTCTTCTGTTTTTAGAAACAAAACTTGTATGCCTTGATAAGTGTCATAAGACATCTTGGCTGCATTATCATGTGAGTGAAAGGAGCTACAACCACTCTTGTGGGCCTCTTGTGAGGTATATGACCCCGTATTTCATTGACCCTTAGCTCTGCAGTGCCTATAACTGGTTCATCTTTCAGCAGCTCCGTCGAGTTTCATGCTGGGACTTTGAGCTTATGTTCTGAGCTGATGCTCTAATACACTGTTAGCTGAGCATGTGCTGCATTGTCTAAAATTTTGTCCTTTGGAAGATGCATAAACCGAGGTCCGGTCTGCCTGTGGATATTAAAAGTCTTGTGCTACCATTTGAAGAGAGAATGGAATTTCTCCCGCTCTCCTGTCCAACAATCCTCCCAGATAGAAGTGGTCATTCACTTCATCACAGGGGCCTTGCTGTGTGCAAATTGACTGTTTGTTGATATGATGAGGTACTGTATCAAATGCAAGGTTTCTTCATATTATTATAATAATATCTTTAATAAAAACCATTTACACTTCCTTCAGGTTCACATTGCACCATGTTATATGGGGAAGCCTCATTCTCCAGTTCTTGACGATGTACGTCAGTGTCCTTCCTGCATCCAACATCAGCCTGAGGACATTCATCGGCTGTGCCGTCAGAGAGTTCACATTCCTGGCGAAGAAACCTGGTTGCAAAGGGTTGCGTATCAGTACTGATGCCTGCTGGGGAAGGTGTGAGACCTGGGAGGTGAGAACGGGAACCTGATTGCCTCAGTTTCTTTCCAGTGTTAATGCTAAAACACGTCTCGATGAACTGGAGGGTAATCTAGGATCGAATACCAACAGGGTCCAACCTGCAGGTTGGGTTAAGAGTCATGTTTGTAAGATGGCTTTCCGCACCCGGTTTCCAAATTAAGAAGAAATTTAAGAATTTCCCACATGTTAAATTTCAAGACCAAATGTTCTTACAGAGAAAGCTATGGCGGAATTTGGATCTGGGAGTCACTGCGTCCAGGAAAAGCCTCACTGTATTGTTTCGGGCATCTAAAAAATACATTGCCCCAAGAGCCACGGGGAGAGAAAACAATTGTAAAGCATAAATCAGCTTTTGGGTTGCTTTACATTTCTGAATAATCCGTGCAGACTGCACATGCCTTTCCGTGTTTGGTGGGGGTTTCACGTGTAAATATTGTTCTGTGTTTTGTTTGCCTGCAGAAGCCAGTGCTTGACCCTCCGTACGTGGATGCCCACCACCGAGTGTGTACTTACAATGAAACCAGGCTAGCCACAGTGAAGCTGCCCAACTGTCGCCCCAACGTAGATCCCTACTACACCTACCCCGTGGCATTGAGATGTGACTGCAGTGGCTGCTCTACTGCATCCACTGAGTGTGAGACTCTGTGACATCCTCAGCGTCACAGCCAACGAACCAACCATTCGCAGTATCTGATGAATCGAATGGAGATGGGAATAAAATAGACATACTATTTTCTCAATGATACCAATGATTGAAAATTTGGAGGGGTGGGGGGGGGCGGTGGTGGGGAGGTATTTTCTGCTGTTGGTATAAATTGACATATAACACCGGAAACGTTTTAAGCCTACATTCGCAAAGCAGGTGAGACGATACTTGTTCATTTCTGCAGTTGAGGTACTAAATGCATTGCACATGTAGTAATTCCCTAACAAAGAAACTGTCATCTTCAGCCGAGACAAATTCGACTGCGGGATATTTTTGTACTTACGTTTTTCTAAGATTATTGCAACTTGTAAGAAACTGTGGTATTATGTTCTCTCAATTAGCTATTGGATTCACCAAGCCTCATACTGGGGGAGAATGAGATAAATAGCCTTCTTAGACCAATAAGCCTTTTCTGCATCGCTTGCTATTATAATGTATTCCCTGAGTAGATGTGAAGCAACACAATTGTAAGTATCATTTTAGCAGCGACACACATGCACTTTCCACTGGATAGTGGAATTGGAACCCTGACTGATTTCCCTACTCTCTCCCCCACCTCGAAGCTCAATTGTAGTGACAGAACATTAATTCACCCTCGACTGGGAATCCAACCTGCAACCTTCTGATAACGACAACATCTTGCATTTACAAAGCACCCTTCATGTCGGGGGGTTGCGGAGGACTTAAATTGCTCTGTACAGTGGGGAGAAAGAGAGAATCTTGCAAAGGCTTTTTTTAAAAAAATGGTAGTATTTTATTATTTCAGATTTATTTAGCACACATGATTAATCTTCCCTCATTGCAGATGGAACGCATTTTTTCTTGTAAGACTTGGATTGTGAACGATTTGAGTTGTATGAGCATTTAATTAAGTAGGAGGCGTTCAGCACTTTTGATGTCCAAATCAAACTCGATGTCTTGTTATTATTGTATTGCTAACAGCATTGCTTTTCCACTCTTTTCTGCTCAGAAATAAACTGCATACAAAAGAATCGGTTTCCAGATTAACTGTGTAAATTTATATTTGCTGCACAATTTCCTCCTGGCTTTTTCATTGCANTTTTTTTCAAATGCAACAAAAACATTTCAGGTAAGACAGGATTGAGCAAGAACGATTGACTGCCCAACCATGTGGAGTGTAGTGCATTAGAGCAGTTACCTTAAGCGAGAAGACCTGAGTTCGATTCCTGGGCAGGGCGAAACGTTAAACATGTTTCCTTACTCCACACACTTTGATTCACCTAGTAGTAAGTAGAGATCTAATTGCTAGTCAATTGGTGCATCACTTTTCCGGGGGTAATAATCCCTTCAAAAAATAAGCAAATAAATAATAATTTGGTTACTCAGTCCACGACTGTTTGTAGGACACTGCTGTGCACAATTGGTTGCTGTGTTTCGCCCACAAAGTATACAGTCAATTCACTTTAAAGTATATTCTATGAAACGCTTTGAGATGTCTCAGAGACATGATAAGGCGGTGTATCAAATGCAAGGATTATTATTATTGACTGATAAATGGTGGCAGTTTTTGAAGGGTTAATAGAAATATGTTGACTTATACTCAGTGAGCTTCACAACTTACTGATCTGGGAATGTCTGGTAGGCACTGGGCCATTAAAGGAATTTGTTCAGATGAAAAACAAGTGAGAGAGAAAGGGAGAGGGAAATCCTGCATATATTTTTGTCATGATTGATTGGCGTCATTAGGCATCTCTGAGTATGACTGGGAATCCTGGTAGCCTTTTATCTTACTGATCACGTTTCCACTTCCAGCTCCATAAATGGCATAATTCTTCTCCATACGTCACCTCTGCGGTCACTTGGCCAGGCTGAACTGATGGTGCTTTGTGTTGCATAAGTATCTTCCAATCCTGAATTGAAATAGAAGATCTAAGCACAATTTCAAAAGTTCAGCGAGTTCCCAGAGTGTCCCATCCATCAAGATCGATGGAACGTCAGGTTGGGTTCTGCTTTAGGGTATCTTTATCAGGGAGTCTCTTAAGCTTGTCATTCTTCAGCTCCCTGAAGTAGGCTCATTCTGCCATCGATCCTCATACATTCTCTTAACATGGCCTTGTCTAGCTCATAAGAGGCAAAAGTGGACCCTCGTTAGAGAGGACTATGCACTATGTAGTAACATCTAGTAATATGTGCACATACCCACAAATTTACATACTTGCAAATAACATCAAGCAAGTTGGACACAGAAAATGCATCTCTCAGTCTAAAAGATGTGGTTAACAGAAACTTAAAAAAAAGTGATAACTAGAACTCTGTCCCCATTCACTGCGCAGTAAGTACTCTATAAGAAATCAATTCAAATGACCTCTGGCGAGACAGGACTAAAATGCAATATACTGAGAAATACTGTTTGTGTGCACCGGGAACCCATTTATCAAAACTGTACATATTCACTGTTGGTAATGGATCTGTAGGGATGAGCTGTTTCTTAACCACATGCATTCAACTGAAGAAACCCATAATAGTCTAGCAGCACAACTTTCTAAACGCTATAGCAACATCCATCAGATAAGTTTGCTCAGACAATCTCAGCTTTATCATCCGGTTCCACTTCAGGAGCTGAGGTCGATACTCGCTTGGAAGAACAGCTTGTTCCTCATTAACACTTTCTCCACCATGGACGGACAAATTTCCTCCAGTTAAGACCGTCAAGACAGCAAGAGTTACAGCTGCCTGCGTAGCTTTATAATTGCCTGAAAATCCCATTTGATCAAGTTTGTGCTCTAGTCCTGCTCATTACCAAAATACCTAGTGTCCTTGGGTCTAAACATAACTGAAAAGCTCAGACTTTAAGCTGGACTAAGCCACTCAAAAATCTATTCCATACCCCATTGATTCCTATGGTTCACCTTATTAACACCTTTGTATGAGTTGTTTTTTTTAAAACTTTCTGTTGGCTGGAGATTTATCACTGCAACAACCTGCTGTGAGCTTTGTGACACTGACTTGCTGTGCTGTGTGTTGAGGCCTGGTGCACACATGGTGGAACAGTGGAAATAGCACCCAAGTGCGGGTTGATTAAACACACACATCCCCGTACAACTAGTTCATAAACTAGAATTGAATTAGAATAGTGGCAAACCGATGAAGGGATTTACTCTGGCAGAGACAATGTTGATTTCGGAATCAAGTCTCTTTCAGTAGGAAATGGGTCTCAAAAGCTATACACAGGTTGTTCACAATTTTAAAATTCTGCCATTAATTTAGGTTCGGATGTTTCGCTGTTCCCTTGGCAGGCTTTCTAAAAGCACCTTAAATTGTAAATTCTACTGTAAAGGAAGAAACATATAATATATGCCTAACAGTACTGTATGTAAACAATGGAGTTTTCAATAAATGATTTGCAATTAGTTATGTGCAAGATGGGTGAAAATTCAGCTTAGACCAACCACTGCAGAGAGGGACCCAAATAATAAAACTGCAGCTTATCCAAAGCATAACGGTAAGCAAGTTGGAGATCATCGAAAAAAAATGAAACGAAAGCCAGCCAAACATTTCCAATAAACCTTTACTTTCATCAAAATAAACTATGCACAATAAAGGGAATTAAACAAAAAAAAAAACTGAAAGTACAAAGCAATTGTAATAATACAGCAAAAAATTACTGAAGTCCGGAAGTCATAGAAATTAAATGCAAATCTGGAATTAAAAAGTATCTAATGCTAATTACAAGTAGTGTTTGATATTTTTTAAAATATTAAATTATGTGAAATTTTGCATTTCTACCGGTTTCAAGTTATTGCTTCTGAACCTTTAACACCTGCGAACACCAAATATATGGATATAATACTAAGGCACTAAAAGAGATAATGTACTTGCACACTAAGCAAAAAGTCACACCAGTGAATTGTCCGAGCACAAAATTCCACCTAGTAAAATGGCGCAGTCAGTTCCTACTATATTGTTTCACTGTTAACGGCTTCTGTGAAAAACAATTTACTGGATGGAATTTTCTTTTCTTTTTTTTCTAAAAAATAAAATCGAACAATGTGACCGAAAAACTGCATAGATATTAAAAAAAACCACATGATTTACATCTCAGACTTATACAGTACAGTAGTTGAACCATTTGATCAGATGTCAGGCAAGTGGTACATTCCCATTTATTAGCTTGAAAGATGTGCATGAGAATTTATTCATCTATGCTTCTTCATTGCTTTTACATACACTGAAGGCACGCAATTAATATTACATTAACAGTCTGGTGTGCTCTCAAAACCACAATTCAACAATCTATACCGCAAGAATAGATGTCAAGATAAGATTTATTTAGTGATTCTTGTTTGACCAATTTACTTCCATTTTAGTGCACATTTACCGCAAGTTTCTTTACATTTCAAATCAACCGTCAATTTGGTAAAATATAAAAATCGCATTAGCCTCGCTTCAATGCCTTTTGATGAGAAACAAATTGAATTTCACAAAAACGGAAGAAAGGAAACTGTGGGGAAAATAAAAACTTGAAATATCGGCGCTTATCTGATAACAAGAACAACAAAATTACATTTGTATAGCGCTTTTCATGTCGGGAGGATATTAATACTTGTGCATTTGTTCCAATCAACTGGCTTTGTAAATAATATTCTATCGTTTAATCACCAATATGGCACGGTTTGTTTCCTTGTGTAAGGTAGCAACATGAAGGTGTACTTTATATCTACAAAGTCCACCTGAGCTAAATTATACATTTCAGACACAAAACTAATAAACGAGGAACATTTTCAATGTTTTGCTATTCCAATGATATCTGTAAAAAGAGATCAAAACAGATGAACCAAGTGTGTACATTCCTGTACAATGCCTATACTGGCCTCAGGACAACAGACTGGACTCATTCATTTCTTCACTGAATAATAAATCTAGCGGGCACCATATTTGTGTGTCCATTTGGTGCATCTGTCTATTGTGCTTTGCAGATAGGAGATTCTCTCACCATCAGGACTTTTGTTTTTTAATTAACAAAATAAGTTATGAAGAATCGCGATTAACATTCGCTTATTTTATCCTGTCCATTTTGGTACTATTTTGGGGTAGTTGTTTGGAAGGGTTACAGAGATTGCTTTACACACATACACGTTACACCCACTTCCCCCGATTGAAACGGAAGCACTTATAATGAAGACAATATTTTAAACTAATAACTTGAAATAATACGACTATATCTTGTGGGAAGATGTAATAAGTTCTTCACGGAGCGAAAATTAAATCAACGCTCGATGTGTTTAAAGCGAAATATTGGCAAACGACCTTAGTGGACAAAATGAAAAAGGGGACACTGAAAATTCAAAAAAAAAACATTTAGCTTATGGTGAGCTCTTTTAGATAGCATATATCTAGTGACATACATAATAGATTGTCAGCATCTCTATTGGTTTTAAGCAATAGGTTGATATACCCTGAATTGAAATATTCTTGCATTTGGCGAAGGAATTTAGGGAAAAAAAACTCGACATGGTTCACTTCAGATAGACTCCTCTATGGTAACATTTCTGTGCATGCTTCCATGTCAGTTGAATCCCGAGTGCATTTACATTATACCACGTAACCCTGGAGTGTGCTTTTGCAATGCCTCAATTCAGAACGGTTTCCCTCCTTCCCGAACCGGTCTTCGAACGTGCTCGAGGATTATCCTGCCCGTTGAATGCTAATCATTATTGCTCTTCCTGCTCGTAAAATGCGCGGCAAACGTACTCGAGACCTGAATTATCCCCCGTTCACTTAACTCAAAAGCGCCCCCATACCCAGGCACAGGACAGGCGGACAGAATAGTACTGCACAGAGAATTCTGCAAGGCAATATAGGGTAGTATTTCCCCGACCAAGCAATCTAAACTCCGGGTGGAGAAACCAAATGTGCAAGTTGAGAAACAATGGCTGGAGTAAGTCAGCCAATCCATCCAACTCTCTCTTTCTATTCCTTGAGAAAAAGGTCCAGGGCAATTCTCAATACTAATCTGTACTGTAGTCCAGATTCAATCACTCTCATTCCTCTGTCTGTTTCTCCACACTATAACTTTCTCAGTCAACAGATCAATGTTCATTATATCCCCACACACTACTTACTACCTCTTTGGCAGTGAAGAATGCTGAACTAAACGGAACTGAACTGAACTAAACGGAAAGCGATACGGTGTCAGTTTTGAAAGGTATTCATTACAAAGAACAACCTGCCCATTCTATACTCAAAGGAAGTAGTTCACAAATCAGGTGCCACATTCATTAAAACGTAGGCAGTCACTTTGGGTCTGTTGGAGATGAAAAATGCCAGAGTATCCCTCATTTCCAACTAAAACTGGAGTTTTAATAAGAGGTGACCACCTCCATTGTATTAATCGGAATCAAATTCGAAGGAGTTATTCCTCCTTCAATGGACATAATACATGGTAGTATTTATAGAATTCAAATTAAACAAATCAGTAAATCAATCATCTCTTGTCAAATTATCAGAACTGAACTGAGTGCTGGTCTCCCCGAAGCAGAACATCTTTCTAATTGTGTTTTAAAACTTTAATCTCTAGTCTTACTTCCAAGACCTTTAACAGATCTCAGTTTTCTTAAAAAGTCAAAACAAACTCATAGGGTCCCTCAAAAATTGACAGCGACGTAGAGCGTGCCATTTCGTATTAAAATAAAAATATTACAGTAGAATAGAGCTGCTTCAAAACATGCTGTCCAAAATATCATTCGCATTTGATCTCCTGATCTATTTTGCATAGCAAGGCTTGTTAAAAATTCCATAGCAATCGAAAGCTGTTGCTGAGCATTCAAAGCAATTGTTAGTGCACAGACCAACTGCTCAGTCTTTTTTTTAATATGGTATATCAAAGAAAGAATAAAGATTACGCAGGGTATACATACTAAGAAAAGCGCAGAGCATAACACTTGTAAGCTTTCTTCAATGGTGTAAGATACTAGAATGAACTTTACCTACTGCCGATGTATTGCCATGAAAAAAATATTAACGTTTTTCACAGTTCTTACCACGCAAGTTTGTGTTTTAGGATCATTGAATTTAATGTCTTTGCATTTCACCCCCTCACATTCTATCCACCAACCAATTATTTAAAGCATAACCACCCCACTGGTTCCTGAGAAATAATTGCAATGCATATTTTACTTTGTTAAGTCGATAAGTTAAAGTGTCTTGTTAAGTATTTATTAAAATAAACTTTTCATTGCTGGTCTATATGGATATTTAATCTGTACCCTCCCACCCCCACCCCCAGCCCCCTTCCCAGCCAAAATGTCAGTTAGAATGCAGTACTATTATACAGTATATGAATTCTGTAAAGCAGTCAGTTCTAGATTGCATTCAAGAGAAATTGCAAGTTAGTTCCTACACTACCGGTCTCAGTCTCGCAACAGAAATCTAGAGAAGCCGGGAAGATATTCAAAAAGGAAAATATACATTTAAGCCAACGGTTTCCATACGTAATAAAAATAACCCCTGACTTTCATTTCCTGGGTCAAGACCCTATTTCTGCTCACAAAATAAAAACTGGAATTATACTCCCAACAACCGTGTTTCACCCAAACTATATTAATACTAATAGTGAAATATAGTAACAAATAAAATGGCTTTACATAAACTTACTGGATTGTCTCTGCAAAAAAAATAATTGCTAACCTAAGGCAAATAAAATAAGAAATATTCAAGTGGTTAAATCTGGTAAGAAAATACAATACGGTGGTTGGATCAGGATCCCAGATGCATAAAAGTGTAAGTTTCAACCAGTTATAATCGAAACCATATGCTTCCTGTTTCAGTTTCTCCTTGAAGCTGGTAGAACACTGGAAGGCAACACTACAGTGCAGTATTGTGGTCAGTAAAAATGGTACATGCTCGGGCTTAAAATGTGCATTTAGACCGCTACTGTCCCACATTTCCAAACTCTTCAAACTTCGTGCTTTACCGAGTCTCGAGGAGCTGAGTTCTCCAAATGTTTTGGCGGATCTATAAGTGTGCTTTTTGGTTCGCTTGTGTTTGGCCTTTTTTGTTGTCGATACTCACTCGTCTCTGTGCTTTCCCAGAATCTACTTGATTTTTTTTCCTCCTGTGTTGCAGACCAGCGGTTGAACTCATTCGGGTTTGAGCTCCACCTTCGGTGAAACGTTAACTTGCTGAGATTCTGCAAGTTGATTTTTAGTTTTCTAGGGTGTTGTATAGGCTGCCGTAACAAACATCACTCTCCACCCTCAGTCGGTCATCTCACACCTCTGCATCCTTCCACTCCACCCTCTGCAGGGCATTTTGTGCCACTCACTTTTGCCATTTTCAGCTTAAAGTTTATACTTTTGAAAACTGCATATTCTTTATCCTTCTCACCTTTAGTTCCCCACTCCTCCACCCAGCACTATTAATTTGTTCAACTACAAAATACAGAGTCGCTACACTTTACAGTAATTCCTGTGAAGCGCGAGCTTTGAGCCATCCTCCCTGTGTGAGGATGCAATAGCAAATGTAAGGAATGTTATTCTTATCATAATTCCTCTCCTTTCCTCATCCTCCTCCCACTGTCCCTCTGTCTTTGAATTTATCTTACCCAGCACAGACATTCTATTCAGTAAAGACACAGTCAGTAGCTTTGTCATCTCCAACGCCCCCACCACTCCAGGTTTGTGCTTGTATCTCTTGGCATTAGTGTGTTCATCATTATGGTGGCTTGAATTTGCATAAGATTCTGTCACATTTTTTAAGTCAACTTGATCTATCAGAATAACTACCATTTATATAGCGCCATTTATGAGGGAGACTGTCTCAAACTGCTTTGCAATGACGGGATTGGATGCAGATCTGGTGGTGGTTGGGTGGGTGGTGGGTGGGGGGCGGGAGAGGGGATGTGATCATAGGCGCTGTCGAAGAGGTAGGTTTAGTATGGGACCTGAAGAACAATAAGCTGAGTGGGGTGGGGGGGGGGGGATGATTTTACAAAACAAATGTTAAGCACAGCTGATTTTGTTTGGTATGTGGGGATGTTATCTTACAATCCTACTTGCAGTGATACACTTCAACGAGAATAGAACGGAAAATAACTCATTCTGATTCTTTTAGGGTTTTTGTTTGTTTGTTGTTTGTTTTGAGGTACGGAAGGGAAAGCAATCTAGTCAGCTTAACATTTTTGTTCTCATCGCTCATTTCAATGGTTTAATGGGAACTGGCAAGATGCGAGGTAGCTTCGGAATATATTGTGCATTGGGGAAAGCTTCTGCTCAACGTTCCCCTCACCAACTAGTCAACGGTGGCTACGTGTAAGTGAAGATACACATCTGGAAGTTTACAACTAAGAGCTGGTTAGTAAAGGTTAACAAAGTGACATAGAGCTAGTTATCTTACGGATGCATTTATATTGCAGAATCACAATATGAGTTTCCTCAGTGACTGCCTTAGGACCCGATGCTGTGATCAATGGCACGTTTCTATTGCAGAGAATATTCTACAGCAGCCACAAACAGCAGAAGAAATGTCAGGCTGAAATTCCAATCGGAATTAACGTGTGTAGCCTTTGGCACGATTATAATGGGATTGGGGGGGGGACACATCCCATTGGCGGCCAACTTCACCAGAGACGAGACAGATCAATGCCAACTGAAGTTTCAGTCCATGAACGTAGTCACTCTGAGACTTCGCTGCTGCACTGTGTATTGACCCCAATGACTGGAAGCTCATATAACCCAGTGAGTGAAGGGCAGAAACATTTCACGTTCACTAGTAATCAGAGCCAGTGTGGAGGTATTCATATCACAAGAGTGCACACAGCCAGCACAACAGCACTGTAAAGGGTGGGCAGCATTAGTGACTGCTATTAAGCACAGGTTCTCGGTTACTTCGTATACTTTTCTTTGATGCAAATACCTGGCGAGGGTGCTGTGGAGTGGTTTCCATTTACAAAAACATGCTCCAAACCAGTAGTCGCCATTCTTCCTATTAAAGAAGAAAACCGATATTCTAGACGAAGCATCTTTTACAAACACACGGTCTGAGCTGGTGCTCATAGGAACGGCTTTGAAAAGTATTAAAATCTGGGTTTCGATTCCCTTGGGAATCTTTCTGGCAATCTCTGTGCAAGCGTTCCAAGAATATGGATCCACATCCAATTGCAATAAGGCGTGGTATAACTTTGAGGGGCACTGTAAATATTTCAAAGGACTTGATAATATTAAAGCTTATTGGCTCCACAACCCCTGCATTACTGTATGAAATATAGCATTACTTTCCCAGCCCACAGTGCAATCTCAACTCTTATTGTGACTGATGTTGCATTTCACTTGCAAGCGCTTTGAGTCCCAAGTGCTTTGGCAATTTAAAACTTGGGATCATACTAACTAGCCATGCATCATTTTATTTAAGATTTAACAATACAACTGCAATGTGGCGAGGTTTTGCTTTGGAATCGCAGCAGCAAATGACCTCGGCCAACTGAAATAGTGTTGCGATTCAAGTAGTCGCATTAGACTGAAAATATTCCTTCCACATTGTTCCAGTATTCCTGCGCCATGTATATTATACCAATGTCAGTCACATTCACTGTATTTAACCCAAAAGCTAGGCGAAGGTGGTTTGCATTCATATACAAAGATTATGCCCTGCATAGAGGGATACCTCGTTACTTTTGATACTTCTGAAATGCATTGCCTGAAAGGGTGGTGGAAGCCAATTTGATTACAACATGTAAGAGAGAAGTAGATAATTATTTGGGGAGGACAAGTTTGCAGGGCTATGGGGAGAGAGGGGTGGAGTGGGATTGAAATGGATAGCTCTTTTCAAAGAGCTGGCACAAACACAAAGGGCCGAATGGCCTCCTTCTGTGCTGTATAATTCTATGTGATTCTACATAAACTTTGGTGTAGTGATTTTACAGACTATGGGTCCAGTATTTGCCCCTGAATCCACCTTCTGTGCAGGTCAGGCTATAGTCATGTACAGTGATTTATGATTTAAAAAAATAAAAGTCCCTAAGACTTGTTATTTTCCTGCTTATGTCAAATATAAGGAGCTTATATTAGTTGCTTTAAAAAATTAATATCTACATAAAAAGCTGCCCGTCACCTCAGGCTGCTTAACACTTGCCTATAAGCTGAATGGTTCACAAGTGATATGCAAGCTATCAACGGGCATTAACTTTCATTGCTTCTCAGCTACACAGAGCATGAAAGCTGGTTGTTAGCTTGCTACGGAGGTATGAAAGCAAGGACATTCACCATCCTGTTTCGAAGCCTGACCTTCAAACAGAAATGTAGTGCTGGTGTGTTTTTCTTCCACGTTGCTCTTTGGAACAGTTTTACTGTGCGGTGGCTACAACTGTGCTTCTGAAAGAACTGCTCGCACTGAAATTGACTTACACGACGACAATTCTCACATGAAATGAGTAGTCAGACATCTAACCATAGGAAGGGAAGCACTGCTCGAACGGATGCCACTGAGCTTTTCAAACTGGTAATATTGATGCTCGTATTTAGCTGTATATAAGGCCACGAAAAAGCTGAACGAAAAGCTCCACTGCAGTGCTTCAAGCCTGTTCTGTCTGGCACCTTTACCTGTTCCTCTCCACCTCCTCTGACGTCCTCTAACCACACCGGTGCCAGTAATGATAAGACCACCTTAACATTGGCTCAGTGCTTTTCAGCAAGGCATGGCAAAAGATGCAGGTGAGGCAATTTGAAACACAAAGAGTAGTAGTTAGCAGTAAACTATGATGACTTTCTTTTCGTGAGGTTGGATAGTTTAAAGTTAAGTCCACTGCTGCAGCTGACTCCTTATTGTGGACCCATTCGCCGTCTCTTCATTAAATTGACGGAACAATTTTTCCTTGCCAAAAATGTCCAGTAAGAAGCAGCTTAAAATTTCACAGTCAGCTTCTCTCTCTCTCTCTCTCTCGTAAGTCAATCGGAATTCATCTTTTTTTTGCAACAGTCCTCCTTTGTCCTCTCGATTGGCCTCATATAATTGCACAGCACACACGACACTTGGGACAGCCTCTTTTCCGCTTCTTGGGGTTGAAAACGGTCAAGATTGCTTCGTCGAACACGGCTTTTAAGCCTTTTTGTGTGAGCGCCGAGCATTCCAAATAACACTGCGCTCCAATCTGACGGGAAGAGGAGAGAGAAAAAAAATAATTCAAAAAATAGCATAAAAAAATTTGGGCCGTTTCTCTGAAATGTTTAACTTGGTCTCTGCTTTCAATCAATAAGTGTACATTGCTCCTTTTTTTGCGGGGGGGACTTTTATGTGCTCGCGTACGCAATAACGTCTAGCGGTTAAATGAAAATACGATGCATATACAAGATCAAGGTACAGGAAGTGACCTTGGGGGTGACCTGATGGCCATCTTTATAGCACACAAGAAGCTCGCTGGTGGTTTGAAGCAAGCTGGCTTTCTGCTTGCATTTTGGATTTTATTTTGGTAAGGAAACACCAGAGTCCACACCCGATATTAAACAAACCCTTATTATAATGAAATGCGTTATAATGGGGAGTTCTCCCATATTGGTTCTAGCACATATTGCAATATATTACAGCCTCCAAGTCCCCTGGCTTAAAGTCCAGCACAAAAAAATTAGAATGTAGTTCAACTGAAGAAATCCACTGGTTTAGTACACATTCGGAATTAGCTAGTTGCACAGAAGGACAATAATGCATATTGTAGTCATGTGTTTTTCTACAAGGACAGGTTGCAAACTAAATTTATCAGATGATCAGTGTGTTAATAATGTGTGCCAACTGTAAGGTTAATTGAAAATGCTGTGCAAGTTGGGAAATCCAGATCAGGACTCTTTTTAGTCTATAAAAAATCAGCACCCGTGTCCTTGTCCCATCCTTTACCTGCATAATGAAAATACTAGTTCAATATCATCACCAGTCTATCTTTTATAGACTGAAACTCTAAAAGTTTCCCACAGTCCCCACTCTCTATCTATATTGTCTGTTTGCCAGCTGGCTCTATTATTAATACACATTTCAAATAAAGACAGTCCCAGATAAAGCAAGTGCTCGAGTGAGTAAGTATTTCGCAACCCTTTAGACATGTGTTTAACACTGAAACCTCTGAAGAAACATTACCTCCTTTGCCAACTTGACTCCTTGCTCATATGTGATAGGTTTCTCCTTCATATGAATTAATCGCGCCAGTGTTTTGGGATCATCTCTTAGGTCAATCTGAAAACACATGGGGTGGGATGCTATTATACTTTCCAAATCCATTTTGAAATGCTGTAGTGGTGGTAACCAAAGTATTGGTTGGGACTTTAGCTTGCATATTGGTCAACAATAATATACTAACGGGTTTATAGAACAACAAGAACAACAACTTGCATTTATATAGTGCCCCTCATTCAGGGCAGTGTCCCAGAGCACTTGACAGTGGTGGAACACAACAACCCTGACCACAAGTATGGTCGAAGAGGATGGTCTTCAGGTACAATCTGAAGATGGGGAAACAAAGGGACAAGGCGATGGGATAGAAGAAGAGTGTTCCAGAGTTTCCGGGCGTAGTGGCTGAAAGTGTAGCCACCGATGGTGGAACGGAGGGCACGAGCGACATGCAGGAGGCCAGAGCTGGTCGAGAGGAGGCAGCGGGTAGTGGGTTGGGGACTAAGTAGGTCCCCAACAGGTCCAGGTGCCGGCCACGTGCATGCCAAATGATTTTGAATAACCAAAGGCAGAATCACATATATGCATCCACAAAAGCAGCTAGCACTCAATCCAGGGACTTGAGTCTTGTGCCAGACCATAATCTATAGTACTCTTGTCGAGAGCAAAGAGTCCCAAATCTCCTGCCCAAGTGATGAATGTGAACACTGAGACACAGATTGTCCAGAAAAGATTTAACTTCATTATTTCAGTTGATAAAAAACAGAACTATTGGAAGGCCGGGTTGTCGACCTTTAACTCTGAATTGACAGAGCTGCGGTTCTAGGTTCAGGGACGGCCTCCACTTCTGTCAAAATGCAAAAAAGGAAACCTACCTGAGTCCCGATCAGTACATAAGGCACATGTGGCATACATGCTTTCAGTTCAGGCACCCACTCCTCTTGCACATTGTGGTAAGACGCAGGATTTACCACAGAGAAGCAGATCAAGAACACATCAGTGTTTGGGTATGAGAACGGTCTCAGCTGGTTATAGTCCTCCTAGAGTAAGATAAAAGCAGAAAAATCACAATTTGTATCTACTGTAGCCTCCCCTACAGTCAGTATTCTATTACTGCACAATTATTGAGCTAGCTAAGAAAGCAATCCAAATGGACTACCACTCACAGACTGAATTCAATGCTGGGCCAATCGATTGGCTTCTTTATTAATGTGATGTTGTATTAATACAGTATTTTTTGAAAGAACGCAATTTCCTGAACAAGAACACAAGGAATGAGAGGAGACCTTTGATGATCTATAGGTTCAATATGTGCGTCGGAACGAATCAGGAAGGGATGAAGGTAATGAAGATAAGGGAAGGAATGGGAGTAATTCTAGAGCCCTCCAGTGGCCACTTTGATACATTATTTAAAAAATCACAGAATCTATCTCGGCCGTGAAATAAACAACCCAATAAAGTGATTGATTAGGTCCGTTTTTTTTTTAAAAAAGCATTAAAGCGTAGTGCTCATAAGCTTTGTTACAGATTTTTTAAAAAAATGCATAAAATCGTGTGCTTTATTTGCATGCGATTTGAATAAACCCATCAATTCTATCTATCCCTCGCGTCATTCCGTTGAGCTGAATGTTACTTCTCTTGAGCCGGCATTATATATTGGCATCGGGTGATTTTGCAACGAGCAAAAAAAAAAACGTCTGAAATCGGGTTCAACGGGTTTGGAATTCTGCGATTCAGTAGAATGTTAATCTCTTAACTGATCCAATACAAATATATTGATGCTTATACAATATTTATGAAGTAACTTTCACGTCGGGAGGACATCACAACGTGCTGATGCTAACGGCACAGAAAGCAATTCGGTGTCTCAATAATTGGGGCAAACTATCCTTTTGTTTGAGGCAATGTCAATTTGACCAAATTGATCGGCATGTATGTGAGAGAGTGGGATTGGGGAATGGTGAACATGAATCCTAAAACAGAATGACAAATTAAATTCTAAATGAAGCACTTCTAATGAAAATGACACCACATTCCTTTGCAGGACCAGATTTCTCACATTTTCAGAAGCAGGAACACAAGACTACGGTTTACCCCATTGCTCATGTTATAGTAAGTTTGAGTAATGTTATAGGCAGCCTCTTCCGTACCTGTCCCGCAGTGTCGTATAGACCCAGCAAATGCTGCATTCCTCCAACAGTGATGGTTACTGCAAAGTAAGAGGAGGAAATTACGTTGTGACCACAGGATGGGTTTCTGAAGATATCCAGGAACTATTTACAGAATATTAACGCAAGACAATAATAGGTATAAAATAACCATGAGAAAATAGAAGTGAAAAGCATATAAAATATTCTCTTTGTTCTATCTAGCGCTCCCTTCAGCCTCAGGATCCTATCATATCCTATCTTGCTCATTTTATTTCATACGTTTCCTCTGGTCAACTCCACATCCGGTAGATTTCTTTCACTTCTTACCTGACTCCAACCCTGTTCTCCTTTCATTACACCCTCACCCTGCATCACAATTGATACAAAGATGACTGATTCGTAAATGAGATTGATAAAAAGATAATTACACCCAACACTGTATACATTGAATCACGGGCATAGTTAATCTGATCCAGAACAGTTTTAGATGAAACTGTTCCCATCGCTAAATGGAGAAATCAATTTATTTTTGCAAATTTCTCAAGATCGATACTGGATTGAACACGTTCATGTATAATGATTTACTGGCTGGATACAGTATAAAGCGTGTTTATCAGGTAACAGACTCTGAACATTTGTTTGAATAATGATGCTAAAATCATTAGGAGAAGGTGCATCGAATTTCCTTTTGTGTGTGGTTTGAGAATCCTTACTATTGAAACTCCAAGAAAAATAACTGCTTACGGAGTGACATGGCTGGCCATATACAATAATCATATTGGCTGGTTGCTAGACAGATTAGGGTTAGTTAAATGTCCTCATACATATTAAGTGAACAGCCCCTCCCATTTATTTAAAAACCATCACAAACACTGTAATAGTTATGTGACTTTTACGAAAATAAGCAGGACTTTTTGCAGAGGGAAGGAAGGGGCAAAGGAGGGAAATTAACAGTCAAATGACTCAAGAGTTTGTTTCGAGACGTCAAATGATTTTAACATTAATGGGAATTTTCATTACCAAGATTTTCATCTGGAAATGTCAACTTTCCCACCAAATTATCTCATTCTAAGGAATGCAACATAGCTCCTGAAGAGAAAGTAACATTTTGTCAAGAAAAATCTGGTTGATGGACTTGTGCTCTACCTTGTATCGTGTACGGTTTGAACATTGTGCTAGTTTCTGCCTCGCTAAACAAATGTTTCAACTATTATCTGTATAAGAATGATAAAGTCTTAACAATGAAAATAAATAGTGCAAGTTACATTCCACAAGTTACTGAGTGTCTCAACCGACAGTGACATAATGGGCAAGAGCTTAAAAAGGAAAGGAAGCCGAAAGGAACAGGGGAAATAAAGTGTTGTATTACATAAAATCTAGTGCAACTTATTGAGCAGGGGCGGTGGTGGGGGGGGGGGTTGTTCATACTTTCTCCCTTATTTTGCCTCCTGTAAGTTTCCCTTTATCTCACACCTAAGAAGAGCATCCAGCGAGCCGCCTGCCTGCACAGGACCATATTTTGGGCTCCAGTACCAGATCTAAAGGTTTCCATGAATGGTGTCTGTCCTCAGTTTAGGGCATCCGAGATTGGAACAGAATAACTGGGCACCGCAACAAGAGTCTCATATACCACCCAATTGGCTTCAACTCTTGAAAAGGGTGCCAAGGGCCAACGAAACCTGTCACTTACTGTTCGGAGTCTTCGGAATAACATATCCTGCCAGGATGTTCTTTTATATAGACATATGGCATGTATGTGTTAAAATAAGCACGTGGAGTTACTTTATGGTAAATTTGCAAGAATGGCTCTTGACCAAAAGTAAGCTGTAAGCAATAAAGTTGAACTACTTTATTCAAGAACTAATTTGCACCACATTAACAGTAGGATCTGAACTGTAAATTTTGGACTTAATAGATATTTTAACTTCCAAAAAGAATGAATAGTAATCATCCCTCCAATAAAGAAAAAAATTGGTCACTCAATCCACGACTGTTTGTGGGACACTGCTTCACCCACAGTCAATACACTGTGTACAGTCAATTCACTTTATAGTATATTCTGTGAAGCGCTTTGAGACGGCTCAAAGACGTGATAAGCCACTGTATCAAATGCAAGAACTATTATTATTATATACTGTATGTAATACAGAAGCTGTAAAACAAATTACATAACTAAGCAAAAACAGTTTCTCCACAAACTTTCACATTGCACTTTAACATTTAATATCCTACAATATCATTTGTAAAAGGGGATATACTTGTGTAGATTAACTGACTCACTTTTACAGGAGCAGTGATTTAGTGTAAGTGCCAGAATTTATTATCCTGCATGAACTTTAACCAATTGAAGTCATACAATGAAAAACATGCTCCACACTAATGGAAATAAGAAATAAAGCTTAGTTCTTGAATGCAATAAATAGAAAATAAGCTAACCCTCATATTTTATTTATTTTATTTATAATTTATGTAGTTTTGGTCACATGGTATGCAAAGATAATTCTAGATTATGCTCAAGCATGCTTCTAAGTATTGTACATTTAATTTATTATAACTAAGAGTGTTCAATGATGGAAGCTAGATAACCCAACATAAAATGTAACATGAAAACCCAGCAGCCGATTCGTTTTGTAGGCCAATTGAAGCACAACATTTGCACCAATTCAATACAATTTTCACCTCAAACCAATACAATTGCACGTCAAGCGGCCTTCTTTGGCTTAAAGAGAACAACAACAACAAGATTTCATTTATAGAGCGCCTTTCACGTCGGGAGGACGTTCCAAGGCGCTGTACAGTTGGGTCAGGACCCGAGCCTTGGGGGGAAATGGTGAGGGGAGGGAAGGGAGGGAGCGAGGAGGGGGTAGAGAGTCGAGAGAGGAGCTGAAGGCTCGGTCAAAAGAGAAAGGTCCTGAGACCGGCCTTGAAGGAGGAAAGGGAGGAAGCGGCGAAGGCACTGGGGGATAGAGTTCCAGAGCCTCGGGGCTGAAGGCCCGGCCACCCATGGTAGGGCGGTTGGGGCGGGGGATATGGAGCAGACCGGAGCCAGAGGAACGGAGGGTACGGGCAGGTAGGTAGGGGGATAGTAGGTCAGAGAGGTAGGAGGGAGCGGGGCCGTGAATGGCCTTGTAGGTGAGGATGAGGATCTTGAATTCGATCCTCTGGGGGATGGGGAGCCAGTGGAGGCGAGCGAGGGCGAGGGCGCGAGTGATGTGGTCGCGAAGCACTCGTGAAACCACTTCAATGATAGTTTTACATCACTTCAGTGTTACATTGATTGCGCTTGAAATCCAACTAAATCAAAGCAAGCATTTTAATCTTCTGGTGTTTAAAACAGTTGGTATAGGGTTCACAGGGATGCCCTCATGTTTTTAAAACAATGGCGAACACGCCTGCCAGCTCTTTGCTAACAATAAAATATTAACAGGCATTCAAATGTTAGTTAACAGAGTACTGGACATGTTTGCCAATGTTCCCATGCAGAGCTCGCCTTTTCCAATCTGTGCACAATAGCAATGAAACTCTATGCTGTAAGCTTTAAAACGCTTTAACTGCAAACACAGTTTTGACCTTGTGCCTATGGTGTAACTAAGCCAATTACAGTGTCCCAGGAAAACACACTGATGCATGAAGATATTCTCCAGCAGCAGCTCGTATAATAAATCCCAATATTACGCGTTATATTTAAGTGGTAGGCCGGTTGGAAAGCTGATATCCACTGTCTGACATAACACCCTCGCCAGCAAAGGACAAATCAACAACAATAGATAGATAGATAGATAGATAGATAGATAGATAGATAGATAGATAGATAGATAGATAGATAGATAGATAGATAGATAGATAGATAGATAGATAGATAGATAGATAGATAGATAGATAGATAGATAGATAGATAGATAGATAGATAGATAGATAGATAGATAGATAGATAGATAGATAGATAGATAGATAGATAGATAGATAGATAGATAGATAGATAGATAGATAGATAGATAGATAGATAGATAGATAGATAGATAGATAGATAGATAGATAGATAGATAGATAGATAGATAGATTCCCATTCATAAAGAGTAACAGTGCATAATCTCAAGAGTTGTGAAGCCATTGATAAACTGGGTCATGCATTGAACACTGAAGGTTATGCATTAACCTACATACTTCAGACATAAACTAGGCATGATATATATGTGTGTATGTATATATATTATATATATATATGCACGCACACATCACTCCTCTAACTTGCTCAGATTCTCAAATTAAAATTGGTATAATATACATCACAAGGTCAAGTAATGTTGTTAGTCTGGTTCCGCAGCTATTTCCCCAGACTCCTGTTTCCTGTGATACTGGCTGTAAAGCCAGGCGACTTTCTTTGATGTGTAAATATTTATCTTATAAAGAGTGGCACCGACAGACACCAAACACAAAGTTCTTAAAGGATCATCCCTTTCCTCGTATATGTAAGGAATTAAGTCTCTCCCCCGCCCCCCCACCCTTTTTTTGACTGTCTGGAAACAAACCTAATATAAGCAACAGGAAATGAAACCATATCTTATTATAACCATGGGAATGTGAGTATAGGTGTAACCAGAATTGTTAGTCATCTATGTGGAACCAGATATGTTATTTTTAATGGAGATTCCGGAAACAGGGAGCGATCCTTGGTCGCTTGACTCTTCATACATCCCCTGGAGAACAGAAGATAAAAATCGTGTGTTGGGAGACAGGGACTGACCTCCTATCCTCTGTTATTCAAACATAAACAGGACTTGGAATCACCTAATCTAAGCTGACATTCCAATGCAGCGCTGGGGGTGGGTTGTGTTGTCGGATATCGGATGGGATGTTAAACCAAGGTCGGGTCTACCTGTTCAGGCGGACGTTAAAGATTTCACAGCAAAATTCCAAAAAAGAAGGGAGTTCTTTCACTCTCCCAGGATCCTGGCCAACAATACCCCAAATAATGGCTGTTTGTGGGACACTGCTGAGCGTAAACTGGATGCTGCGTTTCGCCCACTAAATACCCAGTCAATCCATTTTACAGAATGTCCTATGAAGTACTTTGAGACGTCTCAATTACATCGCACAAAACTCTAACATTTTCAAAATGGTTTAATGAATCACAATTG